>NC_134857.1:111187392-111838642 GCF_049852395.1 Peromyscus maniculatus bairdii | reverse complement strand
ACTGTACAGGTGTAAGATCATATACTACTGCTTTATTCCTGTCTCCACCTCTCTCAAACTGTGTGGCTTGGAACTAGTTGCTGTACCTCTTTGCATCTCGAAGTCTTACTCAGCAGAGCTTCTCTGAGAATGAGGTGATGTGATAAATGGGATCTCCTTTGAACATCACCTCTTGCTGCTGTCATCATCATGGCCCATGTGAGAAAACAAACCTCCTGCAGATGACCCTCATATCTCAGCTGGGCACAGCAAACCTTGAACTGATTCTTGATCAACTTAACTGAAGGTGACATCTTTATTTTTGCTATCCTCTAACTCCATGCTCTTTACCTTTGAATCTGCAGAATGGGTCGCTACTGTGTCAGCGATGGCTGTGACATCTTCAGCAACAAAGATGATGAATATCTGCATCATACGAAACATCTTTCTGAATCTTTTTTGTTTTAGGCTGTCAAATCTCCCATATGTTTAACATTAATCTTCCACAATTGCATAACAAATTGTTGACAAAGGTATATCACAAAGCTTCCTTTATCAATTTAGCCCACAAAGCTTCCTTTATCAATTTAGCCCATTACTTACACAAATTTCTACATTATTTTTAAAGATTTGGTATTATATGCATGTACATCTAAATTTTTTCTTCTTCCTGGAGAATTATTCCTTTTAGCATTTAGTAATGATTTTTTTCTCTCATCACGATTTAAAATTATGGTGTTCATTAAACCTGCAACTAGAGCTTCTTAATGGGCATACTGCTGAAGTTTCCTTTAATCTAGTATTTTGTGCAATATTATAGTTCACACTGGTCCCTAAGCATCACTAGGCTGCTGGCCTATTGTACTGATCTATTGACCTTTATTTCCTTTCTTTTCTAATTAGTCAGACAATAGCAGACAACTAATGGGAGAAGAGTTACAATTATCAGAAGTACTAGAATTTTCTAAGTTGTTCTGGTGTTGAATGTAAATGAAGACTCTCATTTGAAGGGGAAACTGAGGACAAATCATTTAAAAACCTGGGAACTACTTAATTTTGAACAAAATAAAGGTATCAGAAGAAATATCATTTTCTTTCTCTTTCCATATTTTATTGTTGTCACGTTCTCACTTTATATCTTATAAATATTGTTGTTTCATGTTTATATAGGTTAGAGACCTAGGGGAAAGCAAATACTATTGTTCTGCTAAAGAAATGTAGCAATTAAAAAAATGACTCCTCTGCTGTACCCATAGATCAGTGCCTTGTGTAGTTATCATCAGAGAAGCTCCCTCCTGCAGCAGGTGTGGTGAGGGGAGGTGGGGGGAACAAATATTGAGACACACAGCCAGACATGCAGAGAGTGAGAGACCTTGGAAAATTCAATCCTATGTCTCCATCAAATGCCTCCCCTTGGAGGCCCACAGCTGCTACAGAGGAAGAGGCAGAAAGAGTATAAGAGCCAGAGGGGATAGAGGACAACAAGGAATCAAAGCCTTCTAAAACCAAAAGGGCTGGCACATATATGAACTCACAGAGACTGAGGCAGCATACACAGGGCCTACATAGGTCTGCCCCAGATAAGGTCTCAGAGCTGAAAGAAGTGGACACATACCCCATTCCCTATCCCACAAACTGTCTCCAATTGAAAGCCAATTTTTCCAAATGAAAAATTAGTTTTCTCCAAGCAAGTTTCAATGTGGAAACAAACTGCTCTTAAGGATAGGCCAGATGCCCAGCAGTAGATGTCTAACAGAAAATGAACTCAATGGTATCTTGGGAGATTCTTTAGTTCATATTGTTAAATCAGGGCCTTTCATTTCTTTAGCTATATAGGTACTTTGCATTATATTATGGCTTTTCTCTTGGGGTTCTTATGGGATTCTGTATGCATATCTTTTTGTTTATATGAATTTCACATGCTTTTTCTTTGACTCTTTTTCTCCTTTGGTTGTTCTGTCATATTCCTATTTGTTTGTTTTTTTTTATTTATGTTGCTGTATTTATTGTTATTATATAGATGCCTGTTTGTTTTCTAATGAGTGACAGAAAGGGTGTGAATCTGTATGGGAAAGGAGATGGGGAAGAACTGGGAGGACAGGGGGAGGGGAAGCCACAGTCAGAATATAGTGTATAACAAAAATCTATTTTATTTAAAGGAAAGAGAAAAAGGAGCCAAGTTCTATCCAAGTCATCTCAATTAAAAAGCAGCAAAAAAAAATGTTCAGTACCCCATCAAAAGGAAGATTGAGTGCATATAGAACCCATGTCCCTTATTTTTAATCTTTCATGGAATTCTTTGGTTTTCTTCTGGACAAAGTCATTCCTCTGAGAGAAAAAGGCATTGGTTGTTTTTGAAGTCAGTGAAGTCCAAGGGTGTATATATATATATATATATATATATATATATATATATATATATATTAATGTAAGATTTTGAAATTAATCTGGGAACCTGTAAAGGATTCTTAAGTTCGTAATTTCAAATGAAGTTAGATTTGGATTTCTGCACTCCATCCTAGAGAGTTAATTTACACCCACAGGATGATGGGAATTATTAGAAAGTAACTCAGCAGAAGCCAACGCAGTGCTTCTAGCAAAAAGTTGGCTTTTGTGAGTTAATATTCTTTCATGAAGAGTAAACACGTGTGTATCCCTTCAGAATCAGGCTCTGGCATTTAGGAAAAAGCATGCAATCCACGGATCTGTTCTTGGACTTTTCACACAAAGAAATTCATGCAAGAGTAAGCCTGATAGGTCAAAACCTATGTAGCATCAACTCTGAACTCCTGTCACAAATGCTGCTGCTGCTGCGCACACCAGCTCCATCAATTTCCTAAGCATGTGCTCATTAGTCTAAATTCTCCACCCATCCTAAATTTTTAACAATTCTAATTTTTCCAAGAATGTGCTTGTGTTTTTTATTTAAACCTCATCTGCCAGGAAGTACACAGCTGTCTTGCCCAATGTTTGCAAACAGTCATGTTTGAACGGGCAGATTGTAAGCCTCTGGGTTCTTCCTTTCTTTAAACAGCATGCATCATAATGAGGGGCCTGGAAATCATCATTCTCTGAAGGCGGTCTCATGCCTACCCGCCTTTGCAGCCATAGTTCTCTGGCTTATAACAGGGTACAAGCAGAAAAACGGTCACAAGGAACTGCCTTCAAAGAATTATCTCCATTGTTATAATCTGAGTATTACAGAAGCATCATTTTTTTTTTGTTTTTAAGTATTTAATTTAAAGGGAAGAACTGCCTTACAGAATTATTCATAATTACTCATCAGAAAATGAGCTGGTGTCGGCAAAAGCCCTCGGTGGTCCTATTCATCCATCCAGTTATGTGTTTATTCACTCATCAACTAACAAACACTGAGAGCTGACCATTGGCCGAGACTTGAGTTAGGCGTGGGCTACCCAGTAGGGAGACAAGCATGTTTGGTCCTATGGCAGTCACCATTTTGAAGTCTGAATAGCCAATAATAAAATAAATGTGACATGCTTAGATAAAATGTTCTAAACAAACCCTGAACCTGTACGGAGCAAAAGGATCTGCCATAGGTAGAGTCAGAGAAAACAAACCTTGAGTATAAGTTTGAGCCAAGATCTGAAAGTAGCCTTGCAGTTGACTGGCTGAAGTACAGACAAGCTGAGGAAAAACTTAAGGAAATGGAAATGCATGTGTGACATCCTTATGACTGATCCAAAAAAACAGCAAAGTGATTCGGGAGAGAATATCAAAGCGCAGACATTGTGTGGTGGCTTGCTCAGTCAGCATAAAAGGATTATAAAGAGGATGATCCTATGAGATCTATGTGAACAGCCTGGACGTGAATGGGGGTAATGAAGGGCGAGGGTCGAGGGAAAGAGAACTTGGGGGAGCGGGAGATCCCAGCTGGATCAAGAACAGAGAGGGAGAACAAGGAATAGGAGACCATGGTAAATGAAGACCACATGAGAATAGGAAGAAGGAAAGCGCTAGAGAGGCCCACAGAAATCCACAAAGATACCCCCACAATAAACTGCTGGCAATGGTCAAGAGACAGCCCGAACTGACCTACTCTGGTGATAGGATGGCCAAACACCCTAATTGTCGTGCTAGAAACCCCATCCAATGACTGAGGGAACTGGATGCAGAGATCCACAGTCAGGCCCTGGGTGGAGCTCTGGGAATCCAATTGGTGAGAAAGAGGAGGGTTTATATGAGCAAAAATTGTTGAGACCAAGGTTGGATAAAGCACAGGGACAAATAGCCAAACAATGGAAACACATGAACTATGAACCAATGGCTGAGGGGCCCCCAACTGGATCAGGCCCTCTGAATAGGTGAGACAGTTGATTGGCTTGATCTGTTTGGGAGGCATCCAGGCAGTGGGACCAGGTTGATCTCAATCCTCAGGGGAGGCTTTGCCCTTGAGAAGGTGGGAATGGGGGGTGGCCTGGGGGGAAGGGGAGGGGAGTGGTGGGGGGGAGAAAAAGGGAATCCATGGCTGTTATGTAGAATTAAATTATATTGTAAAATAAAATTAAATTAAATTAAAAAAAAAGAAAAAAAAAAAAAGGATGATCCTAGGTCCTGGGTCTGTCGTCTTCACTGGGAGCTTTGTTAACCCTGGTATCTAGCACACAATGCCTGACACAATGATGGACAAATATCTGTCAGAGGGAAAAAAAAGGGAGGAAGGAAAGGATGGTAAGAAAGAAAGGAGTGAGGGGTGGAAGAAGGGCAGGATACCTTCCCTCTGAGTATGACCTAAGATCTGAAAAGGTCTAAATCTAATACAGCCCAGTCTGGTGCTGCATGCACAACATTTTGCAGCACTCCCCAGGTAGACTTATGTAAGTTACTGTTATCCTTTTATCCTTAGGAATAATAAACACAAAATAATTAAGGAACTTACTCAAGGTGGCACAGTTCCTCCTCCTCCAGCAGGCTCTGCAGTAGACTCTAAGCACGCAGAAGAACATGCATATCATACAGAGAGAGAGGTGGGAGTCATCTTTTCCACTGAGGTTCATGATCAAGATTTTAAAAAAAGAGTCAAAATAATGAGACCCTGCCTCATACACTCTTAAAACTGTCACAAATATTGTTTGCTTTCAGCCAAGTTGTTAGAGATTTTATTGATATATAAAAAGCCTGACAGGGAATAACTGAGTCTTCATTTTCCTTATGAATGTCTGTGAAAATTCTCCAAATCTTCTGAGTTACTAGGGTTTGCTAAAAATTTCACGTCAGAAGGTGGGGTCACTATCACTGACTGTCCCAACCAGAGCAGGTCAAGTGACACTGTTCCAAGTATACAGCCCTCCTCTTCCTTTACACATTCCCCATGTAGATTTCACAGAAGCATTATTGCTCAACTTTGAGAAATGCCCATATTCAAACAAAACTATTCAGAGACATCTTCAAGTTTGACCCAAAGAAGTCCCAATTCCTTTCTGGAATTAAGTATGTGGTTCCTGGAGGATACAGCTGATTTATGTTTCCTCCTTTGTTTTTAATTTAAGAGTCAGTTGCCTCAACTAAGCAGTTTTATGATCTCTGCTCAGAATCAAATCCGGGATTCCTGTATATTCTGCTTTTGCTCAAGTTTCAGGCTTTAGCTTGGGACTCTAGTGGTTTCCCTGTCTCACACAGCTTCTTGCCGGGACTAGCAACTCTCTTGATCTGTGACTGTTTTTCTGGGTTCCCCCACTGTCTAAAGCAACTCTCCCAGGAGTGCCAAACCTTCTCTGTCATGCTTGTTCTGTCACTTGTTATCCTTCCTGGCCCTGCACCCAGAAATTCAGTCCCATTTCAACTCCAGAATGACACAAAATATTTCATTCTGAAAACCAGCAAGTTGTTTGAGCCCAGGGTCATGTTTCAGTAGAGGCCAGATCAGAAAATCAATACTAAAAGAAGAGGACAGCGTGTCTTCCCCTTTGGTAGACTTTCACCCCAATACTTCTTTTGTTTTCTGACCACACAAACTTTGAAAGCTTTGATACTTACATCGAGTGATTGTTTCAGATGTGATATTGCTTCTGGCTTTCAACAGTAGAAAGACAAACCATTATGTAATTGACTGGTATGAGAGGGAAAAGGAGCAGCCAAAAGGAAAGCCCAGAACCCTCAAGGGCACAGAAAAACCCCGGGATTTCCAATGGTCCCATTCTCCTCCCCCTCATAGTTGCAGTTTCTCTCTCAGTTCGAAACTGAGAGACTCCTCCTTCAGTAGCTGAAGACCTGGAGAACCCACAGTGGGCGAGTAGCAGAGGAGAGAGAGTCTTCCTGAGAGTTTCATTTTCAGGAATTGGTGCGAGTCAAAACCCAACTACTAACTTTTGAAGATAGGATTTTCCTACCCAGCTCAGATTGGCCTCTAAAGCTTTATCCCCCTGCCTCAGCCTTCCAAGTGCTAGCATTACAGGCATGCACTGTTACCTTCTGCTTGTCATTGTAATTTTAATCAGGCATCTTGATCTTGAGTTGAACTGCTGTGCACTCAAACCAGAGAGCCTGGGTTTAACCCCCAACCCTCCTGTTTAAAAGATGCATGATCTTTACTGTTTATTGGACTTCTGTTTTCCACTGAGACACTGGCCACCCACTTCACAAAGCTATTGTGAAGACTGAATTAATTAATGTAAAGAACTGGAAATACTTCCTAGTATTATAAGGGATTGTCTAATTATAACGGTAACACATATTTACAAGCTTTATGAATGAGGTGTGTGTGTGTGTGTCTGTGTGTGATGTGTATCAAATACAATCTGTCTAGTAATGTGTAATGGCTATCTAGTTTTGCCATTATTATTTTCATCTGATTGGATGATGTGTTGGTGACTTTCCTGTTTGGCATAGAGCAGATCCTCAAGCATAGCTGTGAACACCACTGTCATTATTGTGATGGCCCTGTGGCTGCTGTCTTTCCCCCATGCACAGGAACCAGTAGACCTCCCAAGGAAACCCCTTTGCTAGTACAGAGCCTCTCAAAGGACTGGCCCAAGTGGTGCACATGGGCTTTGGTTCCAATTCAGTCTTTCTACTACTATGTTGGCCTAGTTTGTGAATTCCTCTTAGTGGATACAAAGGTTTATTTGACTCAAGCTGTGGAATTGGAAAAATTCTAGCAGTTACTGGAGAAATCTTCCAGGCAATGCAGTTATAAACTCTAGGTCCATAGCTCGTGTTTCCCTTGTTCCTAACGAGAGGGAAACCAGTGGCCACCATTCACATTTGTGTTTTCTGAGAAATACTGCTACTAAATGCAAGTGAACACATCTTTGAAAAGGACCAGAAGTGAAATTTCCAAAATGTCAATGCAATTAACTGGAAACAGAAAAGAGAATCAAATAACTACTGTTGTTATGTTTTAAACGTTTCAAATGTAACAAATCAGATTGTGTTTGGCTTTGTTTTGCTGTACTGATGTAAACATTTATTTGGCAGCCATATTACAATTGCTCCCAGGACTGATCTTTGTCATAGTGCAGAACTGTTTTCTTGTTTGATGTTCTCATTGGGGAAATATATAGAGGATGAGATCTACAGAATGCATGAGTCAAGATAAACTAGGACACTAACTTTCTTAATGATAATGAGCAATTCCTCTCAAACTGATTTCTTTGTATTACACACTTACCTCTTGTTAAAAAATTGTTATATTCTTCATAGTTCATGTATTATCAAAGCCATGTTAGCCACCTACTTTCTAATCAATGTATTTGAAGATAAAGTACTAAGAATCTTATATCTTCCTTCTGTTAGTATTGGAAGGATAAAAGACAATAGAATAAAGAACACACAGATGGAATACAGCAGAGGAATATCCACCACTGAAATCACAAATCAAATAAGTATACACCACTACCTATAACATAGGCCAGACCACATAAAGCTCATAAATCTGAAAAATGCACTAAATCTCCCTCCATGCATAATATGAATGTTGCTATTACTAATTATTTCTACTGTCTCCCATCTATTTTTATAACATTGTTTGATCCATTCTTTGCATTCTTTTTGTCTGAAAGTAATATTCTTGATATACTTAATAAAAGACCCCCTCCTGTGTTCCTAGATGCCTTGGCTGCCGATCAGCAAAAGCCACGGACACACTCAATCCTTTAAGCTTGGCATCACATCAGTCTGGAAGCAGTTTGCATGCAGAGCCCTTTGTAGTAAATACTCATTAGAGGTTCCGTTGGCTCATTTGGTCACCCACATTTTGCAGTGGGTGGCCCAGTTGGCATCCTCATTATTTTACTTTCCACCACTGCAAGTACTCCAGATGTAGTAACCTGACCCTGCTTGCTTTCTGCTCTCAGTGTGTAGTTACGGAGCATCCATTTCCCTCTAACACTGGTTAATTTATCAGTCGAGGTAAGTAGACGTGCAGGCTATGACCACTTCTTTTTACAGCATCTTTTGTAGTGAAACTTGTTGAAGTAAAATTGTATTGTTTCAAGGGTAACTCACAACTAGCTTCTCACATCTGAAACTAAGAAGAGTTCTCTCTCTCCTCCTTCCCTTCTCTGTCCTCCCCACCCACAGCTTTACACAAGCAAACAGACCAACCAATGCACAGAAACACAATTTCCAAAGTTATTCATGAATTACAAAGGAAATCTCTTGTTTTGTTTTCTTACCTAAACAAATCTTTATGACAAAGTATTGGTGAGTGCTTTGATGAAAGAAGCAGCATCTATAGAATGCCATTATCTTTCTAGGATTAGCAAGGAAAACCTCAACCAAAACAAAAGAACAAGAATTCTGACGTTTCTAGGCTAGCTATTAAGTGCAAAGTAAGTTACCTTTAAAGTATAAGGACTTTTAAGACAGAGCTTAATTCTCGCGGGGCAAACATTCTGGTTAACCACTGTTTATAAAGCAAGCATGAGTACCTTCATATCTACTACCCCTGTTAAAATTATGTTATAGCTCTAAAAATGCTTGTAAAGATGTTCACTCATATATCATAGTATCCAGGTGTTTGTTTGTTCAACTTTGACATTTGACCACTAATAGGCTAGGATTCTTATTAGTATAAATACTAAAATCATAGTATATATGCAAAGCTCTTACAACAGTACTTGTTTCTGTACTTCCTGACAGATGAGAAGTTGTTGTGTGATGTGAATTAGCATCAGTTCTTCACACTTGAGAATTTATAAAACTCTTAATTTTGCTGTTGTTGACACCTTCATGTATGAACAGGATTGAGAAGGGATGTAGAATTAGAGGGTGGCAGAATGTAATCATGTACTAGATGTAGGTATCATATTTATATATTTGCATCCATTGTTCCATTAAATACTCAAAGTGACCATGCAAGGTACATATTTTTAAGTCTGCAGAGTAAAACCTAAAGGTTCAATAAGGAAGCACAATACAAAAGCAAATTCATCCAATTGAAAATATGCATTCTTTCCATTCCCTACGTTCTAAGCAGTCTAGTTAATCTCACTTTTTTCAGACAGGAAGAGTGTAGGAAGCACCCTGTCAGCTTCCACAGAGTCATTCTGCATCCTGGATTCTAACTGCCGCTAAGATTTAATAGCTGTGGGGGGAAAAACAGCAAGGTATCCTCTGGTGTACCATAAATAGGCCAGTCCACGGTAAATTACACGCTCACCAGGCATCCTAAAAGGAGCCCCACATCATGGCTGGACAGAAATGCTGAGTGAGGCCAACACTGTGAGGGCCTGCACGTGCTCAGGGTTCTAGTCTAAGTGTGCAATCCACATGCAGATGTCAGCCTCACTACTCACTTCCTCCAACTCACTGCACTCTTGCACAAATCCAACTTCTGTCTTTACTCATATATCATAGTATCCAGGTGTTTGTTTGTTCAGCCTTGACATTTGACCACATAAGATTTTTGTTAACAGTCCCATCGATCAATCAGAAACAATTCATAGTAATGGTCATGTGTAATAGTTTACTATCATAAGTCTTAAATTACTCATACATAAACCTAGGCATAGAAATTCCATCTTGGTGGATGGATTATGATCATTGACTTACCAGTCTATAATATGGAAAACTTCTCTCAAGGATGTTACAAGAGCTCTGGAGGGAAACTTTATTTAAAGAAGATAATTTCTGCAAAGTTAGACAAGTGTATAATTTTGTTTTGTTTCATTTGAAACTCAACACAATTTTGGAGCATATTGATGTTAAATTAGTGTTTTCATTTCAACATAAAATGTTCATCTGAAATGCACACAACCTCCTTTTACCCTTCCAACAGCATTATGAAGCAAAAATTTTCATTGTCTGCCACTGGAAAGAGGCAGCTGACATGAGTAAGGACTCCACAAACATAAGGACACCAACACTGGCACTGCAGCCCAAATGAGTAAAAAGAACTTCCTCTTAATTTCATGCATTCAGTATTTATGATAGTCTTGGTTTATGTTAATCTGACTTGCTATCTTTCAATCTTAAAATGGTACAAAGCACCTACAGCACCGGGGCACATTTAGAAGGTAGCATATTTGGAAGAGTGATGGATTCCCGGATCAATCATCCAGTGTAAGAGCATAGACTCCACTAGTGCTGGCTATTAGGAGTAAACAGTCACACTGCATCAGCTACATGACCCCTCTGGAGCACAGGTGCTCTGGTGCACTGTGTAGTCAATCTATGTTGCTTCGGAAGCTAGGTGCTCTCTCTATACGCAGTTTCTGCCTTGATAGCTTATCAGGCTGTAACTCTACTATGAATAAAGGTGTATCTGTAAAAGCCATTTAAAAATTATTTGAAATGTTGATTGTCTTTACATAATTATCAGGGGCTAGGCTATCTAAGGAAAAAAATGTAAATACAAGCAAAAATGTGCCCTATGGACACTTGAAAGAATAGTCTAAATTTGAGGAGAGATGAATTAACAATAAAATCTCTATGGTTTCATGACGACACATTGTATAAATAAGTATTTCTAGCCAATGTTTGAAATGATTTCTTCCTTAGAAAACATCACATTTGATCTATGCTCCAGTCTATGATTTTGGAAAGCAAGCTACACATGGGGCAAAATCATGAGTTTCCATCCCTAATGAAGAGGTTATCTCTAGCTGACAGCCACTCACAAAGGAAAACTTAGGTTTTTTCTGTTTGTTGTCTGTTTTGTTCTGCTCTGGTTTGTTTGTTTGCCTGGCTGTTTTTTAAAGAGCGAGAGAAAGAAGGCATGGAGTTGGGTAAGTAGGGAGAGATAGGGAAATCTGAGAGGAGATGAGGGAGAGGAAACCATGATTAAAATATTGCATGAAGAAAATTTATTTTCTATAAAAAGATGAATATATATACATATACATACATATACATGTATATAAAATCTCCATGCAGGTGCACACACACCGACACAAATTATTTATTTATTATGTAAAGACTGTTTTCTTAATGATTTCCTTTGGCAGGATCAAGAGTAAATAAGGCTTCCCTAATATATTCCCATATGTTTGTTTGTTCTTGTGTATTCCAGTCTCTCCTTTTAGCTCTCATGACTAGTTATTACTCTTTCTCTCTTCCTGTACTCATCATGCCGTCTGTCTTCCCTATCACTGTCCTTCCCCTCCTCCATAGCCTCTGCCTCCGTGAAATTCCCTCCTGTTTTAGGTTTGTATGAAGCCCAACTTTCAGATGGTGTTTTTCATGATCACTTCAGAAAAAAAGAGATATTTTTTCCTCATTAGGGAATAATTCTTATTTTACCTTTATTTGTGATTCATCTTTCTGATATGATGCTTATATAATAAATATCTATTTATGCATAATATCTCTAGATAAATTCTAAATTCCTAAAGATGAGAAATTGTAAAATTTAGGATGGTGGTTTGTAGTAGTCCCTAGTACAATTCCACACATGTTACTGTATTGAGTAATTATTAAACAAATTGATAAAAGAATGGAATTCATTCATTGAATTCAATCAACATCACTACAATGATCTATTTTGTAATTCTGTTATAATAGATACAGTGAATGCTCCCAACTAAGCAATATTCCATGTCTGCAACATGGATGAAACCACATGAAACAATATTTACTCTAGTGTATGATTATTTTATATGTGTATTTGTTTATTTTCTTCCTCTTTGATTAGGCTAGGGATTACCTACTTTTTTTGATGTTTTATTCTCAGGTTATTTCTGTTTGTTTTAGATTTTCCAATTTGCTAGAGTATTTCTTTTATTTTTTTTTTTTTTTGGTTTTTCGAGACAGGGTTTCTCTGTGTAGCTTTGCGCCTTTCCTGGAACTCACTTGGTAGGCCAGGCTGGCCTCGAACTCACAGAGATCCGCCTGGCTCTGCCTCCCGAGTGCTGGGATTAAAGGCGTGCACCACCACCGCCCGGCCTTAGTTAGGTTTTCTATAGCCGTGATAAAACACCATGACAAAAAGCAACTTGGGAAGGAAAGGCCTTATTTCATCTTAGGACTTGTAGTTCATTGTTGTAGAATATTATTTTGAGGTGTGTTACTTTTGTTTGTGCTCTGGAACATTTGTTAAATGGTGCAAAGATGTGTTTGATTAAATAATATTCACCTGCAGTCAGGAGGTTGGGCCACAATTAGCTGACTGGAAGTGGTAAGGAGGAGCCAGATGGAGAAGGTTTATAAGGAGAGGCGAGGAGATGTACGAGGGCTTTTTGGAGGATGCAAATCAGGAGAAGAGGTGAGGTACTTGCTATGCAGCCTCTCTGAAGAGCAAAATTCCACCTTAACCTTTGAATCTTGAGTTCTTTAGAGGGACAGATGTTAGTTAAGTTCACCTCATTTTTTTGCAAGAGTCAGAGCCGGGGTGTGGGGGACACAGAATTCCCTACAGTTAGGGCCCTTGAGGTCCAGCCGCTGTTGGTAGCGGTGGAGTTGCCATTGCTGATTCTGAAAGCCATGGCTTAAAACGCAGCAACAATTAAATAAATGGACGACAGTTCATTATCCAGGGAAGTCAGGGCAGGAACTGATAAAGAAACCATGGAGGAGTGCTGTTTACTGGCTTGCACCTCCTGGCTCCTTTACTTTGCTTTCTTATAGCACCCAGGACCACCAGCCCAGGGATGGCACCATTCATAATTGGCTGGGCCCTCCCCCATCAATTACTGATCAAGAAAATGCCCTATAGGCTTGCCTACAGCTGGACCACATGGAGGCATTTTCTCAACTGAGGTTTCACTCTTCACAAATGACTCTAGTTTGCGTCAAGTTGACACAAAACTAGCTATCACAACATGCATCTGAAAGGTGAGTTTGGGGTGCTTCCCTTTTTTAGCTAGTATGAATCATCCTTCTATGACTATTAATGTTTAAATCCCTGGAGCAGTTTTATTCAGCTCAAAACTGAACATAAGCATACATGTCTTTCAACAGGTAAATGGTTAAACAAACATATTCATAATGAAATACTACTTAACAATAAAAAGAATGAACTGTTGCTACCCCCCAACAACCTATAATATACATAAAAACCCTGAAGAAGAAAAGTCAGTTCCAAAGGATTACATATTATACAATTTCATTTGCACAGCGTTCTTGAAATGGTGGAATTAGGACAAGAGAGAAGAGAATGTAACTGGAGATGTCAACCTGATAGTTACTCTTAGGAATGGAAATAGTTTGACTCTCCAATGCCAGTATCCTACTTGTTTATTGTCCTGAAGTTTCAGAAGGAGGAAACTGATGAAGGGTACATCAGCTTATCCATGTCATTTATTATAACTTTACACCAAACTTACAATGACTTCAAAATAAAAAAGGAAGGAAAGAAGGAAGGAGGGAGGCAGGGAGGGAATGAATGAATGAACAGTGGCTCTCATTAGGAGTCTGTTTAGATCCCCAATCTGGCATGCCTCTTATATATGTTCCCCTCATGGTGACTCAGATGCAATGTGTGCACACTAATGTATTCACAGACTGGAATGGGTGGAGATTCAGATTCACTTGAAGACCTACAGTGTACTGTGTGCAGTGTGGTCATAGAATGGCAGAGTGTTCAACTTCCTCATATTCATGAACAGAACTCCCTAGAGTCTTGGCATCCACCTCACCTTTTGAAATACTCACCTCAGCACTGGGAGACTCTCTGAGCTGAGACATACTACAGAAGCTGATTTTTTACTCCTAAATGTCATATTGTATAAGTAGTTTGTGTTTCACAGAAGATTTTGGAGAGAAGGGGTAACTTTGAGTCTTACTTGATCTGTTTGAGACTTGCTTTTGTAGTGTGATTGTTCAGTTATAATAAAGACATGGTCTATTGTGGAATGAAAGAAAAAAGCTTCAGATCACAGTCAGTTCGTAAGCAATTCCTGAACAAGTACATGATAGATTCTCTCTTCCTATTATTTAAAAGAGGAATGGTTTTCAGTATAGAGTGGAAATCTTCTTGTGGAATAAGTTTATCAAAGAAGATATTCCTCTGTAAGCTAATGGCTTGGGAAAATATTCCAGATGTTCTATTTACACACAACTGGAATAATTACTCACATACACATATCACTGTCATTGTCGTCAGTTGATTCATGTCAGAAGTGTCTACAGTCTTCCTAATTGGACACAGCTGGTACATTCTAAATACGGAGAACCCAGGATTCTAAAACCATTATTAAGAATTAGAATCCTTGATTTAAAGGTTCCTTATCATTCTCTCAGAAAGAGAATTTATTATCACATAGCTGTTAGCTTTTCCCCTATTATTCCCAGACAATCGTGCTCAAAATCAAGAGTATATTTCATTCATGCTCTAAAATTAAATCCTTTATCCCACAATTAGACATAATCATGACCACATATGCCTATGATTTACCATAACTAAAATAGATGGTGTGAGATTTATTGTTGGCTTATGTTTGAAATAGCAAAGGCAGATTTCTGAATTAAATAATTGCATGCTAACTGTGTGGAACATAATTATTACTCATTTTGTTTTTCAAATACCTTCATCTAGCAATCAAATTGTTAAAATGTTCTGTTAGAAATTTTTTAAGTTATATCCAAGATCAATCCCTGAAAACCAATGCTTTCCATGTACATTCACAAACATGTGTGTAGAATGAGCTCTTTGAAAATCTGGTCAGTATTAGAGAAGAATAGATGGGATGATGAGAGCTTTCTAATATATTTTTAAATTATCTTTGTTGGCAACTTGGTATTGTCACTGCGTGTGTCTAAGTCAATTATCCCATTTGAACATCTTAATAACTCCAAGTAAGGAGTGTGCCGAACATTTCTGTTTGTTATTCTGATCTGCAATCCCTGTCCTGTCCTTGCTTATATCACCTGATACTACCTTTGAAATCTTGGCCTCCAGCCTTGACTTAAATCTAATATCATTATCAGTAGAGCACTCTATCTTTTCCTACCCTGACCAAGGAGAGGCACATGTGACCCCTAGCTAGCCACCAGAACTCAGGAGAGTTTATGTGTTGAGTAGAGAGGCAGGGGTTGTAACTGCACCTCAATAATGTCAATATGTTTTTGGTCTTAGTAAGCCTAAAGCTCCATGAATTCATGTCCTTTCCTTTCAAAGATGAGTTTGGTTCTCTACTTGGACTTTATCCTATAGCTACCTCATATCCTTGCAATCAATTCTCCTTGAAAAAAAATACTGATCACTTAAGAGTTGATCTCTCTTTCCTATATCTCAAAACCTAACTGACATGAAGTTTCCCCTTCTTGCAGATGATGTACCTGGGGTGTTGAGCAGTAAAGAAAGTAGACCACAGTCACACAGCTAAACTCAGATCAGTCTGATTTGAAAGCTTTGCTGTTAAACTCTAGGTGACTTCTTTTGTCTGTTTCAGAAGGGCTTTAAAGGTAGCTACAGAGAAAGTATTAGACTAGATGGCAACATAAAGAGCACATAGTAAAAAGCACTTCTTGCTTTGTTATATTCAATTAGACAGTCAGTATTTATTATGTACACAAAGGATTCCTTGTAATAAATAAAGACTGCTAAACCATGACAAATTTTGCAATGACCCTGGAGGCTCTTGTCACTCTTCTTTCAGTGTTTAATGTCACACAGCTGTACATAGTTCCAGAATTAGCATGGGTTCAATTGCAGAGCCTACCTGCATTTAAAAATATTTTATTGCCAACTCATTTAGCAAGGGATACACAAAGTCTAGTGCAAAGAATGTTAACATGTGTGTAAACAGCATTTTAAAACTCCCATGAAAAGCCACACTGGTGGTAAGTCAGAGTCAAATTCAGAAGGATCAAATTATGTCTAGATTGAAAATAAGACTAGAAGGCACATTGTGAAGTCTTTAACCCTCAGGTCTAGGACCTCCATTCCACTTGTGACTTGGGTACTGTTTGCATTGTGAGCTGCTCTTTTCATTCTTGACCAGTGGCTTACAAAGGAAAACAATACTCTCTAGTGGGATTCAAGGTAGAAGATGAGAATGGATAAGATTGCAGTTGAGTTTAGGGCTAGCTCAGTCGCAGGTAGTATGCTGGAGTTGTTGGATGGATTCCAGTAAGACTCTGCCTCTCCCTTCCTGGAACTGACCTGACAAGCCACCCTAGAAGCAACTTCTAATGGAAGTGTGGTAAGCTCCAATCTTTTCTAGGTCTGTTTCAAAGTGGTTACGCCTGGAGTCAAGGAAGAAATGGAATGCAGTCTGAGGCACTGGTGTAGGAGGAAGAAGACATGCTGAGGACCACCTACTCTTCAAGAAAGTTTTAGAATCAAAATCCAATAAATTCAACAAGTCTCCCCATAAATTTTGTTTAAAATGCCTTGGAGTGGGGATATTTGTTGGATAGTGTGCCAGAACAATCATGGACAATGGAAATGAATAAGTCTGGTTTTGATTTGGCCTTCTATATTTACCAGCTGTGTGACTTTAGTCAAGTAATTTCTCTGGGCCTCAGTTTCCTGGTTTGTAAAATGAAAGTATATCAAAGCATTGCCCTCCCTTGAGATTATAGAGAAAGTTGACTAGGATATTCAAAATGTATCTGGTGAGCGATAACTACTTAATTGTAGTAATATTTCCTGCCTAGTCTGGAAATATTTGAGAATATTCCATTATATCACACTGTAAAAATCCTACCAATTGTTTCAGAAATATCACCAGAAGCCAAGTATTCCTGAGCTAATAGTACCCATTGACTAAGTCTCCTGTAGAATAAACCTCCTTTTCTTTAAGAACAGAGTGAAAATTTAACTGTTAAAGTAGATGATTTTGCATTTTTGTCGCATTAACTTTTCAAAATCTGGTGTGTATTTTGCATTTATAGTCCACCTCTGTGCAAATAGTAAATCTTGAACACAAGGTGGCCTGCCAGAACAATGAAGTTGCATTTAATGGAAAAATGTTATATACTTTTTGTAAAAGGAAATCATGTTTGGTTTTTTATTTAATTTTAAATTAATTGATTTTAGCTAAATCAAAGACAAACCCCAGCACCTAGATTAAACTATGATGACAATTAATAGCCACATGTGCTTCATAGTTCACACATCAGGAAATCCAGGGTTATAGATCGGACCCAGATGGAACAGCAGCCTGAAGTGAACAGGGCAGAAAAAAGAAAGAGAGAAAGAAACAAACAAAAGCATCATTTTTTTTCTTTAAACTTGAGAACGCAGGTGAAGTGTGCTTACAGAATCTTGAAGAGTGCAGCCTCAGCGCTACTCACCTGTGGATCAGAAATTCATCCTTGTCATCCAAACAGAGGGAAACAAAGGAACACGTGCCCACAACCAAGGCCCATGTAGGATCTATTGGTGTGAATTCATCCACCATGGTTGATTGGTAGCTAATGACATGGGAGAAAGCAGACTCCAGGAAGATGTGCAGACTGCCTTCAGTCTCCTTCCAGAAACCTGCTACCCAGAGGCCTCCCAGAGCACTCACTATGATGGAGAAGGGTCAGGACAGGCAAGAGAAAGACACTTGGATTCTAAGGAATAGTTCATCCTTTTCTTTTTGCCTTCTGCACACATGAAGAAAATGACCGTCAATTGGAAGCTGAAATCGGTAACATCAGCTATGACGGCAAGATGGTGACATCATCAGCTATGATGGCAAGATGGCACCTAGAGCAGACTTCAGACTGCTTACCTCTTCAGTGAAAACATTTTGCTCTGTTAGCATAGAATGTACATAAAAGAAAAAAGCTGCTCCACTACAGAACTTTTGTGAAAAGAATTCTAGAAAACACTGAATTTTGTATGTTATTTGAAGCATTCACTTATATTGTATCCATACTTGGCACGTTGACAAAAGTAAGGAACCACACATACAAAATCCCACTTGTTAATAATCCCCATTTCTGACTATAGGTGTTTGAACACGTGAGTTCAAACACTGTCTCCCTTCCATAGAGTAGTCTCTCCAATCCTTCTTTCTTGTTCCACCCACTGCTGTAAAACCCTAGGTTTTCACAGGCTGTACTGTGTGCTCATCCACACCATGGATCCCTCTATGCCCTCATCCTTTGGAGTATCCCATACAGTGTCTCCCTAAACACTGCTTTTCATGTCACCTCACTTCTCAAGAGCCTTCAAGGACTCCTCTTCCATTAATAAAACCAGTTCAAACCTAGCCTGGCCTTCAGAAAACTCTATAATTTGAATTTAACTTCTATTCCTGAAATCTCAAATAAGCAACAGCTATGTAATAAGGCCAAATTACAACTGCATGTAGATAGACCTCAGGCTCAATTTAAATAAGGCTTATTTCATTTTGTGGTCTCTCACACTCATCAACCCATGCATTTATGTGCGCGCGCGCACGTGTGCGCACACACACACAGATGCATGTGTACACATCAAAATACAACTTCTCTGTGACTGTGATTTTCTAAGCCCCTGTGTTATTGAGTTATCAGCTGTCTGAAGCTCTCACAAACAAATGGCCTTATGAAGCACCAGGTATATGCTTTTATAGCCAAGGAAAGCCAATCCCAACTCATTTGCAAGTCAGATCCTTGTTCCATTTGTTCCTCAGGCTTCCTCACATCACTCCTTTTGATTTCCATCCTATCATGAGGCTCTAAAATTGATCCCATTATCTAGAAGGTAGTTAGATTTTTTTAAAAAATGAAAGTCACTTGCTTGAGTCCTAAGGGAAATAGCAGGGTAAGAAAGACAATCACTTGAGAAGGTAATATATATCCTTCCTGCTTGAATAGATTTATCCTGTCATTAAAGGCTACATGTGTCGGTCTTCCCTTCCTAACTCCTGGGATCACCACTTTAATAGATGCCCTGTGAATTGTATTATAATGTTAGGGATCTGAGTTTATAAGTGTTAACCTGTGCTAACATATTTCTCCTCCATGCCCTTTGCCCTCCCCAACTTCTCCTGACCATTGAAATTTGACTTCTAGATCCAATCTCTCATTGAAAGTCTGAAGCAATAGATTTCACTGTGTGTTCTGGGAGATATTGACAAGTCCTAAGTAACATAGAAGATGTGTGTTAAAATAAACTTCAGATATACTGGCTAAAATAAAGATAAGCTTATTCACTGCAAAACTTCTCAGAGTCTTTGCTAAGCAAATAAATACAAATCAGTAAAAAGGCAGTATGGTAGGCAGCATTGCCATATCTGAATAAAGAGCATTCCTTCTACTACACCCAGTACCCAGAACACCAGAACTGACCCTGGAGGGATACAATAAAGCCCCATCCATGTGAGTGGTTATATGGAATGCACTCCAGTGTCTAGAAGAATAATTGTAGTGGGTTTTTTTTTTTGCTTTGTTTTGTTTGTTTTTATTTTTTATTTTGTTTTGTTGTACTCATTGGAGGTCGACCACCCAGCTTTCAGATAAATACATGGAGACTTATTCTTACTTATTCTTAGCTTGGCTTGTTTCTACCCAGCTTTTCTAACTTAAATTATTCAGTTTCTCTTTAACTACAGTTTGCCTCTTGGCTTTTTACCTTTCTTTCTTTTTATTTTCTTCTTTCTTTGTTTTTTTTCTTTTCTTTCTTTCTTCTTTTTCTTTTCTTTTCTTTTCTTTTTTTTTTTTTTTTGTTGTTGTTCTTTGGTTTTTTGGTTTTTCAAGACAGAGTTTCTCTGTGTAACAGTCCTGGCTGATCTGGAACTCACTTTGTAGACCAGGTTGGTGTTGAATTCACAGAGATTCACCTGTCTCTGCCTCTCAAGTGCTGGGATTAAAGGCGTGTACCATCATGCCTGGCCATCTTTCTTTATTCTATTATCTTTCTTTCCTTCTTACTCTGTGGCTGGCTGTATGGCTGGGTGGCTGGCCCCTGACTTCCTCCTATCTTCTTTTCTCGCTCCTCTCCCTTCTTGTTCTTCTTTGGAGCCTAAATTTCTCCTCCTATTTATTCTCTCTGCGTGCCAACTCCACCTATCCCTCCCTCCTGCCTAGTTATTTGCTGTTCCGGTCTTTATTAGACCAATCAGGTGTTTTAGGCAGGCACAGTAACACAGCTTTACAGAGTTAAACAAATGTAACATAAAAGAATGCAACACATCTTTGCATCATTAAATAAATATTCCACAGTATAAACTAATTTAACACATCTTAGACTAATATTCCACAACAAATGATGCTCTTAGTGCTTGTTCCTACCATTGTCATCATACTGTTATCTAACTGGTACATACCAGGTGCCTCTGTGTCCTCTGGTAAAGAACCAGACTTCTATATGAATTCAATAGGCTCTTTCTTAAGAGTATGTGGATATTACACAGAATGAGAATAGACTTTTCTAAGGTCACTTGTGTCAGAAAGTAGGCCCAATGCAGCTGTCTAAAGGAAAGAGAATTCAGAATACAACCTCCACTGTCTTGCTTAAATCTTGGAGTTCCATGAGTGGTCATGTATTTCTTTGAGAAAGCCTATAACTCTGTGATATTTGAATAATTTTATTAGCTCTCTGAGTTGTTATCAGTAGTTAAACTGATGCTACAGATGAAGCATTGTTTTTATACTTGGTACATGATGGAGTGTTGAATGCTTGTAACTACCTCACATTTATTCAGACCATGAAATACCAATTGACTTTACTTATGAAGATATTGCCACTATATCCCAGAAGATCAATCAATTTCACAACTAATGCTTTATAACTACATTGGCCACTTGAATGACGGGCTGGATGATATTCTCTTTGCTGCTTTGAGCTTAAGGAGGAGGTTACCCAGGCTCTCAGTGGCCATTCTTTTAAAAATCCGAAACAGAAATTGAAATTTCACAATTCTCACAAGGCAATCTCTAAAAGAACTCATATTCCTCTATTTTCTCTAAACCTTTTAAGGATTTCTAATTTAATGCATAAAACTTTGGTTCCTAGTTAAAGTTAAAAGTCTCCCCAAGTTCATTGCCTTGTACATAAATGTTATTAATAGTGCTGAAGTTATTTACAATCCAGGGATCAGAAGCTGTGGGAAAATGATCTCAGTTTTTGATGTCTCATGCAACACTTGTAATGTTATCTATTCTGCTTGGGCAGGGAGAAGACTCACAGGAGTGGTGAGACGGGGAATTTATTTGAGTTAATGGAAATGTTGTGGCTGACCAACAAAGGAACTTCCCCAGCCAAAATCAAAACAATGATATTGACTTGGAGCAAGAGAAGCCTGCGGCATACTAATGTCATGCACTATAACCTTATCTAGTGGTTGGAGTAACGTGGTTTAAAGGACTTAAAAAGCATTTGTGGTTTCTGTAAACTGCCAACAGACAGTGTGTTAGCAGGCTCTCCATGACTAAGTTCATTATACATCCTTTCCTCATCTCATCAAAGAAGGCCCCCCTCTTTCTTTCTTCCTTTCTCTCTCACCCTCCCTGCTCCTCCCCCGCTCAGCTGTACCAACATGCACAAGACAAAATCCATGCCCTCAAGAATGCACAAATGTCCATGCATTGCTGCTTATTTCTGAAGGTATCCTGCCCCTGTCCATTTGCTATATTTTCTCAGAGTGTACTTACACACCAGTCTTAGAACCATTCCTCTCTCTTCCAGGAAAGTCTATCAAAACAGTCACGTGCATACAGCAATACTGAGAGAAATTCACAGTTTAAGTTTATGATAAAGGTACATTACATACTTCAAGAGTGGTTATATTTAGTAGATTTTCTAATGAAGAAGATGGACGTGAGAGAATAGTAAGCGGCTTTCATTTCTGTTTTAGGATTAAGTATCATGACTTTGCGTAGATAATAGGACAGTGACCAGGGAAGAACAAGAGCCCTTGCTATGAAACTTAAGATGAACTCTTTCACAGCTGCTGCTGGCCCCTCCTGCTCTCTCTGGAATGCTGACGCCCCTGGTGGATGTCCTGCACAGCTGATACTAGAGAACTGACACTCCCAACCATCACAGATGTGCTGCACCAACACCTTCCAGAACATGATGGGACTTATATCCTCACTCAATTTTCTACTGAAATCAACTGTCATTCTACTATAGAAGCTTTCTTAAAACTTTTTAGTAGTTTATAAAACTATAACTTCATAGCTTCTAGACAGCACTGTAACCATGTTAATTATAGGTGTGTGTACATATATATTAAAACTATAACCTAACATATTAACTTCCTATAATCCAATTTCTTAGTAATTCTTCTGGGAATTAATATTATTAAGTTTTTTTTATTAAAATTAGTAAGTACACACCTGTGATCCAATTATTCAGAGCCTGAGGCAGGAGAATGGCTAGTTAAAGGCCAGCCTGGATTGCAGGGTAAACCTTTGCTTCAACAAGGAAAAAAACAATAGCAATACCTCTAATGTTGTTTTCTAGGGCAAGTCTTGAGAACTGAGTCAGAACTTGAAGTGGGTAGTATGTTCATCGATCTTTTCTTTGTCCTATTAGCTGTAGACAGTATATGAATAGCATGAATTTGAGCACAAGTTCATTTTCCTGATTGGGCTGCATTATTCAAGAATAACAAATTGAATTAAAACCTTGTATTGGAAATATCGCCGATGTTTTATTTGTTGCCCTTTCTCTCCTTTTTTGTGCTCAAAGTTTCAATGATTATTCTGTTGCTTCATGAGCACAAAAGTTCTGAAAATAAATTTACCAAAATGAATTTGCACAACTTTTCATAATGTAACTGAAAAACAAACCAGTCTCATGTACAGAATGAGGTCACCAAGGCCAGAACCCACAGAACTTTCCATACTAAGAATTCAAAACAATTTGACTTCCACAGTTTAGTTTTATTGAGCATGTGAATATTTATCCTAAATTTTTACTTAGGTAATACTGAGAGAGCTTGAGGGGTGAAATTGTCTCAAAGAACTTTTTTTTGTTGTTTTGAGATTTTTTTATTTTCAAGTGAGTGTTCGGGAGGAGTTAATGTGCACAGGCCTACAGGTGCAAAGGCTGGGGCATAAGCTTCCCCTGAAGCTATCATTACAGGCCATTGTGATATGCCTGACATTGGTGCTGGGTATCAAAATTGGGTCCTCTCCTAGAGCAGTATGCACTTGGAGAGTGCCATCTCTCCGGCCCAAGGATTACTTTAAATCTGTTTCAAATGTATTTCATTCATCATATAAACTAAAGACAGTGTATATTAGAATGTCTGTTTGTTAATTTTGCATCTTGATAGCCATGGACTGTCTCATGCATGCAGTATGTGTAATTCAGTTTAATATAGTATAAGGCTTAATCTATGCAAGAATATGCAGCTCAAAGGGAAAATGGTACAAACTGGGAGATTTCTTATTCCAATTGTTCTGACTAGGATTCCATTCTGTTTCCAGGAAGGTAGCTATACACTCCTAGTAGACAGACATCAGATTGTGGGGTCAGTGTGCTATAAGGAAAGGTTGCTGTATGAAACCCCTTTGATCCTATAATTCTAAAGTAAACTCTGTGACATCACATAGATTTTCAATTTGACAGACCTCGGAAGCCACATCCACATCCAGATTTTGAAGTCTGGGCCCTAGACCTCAAAGAAAGTATAAGATGTGGTGATCAACCTCATGGACAAAATTGCAGGATCGTACCACACAGATAGCTTTCCATAGTTCTGTTGGTGACTTGTTTTCTTGCCTAACCAGTAAGAGGGGATAAACAGCTGCATGAAGTGGCTTTCTCCCTCATCAGGCAGTTGTGACAGGAGGCAACCTGTGGGTTTGGTTTCAGACTCTGAAAACTCTCTGCAGTACACTTAGCCCAACTTTTGGAGGACAGGGGTAACTCAGAAAAATCTAATTTTAATTTGGCTTCAAATAAATTATTGAAAATAATCACTGAAGTGAGTAGAAACTAAGCCATTTCCTCCACCATTTTCATATATCCCAGATATTTCTATTAATAAAAATGTGTTCTTTTTTTTATAAAATCTGTGATGTTTACAAACTTTTTACATATACAGAGTTGAAGACTAGATTTCTTTCATTTATTTATTTATTTATTTATTTATTTATTTATTTATTTATTTTGGTTTTTCGAGACAGGGTTTCTCTGTGTAGTTTTGGTTCCTGTCCTGGATCTCACTCTGTAGACCAGGCTGACCTTGAATTCACAGAGATCCACCTGCCTCTGCCTCCTGAGTGCTGAGATTAAAGGCACCCGGGCAAAGACTGGATTTCCATAATGCCCGTTGTTGGTTATAGCTCTATGAGTTGCAAAAAAAAAAAATAACTATTTCCATCATTCTTATAAAGCAAAGTAGAGCCCTTTCTAGAATTTTGGCACCCAGCACAGGACCCAACAGATAGCAGACTCCCTGTAAATGTTTATTCAGTAAGTGCTGGGTGAGCAGTACTTCCTATCAAGACTTTAGGTACTGCCAAACATTCTCTCCTGGTTAAGAGATTCAGTTGTTTGTACATCTTGTGGAATGATTTTTAGAATTCTTATTAGCTGAATACTGTATGTGACTATGGAATAAACACCAACCAGATATGAAAAGAAATTAAATCCCTTCCTTGATATAGGAGATCACCTAGAGTGTCAACAAGACAATTTGGGGCCAAACAGCTATGTGGGCACCCAAGAGATATATGTACAAGTTTCCATGGAGTTCAACTATTTTTTAACCAATCAACTGAAAACTTCTTTATAGTTTTATCTGAAAAAAATTAACTGGGGCAGGAACATAGAAAATCTACAACCAACAAAATCCATAATAAAGCTTTTTGTAACCTAAATCTAACTTTTATTCTCAACAATCTCCAAGACTTCAGGTATACTGAAATAAATATTTAGGTCTACAAATATGAATGAATTTGAAATCAGTCACTACAAAATGATTTAATAGCCTTACACTTGCCTTCCTCTTTTTAAATAGCTTCTTCCTTTTCTCTTTTACGGTCTACCAAATTACAACTGACTAAATGTACCTATTTAATGAAAGTGGATTCCATTAGAGTGTAATCTTACCCAGCTATTGTTCTCTTCTGGAGGATATAATGGAAAACACATGCATATGCTCAGAAACAGGCTCCTGTTTCTAGAATTATGGTCTTAAAGCTGTCAGAGCTGCTCAAGAACAAGGAAGATCCAGAGATTGCTGGGCATATGAACTTGGTGAACATTTAAATAGATGAGGCAGGAGAATGCTGAGCAACTGGCATGGAGGACAGAAAATATCCGAGCAAAGGAACTTTCTCTTTTCTTCTCTAGTAACAAGATACTGTGTCTTTTTTTTTCAACAAAATAATTGAATCATATTCTTCTAATCTATTTTTAAAGGCACTGTATTTTCAATTTCTTTTCTAATCAATTGGGTTTCGACTTCAAAAGATGTAATCTCTCGGGATGTGCTAAGTGATATGGTGGAGTAGGAGCTGCCTTCTTGTGACTTGGTTTAATAAGTGTGAGTGTGTTATGTGCTGCATGGGTGTGCATGTACATGTCCCCATTAGAGGGAAGAAAGAAATCTTACAGGAGGGAGAAAGAGAAAAAATAGGGTAGTGAAATTGATGGCATGAGAGCAAAAGAAAGAAAGAAAGAAAGGAAGGAAGGAAGGAAGGAAGGAAGGGAGGGAGGGAGGGAGGGAGGGAGGGAGGAAGGGAGGAAGGGAGGAAGGAAGGGAGGGAGGAGGAAAGAAAGAAAAGACAAGAAAAAGAAGAGAACTAGAGAACTTTTTGGGTTAAGAAAGGAACTCAGGAAGATAGCAATAGGGAAGATGGGTGAGGGGAACAGGGAGGGAGACCAATAAGAGCAAACCATAAGGGCACAGATGTATGAAAATGATGTATGGAGCTCATCACCTTGCATCCTACCTTAAAAATTGTTAAAACAAAAGTCTTAAAAGATGATATCCCCATGTTTCATTCTCAAATAAGCAATTTTGCTTTAAATGCTTCTGGATTAAAAAAAAAAGTTTGTAACCTGCACATTGACAATATCAATTAATAGACCAACTTGTATTGGGATGTCTCATAAGGCTCAAGGCCTAAATGGAGAGCTACAGGTAATCAATGGCTGATGAGAAAGAGAGAATCAGTCTTCTCCAGGGATAAGCCCCTCTCATAGGTCAAAGGTTACTGAATCTCAAGTGGTCAGCCCTAAAGACATACATATAAACAGCACTAAATGGATTCAGCAGGGTGTGTGTGTGTGTGTGTGTGTGTGTGTGTGTGTGTGTGTGTGTGTGTGTAGATAATAATTAAAGAAGGCCATGAATTTGAGAGGGGACTGGGGACAGGAGAGGAGTTGAGGGACAACGAAGGGCTGGAAATCATGTAAGTACAGTACTCATGTACTAAAATTTCAAAACATTTTTTCTAGATCCATCCATTTGCCTGCAAACCGTATGATGTCATTGTTTTTCTCTGCTGAGTAGTATTCCATTGTGTATATGTGCCACAATTTATTTATCCATTCTTCAGTTGAAGGGCATCTAGGTTGTTTCCAGGTTTTGGCTATTACAAACAATGCTGATATAAACATAGCTGAGCAAGTGCTCTTGTGGTATGATTGAGCATTTCTTGGGTATATGCCCAAGAGTGGTATAGCTGGGTCTTGGGGGAGATTGATTCCCAATTTTCTAAGAAAGCGCCATATTGATTTCCAAAGTGGTTGTACAAGCTTGCATTCCCACCAGCAGTGGAGGAGAGTTCCCCTAGTTCCACATCCTCTCCAGCATAAAGTGTCTTCAGTGTTTTTGATCTTAGCCACTCTGACAGGCGTAAGGTGGTATCTCAGAGTTGTTTTGATTTGCATTTCCCTGATGAAGACCACATGAGAAGGGGAGGAAGCAGAGAGCTAGGGAGGCCCATGGAGATCCACAAAGATACCCCCGCAAAAGACTGCTGGCAATGGTCGAGAGACGGCAGGAACTGACCTACTCTGGTGATGGGATGGCCAGACACCCTGATAGTTGTGCCATAAACCCCATCCAAGGACTGAGGAATCTGGATGCAGACATCCACGGCTGGGCCCCTGGTGGAGCACTGGGAGTCTAATTAGTGAGAAAGAAGAGGGTTTATATGAGCGAGAATTGTTGAAGCCAAGGTTGAATAAAGCACAGGGACAATAACCAAATTAATGGAAGCACAGGATCTACGAACCAAAGGCTGAGGGGCCCCCAACTGGATCAGGCCCCCTGAATGGGTGAGACAGTCATTTGGCTTGATCTGTTTGGGAGGAAGCTGTGCATTGGTGCCGGGTCCTGGGCTCGTTGCATGAGTTGGCTGTTTGAATCCTGGGACTTATGCAGGGACACTTGGCTCGGTCTGGGAGGGGGGGAATGGACCTGCCTGGACTGAGTCTACCAGGTCGATCCCAGTCCTCAGGGGAAACCTTGATCTGGAGGAGGTGGGAATGGGGGGTGGGCTGGGGGGGAGGGAGAGGGGGCGAGAAGGGGAGAACAGGGGAATCTGTGGCTATTAGGTTGAACTGAATGGTGTTGTAAAATAAAAAAAAATTCAAAACATTAAAAGATATAAACAAAAAAGGTGTATCAGGCCAGACATGGTAATGCATGTCTTTTATTCCAGCATTCGGGATGCAGAGACAGGTGGATATTTATATTTGAAGCCAGTCTGGTCTACATAGAGAGTTCTGGGTCAGTCAATGCTATATAGTGAGACTATATGCTATATAGTGGGTTAAAAAATTTGTCTACCCAAATGTCTTTATCAAAGTGGCAATGCTTCATCCCCAAAGTACATAGTCTGTCAATGTTCTGTCACAGTCCCTGAAGCTGACCCGTATTCGGATAGGTATAGCTATAAAGTCAGAAAAAGATAACTTTATTTTTGAAAAAAAAAATACATCTGTTTATTTGTGCAAATCCAGGAGACCATACTAAAAAAGTTTTCACTTGAGGAAATGAATTTTCAACTAATTTCATGTTACCTCACAGGCTGATCATCTTACAAGTATGTGATTGCTGATAGAAATGGGCTTCTGAATATTCTGAGACATTTCACAACAGAACATCTGAGGCACTAAAACCTGGGAGCCTCAAAGTTGTATCTTCAGTGCTCAGGAGCAGAGCCAGGAAAGACTATGAGTTGGAGGCTAGCCTGTGCTTCATAGGAAATTCTCTATCAAAAAAACAGAGACAGGAGACACAGCAACCTCAAAAGTGAATAAATAACATAAATAAATAAAAAATTTTTAAAAATATAACATCACTGATGCAGCCACTGCGGCATGATAGGCATCTTCGTGCAATCAGATGCTCTAAGTTTCTTTTTGGAAAGTAAACAAAAAGAATTGGCTTCAAGGAAAGTATACAAAATTGGATTAGCAGCCTAACTCTATAGCTCAGTTTTTGTGTTCATTGACACCTTATTTTATTCCCTCTCTATGCCTACCTCCTAGAACTCCTGTGAGAATTTCAGTTGAAGCATGAAGATTGCCAAGCAGGTACTGCATCGTCATGTACAATAGGGTCTTCAGAATGCCATTCTTCATAAAGAAAATTTTATTTAAAATTATATAAATGTGCATATATATCTATCATTTTAACTAAAGTTTATTTCTGATTTGATTTTCTTTAATTAGAAATGATAATGCTGTGTGATGAAACAAGTAACTAATTAAAATAATATCTTTTTTAAACTGATGTGTTCTACAAACACATTTAATTGTGATTTTTTTAGTGCCAACTAGAGTATTTAGAGTCTGTTTAAGATTTCAACCCTTCTGGTGAAAAGGACTGTGTTGTGAATGGAAGGAGATTGTTTTGAGATCTTATCATTATGAGAATAAATAAATGTGATAAGGGACTGTGCTGTGTGAGAAGAAATACAGAACACGACGATAAGAGCATGCAAGTGGAGGAAAATGCGTAACTGTGATAAAAGCAGGAGCAGCAACAGCCCAACACCTCAAACAATGCAGTCTTAGGAGGAGCCAGAACCAAAGCTCACTTTATATTATTTACTGGACTTAAGACTGGCTGTACATGTAATGTATTATTACTTTAAAGAATCACAGGTCTTGATTAATAGCAATTTTTTCACTTTACTGTGTATTCTTCTCTGCTGCTATTATGGATTTAAAAACCACAGGTACCAGTTTTGACATGATGCTAATGACTGGAGATTAAATTAAAGTGTTTCTGTTTAATTCATCAATAGTACAGCACTTATTTAAATTATAATAAAAAATGTTGTTTACAACATTTGGACAAAATGATTATGAGTTTATAAGCTAAACTTTGTTGTACAATAGGCCATAAAGCAGTTTAACTACCCGAACCATTACTCATACTGAAGCATTACTCCACTTATGGGGCAAAAGGATAACTTACCCTACATATTTCAATGTGTTAGAAACACTTGGTAACTATTTAGTACCTTTTCAGTCTGTTACATCCTAATCTTTTCCATTTTCCTGCTTTTCCTGTTCTATGTTTGTCTCAAGATTCCTAAATAGTGACCTCTTCACAATGCAACGCACCTATCTAAACCAAACCGCAAAGGGGACAGATTTCTATGGTCCACTGTGTGCCAGGGATGACATCAGACTGTATGCATTGTCTCATAAAATTTCACACAAGGTTTATATCTCTATTTTACACATGGGACTGAAATGTGAATAATTCTTGTCCATGGCCACACAGCTGGGAAGTTTAGATCTCACTCCCTTCAAACCCCTGAAATGAGGTAAATATTCTCAACTCCATAGCTACATGAACCATCCCAATGGTAACTGGTTGTCATGTCGTAAAATTGACACTTCCTAGGAAAACTAGATGTGACTAGTTTAATCTCTCTCTCTCTCTCTCTCTCTCTCTCTCTCTCTCTCTCTCTCTCTCTCTCTCTCTCTCTTTCTCTCTCTCTCTCTCCCCTCTTTTATGTTAAGCCTCACTTAGACAGGCACTATGCCTTCTCTGAATCACAAACCCACACAATAGGAAAAGAATATCGAATGCCAATAATTACTTACAGCCGTGAGAAGGTGGGCAGAGTCAAGCAAGAATACTGTTCCATAACCTGCAGGGGGAACAGGGTTATAACGCCCCTTTGATATCAGGCATCTCTGAGTCACACTGATAGAAGAATACATACACTGAATTAAACCACATGATGTTCATAGGCACTTGAATAATCCTAAAGCTTTTTCTTTTCAACAAGAATTTCTTTTCTTAATTTTTTTCAGATTCATTTATTTCAATGTATATATATATATATGAGTGTTTGGCCTGCATGTATTTACGTGTACCATGTATGTTCCTAGTGCCTGTGGAGGTCATAAATGGGAATCAGATCCCCTGAAACTGGAGTTATGATGGTTGTATTCCACCATGTGGATACTGGGAACTAACTGTAGGTCTGCTGCAGGAGTAACAAGTGCTCTTAAGTTCTGAGCTATCGCTCCTGCCTTTCTACTAGAATTTCTATATTAATAATTTAGCTCTCATATGATGATATTCTTTCTTTCATGGTTAAACAAAAATAGTTTGGAAGCAACAGAATTTGAGTTCATGTTATTTACTTTCTCATTATTGTAAAAAAAAAATACATAACAATAACACCTTGAGCAGTGAAAGGCTCATTTTGGCTCAGGGTTTCAGAGGGTTTCATCATGATTTCGGAAAGTACAGCTCATCATTCCCAGGAATCCAAGGCAGAGGCTTTGTAGCGGTTCAAGTGTAGAACTGTTGCTTCTCACATAAGCAGCCAGACCAAGAAGCAAAGAGCACTAGCCCAGAACCTATGCTGAGTGTATCCTTCAGAGGACTGCCCCCAGTAGCCAGCTAGGCAGGTTCCAAAATCTGCCAAAGCAGCACCAGAAGCTGGAGACCAAGCATTCTGGCAGAGGCAGCTGTGAGGATGCACACTTTCCAGGCAAACCACAATAGTGTTTACATCAACTACAGATTGATTGTCAGGTAAAAGAAGATAGCATCCTTAAACCTCTTAGGGCCAATCCTCCATGGGGCACAGGACAGAGTACATTATTTGTAGTTTCTGCCTATTGTATCCTAGCTGCAGGTTTTAAAGTCACAAAAGGCCAGACCATAACTTACCATCCATTACACCATATGATATGCTGCCTGATTTTCAGAAGATAATGAACATTCAATCATTCTCTGTGAGAAAAAAATACGCATATAATAATGCCTCAAAGACCATTTCTGAGATAATTAGTAAAAAAATCAATTATTCCAGAATTAAGGCAGAAATAAATCATTTTCACTTAAAGTGAGATAGTTATCATTCCAATTTCTCCATCCGTCCAACTACTGTACACTTTAACCCTGAAAAACTAACTTGTCTTTATTGACAAGAAATGCAGTCACTCAATCAAAGTTAAGCAGGATGTGAAATGTTGCATTCCATGAAAATCTTGGTCTGAACTTAATTTTTTGCACTTGAGTACATAATGACTTTTCCATCTTCCTTCAAAGAAAAGAAATCTTCGATTTCAAAACCATGTGTTGGGTAGCAGGGGTTGGGGGATCTGTCCTGAATTAGATCTTTCTGAACTAGTTGCAAGAGTCTTCCTCTACAGCACTGGATTTCACACAGTGTGGAGATACGTGAACAAATTACTCAACCCCGTGAAGCCCTCATTTTAGTATTGCTGCACCCTTTAGCTTTGTCCTGTGGCTGTACAGTCAGCAGACCTAGTGATTGTCTCATCCATTTACTTGCTTTTTCCCATAAGCAGAAGCTGGATCTAATTTCCAAATGAAAGACCTCTTGACTGAACATTTATTTTTATGAAGGAAGGAATGGCTTTACAGTGTTTGCCATTTAGTTGTGTTTTTTTTTTAATTTGGCTTTTTTATTCTCTGAAAAATGCGAATGGAAAATGTTTATCTGCTGGAGGGCTTCACATGCTTTTGCTTTACTGGCTTCATGAGTTCTCATGCCAAAGAGGAAAAGAAAAAAGAGAGAGAAGTGTAAACGACTAGTCTCTGAAGAAATGTTGAGTCAAAAGCAAATTATGATTAGCATTCCAAACTTAAAAATCAATCCTATCATACCATTCTACCTACTGTCCCAAAGTTTTGGCAGTACTTTCTGTCAAAATAATGTTATCACTGATTAACAATATAGGTTCTGCAATACATAGACATGTTTGAATTCAGTTACCACTAAGTATGTGGTCTTAGATGATCTGATTTCACCTTTACCTCCTTTTCTGAAAATGGAGATGATGCTCACACTTTGTCCCTCTAATTGGTCATTAAATTAGATAACATGTACAAAGTGTATCAAAGATCACCAGATAATCACATTCTATAGGGGTGATGATACCTAATTTGTGGCAATTATTACAGGATTGTGGATAGGCAAAAAATGAGTCTTCTAAGCTCAAGTCAGTAGAAGCTTGTTAATTAAAAACTTGTGGCAATGTTGGTTCCTTCTGATGTACCTGAGGAAGGAACTGCCCCGTGACTTTACTATAGTTTCTGGTGGTCTTCTAACAATCTTTGGTAGCCATCGGCGTATAAGTTTCTGCCTTCACATTTTCATATCATTCTCTTTGTGCTGCCAGATACTGTGAAGGGCACTAAGAAAGAACTAGCTAGTAGCTAATAAAAGATTCAGTCTTTCATTCAATATTCAGCTTAGATGACTGATCATCAGGACCACTACAGATCTCTACCAGTTTCTTCCTGGTTCCCCCTGCCCAGGAGCAACTCCCCATCTTTTGGGTTTATACTATTATATGTTTCTGTCTCAGTTAAAAATTTTACTGTAAATCAGTGCTTGTAAATCAATTCATCTATTTATCTATTGCACAGACATTGTTGTGGTGATTTATCTTGGATGTCTGTGTTGGCTATTGTTGATAATGAATTGTTCCTAAGAAAATTTCAATTGTGATTTTAAACTCCAATTGAAGTGTTCATCATGTGTTGGACCATAAGTCAACTTAATCCTGATAATTCACTGCAGATGAAATCACTAAAAAAAATCTAAAAATAAAACCTTTGAATTTACCTAGTTTCATAAATTATGATTCTTTGAAACTATAGAAAATGTATCAAAACAAAATAACCACTTAAATGTCACATATAGCATATGATATCAGCAGAATAGTGGACTCCAACGACGTTCATAACCTGATTTCTGAATATTGTGAATATGTTGTCTTACGTGATAAAGTGGATTTTACTGATCTGGTTTGGTGACTTGAGTGGAATATGTGAATGGGTCCAATCTAATCACAAGAGGTTTTAAAACTGGAAAATTTTCCAAGCTAGAGACTTAGTAAGATATAGTGTTGCAGAAAAGGAGTTTGGAGAGACCTCAATCTCCTATTGCTGGCTTTGAAGATGAAGGAAGAGGTTTCTGGAGGCCAGTTCGTTGAGCAGCCTTTTCATTTTAGATAAAGCAAGAAACTGGACCATGGTCATCCAATTAGCTGAAGAGCTCTGTAAAGGATTTCCCTTCACAGACCGAGCTACCCTCCTGGGATGATCTTATTCAGCTCCTCCTAAAATAACACTTTGCTCTAGTGCAATGGGTCCCTAGCTCTGGCCACAGCCCAGCAGAGAAATTCTCAAGAAAAGGCTACTATCTTATTTTAAAACAACTTATATGCAAAAGCTAGAATTGCAACAACATTGAGAATTTAAAATCAATGTCACCCATGACTTCAGCAGCAACATCTAAGAAAACATCAAAAGTAAGTATAGTAAGTACTAAAGTGCTAGCAGGTAACCAAAGACCCAAAGTGTAGCTAATGACTTAAAAGTCAGATGTTAGAAATCAGAATGAAAGAGCCGGAAAATTATAGTTTGAACCAGAATTATACGACAATGACTTTTACAAAGACCAATAGTCTTCCCTGTATTGTTAATGGTAATTATGTTTTCATGTATGATTTTGGTAATAGGGGCAACATGGTTCAGAAGGAAGAATTTCAACATCTCAAAGAAAGTTCAAAACAGTTGGGTTTTCTGAATTCTTGACTAAGCTCTGGGGCGGAAGCCCTCCCTGGCCTCAGATCCTGCCTCTGTGCTTAATAGCACCTGGCTGTGGGAGGGCGGGGGGGGGGGGGCGCGGGGGGAAGGTGACAGTGGTGGGGGACTTCAACAATCTTTTGGTATCCATGAAAGTTTGTTTGCCTGGGTTAAATTTCTAGGAGCTGGTTTCTAAAGTCTTTTAGTGATTTCAAGATCATGTTAATTGTACGTACTTGTCAAGATAAAATTCTATGTGAGTCTCATAGTGGCTGAGTTGAATGCAGATATATTTTCTTTTTAAGATTTTCTTCTGTCCCTGTGTCCACTGCATCTCTCAGTCATGTTCAAGTGAAGGACAAAGGAAAAGGTGGGTGATGATCTGTGACTTGTGTACTGGGCGGATACAAGACAACTCAAATGAAAATTGAGGAAATAGCTACTATTAAATGAGAGTCAAAATGTTGCTCCCAAATTTTGCTTAGAAAGTACAGCATCTTGTCTGAGCTGTACTTAAATTAAAGCTTAAATTTCCCTGATGATAAATGCACCCATTTAAAAAGAGGGGTAGTCAGGTGAGTTAAAGAATATTACTGGGGCCGGGCATGGTGGCGCACGCCTTTAATCCCAGCACTCAGGAGGCAGAGCCAGGCGGATCTCTGTGAGTTCGAGGCCAGCCTGGGCTACCAAGTGAGTCCCAGGAAAGGTGCAAAGCTACACAGAGAACCCCTGTCTCGAAAAAACAAAAAAAACAAAAAAGAAAGAAAGAAAGAAAGAAAGAAAGAAAGAAAGAAAGAAAGAAAGAAAGAAAGAAAGAAAGAATATTACTGTGATAATTATGTCAAACATGGATACATTGAGCAGCCTTTGGGGGCTTCAATGTCCCAGATGTACAGGGGAGATACTGTTTAAAATAGAATTTCATTTTCAGGATTAATAGATGGCACAGATGCATTCCCATACCCTGAAGGAGTGGTTCCTATAGCAACTTTGCTTTTCTTAAATAAATAATACTTTTTCTCCAATAAATTATCAAGGATTTTTTTAAAAAAAAAATAGATGATGTCTTGTGTTGAGTTTTAAAGTTTTTGCTTAAACTGGAGCTCCTGCGTGGGATGTCTGTGCCATTCTGAGCCACGAGAGTTGGGAGCCATAAAAGCTGTGGTTTTTGTTTTTGTTTTTTCATTCAGTCATGCAACACTTTAAATTCTTTGTTATTATAGCTTAAAAGATGGCATTAAAGAAGTGGGCTGCTTTAAAATACAAATAATTTCTATGTTACTGTGCTAAAAATAAGAAATGGTTTGAGAAGGAATCAAATACTGGAGATATGCTCACAAGTTGAGATGATTTTTCTAACCCGAGGACACCCGTCATTTCAAACCAGCAGTCCTGCCATCATCCGGAAGCATGTCTGATCTCACGTGGGTGACTTTGAGATCTGGATCTGGGACAGAGGTTAGCTAAGTTGGCCTACGCACAACCATAGGTTACTCGGAGGTGTCAAGTATACCTAAATCTAGGAGCTGGTGATGTGCAGTGAGTGAACCCGTGTTATGTCATTTGCGTCTGATGACACATTAGATGTTGCTAAGAACGGAGGGAAAGAACAGTGAATGACTCGGTTGCTCACTGTTGCACAGTTGTGCTGGTTCTCTGGGGCACATCAATTGTCAGGATGAGAAAGTTCCCCAAACGTGACCCTGTTTTACCCCTTGACCCATTACTCCTTTTCTCGTAGAATGTTGAGTCAACTCCAGTGCTCTATAAGTTATGCACCTACTGATGCTTCAGCCTCTGAAAAACAAGGGCACAATGAAATAGATCATGACAACCACTCATTCCTGAGTAGGCCATGTAGGTTTCAAAAATTCTACTTTCTGGTTCACAAAAAGAATTTGGGATTTGTAATTCAGTATCCATTCACTCATTCATTCAAGTCATGGCTGACATTTCCTATAGGCCTGCTATTGTGGGTACACAATGGGTGCAGATCAGTAACACTGAGTCTGCTGTGGTGAACAAGATAAGATCTTTCAATGAGAGTATATAGTATTACTCTTCGGTAACATTGACCCAAAATGTTCGGAAAGATACAAGGTACTGTTGGGACATCTAGAAGGGGATCTGGATATGTGAAAAGTTATGAAAGGCTTTCTGAGAAAGTGATGTCAGTTGGCAGACTAGGATAGGAAAGACTGTTGATCATCAGGAAAATCTGTAATGGGAAAAACAAAATCACCATTTTTCTTTTAAAAGAAATAATCAATTTGCAATTTTGAGCATGCTATCACGGCCATAATATAGAGGATCAAGAGAGAGGGCCAAGGCATCTTGAATGTTTTTCACACACAAGAAGTATTAAACACACTCACACACATGCACACAGACACTCACTCAAATGGAACTTTCTCTAGACTTCATATTGATAAGAACTAGTGAGACAATTTGGTCAGTTAGATCAAGGACCACAAAGCTGCAGTCCTGAGAATGTTCCTACAGGAGACAGAGCATATCAGAAGAGAATTCTGGCTCCTGGGTTCTTGTTATGTCTTCCAAATGAGCACCCACTACCTGGAAGCTATGAGGATGAGGACATGACCCAAACCAAACGGAAGCACCTGGCCATTTAGGGGTGGTCAACTTGACTGATCTCACGCATCACCAGTTTCTGCCTTCAATCTACAAATGGACCCCAGACCAGTAGCCTTTTGGCAACATTTCTGGGGACTCGGCCATGTTATGCAGGAGCTCTGCCTTCAGTCTCTCAAGCTCTTCAAATGCAAGAGACAAGAACTCAGAAGCAATGGACTCAACTGAAGTGTTATGGAACCATGAGCATTCAGCATTCTGACTACCCAGAGGCTGGGAGGATGCCTCCATTGAGTTCCCCACTGTTTCCCATAAACCATTTAGGCCTACATGTGTTGCCAAGCCCCCGCTCTTTAAAACTCTAAAAAATTCATGTCAAATAAAAATATTTGCATAGTAATAAAACAGAAGATGTGATTTTATTATTCAGAAGTCAATGCATAGTAATAAAACAGAAGATGTGATTTTATTATTCAGAAGTCTACCTAGGAGGGCAAGTAAAATAGTAATAAATAAATGATATTGGGTTATCTAACAGAAATACCAATCCTTTTTCAATATCAGAAATACTTGATAATTTGAAATTCTTTTTCAGAATTGACTGAACAGCAAGACATTTTCTGCCTGTAAATGTAATAAATTAATAAAAACCATCATAAACATTATGTGTTATTATAGATGAACCAAATATATTTTTCTGGCACCTAAAATGTTTACAAACACATGTCTAAAATGAAGAAATAACAAATAACTAAGCAATAATTCAAAAGATAAACTCTGCTGATATATTCAAGCACAGAAAAAAAAAGTTCCCATCGTTTCACAAGAAGTTCTTAACGTGCACTTCCTTGACTAATGCTTATTTTGTCATGTTTTTAAGGTCTGAAATGCTCAAAACTAAAAAAAAAAAAAAAAAAAAAAAAAAAAAAAAAAAAAAAAAAAAAAAAAACAGTGGGATTCAAAAGTAGCCCTGCAACTGAGGAAGGGCTTGGGGTAATTGCCACTGGCAGCTGTCAGAACTCCTGAGAATTGGCACAGCAATGTGGGCTTGGAAAGAGGGATGGGAGAATCTGGACTGGTTTATATTTTTGAAATATTATTGCAAACAAAAAACTCCCTAAAATCCATTAAAAAATACTAGAAATGTGCAGCTGGTAGGAAAGAGGGGAGATGTGCTCTTATTTTAAGCATATGTATTAATTATTGAACAAAGCTGGGTAGGAGTTTGCAGCTGGAAAGTGCAGGAAACTGAAATTTTAGTTCAGAATAAATTCATGAAATTACACTTTCAACAAGGGAACTTGCAGCTGGGTGGGGGCAAAGGGACAGTGATATTTTTTCACTCAAATAAAGTATCTGAGCCCTTGCTTTGACACAGTATTGGAAAGGACGTTCTGGCGTTCAGATCAAAGTGGAATCAGGCATTCTGTTGAACACAAAATAATCTCCGGCTTCTTGGCTAAGCTGAAGTGTTCCTTTAAATGACTATTTGCTGTCCGTTTTCTAGATCTCTGTAATCTGTGAGAATGCTCCTAGAATTATAGAATAATAACATTTTAGCCCATAGTAACTGTCCCTCTTTTCCTAAAATTGGTAGTTCGAAGGATTTATTTTTTGGGGGAGTCCCCAATTTTGCCATCTGTGAAGTTTACCATCACCTTGCAACTCAAATTATGTGTGTGTGTGTGTGTGTGTGTGTGTGTGTGTGTGTGTATGTGTGTTAGTTCTCTCATTTAAATTATTTGATTTATCTACCAGTAAACTGTATTCTTGAAAAGCAGGACACTGTAATACTTAAATGTATGTACACAATGGGTTAACTTTTTATCTAAATTACAACCATGATTCTTGAGTAAATCCCTGTTTATCAAAAAATTGTTAAATGTCCCATGGTTCCTTTTCAAACCTTTAACAAAACAGCTAACTGTGAAAACCATGGGGCAATAGACAATTTTTATTGCTGTTTTTCTAGATCAAAGTAGTCTACAAGTATATATACCAGTGTTTTTCTTCTCTTGTCTTTTCTTCTCTTTTTATTAGACAGTGTTTCACAGTGCAGTCCTGGATGACCTGGAACTTGTAATGTAGTCCTCGCCGGCCTTGAACTTCTGCCTCCCAAACCCCTAGCCTGTATCACCATCTTTACAAAGCCTTTCCCTGCTATAATTTTAGAAAAATAGTGTTATGTTCAAGCTTATTTAAGGGACATTTATGTCTTTTCTATGTCACTGGTTCTTGGACAATCATCATGTCAAAATTTCTAAACAAATATTGAGGGAATGCAAGGGAGTAAAATCTTATTTCCCACAATTCAGTCTGATTTTTTTGTCAGCATCTGCTGATCATTTGCAAAATATTGGTTCATATGATTGTGTAAAGCCTGAAAGCCCAAATTAAGCAACCAATAATGCTAGTTGTTGTCTTTGAAGTGATAGATTTTCTTTATTCATTTCTAAGAAAATACTTCAGTGTAGACACCCTTCATGTATTTGCCTGCCATTCTTTCAGGTAACATTTGATGTTCATGAAGAAAGTACCAGTTCAGCTGACTGCCCAAGTAGTCCTCCTGAAATGCTTCATATGCTGTAATGCAATGTCATGTAAACTTTAAAGTTTATCTTAAAATATTTGAACTTTTTTTTACTGCAACTTAAGAATTATTACCCTCTGCATAAAAGAAAGAAGCAGGTTTAGTAACATTTCAGCACAACAATTCAGGAGCATTATTTGTAAGCATATTTAATAGACTTCATCATGTTTATGACAGTTTCAGTGTTAGGCGCTCACAATTTTTCTCTGCCCTCATTCATTATAAGTTATTTCATATTTGTGTAGTTTCCTGGGACACAACAGCCAAAGGGGAGCGGCATGCCTTACGGAGGAGGCTGCTTCTGGGAGCTATGAATGCTTTTCTGAAAAAAGGCTGTTTCCAGGGTAGGTGGAAAATACTCAGGACATCATTTTGACAGAGATGGTGAAGAATCAGAGGGATACAAGATTTATACATCAGGAGAATGTTCCAGAGGCTGGAGTGTGTGGGAATGGGAAAGGGACTCATCACTAGCCAGGGAGGAGACTCATAAAAACTTTAGCTGTATTCTCTAAGTTCCAAGTTCTTTCACCCAACTTTCCCCCAACACTGTTTATCATGATGCTTTCAACATATGGCCTCTAAAAATACTTTTACAACGATTTCACTTTTCTCCCAACCTAATATTTTTATTCAGTATTTGGGAATTTCACACAATGCAACCCATTAGATCACACTCCCTTCCTAGTCTTCCCAGGTCCATCTTCCACCTTTGTCCCCTCCCCACCCACCAAAAAAAGAAGAGAAAAAAATATGCACCAAGTCCAGATGTGTTGCCCATGTAATCACTGGGGCATGTACAAAATCCTAGTGGCCATCCCCTTAAAGAAAACTGAGTCCTTCTCCATCCCTCACCATACACCAGAAACCATCTACTGTGAAGAGCTATGCTTCAGCACTCCCATGTGCTCAAAGGTATTTCCTCATGCTCTCATCCACACTTAACATACCTGAGGGGAAGATGCCCATGTTGCCTAGTAACTCTCAGATTCTTTCCTTGTGTTGATTTTTTTTAATCATAACAGTATGCTTACGTGTTTTAGGTTAACAATTAAGACTATGAGGCCACCATCCAACCCAAGAGCTAGGATGTACTAGTATCATGTTTCTATTTAGAAATACCTTCCTCACTCCAACTCCCTTCACTCTTTCCAAAATTAACACTATTCTCCATATTAACTATTCTTTTATTAACTAATTTGAAAATTTAATATGCTATATATAATGTCATAGTCACTGTATTTCTGATCCTCATTATAGTCTTCTCTACCTGTAATTCACTTACACATGTTCAATCCCCCAACACATCATGGTGTGACTATACCATAACCTGTGTAGACATTTTCTCATTGTAGACAATAAACTTTTAGGCAGTTTCCTGTCTTGATATTACAAGTGGTACTTCCATAGTCAACCTTGGGTACAGCTTCTGAACATGCTCAGAAGAACCCTACCTAGGTCATCATGTATGGAAGTAAGTATTTCAGTGTTTAGGGTTACAAGTCATGACAAAATGACTGAAACAGTTTCATCCTCATGAATCATGCATTAAAGTTTCATACATACACCTACTTACTTCATGTTACCAGTTTTAATATTTGAAAATCTAATGTTATAAATTGGAGGATCTATATCTCAATTTTCATTTGTTATTTTAAACTAATACAATTAAGGCTCTATTCTAATACTTACTAGATACTTTTATTGGTCTGATAAATGGTTGTTCATGGGCTTTACCTAGTTTTACAATTGTTTATCTCTGTAATAATGGCTAGGGAGATATATATATCTCCCTAATAATGCCTAGGAGAAATGCCTAGGGATTTACAGAGATTTTTTGTATACTCTGGACAGTAATTTCTAGTCATACAAAAGTTTGTTTGGCTCTTTGTGCTAAATACAAATCCAAGTTAGTGCCAATTTTCTACCTTTTTATAGTACATTATTGTTATTATTGTTATTATTATTATTAGTATTATTTGTTTATTTGAGACAGGGCTTTTCTGTGCAGCTTTGTGCCTTTCCTGGAACTCAATCTGTATGTAGCCCAGGGTGGCCTTGAACTCACAGAGATCTGCCTGTCTCTGCCTCCTGAGTGCTAGGAGTAAAGGCATGTGCCACCACTGTCCAGCACATTCTTATTTTTTAAAGGAGTTATATTCAATTTTTATATATAGTAAAATTATGAGATAGTATTCTGGTATAATTTTTCTCACATGCTACCCAATGTTTTCAGCTTCATTTTTAAATGGTACCTTATTTCCTCACTGATCTATGTGTTGGTTTAGATCTATGTATTCTGGTCTGTTTTATTGATCAGTGTTAATGCCACAGTGCCAGTTGATAACCTGCACTTTTTTTCACCTAAGCATCCAAATTCTGGTTCCTATAAGTGGGATGGGAGATTGACTTGAGATTGAGACAAAAGAAAATAGTTCTAATCATTCAGATGAGATATAATTTTCTTAAATGTCTGTGAATAAATAACATGAGTAGAATTAAAGAAGAGACTTAATACTTAAGATAAAAAATTGTTATCTACAATAGGGAATGTGATGAAGATGCCCTGACACTTCTTAAGTGAGATAATTTTCCTTAACCCTAAACAAGGCTGCCTGCCTATTAAATAAGTCAAATTGGAACAAAGGTATTTGGAAATCTTGGTTTAGGGTCTGAGTCATATGTTACCATAGCACTTCATGATGTTAATCTACCAATACACAATCATCATTGTTTAGCTGCTAACATTAGCTGGATGTATGCCCAGGATACAGAGAAACTAAAACATACACAAAAACTAAAGACAAATTTGGGAAACATCAAGAAGATAGTTGTGTATGAGTTTTGATGTTGGTTCGCCACTTCAGGCAATGTTTCACACTTCTCTTTCTCGCCACCACAGAACAGGCTTTTCACATTCCATTCTTTTTATAGGATATGGTTAACAAATGATATTTCAGTAATTTTTCTGCTTTGCAGTGGTAGAGTTGATGATTTAATTGGTTTCTAGAATATCCATTTTTAAATGTTATAAATGTAAACAGATAGAACAGATGCAAGACCATAAAATAAAGATGTTTTTCACATTTATCTGAAGCTATTTTCTTAGAAAGATCTGCTTTGTCCTGTGTGTATCTCATCAGCCTGATTTAAATCCCTAGGGTAGCTCCCTGTAACCTAATATGAAGTCACACCTTAATAGCTAATGGCCCTTTTAAATTTAAGAATGTATTTCGAAGATAGAGCTAAGAGACTTAATTAACTCTTAGCTAAAGAACTTTCCTAATGGGTGGAATATGGATGATGGGTACAGATGCGTACAATTGTTGTAGAGCAATTACCAAAGCAGATCTTCCTCAGTTGTGATAGAGAAATCAGGGCTAGAGATTGCTAAGGAAAAAGATGGATTTTTGGATGTGTTCAGAAGGGATTATCGATTCCTGTATCTATTATGTGGCTACTTGAGTTCAAGAGAGAGAGGTTATGCCTAGAAATATGAGAGTCAATGGTATGTATATACAGGCGTTTAAATCTAAATTATCATTAAGTCACAAGAAATGATACATATGATGAGTTTGTCTGGTTTATTCTGAATAAGCCTATGTTGTTTTGTTGCCATCCATTTCCCTTAGTACTCAACTTTTAAAATGAAACCGTGCTTTGTAATGTGGTTCAGAATGAACTTCAAGCTCATCATTTTATTCAACAACCCACACTTTTTGAGAAACAGGATTGCTCTTCAATAGTAAATGATCCTTCCAGAATAAGGGCAAGGGAGGGATGAAGTCACTTAGAGAAGATGAACTTTCTGTTCCCAGTGCAGCCAACTATCTGCCCTTATTAGTTTAAGCAGGATCCCTTGACTCTGCATGGCATAAATGAATGAAAATAGGTAGGTTTAAGTAATGAGATGTACTTTTCAAATTTGTGTTTTTGTGAAAGAGAGAGAAACAGAAGCAGGACATAAGCAAAATCTGCATGTCTGAGTTGTGGTCCACACCACTCCCCTTTTGCATCTCCAAACTACGTTTTTCCTACTTGGCTATACTCACTATTAACAGCTCTTACAAAGATAGGAAGGAACGGGAAAGTCCTGAAATATTGCTTTCTTAAAAAAAAAAAAAAAAAAAAAAAAAAAAAAAAAAAGCCACAGTTTAAAAACATCTGGGCTCTGGGAAATAGTTTTGGTGAGACTGAAATGATTATGTAAAAGATTATGCAGAAGGAGCAGACAGTAGGTCTCTTTGTTATTCTATTTATGAACCTTTTACTTTCACAGTAGCGTTTGTCAAATGCTGTGAAATGTGTAACAAACCTGTCCTGTTTTCCTCGTTGAAAAATGAGCCTCGTTTGAAACCCTTGAAGACTTCCTAAGCTGGGCATGGGATTGCTCAATCATCACCCGTGATTACAAAAGCCACCCATTCCTGTGCAATTTTTAGCTCTGTTTGTTTGCTTGCTTGCTTTTTTGAGTACTGCAGTATTGTTTCTCTCAGTGGGACAGCCCCACCCTGGTGAGAAGCACCCCAAACTCTAAGAGGTGAAGGAATAAGTCACAGTGGACAATACAGAATATAAACGAAGAAATTAAAACCAAACACTTGGTCCTGAGACTGAGACCAAACCATCCACATCCTCTGTCCACGCTCCATCTAAGTCAGAGCTACATTATCACCTAGGTTGGTCCAAGCTGATTTGGTTAGGGAGGTAAAGCTGTTGTACTGGGAAATTAGCATCACTGTCAAGCCATACATCCCCATGGAGGGGAGTGTGGTGTCAGAACTGCAAGAAGGTCCAAATCAGGACACCTGTGTGCCAGATTCACCCAGCTGCACCCGAGGGCCGTCCAGCGCTGCCTGACACCATCTGCTCAGCACATGAAATGCCAGTTTCTTGCTGAAGATGGGTTTGAAGGATGAGAGTCTTTAAAGAGAAAGCTCACAGCTCGGCTGTGACATCCTTAAACTTTCTCACATTTTAAAATAAACAATTTTAGGAAGAGGGGATTAAAAGCTTATGTCTGAGAGATGACAAGGAGGGTATATTGTGGGCTCCAGAAGCATTGCCTCAGAAGTCCTCCTTCAGATCGGCACTTGGCTTTTCACTCTGGTGACGGATGAAGTATGACCATACTCTAGGAAAATTCCAGGTGTTAAGCATGTGCAAATTCCAAACATACTCTGTGTTCCTGTGCCTGGGTTTGCAACAATCAGACCAGCAAGGGAATAGCTCTCTTCTCTAGCTCATCAGACACATAACAAGACTCTTGGCCCACACCTTCACTTCCTGTTAGAAAAAAAAAAAGAATATGGCGGACAATCCAGACTCCATAGGATCGTAAGTACTTCCTGTCCTACCCCACCCCACATATCACCAACACCTAGAGCAATATACTTGTTTGAATTTAAGGGTTAATTACCTACAAACCGTCAGCATATACCTATTTAATAACCCATCTTTCAGTAGCTATGAGTAATTATTTTGTATTTAAAATATTATGTTTTTTTTCTTTCACTTAGCCTTTGGGGGTGTTTTGTTTTGTTTGTTCTAATTTTTATGGAGATTTAGAACATGCATCCTTTTTATAATTGTCTTCCAGGACAGAAGACAGGAACATTAATAATTTTCAAAGTTTACAGGCAAAATTCTATTAAAGTTATTTAAATTTATAAATCAAACCAAAGCTCCAGTATGGTGAAAACAACCTTTTCCACTTTTACAAAAACGAGAAACAAAGTAGCCTTCCCATTTAACCTAACAAGGCAAAAACATCTTATATCTAAATGGAAAAAAGTAATTCTGACTGTAAGGCTGAACCTCCAGAGAATCAGAGGCCTTTGTTCCCTCCTCCTTCAGATTTTCAGTGAGTGCTTTGCAGGACACACAGAAGCTGGTAGGGTACAGACAGATTAAGCCAGATTTAAAGAAAAACCCTGGGAAAAAGTAGGTGTTCAACCAATGTTAGTTTCGTACAGCTTCTAGACGACAGACAACATCTACTTCTTCTCAGATATCTGATGATACTGACACTAGCTGGGAGGGTGTTGCTAAAAATATACAGGATTTTTCTAGTGAAACCACATTTAGTGCCAGGCTGCTTTATGCATGGATAAACAATTACTATGGTTTGCATTTATTCTATTTGATTTGTGTGTGCTTGAGTCACAAGCAGCTGTCCGTGGTTTTGTTCCGACCCCTTTCATGTATCTTAGCTGCAGACTATCACTCCTTCAGAACCCTGCATTCAAGCCCACTGTGGTGATTACTATTGGCATTTTGCTAAACCTGATAGCATGGATTTGAAATCAATCATCTGTTCACTGCTTTGGCCATGCACTTTCTTAAGATATTTTAAACAGCTCCTTCAATTTCCAGAATTCCCTCCTCCCACCATCAAAGCATCCTCTCCATCCAGTCCTTGGCTTTCCCAGAAGTGAAATACGTTTTTTCAAATAGAATAATTGGTGTGGTTGAGCCACACTATTCTTTTTTCATGTCCTCAACGAACCACTGCTGTATTTTTTTGTCCTTCATATTGTAAGCTCTAGGCCATCAAATATAGTTGTTCTTTTGTACTGAAAGCTTGTATTTTCTAACAAGAAAAATCACAGTACACTCTCCGGTGCAATTTGTAATCAATTAGTGGGTGACCTGTACCCTAAGACCTGCACATCAGCCCCTCATGCTTTTTAACAACCAACAGACCCTAAAATTCAGCTACAATGCCCTGCAGCTGCTGTGGCTAGGACCCCCTTGGAAATGTCACTTCAAGAGGATTTTTCTTGTTTAAATCTATTTTCTTTTAAAAATTGTCGGAGAATATACCTGTGGAGCAAATAGACAAGCAAGAAAGTCTACAAGGATTTCCAAAGTATTTTGGAAGCATTGTGTTAGTTAAGCAATTTCAAAGACATTTTTACAGAGTTAAGAATTCCAGATTTCCTCTGAAATTATAATATGTTTACATTTAAAAAAAAAAACCAAAACCTTCTTACAGACATTGTTTTCTTTCATTGGTGCATGTGTTTTAACTAACAAGTTACACGTGAAGTACCCTGTGTCACCAGATTGGACTCCAGGGAGTTATACTGGGTGTGACTTCTTCCTGCCTCTTTCAGGGAGAGTGGGCTTGGGGTGGGGAACATATTTCTAGCCTACACTGGAACATGGTGATTCTCTCAGAAATGGAGAGCATCTTATAAAATTTCTTCCCAGGTTTTTTAATGGAGACCAGTTTACAGGATAATACTAGAGATCTTCTTTTTCCAGTTTCAGATTTTATAAAGCCAAATGAGGCTTTCCGTGTTAAACTGGCATTGAGAGGATTACAGTCACAATACTGCCTTGACTCGAAATGACCTGGGGAACTTTTTGGAATTGTTTTTGGAAATAGACATCATTGAGTATGGGCATTGAGTTTATGAAAACAAAAAGCCACTATAAGCCAGGTATTTTGAATGTGATATACTAATCAATATGCATGACATTGGTTATAGGGCCCAGAAGAAATAAACATGTGAGTTTCTTCTGAAGTCAGTTTCAGAACAAAAGTCTACATTCTAACGTCATGAGAAAGAAATTCCATAGTAGCTAATTTGGAAAAATATATGTGAATGTACTTTTTAAAATCTATGACAAAGTTTAAAATATCTCTTTCTATCAAATTGCTTTCTTACTATATTTCAGCCCACATTCTGCTCCTGCACTTCCCAGTGGTGAGATCTTGGGTCCTTTGCTGCCGCCATTGCCTCCATCAACCCACACTGAGGTCCCCACAGACTTCACACTCCATCTTTGTTATTTCTTCTCATACTTCTAATTCCTTGTAAACTGCCTCCTCCCACTAAAGTTTCTTTGGTATTTTGTAAATTATCAAATTAGAATCAGACTTTCTTGGGGAACAGCAAAACATTTACAAAGAGGAAAACAGTTGAACTTTAACTCCTGATAAAATGTTTGGGAAATGAAAGGCAGAGCTCACTTCTTTATTTATCACTGTAGTATTAGGGACAATCAGATCTTTGCTGGCTGTTTGTAGTGACAGTCTTGTTCCTACAGGTCATTCTCACTGTCTATTGATGCTTCTGCAGCATAGTCTGTCAAAAATGATTAAAATGGCTTCATTGCATTTTATATTAATCAGTAAAGTTTTTTCACAGTGGTTAAAATCCAGATTTGTGTCATTCATGTGTAACAGAAGGGATAATGGACTTAGTTTTAGATAATTGAAGTGAGATAGGTAACTAAGAGAGTCAGATTAAGTATTCATCCCTAGAAAGCTTGATGAAAACTTATTAAATTTTCTAGGCCCATTTCTATACTACGTGAAACTGGGAACCTCTGTCAACCTCAATATTTCAATGGATTCCTCAAGAATGCTACATTGGTTTCATTGCTACATATACAAATGACCCAGTATAACATATGTGTCTAATAAATGCTGGTTAACTGAAATCACAGTGTCTAAGTCTCTAAGACACTTAAAAAGAAAGCAATTACCAAGCTGATTGATTTACCTAAAGAATTGATTACATTTGAATTTTCAGGTGTATCAATGAAAAGATCTTTAACTTGTTTCTCTGGCCTCTGATATATATGAGGTGGCACAGTATAATAATAAACCATACAGACTCAAGGAGGACTATTTGACATTATTTTGTTTAATTTTTTGCAGTGCTGTGGATTGATCCCAGAACCCTGTGCATTTAAGACAAGTACTCAAACACTGAACTGCATTCTCAGCCATAAGACTGCTTGGCTTACACTCCAGTTCCGCCACTCATGTACTATATAATTTGAGGGCCTAAGTGGGGGAAGTAATATAACCATATGAAATACTAAGGTTAGCTTTTATGCTTTAGAAATGGTCAGATGATGGAGAATAAGCTAATCAGATTTTAACTTTAGAAAACTCACTCAGAGATAGTGTGGAAGACATCTTGCAGAAGTATAAAACATTGATAATCCTTTCTGGAGAATGAGACTGATGTCCTGTGAATCTAGACAGCAACTAGATGACAACTAAGCAGCAAAAACAACCAGCAGTAAGATAGGGGAATTAAAGGAGAGTCGCCTTGGTGGAGGATAAACAACAGAATCCCTAGCATGTTTCTAGATTGAATTAGTTGGATATTGACAATAACAAAATTTGTAAGGAGTATAATAAGCAAAGTAAGTTTTGAAGAAATAAATAATATTTAGTTTTGAATATACTTGATTTAAGTCATCTATCAACTGTCCAAACATATATAACTCCTAAGAAAATAAATGCATAGATCTGTGCCTGAAAATCTAAACTTGTAACCAAATAGCCTAGATTACTTTCCTGTACTTTTGCCAGTGTAGAGTCTCATTTTATGGTTTTTTCAGTAGATTGTAATCATTTTATTTTCTTTATTTTATTGAAGAATGATCATGTTTATAAAAGCCATTACATGTTCTCATTTAACGAGGAAACCAGAAGTCATAAATTGTGCTCACAGTAACCTGAATTAAGACTGTTTACTTATTTTGGAGAACAATTTTACCTTACAAAAGCCCCCTGAAAAGGCATGGAAGAAACTTAAATGCATGTTGCTAAGTCTAAAAAGGAATGAGCAGTGTGCTACATGATTCCACCTGACTAAGATTCTGGAAAGCACAAAGTTATCACTAGTTGGCAGGGGACAGGGAAGAGTGAGAAACGCAATGACTTGGAGAGGGCAGAGGCTAAAGGTCTATTGTCACGTTACTTTACGGCTCCATTTTCCTATAATACTGAAATTGTTCTGAATGTGAGGTCTGTTAAATTAATAATTTTTAAAGAATCATATCAATTTTCTGAAAATAAATTTAACCCCAATATTTGTGTGTGTGTGTCTCCATTATATTTATGACTCTGAGATTCCTGCTCATGTAACATGGATAAAGAGTCACTATGGAATTGAGGAGGATATTACTCAACAGAGTAATACATTTTCAACAGCTTTGAAAAAGAGCCTCTCCCCAGTACACCCACTTTTCTTCTGTCCTGGTCGATGTTGCTTCCCATTAATGAAGTTCAGCTTTACAAGGAGTCATTTCCCTGAAATTTATGCATTCTAAACCTGACATCTGTTATGGGTCCAAAATACAGCACTCAAGGAACACATCTTAGGTATGACGGTAAGAAAGCAGGCTGCTCTTGAAAGTCACAGACAGAGTTGTAGTGGCGGCCAGGGAAGCTGCTTGTGGGAAACAAGCATGCGAACAAATAAGTGTTTATCAGAACTGTGAATGTATTACCATGATACTGATATTTTAAAAGAAAATTTAAGAAAACCCAAACCCATAGGTCATAATAAAAATAATTTAAAACCTGAAAATACTTTCCACTTTCATTTTCTTATACCTATACCTGTTTTTCCAGAAAAAAAAAAAAGTGTTAATCATCAATGTGGAAACTATAGTCATGATTTCAGAATCATAATTTACTTAGGCTGATTGTCTAACTTGGAATTAACATTCATAAATTTAAGATGAGAAGGTCATAAGTTTCTCTTTAAAGCAGCTTTTAATGATGTTAACTGCAAAGAGGTAACACTTCCTGGTTTACAAAGACAGAACAGAAAACTACTGAAGATGCAATGATAAAAAAGCATTGGGTGTGAACTGATTTCCTTAAGATCCAACACATATGGGTAATTCTGACTATACTATACATGTGTCTGTCTTCTTTCTGATTCACCTGCTGTGCTAGGTAGAAAGTGTAACCATCTTCAATAGCAAATTCTGAAAAGCTGTAGGATAGTGCAGATGACCTGTACATAGAAATAGGATGCTAATAGAGGGTTTACAGATGCCTGCCAGAAATCTTGAAATAGCAAAGGCCTATAACTATTACTCACATCTACTGGTAGTGAGAGAGAAAGACATTAAATATATCTGCAAGTGAAGAGATCCAACATATCTGGGCCCAGGGCTGGCTGAGTTATAAGAGAATGGAAGAAGTTTAAGAGATGGATGCTTCTCTTCACAAGACTTTCTAATACTACCATGGTGAATTCTGAATGTCTTCAGTAAATGATGCTGGCTGCCAAGAATAGTGCCTGAGGCCTCTGCTGAGCACAACTAATAGTTCATTGGCTCAGTGTTATTCAAACAATAGGTTTTAATCACTAATTCAAGAAGTGATAACCAGCATTTGTAAAAGAGGTGGATGAGGGGGGCAGAGGAGGAAGAAGAGAAGGAATTGATGATAAAATGGGACAGAAAAAAAATGAAAGAAATGAAATTTTTAAATGTGCTTCATTGCCAATTATAATTGAATTTATACTTGAAACATTTTGAGGGATTGTGACAGTAGAAGGTCATACTGGATCACACTGTAAAATACATTTCTGACTCAGGAAGAAGTTTTAAAGCCATTGGCCCCTATCCTGGTGAGGCTTGGACCAAAGTCAATTAATTTGCATCGTCTGTAGCATCCATCCCAGCTTCCTTTGTGATGCCCGCCATTGAAGTGCGGATCAGCAGATCAGCAGATCAGCCAGGCTTCTTGCTAATCACATTATGAAGTGTCAGGCCTGAGAAAGAAGTGAGGACAACACAATCCGAGCCATTTCCCTTCATTAATTTTGTTTAAAAGCTATGGGTACAGTTGTCACCACGACACTGTAATCTTTGATAACACATTTGAATATGCACAAGCTTGCAACCATTGAAAGATCTATGCATAATTTATCGCCCACCAGTTTTTTTTAAATCAACTCAAGAGGATGAATTTAATTTTTACACAGAGCTCAGATGGCACAGAGTTCACTGAAAACATGGCTTTTACTTATTTGAAAGGTTTGTATTAGAGTCGGAGGACCCAAGATCTAGTGAGAATTCCTTTGCCGTGGGTACCATCTGTACACCATTGATCTCAACCTCACTCCCTCAAATATAAGAGGATGAAGTAAAACTCAATGATTGCCCATGTGCCACTCGGGTATTCATTTAATCTCTTGTATGAGATCTTGCAGCATTTAAATTTGTAGATGATGAAATTTATTTTGATTTTTTTCTATAAATACATCCATCTTAACAATGGTTAAACACACAACAGTGACTTTATTTGGTTATCAAATATTCAGCATTTTTTAAGAGTCAGTCCATTTGAAAAAAAGTTGAGTCTTCACACTGAAAATAACAACTGATCTTATAGGATACAGCAAAAAAATAATAGTCATTCTTTACTATCTCATTCAAGCTATACAGAAAAATAATCTGTTATACACAATATTTTTGGATATTTTATGATGTGGAACACTTTATAGCAATAAATCATTGCTCTGTGTGCATTCTAATCAAACAAACGCCATATGCAACACAGGACAAGGTTAAAAATCATGTAAGTCCCAAGATTTCAAAACAAGAGAGATTTTAAAAAGACAAAAACGAAGCACCTGTCCAGATAGGCACCCCCTCGCTCTTTCATCACCAGGACAGAGACAGTTACACAAAGGTGGGTGCTTGGTGGCCTAAGTGCTGGCAATTTGATGTTAGGAGCAAAAGCTTTGCATTTTGTTACTGAGGGTTCATTTGTTGTTGCTGTCATTTCTGATGTGGTTTCCAAACTTGGGTGGAAGGGGGGTTATCCTCTTAAAGGCAGAAATCTGCATAAGTAGCAAATGATTCTAAAAAGGGAAGGTCCTGTCTTTCAATGAGTGAAAGCAGGAGAGAAACAAACATAAAGAGACTGTGAGAAGTGCCCATGTTTACAGGTAGATGGCTACAGTTGGCAATCAATAGAGGAAATAGAGAAAACAGAAATAGCACAATATTAGAGATAGAGAGAAAACTTAAGCATAAGGAATTAACAGCAGACCCTAGAATACAAAGATAATTGTTGGGGAGACAAGGACTTTAGGTTTCAATAGACCACCACCAATGCAGGTCAAGCCTCACTTAAAGGGTGTGCAAGAGAACACCACCGTTTGCAGATGACCACAGTTGCAGGTGCTTTGAAACTGAAATTTTCCTCTATGCTCCCATTTGGATGAAGGCTTATATGTCATCCTTGACCAGATAGAAACACTATCAGCTGATACTATGGTTTGTAAGAGCCCTGTTAAAAGAAATTTATTTATTTATTACACCCTTCTGTGAGTTGGATTTATTTCTCAACATTATTAAAAATTCTTCTAATTTGTATGAATTATGAAAACATCATTCAAGGTGGAAATGTCAAAGCTAGAGGAGATGGTGTAAAAATAATACACCTCCAGTTTATGGATCCTTCTCATAAAGACAGCAGATATGCAAAGACAAACATCAGTTCTCTGAATTCTGAGCACAATATGTGGGTCCAGACATTCAAAAGCAATTGAGTCTTACACTTCAGGGACTGTCTTAGCTTTAAACAGCATCAGATTAATGTTGTTGGAGAAGACTCTACGAATATGCTCAATTATTTTGATTCCTGTGGTTAAGTAACTAATATTGCCTTGGGTATTAAAACCCCAACTTATTATGATTGTATCCTTGAAGTCTGAGCTATTCTTGCTTCCATATTCATTCCATAATTTTGCCAGTTAACCAGTAATAAGCTAGCTTCCCTTCTATGACAGTGATGTAGTCACACTTAATGCCAGCATTCAATGAGAAAAATGTGACAATATTTAAGTTGCTTAGTTAATCTTTCTTGTGGTTCTCAGCCTCATATGAGTTTGATTCTTCCCTCCATGCACACCACATAGTTTAGTCACTTTTCCTGTACTTGCTAAGGAAGATTAAACAGACTCTTCTTTGGAACATGGATACTTGATTGTACCTGTTTCTGTACAGCCTGAAGTAATGACATCAGCATCCTAAGATGTTTTTATACATGTTAGGCTGCATGATTCTCATTCTTATCCATTCACGTTAATTAGTATTATTATTATCTAGCTGTTGTTATCATGATGCTGTTATCATGCTGATTATACATATATAAAAAGAGCTAGAGACATTAAATGACACTTTCCAAAATATTCAGCTAGGCAGTAGTAAGCTGCCACTCAAAACCAGTTAGGAAACTGTAGAGCCATCTGATACTCTAGCAGGAGGCTAGGAGAAAGAAACCCAAGGAAAAAGCAAAAGCAATAAAAAGTCTAAATACAGATCATCCCTCCATGTACCATGAAAGTAAGGGATGCCCTAGAAGAAACACCATGGAGGAGGCCTGGTCTCATGGAAATGTTTATGTTCTGAAACATGTGTCGAAGGACATGTGCTATTGGCATGAGAAAATAAAATCTACTCAAGAACATCCCATGCTGCTGATGGCACTACTGTAATTAGGTGGGAAAGGGGTGGTTGTGTATTTTGTGTGTGTGTGTGTGTGTGTGTGTGTGTGTGTGTGTGTCTGTGTCTGTGTCTGTGTCTGTGTAGCTGTGTGTGGCTGTGTATGGCTGTGGCTGTGGGTGTTTGAGTGTTTGGACACACATGAATTTTCCTTACTCATAAAATCTGAGAGGTAAGTAGAGGCAGAGATAAAATATACTGCTGTGTTGTCTGCCTTTATAGTCACAAGCTTTGGACTACTTAGAGTAGCAGTTGGCAGCCACGGATGGCTTGTTTTCACTGTGTGTTGTAACACAGCTGTGGGTAAACCCACATCACTACCCAATATAAGAGACACTAGAAAAAATGGCTATGTAGTCTTCTTAAATACAGAATAAGAATAAGCTTATCATACTAATATCAGAGGCTGGTGATTAAATATACTAGCTCAAAAATCAAACATTCTAGGCCCAGGAATTTTGCTTTCTGCACTAACCACTTTATAAACTATACAAATTGGATAATCTCTAGCTCTAGCTATTGTTTACATTTGTGTGTGTGTGTGTGTGTGTGTGTGTGTGTGTGTGTGTGTGTGTCCTGTGTGCAGGTACTTAAAGAGGCCAGAAGAGGGCATTAGATCCCCTGGAAGTGTTCCTAAGGCAAATGTGAGCCACTTGACTTGGGTTTTAGAAACTAAACTCTGGTCTCTGAAGATCACCAAGCACTCTTAAATGCTGAACCATCTCTCCATCTAGCCCCATGTTTTCTCCATGTATCTTCATCATTTTGAAAAGTAAGAATATTAATGTTAGCTTTGGACTTTCTAGAAGATCAAAAGAGTTAATGCAACTAGGGGTTTGGAGTCATGTCTGACACAAAATAGATGGTCAATCAATAGTACCTCTTAGTAAAATTTAATATGTGCTCTAAGTATTTGCAAGCTGTTTAAGAAATTAATACATTTGATGATAACTAATTCTTCTTGTCTCCAGGAGAAAGAACATATGCTTTATCTTATCCACATTATAAATCATAATATTGAAAGTTGATATCTCTTTCCCTCATTGTGAGGCTTTGATTCATCTTATTCACTCATTGATTTTTTTAAATTTTTGTTTTGTACAGGATAGGGCCATTTAATGGGTAATTGTGAGATACTTGAATTTAAATTATTATGTGTACCAAATTATAATATATTAACAAATAAATTAAATTAGATGCTGCTAAAGGTTTGAAAGAAGTAACGTACATTGGTTCTGTTACTTTGTTATATAAACAAGTTAGCTAGCAATCTCTTAAAATTTTACTATTTCCATGTAGTCTTATTGACTTGATTTCTGCAATTCTAATTTGTAGTCCAAAGCTGAATCAAAACTAATTTTAAGTTCTCACAAAAATAATCTGCCATATAGATTCAGTGGTTGTGGAACAATGTTATTATAGTTTAAACTAGTTACTTAATTAACAGTACAATAATTTTGGTATCAGATTGAAATCACTAATCTTAAAGATCTCTCTGATTCAATTTACCATTAACCAGAAAATAATTCACGGCATAAACACTCCAGAATGATTCTGACCAGATATTGGTGTTGTCTGCGACCTTCTTATTATTGAATCAGAACCAAAGTAGGCAGTGACCCAAAATTGTCATCATGAAACACTCATTGAAAAGCCATTATTTTAAATATTTGGATGGTGACATTTTATCCTGTGGACAGATGTTCCTATTTTAAAAAAAAGGAAAAAAACTTCCCAAATTTTATATCAACTGACCTCTTTGTTTGAAAGAATGGTTTGGATTTGTTTTAGTAAAACCAACAACAAGGGAAAATAAGATGTTCTGTTCCAATTTCTATGCCTAGACGATAGAAAAAGAAGAAAATATTGATAACTTACCCGAAACATTAATACTAAATTTCATTATGCATTCTATATTAAATCTTCCTATGCAACCTTAAAATGTAATGCCAGAGAATGCAAAAACAAATCCATTAATTATTACTAATTTCAGTCTGTCTTGATTTTCTGATTTTAGGGTAGGGTCGAGAAAGAGAGAAAAAAGAACACCAAGTTGGGTGGGTAGGGAAGTGAAGAGAGTCTGGGAGGAATTGGAGAAAATGGAAGAATATGATTAAAATATATGAAAAAATAATAAAACTTACTAAGAGACTCATGCAGACAATTTGTGACATGAATCTTACTAATTATCAGATAAATAACAGGAGGTGGGTTTATCTCTTTTTATAGATGAATACAAGCAACTAGAGGTATAATGAAGCAAATCAACTTTAATATGTTTTCAGGGAGTCACCGGAAGAAGTAAGACTGTAATTCACATTGACATTATTTTTATATTAAGGAATAACTACCCGTGAGAGGGATGACTTTAAAGGGTAAATCTAATAATTATTATAAATCTCTTCTAAAACTCCACAGATGACTTTAACACACATTTTAATCGATTGCATGCTTAAAAGGAGTGGACACAAACATTCTCCTGAAATGGAATACACCGTTACTGTTATGACATCACTAACTTTAACCATAGATTTGAAACAGTCGGGAAAGGAGGGAAGAGGGCAGAAATCTGTATCTGACGGAATAATAAAAAAGTCTACACTCAGTCAGAGTCACAGCTGGAGTGAATTTAAGTCACCTTGTCCTCTTGTTCACTCTTGTCTAGCACAAAAATAAAATGATGGATGCTTATACTTAGATTACCATTGAAATCTTCTCCTGCTAGTCATGGTGACATTCCCAACTGTGTAGGACTTACCATGAAAGTGATGGAATATAAATGTAGATTCTTTCAAAATATTTTAAATTATTTTTGAAAACTTGACTACAAAATGACATACTTGAATTGTGATATCCAACAAGTGTTAGCAGGTTATTTATTTCTTAGCAGGGAGAAGGTGGGCTAGGGTTAAAATAAATCTTGGATGATTTCAGAGAGCGAGGTGAGCCGCTACAAAGAAAAGACGGTGTAGTTTATTTTAGTGGGTGCTCTCGTGATTCTTCACATGTGCAAATAGGTACCGCATTTTTATTAAAGAAAATGAAATCTACCAATATTAGTGATCTCTAACCAAGTCTCCCAAGTTCTAAGTTCAGTGAATTTCAATAATTCTTTACTAAAAACATAATTTCTTCCAAGCAACTGCCCTTCAAGTATCCAAGTTCTATTCAAAAGTCATAGAATTGGGATTACATTGAACTAGCTGAAGATTCTTTTTAAATATGTAAAAACAATGCTCTTCAAGTTCTTAAATATAACCCTTTGTCACTGATCAATCTACCTATCGCTGTTAGAAATATTTGAAATTGTATAGCTTGCATTCAAGTTAAATACATCTACTAAGAAGACCAAATAAGATGTAACAGAAATGCTTAGAAACACAAACCTAGAAGATTTTTCATTCATGCACAAAACACTGTGAAATGTAAAGGATACAATGATTGTTTAATTGTGTTGGTATATTTTTAAGTTCATTTCAAAGGTGGCCCATATTGTTCAATATGGAAAATGGGAGAGGAGCTATCGGGCAATAGCATAAAAATGTATTTATTTCCATGATTTTGAAGGTAGTATTTAAAATTACTTCTGGTTCCAAACATGTGAAATACTCCCCCTAGGAACTGAAATACATAGACATATGTATCAGTTGTGGAACTTGATTTATCCTGTACACGTATACGGCAAGCACTATTTTTTAAAACCCATTCACAGTGTCAGAAGAGAAAGTTAAGTTAAAAATTCAGAATAAATCATGAAAATCACCTGTCCTAGTTAACTTGCACCAACCACCTACATGGTACTGCCCTCAATTTTCCTTGTTGGTTCCCACCATAAGCCTCCATGGTGTCTTGGAAAGAAAGCTGAAGTGTTTCTTTGTCAGTTCCCACCATCAGCGAAACTAGGGCCCTACAACACCTCTGGTCAGCAATGTGTTTTTTTCCCTCTGTGGTCTTTCTTTCTGAAAATGCAAGGGTGTGTTTTCTAGGAGTAATTTACAACCCACCCACAATTCCTACAGAAGAGAAAGAATCTATAAATTAAGAACGCTTCTCTTCCATGAAATTGGGCTGACCCGATTCTGGGAAACCCTGGAACTTCCTCAGTCCTATTTTCACTTTTGCGGATTAACGAAAATTATTACATTTCTTTAAAAAAAAATCATTCTGCAATGGCAATACAATTTACATTTTAACTCATTTTAGCCCCCTATTCTGAACTTTTAAAATAGATAGTTGTTAAATTTCAGTTTACTAAAAAGAAGATCAAAGACTAAGATTCTAATCTCCTGATTGGAGTGGGGTTTTATTCTAGAAAAGTCGCCCCTGTATCTTAAAGACGGATATTTCAATGTCGCCAGTCCCCACTAAAGGCGATGGACAGAACTGAACTTCGTAGGCCTTGGGTGGTAATATGTAAACAGTTGTTTTCAGCAATTGACACTTTGCTTTCAGTCTTCTCAACTGAACTTTGTTATCATGGCAAGCAAAAATTTCTGGGCACCGACATCGCTGTTCTAGAGATTCTCCCTCGTCCCTGCCTTTAAAAAAAAAAAAGCAACATCATTTCTCTTGGGTTGATTTTCTAATTTATATCCTATTTGTGAAATTATGAATACCAAGACTTTTGGAGACTACATATTCAGTGGAATAAAGAAGATAGAATAATAAATGTTAAAATAATTCACTTCTCTTCTTCAAAGAAGAATCACTTCTCTTTTGATGCGAATACGTGCTTTAGACCAAACCACAAGTGAGAAGACAGAATAGATATGATAAGTCCTCCTGGATATCGACTCTCCTCCTGCCACATACCCTGACATTTTGTTTTGCTTACTCTTAATTCCAGCTGGTTAGACTTTTTCACAAAACTACTCTCATATTTTAAGAATCTCTTAAATATAGTTAAGAACCTAAAACGAAATATATTTTATATGCTAAGCTCTGAAGGGCATATCAGTAATTCAACTTATTTGGAAAATAAATAATTAGATATTCAATTTAAGGAGTTGAAGTGTGGTTGCAAACTCTTTAAAAAACATAGTTAAGAAGGTCTTTGAGAAACAGAAAAGATAAACCATAGCAAAATGTTAGCAAAACATAAAGGGTAAGTTAGACTCAGAGATACGTTCTTTAAGTCCTGTCTGTAAGGCACAACAGGTGATTTGACAGAGGAACATCAGGAATTGGGGCCCAAAGTTATGTCAGAAGTAAAGGTACATTGTAGACTCTCCGGATATGCACTGGCTAGAAGAGAGAGCAGCTATGTCCTTCTGTTCTTGGGAGAGCCAAAACTCTCTCAAACTAAGATGGAGTGAGAAGTGAGCACTCTGCAGTAGATTATCTGTAAATGTCCTCTCAGCAAGGACCCCAGCTCATGATGGCCCCAGTTGGTGATGAGCTTCCAAAGAGAATGTTAGGTTAATTGCTGTTAAAAATGTTGGGGTATATGCCATTGAAAAAGAAATAGAGAAGTGGCTATGTTGCTGTACTTGTGTGTCAGAGAGATAGGATGTGCAAAGATTGTGTGTGTATGTACTCATGTACATATATGTATAGTTATTTTTTTTTTTTACTCTCCGTAAATTCTTCTAAAGTCCTGAGTTTGAAGACTTTGCAGTCTTTGAGAGAGGAGTTGAAACCAAACACACACACACACACACACACACACACACACACACACACACACACACACACACACACACACACACACACACGCCAGGCATTGCAGACCATGAGAGGGCAGTAGGGGGCCAAGTTCAGGCCTGAGTGAGAGTTCCCTGGCTGTCCAGCCTTAGCTGCCAGTCTTCTCCCTGCCTCCTGGGCTGCGGGCTGCCACAGCTGCTGACAGCGCGCTGAAAGCGGGTGCAGCCTCAACTCTGAGGAACCAGAAAAACCCGCATCTGCTGAGCTTGGAACTCCCCCTGTGGTTGACACTTGTGCGAGGTGCTTGTGCTGCTTGGCAAACTGGCTTTCGATTTTGGCTTCCCACAAAAGGAGCGGAAGGTGGAGCTGTGGTGGTTCCCAGTGCCCACAGAGCCCCCTCCCCTGGCCACGGCGGCGCACTGACCGCACTTGGTGCCCAGTGCGCAGGCTTGCTTAGCTCTGGGTGTGTGTAACCCTTCACAAATGACTCTCAGTCCATCTGCCTGTGCGACAGACACCGAGACACCCGTGGCAAGTTCCCTCTCTACGAATCAGTTTTGGTACCCCTGCTGTGTTGCAGGCACCTAAGAGGCTGTCACTGTCCCTTAGTTATTTGCTTCCTCACAGTTGATTTATGCGCAGTTCTGCTTGCGTGAAAAATGAGAGTATATTGGAGATCTTGCTTGCCAGTGCAAAGAATTTGGCAGAGAGAGAACGCGAAAGAAAGCAAGTCCCCTTCTAGGCAGTGTGAAATGTGTTGGGCGCCTGGGTTTCATATTCTCACTGCACTGTTCATCCCGCGCTGTCACTTACACCCGTTGTGAGTTTTGGGCGCACACAAACATTTCATTTGAAGCTGGGGAAGCAACAGGCCCTATTTTCCAGAGTTGTGAGGATTAAACCAGTGAACACCCAAAGCGCTTAGAATCAAGTCTAGCGGGCACATCTCAGTTGCTGTGCCAGCTGCTGCTCACATCCATTGCACCCGCTTCTTAGATGGAAGGACCATTCTGGCCACTTTGCCAAAGAAACGCACTAGATCTTGTAAAGTACCCATGTCTCAACGCAAATCTACCCCGTTCCCTCTATAGACAAATATCCCAGAGAGCAGCAAATCTCCCAGGTCGGGGTGCCCATGCAGACCCAGCTTCATGAACCCCCTCCCAAGTAGCCAGAAGCGCCACACCTGGCTAAGGTAAGGCTTTGATTCTTTCAGGGCGCAAAGGCGAACTGCAGGCGCAAAAGCTCTGGTCCCTACCTCTCCTGGCTGAAAGTGTGTTTGAGGGGGTTTCCTACCTGCCCCAGGCTTTTGCCCTTCTTACTGCCGCCGAACGCCAGTCCTTGGTTCATGCCCGCAGATCGATTGGCAGCCTGAGCAGGAGTCTCCCCTCCCAGAGAGGACTTGATGGAGTTGAGTTTGGCCCGCGAGCTGCCTATCTGTGAGCTCTCCACCATCAGCACCGCGGCCAGTAGGAGTAGGCATCGGGATGAATCCTTGCCCCGCATCAACGCGGCCATCTCCGGGTGAGGGGTTCCCGTGGTGGGGTGGAGCCCCGAGATGTGAATGCCAGGAGAGGGAGGACGCCGACACTCAACCCCTCAGGTGGGGCGCGTGGGCTCCTCACAGACACTGTTCCCCCAGCCCTTCTTGGACCAGGCGCCCAGGACTTTTAGAACTCAGTCTCGAGCCTCCAGCGGGGAGCAAACGCGACCCTAGAGAGACCCGCTCCTCTGGCGGGCAGGAAGTTCTGCAGTCCCTGGAAGCAATCAAAGGCCAGGCGCCTTCTCGCCAAGGAGGCGTGACCCAAGGTGCTAGGAGACCCAGCCCTGCAGATCGCACGACGGGCGTCCCTCTGAGTTCTTACACCTCTGAGCTCTCGCCCGATTTTCCGCGGTTGAATCCTTCTTCTTAGCCGCTCACGAAGCTGGGTTCTCCCCAACTTCTTTCCCTTCGGCCTCGGTTGCTGTTCCTTCCTTTCCTGTGCTTTAGCTCTCAACCTTTGCACCTCTCAAGTCCCTCTTTTCCAAGTCAGCACGCTTTATAACTGGTGATCAAGAGTCACCCGTCCCCTGACCGGACTCCGGAGACCTGAGGCTAGCCGAGGTCCCTGAACGCACACTCCCACTGGTGCGGTGAAGAATTGTCCCTTGGTTCACACCAAACACTGCCAGCGATGCAGTGATGCGCTGCGCAGAGGGCCAGTGCTCTCTCTCTCTCTGCTCTCCCCCGCCCTCTTCTCTTTTTATAGCTTCCACAGTGGGTTTTTCCTCCGCCCCCAATTCAAGAGTGACAAAGAGTGAAAACGTTTCTCTCACTCCCCCCCCCCCGCACCACGCTCCCACCTCCCCTTCCCCCAGTAGGCGCTCTTTCTGAGACTGTCCCCCCTTTTTCCCCACCTTTCCTACCCTCCCACCCTTCCTTCACCCTGCAACTGAAAACTTGGGGTTCGCCTCCAGAGCCACGTGTGGGGAGCTCTTCGTGGCTGATCACAGCTCTGGGAGTAATCGGGAGTTTGGAAACGGGCGAAAATGAAGAGGAAAAGTTGTCCCCGTTTGTGATGACTGCCACCAACCACCGTTTCTTAATTCTCCCACCCAGCTCCAGCCTCCAACTAGGAGCTCTGGAAAAGCCCTGGAGAATATCTGTAAGTTAACTTAGTGGATTGTTTGCAGCCTAGTTTGACTTTAGCCTGTTGCCTCTCGGTTAATGTGCTGTGTGAGGCTGACCGCTGTAGGTGTACCATGCGGGTGCACATCGGATCCTGGGGGCGCGGCGGGGGGTGGGGGGTGCTGTAGAAACCGAGACCAGAGAACTGAGGAAAGGGAAGGATAAGGGACTATTCTTTCCCATTTGAAGTGCTGGCATCTCTTTGGTTTCCTCATCCCCTGCCCGTTCCCAAACACATATTACACATTTGTCTATCCACGGAGTGGGAGGAAGGGGATAATATTCCTACGTGTGCGACCTCACCGCTTGATGAGGTACCTTTATGATGCCAAAGCGATCTCTTTGCAAAGAGGAAATCCCAGGCAGGAATAAAAAGCCTAATGGGGAACCCGGTGAGTGACTAAATAGGCCGGAAGCTTCTGGTACTGCCTCCTGCGCTGCGCCCTCCCTCTCATTCCTTGGATAGCCTTTTGGGTCAGTCCTTGAGGCTGGGAGTTCTGTACTTTTCTAAAAAAGCCACGGACAGCGCAGGGAGCTACCCGGACGCGCCTACCGGCTTGCAGCACTTGGGGGCGCCAGCCGCAGCCATCAGCCGGGCTCACAAACACTGCAGGAGACAAGCATTGCCAGCAAGCTCTGGGTTTGGAGGAGTTCCGAGCAAAGGTCTTTACTTGTTTCATTAGACAGAGTTCCCTCGTGCAATCACTAACAGTGTCCTTGAGCCACAACTTGGAGTCAGACAGGGGTGGCCTTCTGTGAGGAGCAGATTCCAGCAGCACACTCTGGAATTTTTGGATTTAACTCTCTTCTGTCACACCTAATTCTGGCATATATCAGTCTGTCCAGGAGCCGAATTTAACATGTCGCTAAGGGGAAGGTTAGCGACTCCAGTATTTTCCACCAAACATGCTAAGACCTGAGGTGTGCATTCAGAACTGGGGTGTCCCGGGCAGAGGCAAATATGCACTTTGCTTCCCTGATCTGTGAATCAGCCTGTCCTGAAACTTTCCATGAATACGGGGTGGTGGCCATGATTTTTTTTTTTTTTAATATACAACCAAACAGGAAATAAAGCATGTCTTATCTTTGGATGCTTATTGCCTTGTAGTAAAATTTATTTGTTTGTTTGTTTGTTTTTGAGGCCATGTTCTGGTTATATTGCTCAAGCTGACTCCAATCTAGTAATCCCCCTGCCTCCTCCTCCTCCCCCTCCAAAGTACTGAGATTACAGAAAACTGCCATGATTTCATCAGGTCTTCTAGTTAATGGTTGCTTCTCTTTTTTAAAATACATAAGAATAACATGCATAACTCTTGAAGAAACGATGCCAGTGAAAACCAGTGGCCATACATATTTAAGACAGTCAAAGATGGTGGTTATCAAGGGCTAGGAGAAAGGAAGGGTCAGGAGTTAGTGTATCAAGAGGCACAAAGTCTTTATATATCAAGATAAATAAACTCTGGATATTTGCTAAATCACATAGCATCTAGCGTAAACAGCAATTAAATGAACATCTAACATTGTCTAAAGGGAAGATCTCTTGGTGAATGGCCTTACTACAATAAACAACACACATGAGCGTATAATTTTTGGCAGCAAAACTTGTGTGTGCATGTGTGAGCCCAAGAATGAATTTGTATGTCTTTAAGGATAAGCAAGTCTTTACTGGAAGACAGACAGAAGAATGGTCTGTATGTTGTGAATAAGCTCTTAGTCTTTACAAATGGATAGTATTTTTTGTTTTTGTTTTGATTTGATTTGCCAATCAGGAAACTGTAGCTAGAAGTTTCTCAGGTCCCGTGGCCTGCTTATAAAATAATCACCCAGAAGCTTATATTAATTAAAACTACTCAGTCATTAGTTCAGACTTATTGCTGACTAGCTCTTACACTTAAACTCAGCCCATTTCTGTTAATCTATATGTGGCCATATGTTCTGTGGCTTTACTTGTGTGCCATTACATGCTGCTCCCTGGATAGCAGGCTGGTGTCTCCTAACTCAGCCTTCCTCTCCCAGAATTCTTCTCTGCTTATCCCACCTATACTTCCTGCCTAGCTACTGGCCAATCAGCATTTTATTTATCAACCATTCATAGCATACAGAGCAACATCACCCATCAGGAAACATTACAAAAATGCAAGAAATTAAGTTACAAATGTATTGATTCAGATATTTGAAAGAACATTTTATTATTTTTTACAACTTTTACTTGTTATCAGTGCATGTATAAGGGGTGTCCATGTGTCATGGCATCTATGGAGGTCAGAGGAGAGCTTGATGGAGTTAGGTCAGTCTTTCTATCTTTGCATGGCCTCCTGGAATCAAATTCCAGTCGTAAGACTCACACGAAAGGTTCTTTTATTAGCTGAGCCACCTCTGACAAATATTTTAGAGCAAAAGAAGAAAAACAATGTATTTAAATATATATGCAACATATCGCCATATGTTCATTTGAAAAGAAATAGAATTTGACCCTAGTTGAAGAAAAAATCAAGTTAATAAAGAAAAATAGGAAGAATAATTGCCTGTTTTTTGTCACTTCACACTTTATATCCAATCAAAATTATATAATACACACACACAGACTCTCTCTCTCTCTCTCTCTCTCTCTCTCTCTCTCTCTCTTTCACACACACACACACACACACACACACACACACACACACACACACACACACATCTCCATATGCACTCTGTTCAAAAAATTAATGTCCATCACAGTGTACTTACTGAATAAATCCCTCTGATCTGAGGACCATGATAGTGAATCTATCTAGAAGTCAACACAACACAAATAAACTCCAGGAACAGACAAAAGTACAGTTAAACTCAAGATTCACATGGTCATATCAGGCATGGCAGTGGCACAAGGACCCAAGAGATAGAGGCAGGTGATTGTTGTGAGTTCAAGGCCAGCCAGATCTACATAGTGAGTTCCAGGCCAGCCAAAAATACACAGTGAGACTCAGCCAATAAATAAATAAATAAATAAATAAATAAATAAATAAATAAATAAATAAAAAGAAAAGTTCACATAAAAATTTCTTTTGCAAATATTCTCCTACATTAAATGAAATCAAATATATGGGAATAAAACACTTAAATACAAACAACCACACCTTAGACTAAAAAGGAAGCAAAAACTGATTTCATCGGTGACTGAAATGCTGTGTATATGATTATTTGGCATACACAAACACACATAATTTATAAATACAAAGAGATACAAAAATAAAAAAATTCAATAACTGAATAAGCCCATGCCTTGGGCTTCTGTCATAAATCTACACATATTTTATCCTTGTGTTTTCTTAAATAGGAAGAAACACCATCATATTTCACTTGGGAGAATTGTTTTTAGGTCCTGGGCAATAACATAATTAGAGAGAAAATGCATTGTACATAGAAAAAGTCAGATCTCTCCTGCCCAGAAGAAAGTGTGTATTATTCATTGGCTACACCTGCCCTCTCCTCTCTCTTCCTCTAGCTTTGAGCCATTTTGGCTCCATTAAAAAAGAAACAACTTTCTCAGCAATTGTTCAGAAACCAGGTTTCCTTCTAATACTTAACCCTAAAACAACATTTGCCCTTTTTATTCTCATTTGCAGCTCCTTACTATTGTACTCTATCATCCAGCTTCCTGGATTAGTACTTCCCTTAATGATTCCTTTAGCAGTCCCTTATGATATTGCTGCACAATTAGTAAGTGTGGGGCCATGTGAAAACAGAAGTGAATGGATGGAGTCCATGACATTGTTGAGGCTTACAGCCTACTGTTAAGCCCTTGACATCTACCTCTAGCACCTGTGAGGGTTAGCTGCTCTGAGCTCTCTTCTATTCTTGCCCACTGTTGAAATTGTTTTTCCATTAATAACTTTTTTTATTTTGAACCAAGCAGAGCAGAGACAGCTCTTGGCTGAACTGTTCTGTATTACACTCATAGCATATTAATAATTCAGCATTTATGTCAGTACAGGTCATGGTCAATGCAAGAGTTACAGACTGAAGAGGGCAGTGGGTGAATTTGCATAATAACTCATGAAAATCTTCTCAAAGAATGATGGATGCTCACTGGATTGTGGGGGAATGGAGAGATGTGAGAGAATAAAAGAGAAAGATATCCCTAATAGTGGGAAGGAGATGGACCATGCCTCTGGGAAGAAGTCACAGACACCTGCATGGCATCAGCCAGTCTGTTCTTTAACAAGGAATGAAGCACAGCTGGTATGCAGGTGGTACGTGGTCAAAAGTACTGGCCAATGGGGTAGTGTCAAAGGCCTTTGTGTCAACCAACAATTTCAGATTAAAATTTTGCACAATGGTGGTCAGAAACAGAATTCTCTGAATTCAGTTTCTCCTAGGTTATCTACAGCTTCCAAGTTAGTGAATTCATGTGACTGTGGAAATAAAAATGATTAAAGACATCCCCTAGAGATTTTCTTCCCATAATGCTTTCACATGCATCTTAAGAATGGCCTATACTTCACATGTTTGAGTTTGAACCCTCACAAATAGCCACAGTAAGGTCATTAAGAATAAAGTATTAGATCTTGGCCAACTTGGGAAGGGAGGCTACAATACTGCAGGCCCACAGGATTCCAAACCACCTTGCATATACAAAATGGATCTGGAAGACCTTTGTGATATCGATGAATCTTGGTGGTTGTTAAGAATCCGGAAAATATGGTTAGAAGTTTCATTAATGTACAGTGATCCAAACCACTTGATACTGTTCCTCATCCTTTGATTCTTGATACATGTGAATTTGAAGTTACTCATCCTGCCTAAAGAACAGCAACAACATATGTTCCTATCGTTAATGCTTAAACTGATTTTAATAGATGTTAATGAGCACTAACAACCTTGGGAATAAATTTAGATATGAAAAAAACCCTGAATCTCATATTTGATGCTTGCTTTAGTTTATACTACTAACTGCATCCTGCCTTCATCTGATGGACAAAAGATGAAGTAACCTCAGTACATACATGTGAGTCATTGCCCTGGGCTTGACACCAACACGTACAAACAAAACAGAAGATTTCACAAAGAAACAATCAAAAGCATGGCTGCTTGGCCAATGTCTGGTTAACTTGAACCTCAAAAAATCAGTCATCCTCCCATTGTTCATCCTAATGTCCAAATGAAAGAAAATTGCTCTGTAGCTTGTTCCTTTGCAGTCTGAACACGCATATTTTTTTATCCAAATAATACAACCTAAGACTCAAGTAGATAGACTTGTATTTATTCCCGTGCATGTACATGACTGTACATGGGATTGGAATCAGAAACAATCTCCACATACTCAAATCTAAATTTCTTCTTCTGATAGACATTTTCAGTTGTTTGTATACACCAGATGTCCTTCCTGGTAATACAGTCATCCTTCCTGTGGAGTTAAGACTCATCTTTGGAAACAATACTAGAACTGAGTGCGGTGGCTCACATCAGTAAGCTCAGCACTCAGGAGGCTGGAGAAGTAGGGGTTCTGTGAGTTCCAGGTTATCCTAGCCTCCACCATGAAACCTTGTCTCAAGCAACAGTAAAAAGAAAACAGCATGGAAGTACCAAGGAACAAATGACATGAAAAAGAAGAGTGAGTACTCTGTTCTTCAGGTTTATTCTGTCAGAAATGGTTTGATCATTTGTGAAGTTCAATTTAAGAAATCTCATCCTGGGAAACAATAACTTTTAGATAATCTGGACTAAAGTTGTCTGGACTCAGGTCCTTTGAACTCCAGGACTCTGCAGAATTTACACCAAAAAAAAAAAAAAAGCCAGGAGTTGTGATCTTTCTTGTTTGTAATATGGGTATTGAAACCACAAGTCCAGTACATGCTAGATAAGTGCTCTCTACCCATGAGACACAACTCCAGTCTCACTTTTCCACCTTTTATTTTGAGACAGGGTCTCATTAAATGGCTTAGGTTGAATTGTATCCTAGGAAGGCTTTGAACTTGTGGCCCTCCTGCCTCAGCCTTCTGAGTAGCCTGCATTACTAAAACTGGCTGAGAGTTGTATTATTTTATATGACTTTTAAAGAGGAAGCAGCAAGAATAGGCGAAAAATGCCTATTTTTGCTGTTGTTCCCTTTGGAAGAAGACAATGTTTGTTGGATCGGTGGCTTTAGTCAGAAACCAGACTGCTCAGATCTGAGAATCACAGTGAGTAGGTAAAATACTCTAAACTCAACCTGCCAATCACAAGATGGATTGGTTTCTGCGCTATTATTATTAAAGACATTCCCAAAATGAATGTTACTCAAATGGGGAAAGTATTCAAACTGAAAGTTCATTCTGTCAGAAATTATTTGGTTATTTGTAGTAATAACTACTAAAAAAAACAAGAAAAAGAAGGAAGGAGGAAGAAAAGAAGGAAGGAGGGAGGGAGAGAGGAAAAATAATGAGATTATCTTCAAACAATGAGAAAATTTCCAAGTGGTGGTTTGACATCTGTATTTGAAGTACAAATGGGTTTAGTAACAGAAAATATAAAATGTATTCAGTTTCCCTTTGAATGATCATCTTAAATTAGATCTCAGCTTTTCAGACTATAAAAATATAAATTACTAATGCTCAAGCTCAGAAATAGTTTGGAATATGACAGAGTCAAGATAACACCAATTAGTCTGTGGAATTTTATAGATAACTGATTAAGAATACATAAAAATGAAAATAATAATAATGAGATATCATAACTGCTTGCCACTCTATATGCCAGGTTTGTTAAACATATGACACGCATTATCTCTTAGTTGGGTCCAATAGTTCATACCTCAAAAACAATGAGTATATAAGCCAACATTAAAATAACACTGAGCAAAGAATATGGCCCCAGGGAAAGGCACACAAGGCTGAGATTTCTACCTAGGTCTATTGGGTGGTGCCTTTGTATTCTTATAGCATGTCCCAACATGAACTCTTCTGAGGAAAATAAGGTTCCTCCTTTGACTATGAAAGCTACACATGCCTAAGCAGATAAGCACAAGCATTATACTTTGCCTACCATAGTAAAACTCTTAGAAAAAAATGACCATGCCCAGCCGGAAAAGACCCCTTACTTCCAGCATGGTAGATTAGATGGCCATAACACAGTGCTTCTCGTGCTTTGGTGGCTTAAACAACAGAACTTCATTTCATAACTATTCTGAAAGTTAGCATTTAAAGACCAAGATCAAAAGCTTTGGGTTCTTTGGAGGATTTTCTCCCTGGCTTTTAGATCACCACTTTCTCATGGTGTCATGAAATGGTCATCCTTTGGTCTTTGCCCAAATTTCTTCCTATATGGACACACCAGTTACACACCTCATTTTAGTTACTTCTTTGATGACCTTGTCTCCAAGTCTGGCTACATACTGGGAACTAGGTCTTCAACATGTAAATTTCTAGAGAAGAGAACACAACTCAGGCTACAACAGGTGGATTTATAAATGTGGTATGTATTAAAACGCTTGGGAAAAGCTAACATTTTCATACAAAATCCGTATAGCAGTCTACCCCAGCTCTGGTATGTAATGGAGAAGCTTTGTTTCATATCTATTAACATGTGCTATATAAATGTCTTTCTATTGCTATTTGACCTCCAGAGCAGTGTTGATGTTAAGTTCTTCAAATTCTTTCTGTACGTGACATATGGCTAAATTTGAACTCAATCAACAGAGTCTAAGTGTGGTTTTAAGATTCCACTGGGGCCTTGAAAATGAAATCAAATAATGAAAGCTATTTTCCAAGAAGATAAGGTCATTTCTACATTGTTTAAAGAGTACCTAGCTAATGAAGGATGGAAACAATAAAACAGCAGTACATGATACAAAAAAGAAATCATCACAGATCAAAGAATAAAGAAGCAGCAATCAGAAAGTGAGTGGTCTAGCAATCAGCAAGTCATTCTGTTACTAACTTAATTTGTCCATTTATTTAATTTGATTTGTTCAATTTGCTGAGTAAATTAATAGTTGCCTGGAATCACAGCACCTTTAATTAGTTCAAGACAGCACTAAATAAGTGAAAGCAGGGGGAATATCTAATTTCACTGAAACTGTTCATGAAATCATTTGTTAACATATGCACCTTGACCATTAATTCTTTAAATTATCAAGAAATCTGAGGTTTAATAAGTTCAAATTGAGTATTGGTTTTTGTGCTGTGATCCCATCTGAAATCATAAAACACACATTGGTGGTTACTATTGAGAATATATGTGCAGATTTATACATGCCAAAGATCAAGTAATCTCTCTTATGACACAGCAACTGTGCACAGCACTGATAAAATTATGTCAGCCTTGTTTTCCAACAGCACTTTTCTATATTTAATTAAAATATAATGAAATTCTTAAATCTTCAATCAATGCCTTTATACTTCAAATTTTATAAATATTATCATAGAACATAATAGAATTGGTAAACTTTTTATCTTTTGGTGTTTAAAAACAGAGTCTCACTAGTTTAGAACTCACTGAGGCCAGACATGTGCACAGTAGAACAACTTTTGACATCACAGAGCAAAGCACATCCGTCACCTTTCAAATTCATGGAATCACATGAATTTCTCTGCTTATATATTTGTACTATTTCATGGGTTAATTTATTTAAAATTCCCATAGCTATAAGGTTCAACCAAAAGTTATATAACAGCTCAAACTCTTACATTTCCTTTAGCCAAATGTAGACAAATCCTGAGACTCATAAATATGCTAATATATAAGACAATTACTAGGAAATCTCTTCCTGAATATAGTATGACCACCTTATTTTATTTGAGTAGCCATTTAATATTAAAATATGTGAAACAAAATCATTCTACAGCATGCTTTTAAGTAAGTCTATGTAAGTTGGGGATAGAAATTATAATACATTATGATATTATTCCCTGGAAGCCAAAGAGTTCCTGCTAACTGTAATAATGAAGTTTTAAAAAAAAATGTCAGGTCGTTAAACCAGTGGGAAATACTGAGAGCCCTAGGTTCATGCACTAATGCTCTCCTATGAAAATGGAGATGAATGATAAAGAGTTTATGAACAAGTCATTTTTTTCTGGAGAAAAGTATTTAAAAGGTCATTACTATATCACAGTTATCAAAGATTAAATGAATAAAAGAGTACATGAATAAATCCAGTTATTCCTCCCATATAGAGGGTTAGAAATGTTCCTCAAATAATTGATCAGCAATCGTAAACTCAGGAAGCTTTACATATAGGTGACTGTCCGTGTCAGAGTCTGTGCTAAGGTTGCTCTTGAGACGCTGTAAAATGCTTCAAGTTATCCAGACTTTCTCTGGCTACCATTGAAAACAAGAAAAACAACAAAATCTATCACCAGCAGCACCTGCTCTACTGTAGCTGCTGCAGCTGTCAATCATCCCCACACCGTTATATCATTTTATCCTGGCCCTTCCAAAATTAACCTCCATAAGCCGCCCACTCCTCACACACTCTGTCATGACTCCTGATGAAGAGGAACCATCCAGGGAAATGGCATGGGGACAGGGTGGCCCGGGCTTGCGGGAGGGGGAGGGATGTTTAGAACCTGGTAAAACTTTATGGTATAACAGTTCTAATCCCCACAGCGATGGGCAGCATAGAACCAGAAAGGGGACACATGGGTAACAGAACCAAGATGACCACACACAAAGAGAAACACCGACGGTCACATTAGGTTAGAGCCAGGGAAACCAAATCACCAATTGCAAGATGACAGTTTCTGTGAGAGAAGTCTGAGGGCAATTAATGGAGCTCCAAGAACAAGTCATCCCTCAAGTCTCCCACAGGACCCCTTCAGAGATCCCTGAGAATCTGAAAAAGAGTCACCCACCCCAGGAGTGGGTGGGTGGCTTTTGTGGACACCAGATGAATGGTACGCCTTGGGGAGGAGAAACTACTGGGACCACCCCGTAAAGTCATCAGGCCAAGGACAACACAGACAGAGAAGGAAAAACGAAGGGAAGGAGAGATCGCAAAAGCACAAGACCTTTGAAAATCCCTTCATAAAAACCATGGGATGCTAATACCAAGAGCAATAACACCAGAAATGTACTTCTGGTAAACCTTCTCTTAATTAGTTAAGAAAACATGTTTTAAAAATGGGCAACCAAAAAAGACTGTGGCCCAACCTTGTACAAATTTAATTTAAGGAAAATCAGGATAATAACTAAAAAAAAACCACCATAGGAAGGACAAAGTGCAATGCTTGGGAAGCACACAAAACAGTAACCTCATAATTTCAAAATACTCCAAAAGAAATGGAGAAAAATATTAAAACCATGAGCAAGCATCATAAGCCAATTAGCAGAAGGCTTTTTCTGGTATGCTTGAGAAAAATTGAAATTGAAAAACGGCAGAATGAAGGAATTATACGGAAATAAATATTCAACTCAAAAAAAAATACCAAGCATCATGTAAAGCTGTAAAAGAAATAAATGGAAAGCAGGACAAGAAAAATGCAAAATACAGAGAAGGGGAGGAGATAGGGTTTATGTGAAATAATAAATGCAGAAGATAGGAAACAAAGATATTTTAAAAAGCTTTAAAAGCCCAAGCAATACAGCAAATGAAACACTAAAAGCAATAATTTATGAGATTTTTCTAGAACAACAGAAACATAGTGAGTTGAAACTACAGAGCATAAAACTTTCACAAGAACAAATCTTCCAAGATGAATATCACAGTGTATTCTAGTTAGACCACTGAACTTGAGAAAGAAAATCCCTTGGCTAAGAAAATCCCATTTCCCTTAGCCTCTTTTCTTCTTGTGACTGAGAGTCAGGATTCCTGGTTGTGGTGTTATGAGACTACCATCTCCTCCCCAAGCACAGGAGATGGGTTTGGTGTCACATGTGAGCCAATCCTGCACGGCCAGTACGGCCATGTATTTGTTGCAAAAAATAACAGGGTGTGACTTTCGAGGGCCTTGATAGAAAAACAGATGGGAACTCACTGGAAGGGGTTTCAACCTACTGAACAGGAAGAGAAGAGACAGGAGGGTACAATAGGCACAAAGAGATGTGGAGATATGATGTAAACTGCATAGTGTGAACACCCATAAGAGATACATGGAAAAATGGATAAGCAGGCAAGCAGGTAAGTAAATATGGAAGGAGATGGTGATAGAGCATGCCATAAATAATTGTCACATACAGCCAGTTCCAAGTTACATGGTTAAGAAAAGCCCACTGCCTAAAAATATATAGCCCAGCTGTGTTGTGCTCGTATATGTATGCCCAGTGCAAACATTCGAATGAATGTCAATCTCTGGGCTGAGGAGACGGCTCAGTCAGAAGGTAAAGGGCTCCCAGCTGAAGCATGAAGACCTGAACTCACACCCCTGGCACACATCTAAAAAGCTGGGTGTGGTAGTCGCTATCTGCTGTAGGCAGGAAGTAGGAATCAGAGAACTTAGGTTGGTAAAGCATATATTTAAACCTTTTATTATAGGCATTTCAATATTATTTAATTTTTTTGCAGCTTGTTTCTATTTCTTTTCTATTTGTTTTGATGTTAGCATACTCAACTATTATTTGAATGCGGAAACATTTTTAATAATAAATATCTAGAAAACACTGACCGATAACTTAATGTCCCAGGGGAGACAAAAGATTGGCTTTTTAACAATTAAGTAAAAGACTCCAAATATTTATTAATTAAAAGTTCTCTTCCATTTTCAATTGACTACTCAAATAAGAAATGGTGTAAGACTCACTTTGGAGCATATCATTTTATTTCTTATTGTGGTTTTGTTTTCTCATGCTGCACTTAGGCTATCGGAGAATGACTCTGTTCCCTCTGCTCTCATGTGTTTCTGGAACCAGACAATATACATACATTGTATCACTTAAGTGTAGAGAGAGGGCTGTGAACAAAATTTTACATCAGAAAATCCAAAATACATTGTAAGATACAAGAAAAGGAACTCTGATTTTCTGTCCTTAAAATACTGTTTCCAGAATACCTTAGTTCCACGCACAAAATTTGGCATTGATAAATGTTTACATGGCAAGTGATTATACACATCCTTTTAATTACAGATGACAACAAGATACACAGCAGTCCAAGCTGATCTCAGATAAAGTTCAGTATCTAGTATGTTAAGTCATAAAGAATAGATCAACCCCCTGAGCTTACTGGAGTCAGATGAATAATGGTCCACGTTGCTCCCAGTAATAATGGTAAGGCCCAAGCTGCCCTGCAAGCACTATTTCCAAGAAGCTCCAGTGGTGTCCTTTGCACATTTTTCTTCTTGGACACTAGAGGGAGGTTGTATGCACTCACCCACTTCAAGGCGTATTTGCAGCAAAGTGATGGTCTGTCTCTCCATCCTCTTCTGGTCTGGCTGTAAGCCACAGAAGGCAGTTCTGCACCTTTGGAGCTCATCACAATATATTTTTATGGCTACTCCTCTATCATGCATGGGGGAAAAATACCAATCTAGGAAGTAGTCCACATCTACTTATAAAAGGATAATCTAAATGGAGGAATTTAACATAGTTAGGGGTATCTAACAGAGGTAAACCAGAGCCCAGATTTTGTTAACCTAATTATATTTACAAAGCAAATATTGATTGACCTATTCATTCATTCATTCATTGATTTAGACAGGGCCTCATATAGTCCAGGCTGGCCTCAAATTCCCTATGTAGTTGAAAAATGACTTCTAATCCTCCTGCCTCCACCTCCAGAGTGTTGGAATGACAGGTGTGTACCACCACATCCTGTTTATATGGTGCTGGTGTTCAAACCCAGGGCTTTTGAATGTTAGGCAAGCATTCTACCAATTGAGCTACAGTCCCAGTCCCCTAAACTACATTTTTAGAAAACATAATAGCTAAACTTTTAGAAGCTCAGAGGATGACATTATTTGATACAAAGCATTTTGCTTTAAAAAATGCCATGATATACTACCTGTGTTTATGCTCATGATTGTCCTTGTGGCTCCTTCTGCCCCATCTGGATCCTCTCTATAAGTCTTCATCTCTCTATAAGTCCACCTTGGCATGGGCTCGTTCCTCTGCCATCTATGTAGCTCACTTTTTAATCATATTTAATTGTTTTCTAGGTAGATGGGTATCTGGAATGTAGAGGATATATTTCATTTTCTTCAAATATACTCTGTAAACTATACCTGCTTTGTACTTTTCTTTAGTAATGATTCTATGGTCTCAACATCTGTTATTGTGAAGTGAATTTTTATAAAGATCATGCCATTATCTTTCTCTGACAGGATCTTAACACGTTCCAACACTGATGGATGGCCACCTTCTCTTGGCTTCCTTATGGTTTGGCACTTGAAATCCCTTTGTTTTTCTCAGTTGCAGTGAATAAAAAAAAATCTTGGTTTTCTTGTCATTTTCTACATTTAAAATTCACCTATATTTTTTATTATAGTTACACATTGTCAAAAAGTCTTAAAGCAGGAAAACTATAAGTAAAACCATGTCATTAGATCAAGTAAATCTTTGATGCTGTGCCAATAAAGAGTATTTAATAGTCTGTCTCCTTTAGACACTATCCCTCAGAAAATTGTTTTATCACTAGCCATCAACTAATCCCTGGTACAGCATCAACTCTCAGTGGCTTAAGTTACTACTCTAGGGAATATTTGTGTTTAATAAAAAAAAAAAAAAAACTTAAGTGACTGGAGAGATGGATCAGTGGTTAAAAACCGTGGCTGCTCTCACAGAGGACCTGAGTTTGGTTCCCAGTTCCCACATGGTGGCCCACAGTAACCTGTAACTACAGTTTCAGACAATCGAGTGCCCTCTTCTGGCCTCATAGGCAAATAAGCACACACACAGTCAGCATACATGCATGCAGGCAAACACTCATACACATAAAATAAAAGTTTTTAAATCTCTTTAAAAATTAAAATAAGAAATAAGCTTGAACTCTGTAAGACTGAATGTTCACACAGGATGGAGAACTCTCTAGGCACTCTTTGAATCATGCCACACAAGATGTTTAAGCTCCTGAGGCTATCATATGATAAAAGGTCTTGTGTTGGAAGATCCCATCTGGAAGATAATGTTCTGGTCAACAATCGGTGACTGACAACAACAAAAAAAAAAATGTTAGAGTTGAGGCAAGCACTAGAATTCAAGTAGTATAGAAATGGGTGAAAGTTTGGAAGATACAGGGGATATCTTTACTCAGGTTTCCCAGTAGCACGCACCCTCTTGATAGCAAAAGCATTCTGGATTTTCACTGTAGAATGACCTTCCAGCTCCTGCCTGCCTCACTTCTCATTCTCATTTCATGTCTCAACAATGGACAGGGAATCAAGAACCAGCAATTTGTTATCTTCTGTTCGGGTCCACAAAGTTGTTTTTTTGGCAGCAAGGGAGGATGTTGCTGGAAACACTGAGAATAAATAACTTGCCTTGGGACCTAAGGATGTGACTCAGTGGTAGAGCACTTGCTTAGTGTACATAATGCCCTGGGCTTAATCCCTAGAACTGCCAAGCTATCTCAACTGGGAGGGTGTGAGGTTGAAAAAAAAAAAAAGACAGCCCGTAAGGGAAGGCTCTGTGAAGGGAAAACAGACAGGAGAGATTCCAAGTTTGATTGGGAGAAGATATTTGAGAATTCATAATATCTGACAGGATTTACTGTGTGATGGGTATCATAGGAAAATAAAGGCTTACTATTCCCTGGTAAGGATCTATATGTTAAGACTGGAAAGTTTCTTTTCAGATTTATATGTTTCATTATTCACATACTTTGAATAGGGTAATTTTAATAGCTACTATAAAGTTGTATTTTATCTCTCTTATTCTTTGTTTATAAATCTGTGTGGCTTAAAAGGTTACACAGCAAAACTGTTCTGAATTTTGCGTAATGAATTTGAAGCGAGCCGTGGAAGAGATCCAGTGGTTAGAACATGACTGGCCCCAAGCATCTGAGGATGAAGAGCTCCAGCACTGCCCCTGCTGCTCATGGCTTGGGTCTGCACTCTGCTCTGCTGTTTCACCCTCCTGCTTCCTTCAGAAACACCACCTCTCCTTGCTGATGCATGGCTTCCTCTCTATGTTACTTAAACTCCAGCTGAATGTGTTTCCCGTTCACCGGTTTCTAGGATCTTAGGACTCAGGTCTCAACAAGCTTGCTCACTCGACCATTTCAAATTCCAAGTTCCTTTCTAGCAGCTCATGACCTGTTCTCTTTTGAGGCAGGTGTGTCTGGTACGAATAGATGCTAAGAGCCATCATTACTTTAGCTTCCCAGAAAGAAAGATGCTTTTCAGAACAGATGGAGGCAAGAAGACAAAGACTAATGCTGTCCAACTGTACAAAGTAATGAAAAGACTATTCTGATTATCACAGGAATACTGAGACACTCTACTGGAGAGACAGAATAGACCATGAGACAGTATTAAGAAAAAAAAATTAAGATGGAATCATTAATTCATCTTTTAGGAGTTCTGTTGAGGAACAGAAAGATGACTCAGCAGGTAAAGACACTTACCACCCAACCTAACTACCTAAGACACACCTACCAAATAAATGAATGAATGAATGAATGAACAAATGAATAATAGATAGATATGATAGTAACAATACCTTTTAAAAAGAGCACTGTGATAAATGCTCTACAGTGTCACTTTGGTTTGCATTACAGGATAAAATAAAAGTATCACAAAGGATTCATGAGACACATTCAAAGTTATCATATGTCATAAATTTTAAAATCAATATTAACACTATAGTATCCAGAAATACAAAGTGTACTTATGTATGTTAGGATTAAATCAAGCCTTTAGAAACAAACCAGACATCACATTCACTCTGATAATTGCTTAGAGATGTTGGCTTTGCCAGAAAGTTCAGGGAAGGGGGAAAGGGAAATGAAAAAACATCAATGACTAATCCACAGATCAATCGAAAAAATTCAAAATTGTTTCTGATGTTACAATGGATATAATTTTTCAAGACATCATAAATAATTTAAAACATATTCCTATTGCTACAGATAATTTTATCTAAAACATAAAAACGATAACCATCCCCAACCGAATGTGGCTGGCTCAGTTTAGGAAATCTTTATGACCTAATATGCAAAGCAATTCTGGAGGAAACGAAAGCAAAAAAAAAAAAAAAATGCAAGCTCCAAGATTTGAATTCTTTTTTTTTCTGAAGGGTGACATATTGAAATAATCTCTGCTAAAAAGCGTACTGATGAAGCTATGGAATCCAAGATGCCATTTCAGAAGATGAAAGAGGAAAGTGATGTATCCGAGTGAACGAAAGGGACAAATATCACATAGCACACATGTTATCATTCTTTAGGGTTCTCACATGGCCTGGAATTCCCAATCTATTAAGGAGATTATGACAATATTTTAATTCATAAACCAATTTGAAAATTCAAACTTGAAAATAATTTTCTTACGTTCAAAGACTTTTGAAAAGTTCGGGAATAGATTGAGCTTCAAAGTTTTCACTCCTTGAGGCAGGTGGTGTTTACCTGGGGTCTGTGGTTTGTTTAATCTCCTGAGCAAGGCAAAGATTAAGGTTTCAGACCCCACACCGAGAGACTCGAATTTCCTCATCCACACAGCAATAAGTCAGAAAACTAACAAACCTCAAAGGAACTATTGTCAACCTGTCGCTGTGTTCTATGGGGTGAATATTAAAATAATCATTGCAGAGAACAATCATGGATGAATTTAAATGATAGAAATACAGTTTCTGAGGAAGGGGATATATTCTTCCAAATGCAAGCCTTGTGACATTTGTAGGATGGAAAAAACATCAATGACTAATCCACAGATCAATAGAAAAAAACTCAATCATAAAATTCTGATGTAGGGGCTTTGCTTTCTTGTGATTTCACACTGTTGTGATGGTAGTTCATTTGAACCTAGTATTGATGATAATATATCATCATAATAACATTTCATATTCCTGAGCAATGCAGTGAGCTTTTGCAGAGCTAAAAGAATGCTTCCAAGAGCAATAGTATTTAAACAATGTTTTAATAATGGTATAGAAGAAATACAGTGAGGACAAGGGAACTAAACGTTGCGGGAGCTGAAGAACTACATAGTCCTGAATGAGTAGGGCACAGCAAGTGGAGATTCTGAAAGCATTAATTCCAGGAAAGCTTTAGGTTAGATGTGGTACAAGCCTCTAAAATTGCTACCTTCTGCACTTGGGCAAATCTATGAATGTGTGAAGAGCTCAGTGCCTCTCTAGGACAATGAGTATGTCATCCATGTGGTTGTGCTCAGTGGGTAGCCATGATGTACATAATGCTAAAAAATGTTTACTGAATAAAGGAATGGGAAAAGAGTGACATTCTGCGTATAGGCAGAAGGACCATTGTTGACAGTAATCCTGACAGCCAAATGTATAGTCTACTACATAAAAGATCCATGGTTAGTAAGTACAACAATGAAATTCATTACAATGCAAAGTCCAATGTGTCTTCTTGATTTATTTACCTAGAAATAACAAAGCTTAACTTTGAGTCAAGAGAACTCTGTTACTAGCGTGGCATGAGACACTGTGCCATTAGCAACATCTCCTCTTTAAAATGACAACTAAAACTGGGTGTCCTTTAAACTCTGTAACTTTTGACTTCACAAGATGATGTAAAAGGTCACACCATTAAAGATGTAATGTGTTAATGTGAGGCCATTTTACTTTAAAAATAACTTTAAATATTTTTTAGATATTTGTTTATTTTGCTATTTATTTTTCTTTATGAAAACATTTAACTCTATGCAATGTAAGTGGTTTTTACCCCTTTACCTAAATCAAATGCAGAAAGGGATTTTGTGATTTTATTAATATGGGGTTATACCATTGATCATTTTTTATGTGAAATGTATGTCTCCATCTATCTACTTACACACATATCCATCTGGACTTCTCTGTCTTAAGGTTATCAGAAAAACTTAGTGTAACCGGAAGTTTCTCCACCCCACAGTCCCACAGTCATTTATAAAATAATCACTCAGAGGCTTATATTAATTACAAACTACATGGCCCATGGCCTCAGCTTCTTGCTAGCTAGCTCTTTCATCTTTATATTAACTCATTCCTATTCATCTATATGCTGCCACATGGCCATGGCGCTACCAGTCTGCTGGCATCTTGTTTCTCCTTGGGCAGCAGCTGGTGTCTCTCTCAACTCTACCTTTCTCTCTGTAAATCTGCTTGGATTTTACACCTGGTTGTAAGCTTTCTTGCCATAGGCCAAAACAGCTTTATTATCCAATGGGAGCCACACATATTCACAACCTACAGAAAGACATCCCATAGCAACTTAGTGCTTATATAATAGTAAGTTATACTTGGAAAAATTTAAATATACACATTGAAAACAAGAGAGATAAGTAGCATTTGCATATTAATTTATTATTCTCATCTTTATCACTACTTCCCAAATTAAGATAAATAAACAAAAAACAATATTGTAGAGAATTCTATAGAACCTCTCTATGTATTCTTAACTTATTTATCTTATATACAATAGGGAAAATACAAATCTTGTGAATATCAAACTTGTTACTTCAGGGCAATTAAATCTAAAATATTTATATAGCAACAGGTAGAAGCCACTACTTAGGTAGACAGAATGTGAACCATAAGCAAAGTATATAACTTACATATGCCCGACAGGAAAATATTCATCAGACCTGATGGGACATGGTTGAAACTTCTGAACAACTACATACAAAGTAGAAGTAATCCATTCTCAAACATCTAGAGATTATACGACATCACAATGAGGCTCAGAAGTAGGAAATTTAGACTGAATATAAGAATATTTTTAGTTGAATATGGAAATGTATTAATTAAAAATAACAGTAAGGACTTAAGAACTTAACAGTTCAATTAATGATTGTGACAAGTGGATTCAAACATCATTTTAGGAGACGGAGATGCTTCTAACACGAGCGCCCTCAAGCAGCTACTGTCTCAGAAGAGCAATGAGAATGTAAAGAAGTGTTACACCTCAGTGTAGCAAAGAGAAGGACTAACAGTGAGTGTAGGGTGCTCACCCAGAGTGGAAGATGAATGAGTCCATAGAGATTTGGGAGAAAATGTAAGAGAGAGCTCCTGAGAGAGGAAACATTCTAAGATGAAAAATTCAGCCCACTGTTTACTTTCCTCCCTTCTACACTCTATATTCCTGAAAAGACAATGAATGCCTGCTTGGAAAAAAATGCAAGAGATTCATCACATCAGGGTTTGATTTTATTCCTTGGCAAGAAATGAAGGAAGAGTACAAGGGGCCAGAAACCATGGTAATTAGAGGAGGAGGTCCAAAACCTAAACAATTGTAATAACCAAAGAGAAAAGCTTTTAAATCAATTGTAAATTGAATTTGGAATAATCATGCAGCATTATTTTCCTCTCTATCTTCCAAAATGATCCAAATCTGCCAAACACCATCCGCAAACTTATCCTGAACATTTGTTTCCACTAGAGAGTGAAAATTGTTTATCTAATCCATCCCATTTTTGATGCATGGTCAGGAGCATGGCCTATAGGCCTTGAAATGTTCAAAATTCATTTTCAAAGACCTTCCACAGGCACTCCGACTTTGTACCTAAAATAGCCTCTGGGGATAAAGCTTAAGGAAGTTGGTTAATTATGTCTCAGCTGGAGTAAGCTTATAACCACATAGAAAGAAAGAGGGGGGAAAAGTATCACGAGACTGGAAAGCAGATTCAAGGTAAAGCCTTTTTGCGTGTTCTCTGTTCTTGGGATGGAAACAAATACAAAGACAAGATCATTTGGGGACAGTCCTGTTGGTTAGATTTACAATAACAGGCTCAGCTCTTCAGACCTCAGTTATTATTTACAGTGTCAACCACATCTCAGGGACCACAGGTATTCCTTTCCTCATCCTACCTTTATCACAACTTGTGACTCTGAAAAAGTTTCAAATGAGAATGAAATAAGAACCCTAGGTACACATGTCTTCTGAAGTCCTCTGAATCTGTAGTGTTAGAGATGCTGGGAAATGGAGACCTGGGAGGGACTTTCTAGCAGAATAAACTATCCACATAATATAATGAAGCATGTCACCAAAGAATTTGAATTGTAGATTCTGGGTCTTTTTATAGAGAATGGCCCTGCAAACTACAACAGAGCTACTCTGGTTCTCGCTCTGCCCATCATCATTCTTGACCTTACTAACATTGAGAATCTGTAGGGTCCCTGAAGCTAAGCACTAATCAGTAGTCTGAGGGTAGCTATGTATAACACAAACTGTGCATATAGACCTAAGAGCTCAATATCCAAATCTCAGTGGCGTTCCCTAGCTCCACCTATGAAAGGGCAATGATGGACCTATTTAGCTTGCAGCAATAAAGTGTATCATTAATAATGAAAACATTGCTCTATTTTTAAGGATTCCAAGGAATGCCATAAAACAGCTTGCTTCCTCTCAAGAAGAGAGTAAAGATACATTTATTTTGACAAATGATCTCTCTCCAAACACTAGGTATAAATTAGTCACTGTTTCCCTAAGGCAAGTTCCAAATTCCCCAAACTAGAGAAGACAGTTTTATTTGCTATGCCCCATGTGGTTTCATTGTCAGCATCATGTTCCCAGAGTGGTGGTGTTAATGTGAGTCACCCATGACCACACTGGGTTAGAATGAACCTGTTTAAATGACTGTTGAATCTTCAAGACTCGTGAAACAAAACTGACTCTGAATTACTCCATTTTAATTTCACTGGGAGATGGATATTTGTGTGTAGAGGTAACTGCTTCATGGGTAGTGTGTTTAATATTGAGATGTTCGGTATTGATAAATTCATAGCTCTTTTAATAAATATTTTTAGTTCAAGATTTTTATGAATTTATGTTTCATAGGACATGCCTCTCATTTCTTCCCATGAATCTTCATGTTTTCCTCTTTAAGCTTCACTTAGATTGTCTAAAGTCAACATAAAATTCTTAGTGGTAGAGCCAAGTGTGGATGCACAGGGAAGACACTTGGAGTCTGACCAAACCCATCCAGGAGTAACAAATCCGACAGTATCATTTGTATTCCTGCCAATTCTCCACTTGACTGAACTCTTGGACGTCTGCAATGTCCTTCAGGCTCATATGTTTCCAGTATAGCATTCTCACTTACTCAGCTAGGTATTTTCAGAATGGTTCCTAAGAATGAAGGAATTAAAAAAAAAAAAAAAACTAACCTAATGATCTTGGTAGTTGGAATGAATTAAACTTTTAGTCCTAGCAATGTAGAAAAAAGGACTCTTCCATTTCATTCTCTGAGGGGAGGACGTGAAGGTGGTGAGCACCTTCAGTTCCCCCCCCCCCTGCACAAAGGCTTCATCCTAGAGACAACTCTGCTTACTGCATGTAGATTTTAATGTCTCTGCTACCTTGGAGTATATGAGTCCTCTTTGTCCTTTTGTCCCATGCCTGGAAGCAGGGCATGCCTCTTTGGTCACCACCTCACTGAAAAGAGCTGGAATGACATTGTAACTGCCTTCATCTGATTAGGGCTCAAAGAATACACCCAGCCTCCTTCTAATGTCATCTCAGAACTGCTTTCGTATAGAATCATCTGTGGCTCTGCCCTCTGACATGGCTGCATCAGAAGCCAGGGCCTGCCCTACCATTTTCTGTTGATTCTGGAATAATCCAGTGTTGTTGTTTGTTTGTTTGTTTTGGCTCTTTTGTGGCACCTGCCACCCAGCTCCCAATTAAATACACAGAGGCTTTTTCTTACTTATGAATGCCCAGCCTTAGCTTGGCTTGTTACTTGCCAGCTTTTCTTTAAATTATCCTGTCTACATTTTACCTCTGGGCTTTTCCCATTCTCTCATTCCATTTACAGAAGTAATTCTGTAAATCTTACTCTTACTCCCTGGCTTGCTGTGTACCTGAGTGTCTGGCCCCTGGAGTTCTCCTCCTTCTCTGGTTGCCTCCTCTCTGATTTCTCCCTCTATATAGTCTCTCTGTCTGCCAGCCCTGCCTATCTTTTCTCCTGCCTCATTATTGGCCATTGAACTCTTTATTAGACCATCAGGTGTTCTAGACAGGCACAGTAACACAGCTTCACAGAGTTAAACAAATGCAACATAAACAAAAGTAACACTCCTTAAAAGAATATTCTCTCACAATACAGAGAAAACAGCATTTATTGTGATGGGTTTAGTGACCTCAGTGGTGAAGGCAGTACTTACCAGACTGCTTCAGCCAATGGAGCCATGGGTATCACAGAGACCTGGAAAGGGGGGTAACCGTAGACAGAGATACAGGACTCTGAGTTCACTTCAGGAATGAACAAATTTTATTTTACCCACTGATGCTTATATATTGTTTAGCTAGCTACTAGAGACAGAACTGCAAGCAAGGCCTGATCAAACAGTATCTTTGACCTTTAATCATGGTCCCTCCTGATGTATTTCCCTGCTCTGTGGACCTTGGTTTGTCCCAAGGACAATCTTACTAGACTTTTCCTCCTGCTTGAAGTTTTCCACAGTCATGGGGCCACATCTGGGTCAGGGTTTGCACTCACGGAAGGAACTGCAGACCATCTGGAACTCAGCAGCAGTGCTAAGCTGAGTCTTCCTTGAAAGAAGTGGGGAGCAAAGCTGATGCTTCACCTACTGCAATATAGACCCAGAATTCCACCCAGCACATGCAAATCCATCATGCTTACATTGGTGCTCTTCATTATCCCTAGCATCTTCCACAGACAAGTGTGATGCTCTTCTCAACTCTCAAGGAAAGAAAATCATAAACATTTTTGAGATATCCTAAGAGATGACTATGCCAAAAATCATAGTATAAGACTCAAAACTTTGAGATGAATTCTGTCACAACTAGAAAGTATGAAAACATTTTACTTTAATTAATAAAAATTTGTGCTACTTAAATATATCAACTTCTTTATCATTTAAAATATTTAGTGTAACTAAAGCTAAGGCAGGAGGATTGTCAAGAGTTCAAGGCCAATGTAAGCTACATAGTGAGCTCCAGACTAGTCTGGGCTATAGTGAGAGACACTGTTTCAAAATTTAAAGTAATTAAAATTTTAATTACACTTTTAAATAAAAAGTAATAAACAAAACAAAATAAAGTAAAACAAAAAAACCAAAATTATCAATATATATATATATACATATATATATGTATATATATATGAGTGGCTTTAAACATTCTAATTTTTCCAAGGAAATCCTTTCATGTTAAAGCTTATTTAATTTATTCCATATTTTAAGAAACAATGGTCTACTGTAGTATTATAATTATTTTCTTACTAACTCATTCTGTCAACAGTACATAATTCATATTTACTCTGTATACCAAATTCTATCTTCAGTCTTTTCCAGTAGAATAGTTTGTTCTTTGCTGTTGGTGGGTGGTATTCCAACAAGCAACACGACTGTGTTTTACAGGGTCGGTGTAGTATGTGCACGGGTGCTCGTGTGCTCGTGTGCGTGCATGCGTGCGTGCATGTGTGCGTGTGTGTGTGTGTGTGTGTGTGTGTGTGTGTGTGTGTGTGTGTGTGTGCAGGCCTTAATTATATATTTTACATCTGCTTTAAAATTAATAAGAAGCATGAGGCACTTTCCTGGGTACTAACTGTATTCTAAGAATAATGCCTTTAAAGACTCTGGGTCGATAATCAAATATATTCTTTACATTTAAAGTGAGAAAGCCAAGTCAAAGAACAAACTTTAACTAACTCTCAAGACCCAAACGATGAGATGACTACCAACAATGCAGAGTATGCAGTGACCCTTTCACACTTCACTTACAAAATACCTCTGGGAAGCTGGGGAGATGAATCAAGAGGCAAAAGCACTTGCTGTTCTTCTAGAAGACCCAAGTTCATTTCCCATAACCCACGTCAGGCAGCTCACAACAGCCTGTAATCAAGGAATCTCACAGCCTTTTCTGGCTTCCCCGGGAACCCACGGAAACACAGATGAAAATAAAAATAAGTATTTGAAGTAAAAATACAAGACTTTGGGAAAGGGACAGGAAGACGGAGTGATCATGTTTTGATTTGGGATAACTGAAATTCCCAGTCAGTTTGTTTCTCTGTGGATTCCATGGAATGTGAAGTTTTGATAAATCTTGTAAAACATGCAGTCAATTGTGAAATACAACAACCTGAAGGACAAGGTTGGTGAACTTTTCTGCCACAAAATTTCCTCACGCTGGCAGCTGCATTTGTCCATTTATTTGTTAAAAAGGATTATTCATGGCATAGGACATGAGTATGAATGCATACTCTTTAAACTTTGTTGGAGGTTTTAGATGATATATTAAGGAGCTGACCCCAGTAAACATTAAATATGGAGTTTAGACAAGCCTCTTTGGAAACCACAGAGTACTTTATGAGGAAGCAATGATCAGTAAGTTTGGAAGGTCATTGAAGGTCTCCACAACAAAGAAATTTGGAATTGCAATAGAATGAATGATATCAAGCTAATAATAATGTGCTACCCTGGTGGAGGGACACTCCAAATAAGGGGACCACAGGGACAGAGTCCTGGGACAAAAAGAAGCTTATTTTGCCCCTGTGTCTAGGACAGAACATTTCCCTGGAGACTCAGAGTGATAGAGGTCACATGACGCATGAGCCAGTGGAGGCTCAGACAGAAGGCAGACCATAGCAGCCTTGTTTCTATATTAGCACTGCTCTGTCAGCAAAGGGATTACACATGGAAGTAATTTAACTGAAAACAACTTGAGTGTCCAACAGAAGTGAAACAGACCCAATGACTTAAAGGATATAGATGAAGAGGTTCATCATAGGAGGGATACCATGTCCCTATTCCTAGGAAACTAAGTAAATTCTTGTTTATGGCTGTGTGCTAATTAATAAGTGGAAAGTAAACGAAGACAGTACTCAAGGAATTCAATAATCCTGATAAAATGATGGAAATGTAAGTTGAGGCTAGGGCAAGGTCAATGGATCTCAAAAGAATGGCAATTCATGAAAAACACATTAATGGAGATGGGGAAAAAAGGCACATGATTAAGAAGCAGACCTTGCAATTCAAGGTATGACATCATTAACTCAGAGCACATCTCCTTTAGAGAAGTTAGAATGTGTGAAGTTTGTTAACTTTTCTGAGGATCTACTACTTGAGAGAATAGAACCAGGATTAACATGCAGGCAGCCCTGTGGGCCCAGCCCGCGTGCTGTGGACCATCATGTACCAAGAGTGGAAACAGCAGCAGGGGAGCAGGGGAGCCAAAGGCAGAGAGACGAGGTGTGGTGATGCTGTGTGCCCCAGCATGACCGACACAAGCTGTCCCCTCACAGTACTTTCATGAAGCTCTTCCCATGCTTAACTTCATGTATTGCCACTGGGTACTACTCCTGAAGCCATGGAGAACTCACTCTCCACCTCAGGTATGTTTGTCCTCCTCTTTCTCTCACATTTTTTATAAACAATTCTCAAACTTAACATTTTCTTTACTACGTTGCTTAATTTGTGATTTAACACCACCCCCTATCCCAGGAACTGGAAAAATCCATAAATAACTACACTTGTAACATATTTTTCTTGGATTTAACTAGAATTAAATTGTACTTTTTTCTTTTCTAGAGGAAGCAAAAGATACACATTACGATTTGTGATTTCTTTTTTAAATTTTATTTTATTCAAATAACATTTTTTCATTAATTTTACATACCGACTGCAGTTTCTCCTCCATCCTCTCCTCCACCTTCTCCTATTTATGCCCTCCTCCTCTCCTCTTCCTTTGTCTCCACTCAGAAAGGGGCAGAATTCCCATGGGCTTGAACAAAGCATCAAGTTGAAGCAGGACATATCATTTGTATTTCACCTGTATTCACTGAAAATAGAAAACACAAGGACTAGTGAGATGGTTCATCAAGTAAAGCCCTCACCACCACACCTGACGACCTCTGCTTGATCTCTGAAAACTACATAGTAGAAGGAGATCAGTTCTGTGAGTTTTCCTCTGCCTGCCACATGCATACACACACACACCAATAAAACAATAAATAAATATAACAGAAGAATAGAAAAACTAGTTTTATAAAATCAATGTGACTTCAGTAGTTGGTAGATGGTTTTTACACAAAGAGGGGATTGGCAGTGGATGACCTCTGGACTCACCCCCGTCGTTATTTGGAAAGCAAAGCTTGTGGCCAGTCCCCATTTCTGCTTCACATTCTCTGATCTAAATTATCTTCAAAACACCCACAAGTTTTATCAACCAGACAAGAATCTTGGGAAGTACACTGACCACAAGTTGACCCCCAAAGCACTAATAGATGAACTAATACATTGTATGAAGTGTCTATGAAGTGCCTGGTCAAAAAGCTAAAAGGTTATTCAACATGCGTGTGGTGAAGGAGTAAACAAATAACTTAAATGAAAACTGTTGCTAAGAGTCTTGGCTAAAATATGAGCCCACTGTGAAAAGATATTAAAAATGAATTTGTGCAAACTACTCTGTGTGGAGTGGTTCAATTTATTACTTAAATTATAATAAAATATCCATTTCATTAGTGATGATAATAAGATACAAATAAAACAGAAATATAAAACATCAACAGTAAATACATGCCACCGACTCACAGCTGTCAAAACTCCTCTTTTTGTTTTGAAATCACCCTGTTTTTTTTCTAACATGCAAACTTAGACTTTCTGCTCCTAAAGAACTTGAAGTATTTTTTAAGTTTAATTTTGTTCCACATCTTTAACTGTGTCTTTTCCTTTTTAAAAATTTAGCTTACTACTTTTTTGTGTGTCTGGATATTTGTCACAAAATCATGTCAGCACACAGCTTGTGTGCTGGGTACCTGGAGAGGTCAGAAGAGGAAGTTGGATCCCCTGGAATTGGAGTTACAGGTAATCGTGAGCCACCTTGTGGGTGCTGCAAACTGAACCCATGTCCATGGGAAGAGTGACCAGTGCTCTGGACTGTTGAGCAATCTCTCCAGCCCCTTGTCTTCTTATTTTAATCCACAGAGCTATTTAGAAGAAAGTGTGCATCAACTCTTGGAAAACACGGGGTATAAAATTTCTCTCCATAGTAAATACTGCATTTCTGGGGCCAGAGAGATGACTCAGTGGTTAGGAGCACTTGCTGCTCTCGCAGAAGACCTCAGTTTGCTCCCTGGACCCGCGTGGCAGCTCACAACCACCTGTAACTCCATTTACAGAGGATCTGACCCCCCTATTCTGGCTTCTGTGGGCGGTGACCCATGTCAGGAATAGATATACATGCAGACAAAACACACAAATGCACAAAATCTTTAAAAACTTAAAGATAATACTATATTTCTGTTTGCTTTCTCAATTTTGAAAAAGAGATGTGGTCCCATCAGAATCTTTTGTTAGCAATGATAAAGTTATTAAAACCTACATGGCATCTCATATGTCCCACGGGCTGTTTTGAATCTCAGCATTGACGGGTAGTTCTTTTCAGTGAGGCTGAATAGACAGCAGTTGTACATTATCTCTGATGCGCTCTGGCCATGTGGCCTCACTTAAGCTATCAAGCAACCACTCCTCTTTGGTAGAGAGTTCCCAGTTACAGAGTTTCTCTGCTGTGGTCTGGATGTGCCCCCGAATTCACGTGTTGACATGTGTGTAATCCCACTGTGCTGGTGTGAAGTGGCGATGTTAAGGTGAGGTGATCAAGCCAGGAGGGTTTTGCCATTGGGGGTGGAATAATGCCCCATAAAATGGCTGGTGGGACATAGCCAAGGTCTCTTTTGACCTGCTGCCCCTTCCGTCATGTGATGTCATGGCATTTATCATTCCTGGAGGAGGCAGCCACAAATGTGCCGGCATCAGACGCACCTGAACCCTTACCAGACCCAAGCTTACTGATGCTTTAGTTTTGGCTTCCTAGCCAAGACAAAATGTCTGTGCTTTACAAATCACCCAATTTAATGTGTTTTACTGTAGCAGCTCAAACCATTTAAGGTTCTATTCATATAGCTACAGCATATAGATTTGGGGGTGTCCCTTACAGACTTACATTTTGTTAGTTGTTAAACAGATAACATCAAGGTCCTTTCTCATCCCGTATTTTTCTCTTCGTATTTCTTTATCTAAATTTTTACATTTTTACATTTTACATTTATTTTACATCCATAGGAAATTATTACAAACTGCAACTAGTTTTAATTATTTCTGTAGTTTTTTTTTACTTTCTGTGCAGGTATACATGTGTACTTATGTGCTTATGCACATGTGTGTGCAGATGCACGCGCACATGTGTGTGGATACATATGGGAGCCAGAACTCAACTTTGGTTGTCATTTGTCCTCATGATCCCCCACACACTTTTGTTTGTTTGTTCATATACAGCCTTTCACTGGGCTGGAACTCACCAAGTGGCATAGACTGCCCGGCCAGTGAGCCACAGGGTTCCACCTGTCCATGCCCATTCTACCCTAGGATTTTCAGAGTACACCATCATGCCTGGTTTTTTTTTTATGTGGGTTCTGTGGAGCAAATTCAGGTCCTTGTACTGGCAAAGCAAGCATTTTACTTACTGACCTCTCTTCTAAGACCTCTTTTCTATAAATTATTTACAAAAAAAAAGGAAGTGCATACCTCCAATTCCTTTTTTTTCTTATTTTGAAGGAGCTAATTAATTAATGCATAGTTACCAGTTAGGATCTTAGCCTACGTTTTGGAAGCAGTCAAAACTGGCAATGAAGGAAGAAAGAGAAGCTGCAGATGAAGAATGTGAACTGTGGAGGACCGTTTGGTGGTTGCGTTTGGAGACCGGCACAGGCATTAATCAGGTGCAGCCAGTCTAACACGATGTTCATCACCTCTGCATGTTACACGACTCTCCATCTCACTGGCTGGGCCTTTCAGTCTTGTTGGCTTCTGTGCAATAGAAAGGGGTTTGTTGGTAGAATAGGAACACAATAATGAAGCTGCATAACCATTTCAGTTAAGTTATCTGATTCTCCAAGATAGTCATCCTTTCTGAATGAGTCCTGAGTAATATTGTTAAATATGTACCATTCAGGGGAAGAAATGGGAAAAAAAATCACTCTGTGTTCATTTTTCCAAGGTCCAAAAATTGTTCAGTAAATATCCTGTCTTCTGCCGTTGCTTTAAGATTCCCTGACAGTTGAAAATAAATACCTTGTAACAAAATACATGTAAAGCAAGACTGTCCATAACATGCTTTCTTCAAGAGCACATGTAACAAATAAAGATATCAAATGGATTGACATCCTGAATTACAGTGTAAAATAACATCCTGCATGACTTCTCTATGCTGGGCCCTGAGCTCAGTCTCAACTCAAATGCTGGCTGTGCTTTCAAAGAATCATGTTCCAGTTCTGGGATTGACTGTGCAGAGCCTGGGTCCAAAGTTAGGGGGAAAGTTAAGAATGTGGGGCTTTGGGGTTCAGAATTAGCTATGCTTTCTTAAGCTGCTTTTAAACTGCTTCTTATTAATCAATCATGCAATAGCCCACCATTCCCTGCTCTCTGCCCCACATAAATGTGACACATTCTGCTAATCAGGAGCAAATGTTCATTCTTCAAGTTTTGTGACTTTCCCCACTTCGGCCCACCCTGACTTTCACTGGGATGCCAAGAAACCATCTGAAAAAAGTGTGTGGAAGATGGTGTAGGAATGAGTGTCTCCTGGAAGTGAGGGTGGCGTTACTGAAGTCAGATGCCACATGGTAGATTTCACTTTTCCCTCAAAAGAGAGCAAGTGTTCACTCTAAATGTAAGTAGGAAATCTACAACGCCATGTACACAGAGAGGTGCTGATAAAAATGCCACCTTGTTATTTTTTTTAAAGGGTAGCTAGGTTTTTGAAAGTGGTTGCTTTAACAATAAATGCTATTTTAAAATATTTTCCAATTTTTCCCTCCTTTATGATTTGTTGTTGTGAATTTGCTGAGACAAAGTATTTTTTTTTCAGTGAAGTGCAGGGTGGGTTTGGATCCACTGTATAGCCCTGGAAGCCATGACCCACTTCTGCTCAGCCTCCCAGGGCTGGGATTGCAGGCCTGTGTCCCCTTTTCAATCACTTTGAGATATAAAGATCACCGTGTGTCTAACTGTCTTCTCATTTCTGTATCATGGTCAACTCTAAACCCGTGGCTCTGTAGTGGCCTGCAGCCAAGTGTAGCTTCTGATCTACAACTACATCTCCCATCTTTTCTTCACTTACAGTCAGAGTTTCCCTTGGGCACAGCCACTTATTCCCTTAGCTTCCTTACCACACTGCCCAGCTCTGCCCTTAATACAGATTCATGCCTAAAAGTTTAAAGTGTTGACTTTATATCACAATTGTTGTGAGTCGACCTCTCTCCTCTTTTTTTTCTGAGCTTCAACTTGTCTGCACTTGAAATAAGTTTCAACCCCTATAAATAAATTTATTGGTCTTTATTCCCACTCTTTCCTGATAGTTTCTAAACTTTTTTCTAATAATGCTCGAAAGTAGTAAATTAATGACTATATGAAACCATTTAGATATCACTAGAGTAAAAGACTTTGGAGACCAATTACTTTATAGACGTTTACTTTGAGCACAAACTATATACCAGACCCTATGATGATGAATTATATGGATCATACTCTAGATTCCATCTTCAACAATAACTTAGATGCAGTTGCAGCTGTGGCTGGCAATAAATGCTACATTTTATATGATCCTTGGGCACTAGGAATTCTTCTCAAATGTGAATATAATTGGAACCCACTAATTTTGATAAACAAAACATTACAACTATACCAGAAATACTTTCTCATGTTATTGACATTTTAAAATTTAACCTGTAGACCTTTACATTTTACTTAGAAAATATTTTAAATGCCTAAACATTTTAAGAGATTACCTGGATTATCCCATCAGGGTCTCACTGTGCTGTTAAAATGTGACTGTTGCCCAATATGAATGCAGGTTTTGTAAATATTACATGTGTGCATAAGATGTACAATCGTTACTGAGTGTAGGAACATAATATATAGCCTACTAATCAGTCAAGCCTTTGATATGCTATTGAGGTGATTTAGATTTTCACTTTTTTTCCTCTCCTCTCTCAGTTACTAGATCAAATTTCTTTAAAAATCGTCCTCTCTTGTGGTGAAATTCCCTTTCACTTCTGGTGATCCTCTACTGTGTCTTATATTCAGTCTCTGTTAGTTGGTACGTATAAGTCTAGAGTAGCCATGTCTTCCTAATAAATACATCAGTCTGTCAAGTTTATCTGTAATAATGATTTTCATCTTGATATGCATTACTCATTTGTTCTGACCAAAACCATGTCTGAAATGTGAACTCCCTTTTCTCTTCCACCTCCTATCTAACCATTAGCAACACTTTTAAAACCACCTTTCAAATATAGCCAGAATGTAATTCCTTCTCTCATGAATTGCTACTAGCAAGTTTAAGTTACAGGTTTGTTTTTTTTTATTTTTTATTTTTATGTCTTCCATTACTCAAGTATACTTCATGCTCTCTATCTTCTAAGTCTAACACGTTTGGCATTCTGAAGATCAAACATTGTTCTTTGTGACATCTGCTGTTTTGTAGTAAATTGGATTCTTGTGTTCATTATAATTTTAGATTGTGACCTCATGTTGTGTGGGACTTTATCTCAGGAAGTACCATCTGGGTTGAGGGTAAATACCTCCAGGGACATTAGGTTTTGGCTTTAACCAGGTGTTCTAAATGGATAAGTAGCTTGGGACCATTTTTATGTTAATTTCATGATTGTACAGGAAATTAAAACACCTAGGCTATCTGTGGAGAAGTCTGAGTTAAATACTACCAAGAGAGATGTTTGTTTCCTCCTCTCAAGTGTAGACTATGGTGTCAAATGTTCTTGTTATCTACCTTTGCAAGTGAGATGCTGTCTCTAAGGTCATGCTTATCCACCTACTTCTTGTATATCTGCATTCCCGGCCCTGTGGGCCAACATTGCTTGCCTTCTCTGCACAGTTGTTTTAAAGCATCTGGTTGGCAAAACTGGAAGCATGTCTTCAACACCATGTTTTTTTAAGAGCCACGGTCCACATTCCAGCTTACTACCCTGCCCCCATCAACTCTCATTTACTTTTTAATACCTTCCATTTCAGTAAGATATTTGATATTCTATTGACTATGTCTAAGTGTGTGTTAACAAGAATGTTTTTGAGGACCTGCAATCATTTGACTGTAGCTAGTAGATGGATATTTACATCCTAAAATGTTTCCAAATTAAAGATCATATTCCACTGTTGAAACTTTGGAAATAAAAGGAAAGGGAATGTTAATGTCTTCAAACAAGTTTATCTGGTCAACAAAGCATCCCGTGCCCCAAGTTCTCCTTCTTCAGCATGCTGTCCTTTTCTGATGGCTTTTGTAGCTTAGGGGTATCACCTCATGGTTTCAAAGTGCCTCCTGCATCTCCAGAAATGTGCTACAGGTTGTTCCTTACAACAGAAAGAAAGGCTGCAGTGAGTCTTGCTTGCTTGCTTGTTTGTTTGTTTTTAAGATGGAGAAAATAAATCTTTCCAAGGACCATTTTTACCCAAGGTCACTTGTTCTCATTCACCAGAATGGCATTTCAGGGTCACTTCTAACACCATGGCAGGCTGGGAAACAGGATCAGCATTCTACTTTCCACAGCACAGGCTCTTAAACCATAATGCACCACTTTGTAAATTGTGGATTGAACACCATCTGGGGTCATGTTAAGTGGTGAGGAAAATTTTACAATAGCAAAAGGTTTCAAAATGTGTACTGACCAAAACTTAATTCAAAATCAAACATGAAATTGAAGTTTTGGGGAGAATTCATCGACACAGGGTCACGTGATTTCACTGCAGACTTGGCTCTGAATGCTGAAAACACATGGCACTGTGCATGCCTTATCCTGTACAGCCCTAAAGAATCCGGAAACACCTAGGCTCAGATTCTAGACCACTGCATATGATGAACTATGGTGTTTTTATGGTACATACAAGGGTTCCTGCTTTTGTAGAATTGTACTGGTTTAATTACAGAAAACAAATCTTTTCATATGTTTCTACCACCATTACTCAGCATGTCAGTATCAAATCAGTATCTTTGGATTTTATTATGGTATGACATTCAATTTTAAAAAGTGCTGCTCAGTAAGCCAGTGAGGTGAGATAGCTGGTAAGAGTATTTATTGTAAAAGCCTGGCAACTTGTGTTTGATTTCCAGAACCCAGAACCTATGTAAAGGTTGAAGGAGAAAGCCAATTGTTTAGACTTGTCTGTTCACATTCATGCCCCTCATCGTGCACACATATACACAATAGTATTAATAAAATTAAAGTAAATAAATAAAAACTATAAAATTGCTATCTGAAGGGTGACATTATGGGATATGTTATTGTTTGTAACACACCTGCACATCATTAAATGTAGATTCATAGCATACCCAATGTCTTAATTACTTTCCTTTTGCTATGAGAAGAGACCATGGCTAACACAGCTTATAAAAGAGAGAATTTGTTTGAGGCTTACAGTTTCAGAGAGTTAGAATCCACAGCCATTTTTGTGGGGAGCGTTGTAGCTGGCATGCAGACAGGCAAGGCTCTGGAGAAGTAGCTGAGACATCTTCAGACAGAAGCAGGTGGCAGAAAAAGACACTGGCTGGCCCCCGGTACCACACCTCCTCCAACAAGGCAACACCTCCTAATCTTTTCCAAGCAGTTTCACCAACTGGGGACCAAGTATTAAAACATATGAGCTTATGCAAGGCATTCTCATTCCAGTCACCATACCTGAGTGAATGCAGAAGAAACAGTAAGGAATAGCATTTTAGCACACAGGCTGGGGACAATCTTCTCTCAGATTTGACATGTGATTATTCCTGTTGTTGATATTTGGCTTAAATTATGAGTATTGAATACTGAAAAGTTTGCTTTAAATTTAGACTCAATTTACTTCAACATAAAAATACTACAAGCATACTCATTCAGGTAGCCTTTATAAGTAGCATTGAGTGAGACACACACAACAGCAGAAAGGAAGAATAAGCATACAAGGATGAAAATTTAGGGCACAGCTATGCTTTATTGTGGAATGTGTAACAAGTCTCTCAGATGCCTCCAGCTTCATTTGTTATTCCTGTAAAATCTCTAGAGTAGAGATAGACCAACATTTAATTTAAGATAAACTCCATTCCTGCTGTTTCATTGACTGTCTATGCTTCTTTTATTTATTTTAATTATTTTTATATTATATGTAAGAATATTTTAAAGTTATTCTTTGATGATTTCATACATATATACACTAAATATTTATCATGTCCACCTCCAGCTCTCTGCCCCAACTCTCAACAGGTCACCCTCCCATCCTCATTCATAAAGCACTCCCAGCTTTAAAAGAAATAATACATAGCATTCAACTTTAGCTGCCCCAGGCCACTTCTTATTTCCTAATGTTTTTACCCTCCTATTTGCTATTATTTACCTTGGGTATACAAGGCTTCGATCTTTATCAGTATAGTTGATAATTCAAAGACAGTGACTTCAATCCAAACTAGTCTCCTGATTCACAGACCCATGTAGATAAGGGTTTTTTTTTTTTGTACATCTCCATCATATTCTACACACAGTCAAAACTCAAAATGTGCAAAATTGAACTTGTCAATAGCACCAGGTTAGGTTTTTTTTTTTCTTTTTAGTTGATGGTTTACAATTCTTTACCATTTTAAATTATTTCAATGTGCAAATTGCCCTTCATGTGCCAGCTTGGGTATCTGCTTTCCTCTCTTCACTGTGAGCTCTGCAGCTATAAATACCACCTTCTGGTCCCTCAACTTTTCTTCATGTGGTTTGCTCTGTAGTAATCTGCTCACCTCTTTTTCTGACTATATCACCTCCTCTTTTAAGTCCTAGTTTAAATGTCATCTTCTTAAGGACACCTTTGCATCCCAGTCTTGATAATCTGCCTTTCCCACTTTCCTTACATAGTTTTCCATGTATTTGCTCTTAGCACATTATTAGAACTCTAACTCAATTACATACTGTTTCTAGTTCCTTGAATATCATTGCATATTCTGATTATATTTATGGTCCACCACTAAGTCTATGTCTTTAATAAATGAATTACCCGCAAAAAAATGTTCTGTCAGTGTTTTCTTAATAAAACAGTTAACAGAAATTTAAATACTGTGGAATTGATTGAAGAATATGCACAGCATGATCTGGGATACATATAGAAAAACTAATAGTATATATAAAATATGGACTTTTCTCCTTTGCTTTATTATATCAACTTTACTGACCATTCTGTATCAAGTTCTATCTTTTGCATGGAATAAAATTATATATATTTTATATAATTTATATATATTTTATATAATTTATATATATATATGATTTATATATATATTTCCCACTGTGTTAGTGTTGTTACTAATGACAGTAGCTCTGGTAATAAAATGTAAGGTAGTGGTGGTCAGGTGATGAGTCCTTAAGATGCTTTTTCTATATAAACAATGATGATGTAGAAACAACCATGAGGATGGGTCATGGATGGTAGTCACATAGGCACCGGGAATAGTGATGATAAGGAAAGTTTCTGGGAAAGACAGAATATGCAGTATTGACTTTTCCACAGATTTCCTTGAGAAATTATTTAATCATTTTAGATAGATAGATAAATGATAGATAGATAGATAGATAGATAGATAGACATTAACCCTTTAAGTTATTATTATTATTATTATTATTATTATTATTATTATTACTAAGTAGATATAAGCTGTTTAATAAATAGATTTGGGGGTGTCTTGGTTTTATTCTTTAAAATATCATGGTGGGTCTGGATAGATGGCTCAGAGGTGGTTAAGAATATTAACTGCTCTTGCAGAAGACCCAAGTTCAGTCCCTAGCACCCACACAGAGCAGTTCACAACCACCTGAAACTCCAACTCCAGATGGATCTTGTACCTCTGGTCTCTGCAAGCACCTGCACACAAGTGCCCATACCCACACATGGGTGCAAACCTAAACAAACATAATTAAAATAAGCTGTTTTAAAATAAAAATCATCATTATTTCTTCTACATGAAGTCCTATCAAAGTTAATAATAGTTGAAATATCTTGATTTATTTGAATTCTTGTATGTAGTCTTTTTTTACTTACTATGTAAGGAAATAATAATGTTTATTAATGTATATATGTTTATATGTGTGTATACATGCAAACATGCATGTGTGCTTTGTTGAAAAATTTAGTTCATACTCTTGTCTGCTGTGGTTCAAAGAGTCCTGGGTCAAATGGTGCAAAGAAGAGAGGAAAGTGATTCTTAATTATCAAGAACAGAAGAAGAGATATCATTTCTTCTTGTCTAATACAGAATATATGAAAAGCAAAACATCCTGAAAACAGTAGTCCATACATATTTTCAAATACTATGAAATAGTTAGCCTAGGACATAAAGTGTGCAAAAAAAATTGAACAGTCAAAGATACTTTATCTGTGATACAGACCAAAAGGTGAATAGTCTTCAAGATCCAGAGAAGAATACTGACTGGCTTGCCTTTGACCAATCTTTTATCTTTGAATAAGTCAACCAACCAACCCAGATAATTTTTTTAAATGTCTGCGTTGAACACTCAGTCCTATGACCATGTAAGTGAAAGGCTGTTACATTAGCGTCTACAGAACCATAGTGGGTAGGGAAGTGAGGCTGCATAGTCTCAAATAAGAGATGTTTTTCTAGAGACCATAGAACAGAAGTAAGACACTTTAGTTGCATATTTTCATATATTTGAAAATACCATGTTAGCAAAAAACTTTGTTAAGTGAGAAAAGTGTCTATCATCCAAATAAAGTTAGCAAAATTGAGAATGAGATAAATCTTAAAACAACATCTCAAAACCTCATTCTTTGATTCTTTCTCTGAAATTGTCATTCTAATTGTCCTAGAGATCTGTCAAGGCAGAGCTTCTAGTCAGTCATTTATTAATCTGTTTTTCACTTTGATTTTTTTCCAAACAACTGGCCTTGTTTTATCAGGGATTTTGAAGATCATCAACTTTGAATTGGGGATGAATTTTCTAAATCCTCTCTTCTCCTCTAAGTTTTATATTCTTGATGAATACAAGTATTAATGGCTCATGCACAAAATAGAAGATTTGTACCCGGCACATATAAAAGTACCTAAAAATTTTCATGGCTTTCATGTGCTCTTTTTATAAAATACCCCAGTTGCTACAATGTCATGAAAGACCTACAGCCTTGAGAGCACATGCCAGATGTGGCATCAGAGGAGAATTTTCCATGTTCCTTACTTCCAGGCTTCATTTCTGCATTTTCTCTTTGTTTCTTCCCAGGAAATTCCTTTGCACTCTGTATCTGCACTGTTTAACTTTTCTTGATAGCTGGACTCCTAAAATCATCCCATATGGACATTTTTATGGATGGTCATACTGTGATAAGGGGCAGGTTTATGTTCTATATACATTCAGACATTTTAAAGTTCACATTAGCTCCTATAATTTTCAAAGCCAGTTCCTCCTGGCAGAGTTCCCTGCAATTATAATCCCATTATTGTCTGCCAGTCTTGTGACCATAGCCTATTTTATGCCAGCATGTGTGAATGTAAAAGAAAAGAGATATGTGGGGTCAACTCCATCATTTGAATCTTACTTGGTTCCTGGTTCATTTATCCAATCATTACTCAGCCAGTGTTAAGAATGTTTGTCAGGCTGGGCGTTGGTGCTGCATGCCTTTGATTCCAGAACTCGGGAGGCAGAGCCAGGTGGAACTCTGTGAGTTTGAGGCCAGCCTGGTCTACAGAGGGAGTTCTAGGAAAGGCACAAAGCTACACAGAGAACCCATGTCTTGAAGAAGAAAGAGGAGGAGGAGGGAAGAAGAAGGAGAAGAAGAAGAAGAAGAAGAAGAAGAAGAAGAAGAAGAAGAAGAAGAAGAAGAAGAAGAAGAAGAAGAAGAAGAAGAAGAAGAAGAAGAAGGTCAGAAACATTTGATATCAAAACACCTTTCCTATAGTTTGTTAAATTTCTCAAAAGAATCTCCCAATGAACTGGAAATGAGTGATTTGACCAAAGCAAATAAGGTTAAATGGTATGGTGGTTGCAAAGAAAATGGCCCCAGAGGCTCATAGGGAGTGGCCCTATTATGAGATCTGGCCTTGTTGAAGTAGGTGTGGCCTTGTTAGAGAAAATGTGTAAGCAGGGGTGGGCTTTGAGGTTTCAGCTGCTCAAGCTAGGCCTTGTGTCTCACTCTCTCTGACTGATCCCTGCTGATCTTGTGTGGAACTCTTAGCTACCTCTCCAGCACTGTTCTGTGGGTGTGCTGCCATGATTCCCACCAGGATAACAAGAGACTTTGAAGTGTAAACCAGTCCCAAGTCAGTGTTTCCCTTTATAAGAGTGGCCACGATCACGTGTCTCTTCACAGCAATAGGAACCCTAACTAAGACAGAAGTTGGTTCCAGGAGCTAGGTGTTGCTGTAATAGTTCTGACCAGGATCTTCATTGGAGGAATTTGGACTTACAGGCTTTGGATTAGAAAAGAAGTTGAACTCTTAAAATGGGGCTGAATGGACTATCCTAGTAGGAGCATGGAAGACAGTGGTGCTGAGGGAGATTTGAACCGTGGGACCCTGGCTCGTGAGGTTTCAGAGAAGAATATTAGTATGTGGCCTAGAGATCACTCTGGTGATATTTTGGTGAAGACTGTGGCTGTTTTCTGCCCTTGTACAAAAAAAAAATCTTCTGAGGCTAACCTGAAGATTTGTGGATTAACAGCTTTGGCAGAGATTTCCAGACTGCCTAGTTTTGACTGTGTTACTTGGTTATCAGTGGCCACACTTGTGCAGATCCATAATGAAAAGGGGCAAGCTGAGCAATAGAAATAAAAAATGTACAGTTTGAGGAATAAGGGGACACCAGGAAGTATAAACAGATTAAAGAAAAGCCTGATGCTAAGTGGAATAAAGGGAGTGGTGGCCTCATAGAAAGACACCAGCCAGCTAAGCTGCTAACTTTTGAAAAGGTAATTAAAAGTAAAAAGGAATTAAAGAAATGCTTAGGTCGAGCATGGTGGTGCATACCTTTAATCCCTACACTCAGGAAGTAGAAGCTGGCAGATCTCAGTTCAAGGACAGCCTGGTCTACAGATAGCTTACGCAATGAAGGAAACCATCAAAAACAGAAAGTTGGTGAAGATATAATTGAACAAGGAGCTGTATTCCAGCCTAAACAAGCATCAGAATTTGGCAGGTTCAGCTACATGGTTCTGACTTTAAAGTCAAGGATAGAAGAAAGTTAAGGGAACTCCTGAGGCCAGGCGTGTGTCAGGGGTATCCCTGCATGGAGGTCTAGAGAGGCCATTCCTTGAAACTGTGAAGGTGAAGCCTGGCATCATGGCTATTCTTGGTTGTCAACTTGAATATATCTGGAATGAACTATAATCCATAAATGTGAGGCACACCTGTGAGAGATTTTTCTGCTTGGGTTGAAATGGGTGAATCCACTTCTAATCCAGACCTTTGAGGAAGAAAGACACACACCTTTGATGCAGATCTTGAGACTGAAAGACAGGCCTTTAATCCAAATCTTGAGGTGGGAAGATATACCTTTAATCTGGGCTATAACTTCTGCTAGAAATCTATATAAAGACATAGAAGAAGGAGGCATTTGATCTTTGCCTTCTTTCCCTCACCTTGCCAGCACATCTACTCCTTCACTAGCACTGGAGGCTATTTCTCTGGGATTCCAGCATATACAGAAGACCAGCTGAGACACCTAGTATTGTGGGACTGAGCAACTACTAGATTCTTGAACTTTCTGTTCACAACTAGCTATTGTTGGATTAACTTGACTGCAGCCTATAAGTCATTTTAATAACTCTCAGAGAGAGAGTAGGCAGGGGAAATTCATTACTTAAGTTCTATGACTCTAGAGAACCCTGACTAATACATCTGGATTGCCTTAGAGAACCCAAAATGTTGGAGATGCCAGAGACCCTGAATATCTGGCAAGGAAAGCTGCTAATAAGGAGTGGAACTAGCCCAGGAAAGAGAACTGTGCTGCAGTCAACAAAGCTGAAAAGAGTTGGAGATCTGAAGAGCACTTTGACATCAGACATGAAGATGCAGAATTTGGAGTTTTCCCATCTGGTTTCCAGTCTTGGTTTTTTCCAGTATTTCCTTACTATGATTCCTTTTCTCTCTTTTAGAACAGTAATGTATCTTCTATGCCATTATATGTTGGAAATATGTGCTCTGCTTTCTTAATTTTGATTTTACAGGGGTTACAGTTAAGAGATTGGCATGAGTCTCTGACGAGACTTTGGACTTTGGACTGTTAAGTGGGGTTGAGACTGATAGACCTAACGCGTTTCTGCTTTATGATATGGCTGCATGGCTATGAGGGTAGAGAGTGGGATGTGGTGGTTGGAGTAAAAATGGTTCCCAGAGACTGATAGGGAATGGTACTATGAGGAGGTCTAGCCTTACTGGAGGAAGTGTGTCACTGTGCAGTAGACTTTGAAGTTTCAGATGATCAAGTCAGGCCCACTGTCTCTCTCTCTCTTCCTGCTGCCTGCCAATCGGATGTAGAACTCTCTGTTAGTTACCTTTCAAGTACTATATCTGCCTATGTGCTGTCATGCTTTCTGCCATGATCATAGTGGACAAAACCTCTGAACTGTAAGCCAGCCCCAATTAAATGCTTTCCTTTATAAGAGTTGCCATGGTCATGGTGTCTCTTCACAGCAATGGAAACCCTAAGACAAGTGGGGAAAGGAAAAAGGAATGGTTTTGCAATTGTTTTTAAACACTAAAAATTTTTCCTAAACCTCAAACTTACGTTTTCTGAATGTTTTCTATACTTGGTGGGATATTCTGCAAATTGGCTATTCCATTCCTTGCATGCATTTCCCCTTACTTCAAGGTCTTTGAAAACATTTTTCTTCCTTTCTGAAAACCCACACAGATAATGCCATCCTCCTGAGAGTTCCAGTGTTCTTTCAGCTCATTCACTGAAGTCTCTTGCTATTGATACATGATCTGTACAAGCCAGTTCTGTTCATAATAAGGATCTATGATGCTTCCTTTTGGATTATGGCATAACAATCATGATGATTTTTAATTATGGTGAGCTTGCTGTTCTGAGCCTGACAATAAGAAATCATCTAGTTCCTGTAAGTGACTGCCTGCTATAAGGAAGACAAAGGTTTCTGTTAGACATGTAAACTCACACTATTATAAAGAAAAGGATTTGAGCAAAAGTCAAAGGGTGCATACCCAAATTCAGATTCATTTTTTCCCTAAATCTAGGACTAATTCAAATTAAAATTAACATAACTAGTGATAATTGAAATATTTTTAAGTAAGCTATGGCTACAAAATTTTGTCTTGATTCTAAAGTTCAAAGTTAAACTAAAAAACTACTTGATTCTTCTAATTCCTGCCTACAAATCCAAAGAAAGAAATGGCCAGTATTAAACAATATACAAAAATATGGACCTGATTGAATGTTCAATTTAGTCTTATAACTTCATTGGGAATATGAGAGGACACACAAAGACAAACATTTAGCCATTTAATGGTCGCCATAATTAAAACACACAATTAGAGCAGGGAAACTCATCATGTATATTAAGATAAATAGAAACTTTTCTGAATTATGAACTTAACTTTATAAGGTTTGAAATATCATGACTCCTGAATTTCAGTCCTTCAAATTCCAACTTACTCTCACTAAGCTGTCCAGCTCTCCTATGTCAGGAAATTGAAAAAAATCTAAGAAACATGAAAAAGAATTAGCAGACTCCAGGGTAGCAAAGAAGACAAACAGTTGACATCACCATGAACAGAAATCATGAGCGTGTTCCTGATCAACATAAGAAAAAATTGTTTGGGAAAGATTAGTAAGTGAGGAAGTTGAAGTTTTCTCAGTAATGCAAGACTAACAGAACATATAAACCTCTTTCAAAGTAGGCCTTTGTAAATGCTCAAACTATGAGTTTGTGTACTTCTAGAAACAGTGTGTAGGATTCATGATTCTACATCACCGAGTAAAAGCCTATTCACTCACGTGGTTTATCAAAATGGAATTAGGAAATGTTATACTTACCAACACAACTGATCCCAAACAGACCTCTTTCATATAATTCAGTATCTGGAATAAAGAGCCAGACTTCATGGCCCTCCTTGGACTGATACTAACATTAGTATTTAAGGCAAGGTTCCAAAGACCAGGACTATAAGGATATTCGTTGAAGTGAAATATGCTTCATCTTATTCCATGCTATTATTCCATTACATGATACTTCTGAATCTGTACATGCTCCAGAAGGGTGATAAATTTTCTAAACTTATTTATATGGTTTCCTGAATTGTCAAATTATAAATGTTGCTAAACAATTTATAGATAGATAGATAGATAGATAGATAGATAGATAGATAGATAGATAGATAGATAGATAGATAGATAGATGGATGATATGTATATATATATACATATATATATATATATACATATATATATATAACTGGAAAATGTTTCCTCCAGTCTCACGAGAGATAAATAATTTGGAATTATAAAAATATTAACAAGCTATAGAAATGTTATGTTTATCCAACCAACTAGTGGTAAATCAGAAATTTGCTCTATCTCCCATATCTAATAGCCTGCATGGCAGCCACTAGTGCAGAATTAATATTTTTAACTTGTTGGCATAAAATTTGCTTTGAGTTAAAAGAAATTAAACATTTTACTGCCTAGACTCTCCGCTACTGTCCTGGGAATATTTGCTCTTACAGGCTACAGTTGAATTCTCCTAGAAGTATTTTAGAAGTATCTTCAAAATTCAGAGCCTTGACCATGATTCCATCAGTAGTACCAATAAGTAACCAGTCTGTCCCAAAGCAGCCCAGTCATACTTCTTTATTTCTCCATGGTCTGGATTCCACCAGCAGTAACATAGCTGCATGCAAATCTCTATCTCAAGCAAAGACTCTCTTAAGTCAGCTATAATCATGAATACACCCAAGATAAAGATATAAAATAGTGGCTACCTATAAGTCACCATTGTGATATGACTTTTTATTTCTTCAAGCCAGCCTGTGAGAGATGTAATTAAAATGTATTTATGGCTTATTACATCCCAGGCACTCTTCTGATGTTTTAAATAAACTCTTTAAACTTTAGTACTATGAGATAGGTGGTATTATTTCCACCTTCATATAAAAACTTGCATATAGAGACAGTATGCTTTTTGTAACATGGTTCATAGATGATGAACCATGTTACAAAATGGTTTAATGTATAAGAAAATTATGCAGCTGAACCCTTTCTAATCCATAGGCTTCATCCATAGTGAAAAAAGAATAATCAAAACATAGACCTCATTGAGAAATTCAAAGTTTTTGCTCAGCATTTTTTTCATTTTTTAAATTTATTTATTAAATTTAATTTTACATATCAGCCATGGATTCCCTTGTTCTCCCCCCTCCCACCCCCCAGCAGTTTGCACAGCATTGTTTAATAAATGCTATGTAAATGAATGAATAAGCACATGATAATTGATCTTTCTGGATTGGAATATTTAATTTTAAAAGGAAGGACTATAATGGCACACATTTCACTTTGATAATTGTCTTTATGTGTGTAGTCTTTTGAACCCTGCCTTAAATGCTGTTACCATCAGACCAAAGTGGGAAAGTGAAGTCTGGTTCTTTACTCCAGATAGTAGGACCATTCACTAGAAAATAGCCAACCTACAAGAAGCCACACTTCTAAAGAAAAGGGACTTTGTTTAGCAAGCTTCAACTGTCAATAGTTTCTCAGCTAAAGGTGGGGTTTCATGTGCCCCTCCTTCCTCCATGCTAAAATGGTGATTGCCTTGATCTCCTGCAGGTGTTTTTCAAGCAACCAAAGCTGTTGTGAGTTCTTGAGTACTGTCATGTCCAGAAGAACCTTTTTGTCCTTGACCATTGACTTACAATCTCTCTGTGCCTTCTTCCTCTATGATCCCTTGAGGGAAGGGGTGGGATATAAACATCCCATTTATGGATGCACAGTCCATGGGTATTTATTCTCTGCTTTTTGACCACTTGTGAGTTTCTGGGATAACTACCATCTAATGTACATGGAAACTCCTCTAATGAGGACTGAGAGCTACAATAATCTGTGGGCAAAGAGATATGAATTTAGAAGTAAGCTTCACTAGTGTTATGAAAAACTAGACACATATTCTCTAACACTGGGGACAAGGCAAGAGTATCTTCTCTCATCATTTCTACTCAACATCATACTATAAAATCCCAACTAGTGCAATACTATAAGAAATGGGATATAAAGATATATGATGGGAGAAATAAAACTCATTATTGTAGGTGGCATGATTGTTTATTACATGTTCTTTACATTACAGAAATTACAAAGAATTGACCAAAAATAAACTTATAACAAATAAGTGAGTAGATGCAAGTATTAGAACCCAAGATTAAGTTAAAGTATAACTTACTTTTCTATACATCCCAATGAACAAATTGAAATAGAATTAAAAGTAATTCCAACGAATTTTTAAAAATTGAAATATTTAGTCATATAGATAACAGAATTTATACAGTATCAATATATAGAAAACTAATTTAAAAACCTGATGCGTATAATCAAAGAATTCTAGCCAAATAGAGATATCATCTGAGTTCAGGAATTGGGAGACTCTATTATTAAATTATTGTTTCTTCACCATGTAATCCACAGATTCTACACAATCCTAATGAAACTCAAGAAAACTATTTCGTACACATCAAAAATCTAGATGTAAAGATGGTGTAAGAATACAAGCTAGCCAAAATGGTCAAGACAATGCTGAGGAAGAACAAACTTGCAGTGCAGATTCTATCTACTTAAAGACTTATTATAAAGCTATAGTAGTTAAGACAAAAGCAGATGCAGAGATCAAACGAATAGAGTCCATAGAATTCAACCTCCCACAGAGTCAACTAGTTTTTGACAAAATGTTAGTTCAATTAATGAAAGTTAATTGTTTCCGCAAATAATGCTGGAAAAATTGATGTCCATATGCAAAAATATTTTTAATCAAGAACAGACCTTTTATAAATTTATTGAGCAGAAACTTAAATGTCAAAAAGCAAAATTACAAATCTTCTAGAAGTAAACAAACTAGAACTCCAAAACCATTATCTGTGAAAGAAAAAAAAATTAAAGTATTAACAAGTTGAATTGTCCAGATATTAAAAATCCATTTTTAAAGACACAGTTAAGAAAATAAAAGATGAGCTACAGCATGGGAAAACATGTCTTTGCAAAGAACATATCTGATGAAGACTCTGCTCCAAAATATACAAAGAATTCTTCAAACCCAACAACAAGAAAACTAAAAACTCAGTTAAGAAATGAGCCAAAGATTCAATAATCAACCAACACCTTAGCATAGAAAATACAGAGATGAAAAATAAGTCATAATTAGGTAATCACAAGATAAACAGTGAGAAACCTTTACAATAGCCAAATCCATAAAACTGACAACAGCTGATCCCATCAAGAATATAGAACAATTTGAATTCTTTAATTGTTAGTGGGAATGTAACATCGCACATACATTTTGGAACTTAGCCTGATAGTTCAATGTAAAAACTATACATAGTCTTCTCACATGACCCAGAAATCACTCTCATAGGTATTTTCCCAATTAATATGAAAGTATGTGATAACAAAAAAGTCTGTGTGCTAATATTTATAATACCTTTACTGATAATTGTCAAAAAACCTAGAAGAGGCCAAGATGTCTTTCACTAGCAAATGCATAACAAACTGTGATAATATCTTTACAATTGAACATTGTTCTAAAATAAAGAGAAGTGAGCTTTCAAGTCCTAGGAAAACATGGGTGAATATTAAAGGCATATTGCTAAGTGAAATTGAGTCTGAAAGGTGATATACCATATGATATCAATTACATGACGTTCTGAAAGGCTGAAAGAATAGAGATAGAAAATAGGTCAGTACTTGTGGGATCCAAAGGAAGAGAGGACCTTTGAGAAGATGAAGTGAAAGGAGATGTCTTTGGGCAGTGAAACTGTGACAACAGATACATTAACTTTGAATACATACTTTCTTCATTTGTAAAAACAAGGAAAAAACTCACAATGCAAAAAAAAAAATCTTAATTCATGCATGCTGAAAAAAAATTCATTTAGGAATCAAGGGATCCCAGAATGAAATGCATATGTGCAAAAATAATCTAACCACATAATAAATACATGAGACAGACTCACTAAGGGTGGTAAAAAAAAAAAAAAGATACTGACATAAGTAACATTGGAAACGAGGGGACTATATGAGTCAAGGTTAAGGGATCTTCACAATTGCTAGACTAAGCAATAGAGTTGTTTCCCATGGGTCTGTGGGTAGCAATCCTTTGAACAACTGGGTGAATACATGGTGGATGGCAGAAGCCAAATTTCTCACTGTTGGATTGGGAGTTCAGAGAGGAGCATGAGAAGAAAGCAAGAATGTCACATCTGGTTATGGTTTAAAACTGGAAAGTTCAGTATGAACTGGTGTTTAACTTTATACATACACTTACAGATACATGGAGAACTACCATTGCTTAGTCAGCCAGGAGGGCCTAGAATCAATGGCACCCCAAGCAGCAAATAAATATATCCAGACTTTAGATTCTAATATTAACAAAGTGAGCCAGCACCTAAGAGAAAGGGCCAGCTCTATCCTAGATCACAAAAGTACAACATGGGCCTGAAACATCTTTTTGTTTTTGTTTTTGTTTTTTGAGACACGGTTTCTCTGTGTAGCTTTGTGCCTTTCCTGGAACTCACTTTGGAGACCAGGCTGGCCTCGAACTCACAGAGATCTGCCTGCCTTTGCCTCCCGAGTGCTGGGATTAAAGGCATGTACCACCACCACCCGGCTGACCTGAAGCATCTTAACTGAACTGAAATCTAAGGAACTGTCAAAAGTAGAAATAAAAACAGAAGTACCCTACAATGATAGACATGTGTCAAATCACATCAGAAGCAATGAAAACCACCTGCACTAGTCACAAGTGGAACAATTTGAGCATGGAAATAGAGTAAATCTAGATTGCAATCCTGTCAGTATGAACCTAGGTGTCTAGACTAACATAAATGATTCGTCAAGCAAGTGGAGGAGGACAGACCATCTCCACACAGAAAACTCCTGGGTGCTTATTGTAGGCACTCTGCAACTCACAGTGGAGCTGTAGGTGTGAGTTCTTTCCTGAGAAAGACTGTGGAAAGTTGAGAGGGAGGATGGGAAAAGAGAACATTGTGAAGGAGAAATAGGACTAAGATGACCTCAGAGAAGGTTCATCAGCCGTCATAAGGCATGTCAATTGAATGGTTCCTCCAGATGATATAATGGAAATGGTCCTTTACCCATGTGCTTTCTCTCCCCCAATGCCAAAGCTGGGTCTAGGCACGACAAAACATCAGACAAAGTCTAGATGAGGAAATATGCTACAAAATGCCTGACCAGTGTTCCTCAAACTGTGAAGATCATCAGATACAGGGAACATCTTAGAAACTGCCTCAGGCAGGAGAAGATGGGAGTGAGGGAATGTATGTAGTGTATCATGGACATGATCCTAGGACAGCAATGAAATCATGACTGCTAGGAAAAACTAAGAAACTGAACAACATATGAACTTTGGTTTTGATGATTATCTATATTGGTTCATGGCACTGTTGCAAGATGTCCATCATAGGATGGACTTATGGTAAGGATGGAGAATTAAACAAAAAAACGAAACACTTTTCCTATCTTCACTTTTGTGCAGTAAATTTAAAACTATAAAATAAATTAATATTTGGGGGTCTGGGCATGTTAATGCATGCCTTTAATCCTGACACTAGGGGCAAAGGCAGGTAGACTGCTGTGCGTTCAAGACTAGCTTGGTCTATATAACATGTCCCACAGAATCCAGGGCTCCATAGTGAGACCTGTCTATGAAAGAAAGTGAGAACAAAAGATGAAAGGAAGGGAGGGAGGGAGGGAGGGAGACAGAGAGAGACAGAGAGACAGAGAGTCAAAGACTGTCCATAATGTACAAGTTCAAAATTATAGAAATTACATATAACACTCAAAGTAATATATCTAGTCCATACATTTTTTTTATCAATTATGCACACTTACATCTTATGGTGTTTTCATAGTCATGATATTTCACTTTCTTTTAATCTAAAATTAGTTGTTTTTTATTTTTTTATTTTATAATTTGATTTAATTTTACATATCAGCCACAGATTCCCCTGTCCTCCCTCCTCCCACCCCCCCTCGCCCTCCCCTCAGCCCACCCCCCATTCCCATCACCTCCAGGGCAAGGACTCCCCTGGGGATTCAACTCAGCCTGGTAGATTCAATCCAGGCAGGTCCAGTCCCCTCCTCCCAGGCTTAGCAAAGTGTCCATGCATAGGCCCCAGGTTCCAAACAGCCAGCTCATGCACTAAGGACAGTTCCCGGTCCCACTGCCTGGGTGCCTCCCAAACAGTTCAAGCTAATCAACTGTCTCACTTATCCAGAGGGCCTGATCCAGTTGGGGGCTCCTCAGCTATTGGTTCATAGTTCATGTGTTTCCATCAGTTTGGCTATTTGTCCCTGTGTTTTTTTCCAATATTGGTCTCAACAAACCTTGCTCATACAATCCCTCCTCTTTTTCGCCAGTTGGATTCCTGGAACTCCACCTGGGGCCTGGCCATGTATCTCTGAATCCGCTTCCTTCAGTCATTGGATGAGACTTCTAGCATGACAGTTAGGGTGTTTGGCCATTCTATCACCAGAGTAGGTCAGTTTGGGCTTTCTCTTGACCATTGCCAATAGTCTATTGTGGATTTCTGGGGACCTCTCTAGCACTTTGCTTCTTCCTATTCCCATGGGGTCTTCATTTATCATGGTCTCTTTTTCATTATTCTCCCTCTCTGTTCTTGATCCAGCTGGGATCTCCCACTCCCCTAAACTCTCTTTCTCTCGACCCTTGCCCTTCATTATGCCCCCCCCCGCCCCCGTATTTTAATGGTTGTACCAAATAGCTTTTTAAGTGAGAATAATCCCTCCCCAAAACTCTTAAGAACATCTTATCTTCTAATAGTCTCAAGACTTAATAAACATGAAAAATTGAGTCCTAGTCTAATTTTAAGAGTGTGCTGAGTAACTCTGGAGAAGAGACAGATGTGAAAATTGAGATAAAGGAAGAAAAATAAAATTAAGGAGATAGTTGATAAACCTAAAAATGTTTTAAATGATGTTAAATAATTCATAACCAGAAATAATTTGAAGTAGATTATTGATATAAATAGGGTAAGCTTTTGTATAGGTTAGAAAAGCTGACACATACCTTTGCAATCATTTGACCTAGTTGGATGTACACACTCATTTGTTCCATCAAGAATCATTATAGCCAACTACAGAACATGAATTTTTGGTCACTAAAACACTAACACAAGGCCAGTGGTGAGAACACAGATCAGAAAGTGCCAATTCATTCATCACCATCGTGAACTGTGGTCAAATGAGTAGGTATCAGTTTCAAAAGACAAAGAAAATAGATAAAGGGAACAAGATAAAGGTGGAGGCAGGTGCTTTATAATTCATTAGCTATATTTGTGACAGCCTTTGAAGACAGATATGACAAGCATGGTTATGACTTTCCTTTGAGGCCTGAGTTCAGTGGCAGATTAGTAACCTGATAACTTTTCTATATTTGTCTCCACAACAGAGATCCATTTTCAAATCAGCTAACACAAAGCATGCTTTCTTTTCATGTGATTGCAACACTCAGTGATGGGATGGGCCATCTGGACAGATTGTCTGGGGTCTGCCCAACACTCAGAAGATGCCTGTGATGAATCATCGCTACCTCAGCTGGACTGCTAAGAGGCAGGGGAAAACTTTGAATGTCTAGGGTGTGGTTTACTGTGGCTTTTCTCAGATGAAACCGTTGCTCCTTTAAGTGAGAGGGGAGCCTTTGTTTGCATGCATGAATCCAAGGACAGTGAAGGAAATAGGGAGTAGTACATCAGCTGTGAGAAGACTTGATCTACTTCTAGAGCATTTGCTAGCACTTCTGCCTTTTCCCGGGTTTCTTCTTTTCCAGAGAAACTGGCACTTTTTCAATTCTCCTCCTGGAAGTTTCAGCTGAACATCATACATGTTCACCCTTCTCTGGCCACAGAACACATGCTTTCCTCAGTGGAAAGATGAAAAAAGGAAGGGACGGTGAGCTAATGTCTCATTGATCACATGCTCAACAGAGAGGCAAGAAAATATTAGTAAAATATCTGCCTTCCTTCTGCCCATACTTTCCTTTTTCGTTTCCTGAAGCAATTTTTGTTGGGTATATTCACAGGCTGTATAGCAGTTGCTGCCAGAAGTCAATGTTTTCCTAACTTTGGGAATAATTTAAATTCATGAAGAGAATATTACAAGTATTCCAGGAAGAATGGAATAATTCTTTGGACAGGAAGGGTTAGGTATGATTTTGAGGAAAAAGATTGAGAATAAGGATATCTGGGTCTTTACTGAACCTTGATCTATATGGCAAGACCTCAGATAGAAATGGCTATGCTGTCCATCAAGCCCTAAATGTAGGTCTCTGATGCTCAGGTTGCCAAAGCTTCACCCTCTGTTACCAAATCAGTTAAGAAGCCATGATGCAGTCATAGTTTTAGGGAACACTCGGACCAGGGTGGCCAACAAGTTTGCTTGTAACCCCCTTCTGTTCTGGGAGGTCCTTGGCTCAACCTTGAAAGGGAAATGGGTTGTCGAGTTATGCATGTGCAAAGTTATATCACAGTTCAGCTGACAAAATGATAAGAAATAATTTATTCACAGCTTAATTTGTAGGTAGAACATCATAGCGTACATCTATCTTACTTTATTTAATTTTCAAAACAATTCATACCCTCAAGTATTTCTGCTGCCTTTATCTCTTGAATGGTTACCATAAATACATGTGAGTTCTGTTGGGTCTCCAGATTCTCAGGGTTAGTTTATTTGTAATCTTTGGTGCATGACACTTTCTCATTGTTGATCTAAATTAGACATTTTATGTATCTAGCAGCTTACTAATTATTTTCAGTGATAAGCACATGGGGCTCGGGAGAGAGCTCAGCTGGCAAAGTGCCTGTCATGCAAATGTAAAACGCTGAAATCTATCCCCAGAGTCTATGTAAAAAATCTAGGCTTTGTATACACACTGGGAATCCTAACACTGGGGAGACAGAGACAGGCAGGTCTCTGGGGTGCACTGGCAAGCCCGCATAGGCTAACATGCCAGTGAGAGGCCCTGCTGCAAAAAACTAAGGTGGGTGACACCAAAGGAAAGACTCTAGAGGTTGCTATCTGACCAATACACACACACACTCGCACATGCACACACACACACACACACACACACACACACACACACACACACACACTCGCACATGCACACACACACATCAGTACACAGAAATTTATCACTCAAAGTAAAAGCCATGACCTCAATATACACCTAATTGTTTACCCCTACTACAGCAATCCAAGATAACCATCATCTCAAGTTCTGTTTCATTTGCCTTTCATCCCTTTTTATATGGTCTTATTAGCTGTACTTATAGGCTTAGATTCCTGTTTTAATTTTTATTGTTTCCATGCTATGGACATTTTATCTTGCTATATGTGTATTTTAAAGCTGACTTTTCTGCTTAATGAGTAATTATTATGTTGCACCCATATCACTGGGTGGGACGGTATTCCTTTGACAGCTATACAATATTCTATTGTGTGACTGTCCCATCATTATTCATTGCCCCTCCAATGGACTTTTGGCTTGCTTCCAGGTTTTGCTATTGTAAACAGTGACTTTCTTGTGTATGCTCCCCATTGAACATTAGGCGCTGTACCCCTGTTTCCCACCACTCTACACTCCAGCCCATGCTCTGTGGCTTTCAGAAGAGCATGACTAACACATGCACCTTGGCTGGAGTTCAGGGAAGTTCCATAGAGCTCAGAGAGGACCTCCCCTGCAGACGCCATATGGAAAAGCGATACGACCTTATAACAGGAAAAGGAAAACAACTCAAAGTGGAGAGAAACAATGGTTACTATAAGCAAAAATAATGTTGACCCCATCCTGAACAGGTCCATGAGTGTTTGGTGATGTGAGGCACAGGATTGAGAAAGAGCAAATTCAGTTAGCAAGTCAGTGGACTAACAGCCACGTGGCTTAGAGAGCTCCAAAAGTGGAGACTGGGGCAGTCTTAGAGATGAGGCTGTGTCAGCGTGAGCCCAGACCTGCAGAAGTCTGCACCCACAGCCAGTCCAGGAATCTTGAACTAATAGCTGTAAACCCTGGCTTGGCTAGCATGAAGAAGAGGACCATGTGCTTTGGTTTTACACTAATCTCAATATCGTCCTTGATAACTTCTTTTTTCAATTATGTTAGCACTATAGCAAAGCTATTCATAGTATATTTCTGATAAAAGCAAAAGATACCATCACACTACAAATATAGTTCAAGTCTAGTCATTAGGGTGAGGTCCAGTAAATGAGATTGCATAAACAATCAAAAAGTGCTAAAATGGGAAGTGGCCTACGCTCTCAGTTCCACCCCTGGAGACACACAGATTCCAGGTAAGAAGCACAATACAGACAAATAGTTTGTCCCTACAACTTTCTCAGGACAGGTTGACAAGTGTCAACTAGCCAGATGTCTCCTGGAAGAGGATCTTCCAAACCCCCGCTGTGGTCATCACTGATTGATTAGTAAAAAGGAACAAGTCTGCCTCTTCCCTCCGTAGGCCAAACACTGCCACCAAATAGTTGTGTGCTTCAGTGTTTGGTAGGCCAGAGAAAAATTATTCTTGCCTAAGATGACATCATTCTTGCACTCTGTTTACTGTACCCAGTTTTCTTGTTTCCTCATTGTGCCATGTTTTGTCTCTATGGCACATAGGCACTACATTCTTGCTTTAGACTCTGTTTCTGTGAGTATATGTCTCAATTGTTATTACTTAAATCAGTTTCACTAACTTGTATAATGTCTCTAAGAGAAACTTAAGTCTCACTTAGAGTAAAGGTTCTGTATCACCACTGTGTTTGATAACATCTCCAATAATTGGGAAATTGTGTCATAATTATAGTAAAAATATATAATAGCACATAAATTAACATTACATATGTCTCTGCAACTTTCTTAACTTACTACTAATAATACAAAGAACTGATTTCCTTCCTGAGTCTCCATTGCTTATCCTGTAAATAGGTAAAATGATTCCATAGCATTGGTAACAGCTTAAGAGATAATGGTAAATTTCCTCCATATAATAAATACTCAGTTAATTATTTTCAGTGTTCAATAATATCAAATGCAGCATTTTCATAATCAAGGATGTAGACAAAGACAGTTCCAACAATCCACAACAGAGAAGAAAATGCTCTTGAATTGGGCAGTTTATGTACTCAAAGTATAAAAAAGTCGAATGAGACCAGAGGTCAATCAATTAGATGAGAGTAATTTGTGTCTGTTTGAGGAGACGGGAGTTTTGAATCTCAGAGGTTCCAGAGATCAGGTTTATTGCAATTAATGATGTTCATACTGGGTGTGTGCATGTACTGGAGATGAAATCTTATTCTGAGGCCGGAAAGGTTTCAAATCACTAATGTTCGAGGCTTTCCTTAAGTCTGAGGAAGGTCATCTGCTTCCTCTTCACAGGAAACCTTTGTTCTTCTACTCAGTCTGCAATGCCCCAGTATGATAGGGTGAAGGAAACTGGGCTTTGTGTTCACAGCAAAGCTATTTCCCTCTGTCCAAAAGCAAGAAGGAGTCACTCTGCAGAAGGAAAGAGCAGAAAAAACCTGAATGACTCTATCATACATAAAACTAAAAATCTCTAAGCTTTAATCCCATTTCCCAGATTCTGTCATCTGGAGGTTTAATCACACACACACACACACACACACACACACACACACACACACACACACTGTATGGAAAGTAGAAATAAAGTTTTGTCTTTCATTCCATTCATCTAAATTAAGCCTTTCCCCAGAGCTCCCCATTTTTCCCCTTTCTGTAGAGCGGTACAGCCAGTACCAGAAGAGCACCTGCTGACGGGAGAATGGGGGCAGCGAGCAGGGTGGTCAAGGGGCCAGCAGGGAAAGTGGTTCCAAGAGAAACTTATTCTCACCTCCTGGGGTGTGGGCTACTGGGCATCAGCAGTAATAAAGCTAAAGGATCAGAAGACAGGAATGCCTCCTTTGCCTTGAGTGAAATGTAGCTTATTTCCTATGACGAGGAGTTAATGTGTATTAAGCTACTGTGCTCTGAAAAGGCTGTCATTCCAGCGACTGGAGCAGCCACAGAAAGACCACACAGAGTGCTCCAAAAACAGAAGAATATAGATTCCGTCCCTGCCAAGATGTAGGGAAAAATGCCTAGGGAAGGTCAATTTGATTTAGAGGGATTTATTTAGATTTTTTTCATCCCCCCCCCCTTCTTTTGAAAGCTCTATTTAACTTCACATGGCTGAGTGGAGAACAAAGAAAAACAACATATTTGGTTTTATTTTCCCAGGATGTGAAATGCTTTAGCACACAGAACTTCCAACAGATTTAATCAGGCATTTGAATGATTGCCCATACTGAAACCGTGCATCTCAGTATAAATTAGTAAAAATATTTTGATACACCCTCGATAGCTATCCTCTAAACTAAATTACATGAGGAACCACCCCAGGCTGTTGGCAAGACCCTAATATGATTGACTACAAGAAAAGAGGGGGTGAAATGTATATTTGAGTATGTTTTCTTTTCTTTCCACTCTGTCTGGGCTCAGCCTCATTCTCATCTGTATAAATCCCAGAAGAGAGAGCAAGTGTGAGAATGTGACTCACAAGAACTAGACAGCTATGGGTAAAATTAAGTGTGTGTGGACTGTGTTTGACCACGAGGGTCATCACACGTAAGGAAATGAAGGAGATATAAAAAATCAAATATGTGTACTCAGATAAAAAGGCAAGCATCATGAGTCAAAGCCTTCTAGTCCAGCTAAAACTGTTCTTAGTGTAGAACTGTGTTCTCAATAAATAGTAACTTATAATCAAGCAACTCATCTCTTGTCTCATTTCTTCTTCCAAATTAGGTCCTCAGATTAAGTTATAGAGCTTTGATCAACAGTATCATTTTCCCATTTGTATGTTAAGTGGAAACAGTTCTTAATGCACCAATATACAAACTTTAATTCAGAGGGAATTTAAACATTGTATCCTTCCACCGATTTCACTGTTTTCTGTTACTATTAAGTACATGGTCCCCCCCCCATCCTCACAGTACACACTGTCAATGGATCAAGTTAGCTGACACTCACTTACCTTACCTACTAACCATTCAGACCTCAGAGCCAATAAGATGGGGTTTTAGAGGCTTCTTTCAACCAAGTCACTCTGAGATGCCTCAGCTACAGCTTATGTTTCCAGGGACAGGGAATCCACAGTGTGACAGAGACTATGCTTTAATCTTTCCAGCTAATTCAGATAAACTTTTTTCCAGAGTGAGCCTTGACACTGTTCTATGCCTTTAGCAATTCTCATCTTTTCTCAAGCCTCTCAAAAGTGCAGACAGAATCTGGGCTTGGGGAGATGACTTGGTGGGTAAAAGCAATTGCTACATAAAGCATGGGGACCCGAGTTTGAATCGCCAGCACCCACACAGAAAACTGAATATGGTCATGTGCACACCTGTAACTCCAGCATTAAAGGAGGTGAGGGAGCAACAGAAAGCAAACGTTTTCTTGGTTTGCTAGCTACTACCTAGCTCGAGGCTAGTGAGAAACCCGTTCTCAAGAGAACAGGTGGAGAGTGATAGAGCAGGACAAATAATGTCCTTCTCTGGCTGCCATGCATACCTGTAGACACACATGCACACGCACATGAAAACAAACAGGGCGTGGGCCTAATCTCCCTGCCTTCCTTTCTCGGTGGGTGCCTCCCCAGATTCCTTGCTCTGTAGCTTCCCATTTGCTCCATGTAAGCACCCGAGAGAGAAGTAAAACTTAAAAATGCATATTTAAAAGAAAAATACAACACTTTGAAACAACCACATTTTTTTTACAATACCCTTCTATTGGCTAAGTATGAGGAGAATGGCCACTCACTTCCTGCTGGTGAGAATTTATACTGAGAAAACATTTTTAAAGGCAAGTGGGCAAAAGCAGTGAGTTATAACTGTATCTATTTTTTGACTCAGCAGCAATCCCACTTCCAGGAATTGACACTGAATAAACATTGTAAGAAATATGCATTCAAGAATAACAACAATAATAAAAAATGACAATAACATCAATATACTGAGAAAACAGGAAGTAACCTAAAGGCCCAATATCAGGGAGCCAAGTAAATTAGAGACAGAAAACCCATACAGTGTCTTTGTATCTGATAACAGCTTGCTTACAATATTTATCAGCAAGTAAAAAATCATGGCATGTGGGCAAGTGATAGATCATCATGTGAAGGTGCTTTTTTTTTTCCAGGCCTGACCACAGGGTTTGATATGACTCCTGAAGTCTACATAGTGGAGAGAGAAAACTGACTTGAAAAGGTTGTCCTCTGACATCCACATGCATGCTGCGGCATGTGCATACACACACACCCACAGACACACAATACAAGTAATAAGAAATGTAAACAAAATTTAAAGGCAATGATTTAAATAAGGTACACAATAATCTCTCAATTTGTGTATAAATGTATGATATAAAAGAATATGTATGTAGATGCACGGTTAGGTATATAATGCTTAAGGAAAGATGGTCTAGAAATTATGCCAATAGCCCTTTCTATTTGCTATAAGAAGATAACCTGATGCTAGCTATTTTGCAGAGAAAGGTTTTCTGCATTCAGCTTCCCTTTAAGATCTGCTGGTTTATTCGTTCAACCTCTGGCAAAGAACACCTTGATGCAGCGCATCATGACAGACAGCCTGGTGGTGAGAACCCATATAAGAGGGAGAGATCACATGGCAAAACATAAAACCAGAGAAAGATTCAGGGCTAAGTTCATTCTTTTATGAAAAAAACCTGCTGTCCTAGAGACTAACCATGGAATTCCAAAGAACTAAATTCATCTTTTTCAGGAACAACACCCAATTATAAACCACTTCCTAGCAGATCCATTCCTTAAAGGCTCAGCTACTTCTCAAGGGACACACTAGGGACCAATCTTCCAGTAAATGAATTTGTGTGACAGACTCAAGCTGTATTCAGGTCATATCAAATGTTGGCCAGTAATCTATGGAACAAACTGGGTGGAAATTGAGCCGATATTTTGAATTCTTTTGTCACTTTATGCTACCTGTGCTGTATGCCATGGTATGTGGTGGCTTTGCAGCTTAACCTGATGTTTGACATTTGCCACTTCCTGATCTCAACATGTATGTCATCGTCAGATGTGAACATTCCACAGGCCTTCTTACTTTTATACATTACTTGTTAATTTGTTGAGGAGAAGGTCTGTCACTTGGATCCCTGAGAAACTCACTGCTTACCTACTCAAAATAAAGTCCATCAACCACTATTCTTTATTTCCTATTTCTGAGCCAATTTCCTAGTTGTGAAAAACATGTTTTGCCAGTTCCAACATGTCTTTATTTCCCCTTCATGCACACTTTTGTCTAAAGCTTTTGAAAGTGAAACATAATTCCATTTCAGCTGCTCCTTTACCCAGGGCATGCATGATTTCTAGGAATGTATGTGTGGCCAGAGTATGTATGTACTTCAGAAATGTATATGTTGCCAGACATAATTTTTATCTCAGGAAATGGCTTTTATTTCTTCACAGCATGCACAGCAGACCTTCCTAAATTGATTCTTAAGTCTTCACTAATCTGACTACCTTCATGAATTCAAAACAAATGTACATTTTCACACTCTCTTCCAGATGTCTTTTCAGAGATATTTGTGAGCTTTATACTAAAAAACTGACATTTCTTCCTTTTGTTTTCCCATTCTGTTCTCTGACATTTGATCACTGAGAAGTTTCAAAATTACCAGCATTTTACTACTTCCTATTAGCTCTATCTAACCTTCCAGGTTATACACAGAAGCTTAAGGAATCTGTGGAGGAATGGATGTTAGACAGTAATTTTTCTAATAGATGTTTATTGGTAGTGAAGAACATACAAAATACTCTAATTGTTGCTGATAATACTTTATGAGCACAACAAACAGGAACCCTGCATGCCTCTATTAATAAAGGATGTAGTTCATTGGACAAAACAATGATATTATATATACATATGTATATATATACATATATATGTATATATATTGAGTTTGATAAATAGTCTAAAAGAATAAAAAATGTAAGAAACTATGGATGTAATCTGTAAAGATGGCACTGTTTTGCAAAGGCAGCCTGCTGTGAATGTCACTCTGTATAAATAAAACACTGAGTGGCCTGTAGCCAGACAGGAAGTATAGGCTGGACTAACAGAGAGGAGAATTGAGGGAACAGGAAGGCAGAGAGGGAGACACTACCTGCAGCCACCACCAGGACAAGGAAGATGTAAGGTACCAGTAAGCCACAAGCCACGTGGCAAAGTATAAATTAATAAAAATGGGCTGAATATAAGAGTAAGAGCTAGACAATGATAGGCCTGAGCTAACGGCCAAGCAGTTTAAATAATATAAGCATCTGTATGTTTATTTTATACATGGGCTAAGGGACTGCCAGGGCTTGGCAGGACTGGAGAGAAAACTCTCCAGCTACAGCAGTCAATCAGATTCAAGGCTGAATAATTTTCAGAGGATACAACTATGTAATACCCCCATTCTATAAGTGAGCTGGCTTGTCTATGTACCCACTCCTTCTTGATCCAAACACATGGTTCAGTGTCTAGATCATGATTCTAAACATCCTAGATCTAGTCAGATGATCAGACATGACAGTAATGAACTCATAAGAAAATAAAAAGGAAATATTCGTATCCTGAATGTGCCAAAGCAGATACAGGGTAGCAAACAGTATTCATTAACACTGCCCTCTCTATGATTTTGCTTTCATAATCTGCATACTCATTGTGGTGGTTCAAATGTAATTGCCCCCCATAGGCTCACAGAGAGCAGTACTATTAGGAGGTAGGAGTAGTTGTGGCCTTGTTGGAGGAAGTGTGTCACTGGGGATGGGCTTTGAGGTTTCAGATGCTCAAGCCAGACCCAGTGTCACTCTCTCTACCTGCTGCCTTCAGATCCAGATGTAAAACTCTCAGCTACTGCTTTAGTGGCACAGCTATATCTGATGGGAACAGCAAAAGTCATAAAACCAACACAGCTGCTTGACAAAGATCCAGCAAAGCTGAGCTTCATGATGGCCGCCATGCTACCTTTGGTTTTGATCTCTACATGTTGCATGCTTGTGGAGCTTTTACTATTTTTACAACTTGGGGATATTAGATTGATGGGAAATTTCTTGTGAATTATTTATACCTTCTCCCAAGAGTACTGCTTCTAAGCTTCCCCAGGAAAATCCTGGGAAAACTACTCCTCCCACTTTTAGGGAGATATCCTTATCTACTTGAACGTCTTGCTTATGCCTTGGAGGTTGTAACACACACAAAAAAGTCAGAGGTCTCTTTATGAGACTCTGAGATATTCTTAAAACATCTGCCCTTGCACTTACTTGGGAACAAAGTAATTAGAACAATGTAAACTTAAAAAGGTCAACAAGATTCAATAAGCTAGAAGAGTTGGCTGCAAATCAGATTACAAGCCTCTGCCTACTATACACTCTGGCAGTTATGTGGTATATACAGCAACAAAATCAGATTAACTGAAGTTACCTCTGCCCTACACAGGGACTTATATTGATGGACAAAGAATATTGTAGAAAGATGACAAAAATATGAAGTATCAGGGCCTCCCTTCCTTAGAAAAGTCAACTTGTGTAGAGCCACTATGATGTCATATGACCAAGGAATAAAAGAATGCCAGAATTAGACATATAAATAAATTCTATAAAGATATAAAATATTATATTATGCCAGAAGTTAAATAGTAATGGCAGCAGCTTTGGCCTGAGGATTTTTTTGGGCACTCTGGCCATCAAGAGTTAATAACACACTGCTCAGAACATAGCAGTCTGCCTGGGGGCCGTTTGGGATTTCTATCTAGTGTCCTTAAAAATGCAAGATCAGCCTAAAAGTTTGGTTATGGGGTTGATGAGTAAAAATGATTGTAAAAGATAACCCTGTTCTGTTATGGTTTATCAATAATGACTAAAAGATATGTAAGTGGAAGTAGAACACATGTCTGAAAACAGAAATGATAGTCTGGCTATTTCTTCTGCCTGGAATATTATTTCCTGACATTTTTGTTTCAAGTTTCAACTCAGCATCAACTCCCTTGCAATGATTCCCTCAAATTTATCATTTAATTAGTTACTATTACTTTGTTTTACAAATACTTTTCCATGAAGTCATAACCCATGCACTACTATGTGTTGATGTAACCAACCGTCTTATTAAATAAGAAACACAGAAACAATGTAAAAGAGAAAGCCGAGAGGTCAGAGCTCAGAGCTAAAATCTCACCCTTCTGCCTGCGGTGTCCCAGCTTCCCGAAAGAGAGCTATTTCCTGTGTGTAAGTCGATTTTCCAGTCATTCTGCCTTCTCATTGGTTGTAAACCCAAACACGTGACTGCCTCGTCACTGTCTGAATGAACAGCCCCCTAGGTCTTAAAGGCATATGTCTCCAATGCTGGCTGTATCCCTGAACACACAGAGATCTATGGGATTAAAGGCGTGTGCCACCACCGCCACACTCTGTCTCTGGCTCTAATAGCTCTGACCCCCGGGCAACTTTACTTATTAACATACAATCAAAATCACATTTCAGTACAATTAGAATGCCACCACAACTATGTTCTTTAATTCATATCAATTTGGAATTTATTTGAGACAAGAGAATAAACCACATTAACATATACTTGTGTGGTGATTTATCTTGGTCCTTAATCTGAGTAGGTCTGGATTTAACTAATAGTCACACCACTAGGTGAGTCTGTAAGGGTGTTTCCAGGATTAACTGAGGAGGGAACAGCCTCCTGCATAGTGGGCCCCTTCAGGTGATGGTCCAGATATAAAAAGATTTACAGGAAAGCTGCTGATGTTGCCTGGTCCTCTAGAGAACTCTGACTAATATATTGTGGCTTTAAAAGTTCAAGGATAAAGTCACTGACATTTGAAGTACACTCATCAATAAGTTTCCCTTCACTATTTTTATACTACAGGTAGATTTCATCATATAATTCCAGAGGTACTCTGATAAACATTGTATCATCCTTTTCTTCCCATCCCAAGTAACTAATGGCACTTGACCTCATCACATCTACCTAGTTCTTTTAGCTTTATCATCTCCGTAACCGGAGCTCTTAACCTCAGCATTGTCGGTTTTGGTTAGAGGACATTGAGACCAAAGGAAAGGACAAAAATGAGAAGATAACAACCGCCTTGGGAAGAATTAAAGAATATCAAAACTTAAAGCGAAGGAGAAAGGAGGGAAGGAGACGACTGGAGCTGGTTTAAAAGCAGCAGTACAGGTTCTTGGAAACAGCTGTACGCAGGGCATTTCAGGAACGATAGCTAGAGGAAGCCTCATTCGTGCTCCAGCTCATGTGTCTTGTTGGTGGCAGAAAAGATCCCTCGTTCAGCCCTGGGCAAAGTGAGACTGAGGAATCTGTGTGAGCCTTTGATGTGCCCATGCTCATCTTCCAAATGGCTTACTTTTAACACTGGGGTGGGAGTTGGGGTGGAAATAATAAGATGAAGGAGGGAGAAATGAGTCCACATAATCCCTCATTCATTTGTTCTGATTCCAGCATATGAGGTTTTTAGAACAAGAAGTTTGAAACTACCAAAATAAACGTGTAATTGCAAGAGAAAGAAGAAGTTGCCTTTTCATATCTTGAATGTTTCTTGATGGCTCCCAAATGGAAACCTTTCTAAACAGTTCTGTTGAAGGTAGAATGGGGAAGCTGATAGTTTTTACATGTTAAAATTTTACATAAATTGCATTTTAATTCTTGCAATATGCCTCCATAAATTGGTGTCATTATTTCAGTTTTACAGATGTGAGACCTCAAAGCCCAGAGAAGTTAATAGAATTGCTCAAGCACCCCAGATGGAAGTGGTAGAAGCCTAGCCTAAATCTACAGCTGCCTAGTTCTAAACTGCAGGCTTCTTCCATTACATGATACTGGATTTCAATTACTCAGGGAATAGCTTGGCTCCAGGAATAAGACTCATGAAAATAGCTAATTATGGGGAGACTGAGGGTTTCTTTGTCCCACAAGCTGTCACATGCTAAAAAAATTAAAAATTAAAAATCCTTTACAAAAGGTCTCCCGCCCAAGACTGAGACTCAGTTTCACAAATGGTCACACTTTCTTCTTCCATCCCTGAAACCTACTTATAATCTGTTAAATGAAAACCAGCCAATCAAACAACAAATAAATCAGTGAGAAAATACAGAAAGTAGGAAATTCCCTTTCCGATCTACAAATTGGGAGTTAATCCTTATGTCTTTCTTTAATTACAAAGTCAGAATCAATACCAACTGCCAGTTCTCCTCATCTAGGCTAGAAGTTCTCTGTCCTAAAAGGACCAGGGTGATGGCAGAGGCCAAAGTATTTCTCTTAGAACTGCTATTTTAAGAATTCAAAATACAGTTTAAATCAAGAACAAGTACTATGCAATGCGTAGATCAATACATTAGCATTTTCTGGTGGGACTTTTTTCTATCCAGCACAGTGGTGGCACCTTTTCCTCAGAAGTTTCAAAGCAGCCTTCACATGACCTTGGGAAGATGGGAGTGAGGAGGGGTTGGGGGGTAAACCTACTTGCAAAACAATTTACATTTGCTTAGAAGCACTAACCACGCTGTACAACATATGTCAGATTTTTAAAGAGAACAGAACTTCTTTGCTCTGTGCAATGTACACAGTTCCTAGGCTTTGATGTTTCTGTTTCTGACCCTTTATTTGTACAAAATCGTCTGGCTTTAAAAAAAAAAATCTTTTATGTCTCACAACCGACCTGTCAAACATTATTTTAACTTACAGAATAGCTGACTCTACACAGCCAACCTCGAAAAGCCCCGTGTTTAAAAACAATCTGCCATTATGCTATGTGTGTTTAATATATTTTAATTGAGGGGATGTGCCAGTCAAAGAAATTTTGTGTGCAGGTTTGGAGGACTATGGACACACAAGTGGCAGCTGCCACCTCTTCTGCTATGGCCAGAGCTATAGCTCAATGGGTTCACATGGAATGTTAGCTATCCTCTGCATATCATTTCTCTGATGATGCACACCCACAGGTTAGAGTAATCTTCTAACTCTGGAATCCATGGGCTCTCTTAAAAATGAATATTTCTTTTGGAGAACACCTCACATGACTCAGTCAAAATTAATGCCCCAGCCACCAACCCCCACACTTTTTTCCATTGTTTGACAAGCATTGACTTGATCCGCCAGCCAGTGGTGTAACCCTCCAGAAAGGGCTGTTCCCAACAGCCTCTCTGAGGAGGAGGCCACAATGCACAGAAATGTGTGCCTCAGTGAGCTCCGAAGAGCTGGGCATCAGAGGGAAGGAAGTGGGGGATCTGCATAAAAGAAATGTTGTTCATGATTACACCAAGTGGAATGGCTGGGGAGGAAGTGATTCCTGTTCTCATTCACTGTGGCAGAGTTGGGCTGAGAGGCAGAGGGTAGTGGGAGATGCTATAAATGGACTCTTGCAAGTATTTAAAAGCCCTGGTGTTGTCATCAATGGCGCTTTTCCCATTTATATCCTGCTATTGTTACTCATTGTTTCTGAAAATACTGGAGAATTATCTTGTGTCATTTGCTGTTGTGTGTTACTCTAATTGATAAATGAGCACTAGACAGAGCTTTTGAAGTCAGTCTTTACTTCAGAGATGTTAAGTAGCCTCTGCTGGGATGATATTAATAAATGAAGACCATTAAAAACAAATAATAATAAACCATCTAAGAGTTCAATAAAAGTACACTAACAGTTGTGAAACTTCTCCCTTAGAATTGTCCTTACTTTATTTTGAGAATTCTGAATAGAAAATTTGAAACAAATTCTTGATTGTAGTCCTGGGATTCCAGTAGCTTTCTCTAGGAGACACAGTGTCTGTGCTGTAGCAATTCACTTTTAAAATGTTTATTTATTTAATCCATATGTATTTACTGGGTGAGTTTATGTGTACAATAGGTGTGTAGATGCCCACAGAGGTCAGAAGAGAGTGTTGGGTCCTCCGGAACTGGAATTCCAGGTGGTTGTGAGTCCCCATTCGGGTTCTGGGAACCTGGGAACCAAACCTGTTTCTTCTGCAAGAGGAAGCTGGGCAGTCTTTCCAGCCGCCATAGCAATCCTAAATACCTGAAGATAACATTCTCCTACACCTTTTCACCATGACAGCTTCAATAAAACAAATGACCCAAAAGAGGAGAAACTGCAAATGAACCCAAAGATACCGAGCTTCCATCAGAACTGAACACCCCTCTTAAATTTCCATTATACGACCATCCACATCCTTCCCAAATACTGCCTCTACTTCAGTTTACATCTTTGATATTAGCACATTTATTAGTTGAATGTTGTCATGGGAAGGACACCAGCTGAGGGGGGAAAGGCTTAGTTTGCTGAGCTGCTGTTTCCCCAGGAGGAGAGCAAAAGTGCCAGCCTGGTTTGGGAAGGCCTGGGCTCTCCCAGCCATGTCATTCATTACTCTAGTCAGTGAGGGTGCCAGTGAAGAACGAGCTCCAGTCGATGTGACCACAGAGGGTCAACCAGATAAAGAAGTTGCAGTGACCCCAGCTCTATCTTCAAGGGGCTGACAGAAACTTTGATGAGATTTTTATGAGAAAGGGAAATAAGGTTGCACAGCCTCCAGGCAGGTTATCTCAGGCAGAGAGATGGTGTGGCTGCTTTTTATCTCTATTGTGCTTCTGCACAGTGGTTCCCGAGAAATCAGTACCACCATGCTGCTGGAGGAGGGTGATCTGGTTCCGGGAAGGTGATTGATTGCTCCTGCTCCAAGGTTAGGCTAAAGGTCCATCACGGGGCAACTGCTCCCACTTGAGGGATGATCTCATCACAGGCGAGAGTTTGTGAGACTCCAAATGTTTGGGGGGAGTCTTGATCCCTTGTCATAAAGAGGATTATCTATCCTGTCCTCCCTAGAATCCAAGGTCATTCCTGTCCTCCCCAGAACTACAGAAGGCAGTGCGCAGGCAGGAAAGAAAGAGGGAAAAGAAACAGACACACAGGAGTGACTTAGGCCAATAACTGAGACCTCTTCAACACTTGCTCTTACCATTCCCCCCCCCAGTCACTCTTCTTTGAAATGAAGGGATATAAAACAAAAGTCTTTAGATTTCCTTAATATAAGTTTAACATTCAAATAAATACATAAGGACACTCATGAAACAAGAACTAACTTTAGAGGTAGCTTATGTGCATCTTGTTGAAAAGTCTGAGGTTAAATGCTGAGTTCTTTTTTCTTTCAATTAGATAATTCATTAGTTTGATTATTTATTTGTGCATATGTCAGTCATCTTATTTGAACATCATCACATTAGGCTCTGAGTTAGAACAGTATTAGTATCCCTCACGGACTCTCATGAGTCAGTGCCCGAAGTTTTTCTTATCGTAACCGTTCTTTTTCACTGGTACTCAAAATGAATTTCCCTAATACATTCTGGATGGAAGAGACGGCTCAGCCGTTAAGAGATCATGCTGCCCTTAGGGAGGATTCTTCCTAGTTCACGTCTCAGTACCAACATCAGGGGCTTCACAGCCACCTGGAACCACAGCTCTGGCAGGATCCCGTGCCTCTAGACTCCAAAGTCATCAGCAATCACATACACACACCCATTCATGGACATACACAGACATGTAATTAGAAAAGTAAAAATAAACCTTAAAAATTAAATAATGGCTTCTGTACTTCCCACTTACTAATAGAGGCTTTGATTTTTGCTTTTGCTTTGTTTTGTTTTGTTTGGAGAGAGAGACAGAGAATGTGAAGTTGGGACGGTAGGGAGGTGGGGAGGATCTGGGAGACATGATCAAAATGTATTGTCTGGAAAAAAAAAAGTTTTAAAGTAAAGAAGTTTTTTTTTAAAGACCTGCTACTTGAGTAAGAAGAATTTGTGATTAGGGCTGGTGGTGCATGCCTTTGATCCCAGCACTCAGGAGGCAGAGCCAGGCGGATCTCTGTGAGTTCAAGGCCAGCCTGGTCTAAGAGCAAGATCCAGGACAGGCACCAAAACTACACAGAGAAACCCTATCTTGAAAAACCAAAAAGAAAAAGGAAAAAATAAAATAAAAAAGAAGAAGAGTTTGTAATTACTTGAGAAGTTTCGTGTCTGTAAATTTTTTACTGTGACTTTGAGAAAGGGTAGATATACTAGTAATTTAAAAAATATCAGTTAGACTTTCAACCTTTTGTTCCTCTCATTGTCTCTCTGTCAAGGGTCTCCCCTCCCTCATCCCTTGCCTCTCATCACCCTTTAAATGTCCATCTTCACTTCTGTGACTATCAGGGCCTGAACCTGAGGAATTACAAAATGATTTATTTTTGCTCCTTTTCCTATAAGTGTGATAAATATGTCCAATGAGTTGATTTTGTGATTACTTAGCATCAGTCATTTTTGACAGAGATGACTTAACCTACATCACTCTTGCATTCATTTGTCGGATCTTTCCCCCCAGGAAGCTGCTTACCCTGTACCTTACCGGCGAGTGAATTTTGTTCTCTGATGCTCATATTACTATGGGGACCCTATTTTAACCGTTTTACTTTCAACGTCTTTCTTCCACACCCTCTTTCTCCTCTAGGTAGATGTCTGTGAAACACTGAAATACCTGTTTCCTTTAATTTTCAAATATAAACGTTGGACAATAGAACATACTGATAACTCCTCAGACAGGCGTTCACTGTCAAGGGGTGGGTGGCGCCAAGCGCTTGTGTTCTGTGACCATCTCTCAGTGACTATGTTCTGCCTCATATCCAGCCTCAAGTTGCTTTGGTGTAACAAGGGAAATTCATGAAGAATGTAAAAACAGAAGTGAATTTTGATGAAAATAAATACAAGTTGATGGAATTTAAGGTTTTAAGAAATATTCAAGAGAAATAAAATGTAGTTAAAGCAGAAAAAAATGTCTACTATAGTCTCAACAGCCTTGGAAAATAACATAGGAGATAGAATAAATGATATGCTGGTGACCCATGAGTGTATGATCAAGCCAGCAGAAAATGCAGAGCTAGACAAAAAGTATGCCAATTAGGAGATCTGGGACTCTGTGCCAACCTCCCCACAGAGCCTGTGGCTGATGTGGCTGCACTACTGGTATTGTTAATATATAATACAATGGACAAGTGCAACTCTAACATAACTAAAACACAATTGTCTTTTATATCCTATTGTCCTTTTAAAACGAATTCAGTGACAGTGCCAGGAAATTGCTAGAACCACTAATTCAGTAAGGTTTCAGAATGAAACTAATGTATCTAAATTCTTTCAACTTGTATGCACTAGTAAAAACTCTCTGAAATGGAAATCAAGAAAACACTCTCGCGAGAAATAAAAATGCTAAGAAATAAATTTAAGCAAAGAGGTGACAGATATTTACATTAGGAATTATAAGACGAGGGTAGAAGACATTGAAGGAGGCACAAATAGGATTTCTCGTCCTAGAATAGAAGAACTCATTTTGTTAGTATGTTGGTATACTAGTGTACCCAGAGTTATATACAGATTCAGCATAATTCTATCAAAATTCCTTTAGGTTAGGTATGGCAATGCATGCCTTTAATCTCAGCACTTGATAGATAGAGGGAGGTGGATCTCTGAGTTCCAGACCATCCATGGCTAAGTAGTGAGACCCTGTCTTTAAAAAAAAAATTCCAATGTTACATTTCATAGAAATAGAAAAAAATCTATAAATTTTGTAAGAATCAAAACAAAATCAAAGCAATCATGAGCAAACACAAAACTAAAGGCATCACATTTCCTATTTTCAAACTATATTCAAATTCATCAGTCCATTATACTAATATATGAAAATAAAAACATAGACCAATAGACTAGAATAGAGTTTAGCAATGAGCCTCTGTGTGTGTGTGTGTGTGTGTTCAACTAATATTTGATAAGGATGCCAAGAATACACAATAAAGAAGGATAGTTAAGTGATGCACTAGGCATCGCGTGTGATAGACTAAAGTTGAACTTCAATCTAACACCATCCACAAAGTTTAAATCAAATTGTCTTAAAAATCGGCGATGGGGATGAACTTTGAACACTCAGTCCTAAATGGGATGTCTCCATCAAATCCCTCCCCTGGAGGCTCAGGGAACTCTGCAGAGAAGAGTCAGAAAGAGTTTAAGAGCCAAAGGGGACAGATGACACCAAGGACACAATGCCTTCTAAACACAGCAAGACCAGTGCATGTATGAACTCACAGAACTGTGGCGGCATGCACAGGACTGCATGGGCCTAAGCCAGGTGGAGTCCCAGCACTGAATGAGCAAATAGACACAAGCCCCCATCCCTAGCCCAGAAGCTAGCTCCCACTGATTATAGATAAATTTCATTTTTTCTTTTTTCTTTCTTTCTTTTTTGACAGATTTTATGTGTTTAATTGACTCATTTTTTTTTAAACCAGGTCAAGGCTAACTGTCACATTTTTTTATTTTATAATTAAATTAATTTTACATATCAGCCACGGGTTCCCCTGTCCTCCCTCCCCCCACCCCCATCCCTGCCCTCCCCCAATTCACCCCCCATTCCCATCTCCTCCAGGGCAAGGACTCCCCTGGGGATTCAGCTCAGCCTGGTAGATTCAGTTGAGGCAGGTCCAGTCCCCTCCTCCCTTCACCCAGGCTGAGAAAAGTGTCCCAGCATAAGCCCTAGGTTCCAAAAAGCCAGCTCATGCACTAAGGACAGGTCCCGGACCTACTGCCTGGATGCTTCCTAAATAGTTCAAGCTAATCTACTGTCTCACTTATCCAGAGGGCCTGATCCTGTTCCACGGGGGCTCCTCAGCTTTTGGTTCATAGTTCACGTGTTTCCACTATTTGTCCCTGTGCTTTTTCCAATCATGGTCTCAGTATCCCTTGCTCATATAATCTCTCCTCTCTCTCACCAATTGGACTCCTAGAGCTCCACCTGGGGCTTGGCCGTGGATCTCTGCATCTGCTTCCATCAGTCACTGGATGAGAGTTCTATCATGACAGCTAGGGTGTTCAGCAGTCTGATCATGAGAGTAGGTCAGTTTGGGCTTTCTCTCGACCATTGCCAGTAGTCTATTGTGGAGGTGTCTTTGTGGATTTCTGGGGACCTCTCTAGCACTTTGCTTCATCCTATTCCCATGGAATCTTCATTTATCATAGTATCTCTTTCTTTGTTCTTCTTTGTTCTTGATCCAGCTGGGATCTCCTGCTCCCCTAAGCTCTCTTTCCCCCAACCCTTGCCCTTCATTAACGCCCCCCCCAAACACACACACACATCCAGTTTGCTCATGTAGATCTCATCCATTTCTCTGTCGTTGGGTGATACCTGTGTCTTTCTTAGGGTCCTCTTTACTAGGTAGCCTCCCTGGAGTTGTGAGTAGCAGTCTAGTCATCCTTTGCTTTACATCTAATATCCACCTATGAGTGAATACATACCATGTTTGTCTTTCTGAGTCTGGGTTACCTCACTTGGGATGATTTTTTTCTAGATCCATCCATTTACCTGCAAACTTCATGATGTCATTGTTTTTCTCTGCTGAGTAATACTCAAGACAAAGCAACAGCCTACAGAATGGGAAAAGATCTTCACAAACCCCACATCTGACAGAGGGCTGATATCCAGAATATATAAAGAACTCAAGAAATTAGACATCAAAATGCCCAAAAGTCCAATTAAGAAATGGACTATAGAGCTAAACAGAGAATTCTCAACAGAGGAAGCTCAAATAGCTGAAAGACATTTAAGGAACTGCTCAACATCCCTAATCATCAGGGAAATGCAAATCAAAATGACTCTGAGATACCACCTTACACCCATCAGAATGGCTAAGATCAAAAACACTGAAGACAGCTTATGCTGGAGAGGATGTGGAGCAAGGGGAACACTCCTCCACTGTTGGTGGGAATGCAAACTTGTACAGCTGTAACAGGAATCTTAACAGGTCTTATTAATAAAATCAAACCTGGAGCCAGGTATTGGGCTGAATGCTGGAAGATCAGAGAAGCAGAACAAGCCACAGCAACCTCACCTTGTCAATTCCCCAACTGATCCTATTTCCTCAGACTGGAAGCCTCTGAGTCCTCATCCAAATGAATCTCAGTTGAACTGCTGCTCAAAAGCCTAAAAGTTTAACCAGGCTAGTTTTTGGTCCTCACGCCTTATATAACTTTTTGCTCCCTGCCATCACTTCCTGGGACTAAAGGCATGAGTCACCATACCTGGCTGTTTCCAGTGTGGCTTTAAATTCACAGGGATCCGGATGAATCTCTGCCTCCCAAGTGATAGGATTAAAGGTGAGTGCTACCACTGCCTAACCTCTATGTTTAATATTGTGACTGTTCTGTTTTCTGACCCCAGATAATTTTATTAGAGTGCACAATATTTTGGGGAACATAATACCACCACATACAGCCACTTTGGAAATCAATATGGCGCTTTCTTAGAAAATTGGGAATCAATCTCCCCCAAGACCCAGCTATACCACTCTTGGGCATATACCCAAGGAATGCTCAATCATACCACAAGGGCTCATTCTCAGCTATGTTCATAGCAGCATTGTTTGTAATAGCCAGAACCTGGAAACATCCTAGATGCCCTTCAACTGAAGAATACATAAATAAAATATGGTATATATATACAATGTAGACGAATTTCTAAACAGTCTTATTAAATAAGAAACACAGAGCCAAATACAGAGTTAAAAGCCCAAGAAATCAGAGCACTAGCGAAGCCTTTAGCTTATCACTCACTGACGTCCTTCCCCTGAGAGAGAGAGACCTTCTTCCTTTGTGACCTGTCTTTCTCATTGGCGCTAAACCCAACCACATGATTTCCTTGTCACTGCCTGTCTATACAGACCTCCAGATCTCTATGGTTGGTACTGAAATTAAAAAATTAGGGTCACCGCTTGGCTATGTCCTTGACCACACAGAGACTCTGCCTGCCATGTGATCAGATTAAGGGCATGTCCACCACCACTGCCGGACTTTTGCTGAATGGTTTGCTTTTAGTTCTGATCCCCAGGCAACTTTATTAACATACAAATAAAATCACATTTCAGCACAAATAAAATATCACCATATTTCCCCTTTCTATTCTAATAAAAAGAAAAAAGGAAAAAAACTATAACTAATATAAGAAAAACTGTATACAATAAGTATAACTATATACAATATATACAAGCAATAAATACCTAAACAATGTCTATTCCATTTGCATTTGACAAACTTAGAGAAAATATTCTGTTATCTATCCTATTTTGGTAAGTCCAAAATGTACCTGACTCACTTTCTATCCTAACTTATATTACTAACAGAGAACTATCTTATGATGTCTTTCAAATTTATACATTTATACCTCTTTAGTGAGTTTCTTTTCTGAAATTCTTAACAAGGAAAACTATAACTATCTAATCTTTAATTATAACTGTAATCGTCAACTAACTGTAACTATCTAATCTTTAACTATAATTATAACTATCTAATCTTCAACTAACTATAACTATAATTATCTAATCTTCAACTCCCTCAGAGACCCAAGAAGGAAATAATATTATCTAATAAAACAGGAAGTGCAAACAAGCCACTTCCAAAAAATGTGAGTTGACAGAAACATCCAGCTGCCTGGACAGTCACCTGAGGTTTCTCCGAAGTGTTGGGGCATCATCTTCAGCCTATAGGCTTGGTGTATCTGACAGACTCATTTGTGAAATAGAATGTACACAAGATCAACAGTTCGACCTCACATTTGGTGAGAGCAGTCCATGTACCAGAAACACCTGAATTCCACTAGTGTCCTGTAATGATTCAAGATTTTAAATTCTAGAAATTGTTGATTTTTTTTTAAAATCAGCTGTCCATTTTTTTTGGCTTGTGGATGGCTTCATCTCTTTCATTAAATGCCAGTCTACCATTGAGAGATTAGACTCTGTCAACAGTGTAGAACAGTAGAAGTCTGAGGGAATTTCAAAGCAGCTGCCTAGTGTGGTGGCAGTCCAAAGTGGGAATCCAGAGAGCCCACCACCCATCAGGAGTAAAAGAAAGCCAAAAGGACTCTGGCAGGGTGCAGCTCTGATGGAGTGTAGTTCCAGCTTTATGCAGCTCTGGCTCAGTGCAGCTCCAGCCGAGTGTAGCTCCAGGTGCATGCAGCTCTGGCTCAGTGCAAGTCTGGCTGCATACAGCTTCAGCCAAGCTGGGGCCCACAAGGCCACAGGCAAGTGACTTTTTTGTGAATTCCTGCCCCATAAGTTGGACACCAATTGTGGACAAATTTATAAATGGTCTTATTAAATAAAAACCATGGAGCCAAATATAGAGGTGAAAGCCTTAGGGAGATCAGAGAAATAGGGAAAGCCACCAGCCAACCCTACCTCACCAACTCTGCAGCTTCCAAATGTGAGTTACTTCCTGTCTACCCATGTCTATATGCTTTGCTGTTCTGCCATTGGTTTTGCACTCTCCGCTCAGCTACATCCAGACTAGAGGTTGCGATTATTGACAATTATTTGGAGGAAAGGGAATTTTTATACACCAATCATGAGAATATTTCCCATCATGTAAGATGGAATGAGAGTTCATTAAAAAATCTGAAATCAAAACTACCATGAAGTTCAGCTGCTCCCTACATCTAGGTATAAACCATAAAGGAAAAAAATCAGATACAGTCATGCCTGCACTCCTATGGTCAGCATAGCTTTACTAACAATGTCCAAGAGAGGGGAACAAACTAATTGCAGGTTCAAATGATATGAAATGTAAATACACTACACACTATTTAGCCACAAAAACTAGGAAATCCTCTTCTTTGAGATAAGGTGGATGAAATGAGCAATACTAAAAAAAATTAATTCAGACAGAGAAACACAAATACTATATTGCCTCATGTATATACAGAATTTTCAAAAATGTAACTCTCACAAAGTCTAAGTCAAAGTCTAGACCTAGGTCTAGAGTGGGAGAAAGAGAGATGCTGGTCAAAGGCAATGAATGCCCAGGTTTAAAATGGATGAGCTTTGGACAGCCAACTGACAGTGCGAAGACTAAGGTTGGCAGTGTTCTCCTTTGTGTCTGAGATCTGCAGTGCAAGCAGATCACTGAGTCTCCTAATTTGGTTGTGACAATCATTCTACCTTGCAAGCAATCATATTGTGAACCCTACATTTAGACAATGTTTTATACCTCAACAATGCTAGAAAAAATAGTGAATACTCAAATATGTATCTTTTTGATTGACAAAAATAGATTGTGTTCAATGACAGTGATCTTCTCTTGATGCAGATGAGAAATTACAAATGTCACTCCACTGCCTGACAGTACTTGGGCCATAAGATTTCTATGGCCCACTAAGTTCTACACATAGCTTTGAGGTTAATAAATAAAGCCAAATCCCATGTAATATCATAACATTACATTTGAATTAGCATTAGCATTGAGATTTTTTTCCTGCCTGTGGAATATGGAATGGAATGTACAGATGTTTCCTTTGCTTTAATACTTTTGAAAGATCTGACTTCCTCATACTTTGAGTTGGTGTGCCCCAATAATCAGCAACAGAAATATAAAAAGAAAAGTGTCCACTCACCCCATCCTTTCCTATATTCCTGCATGGGCTTTCTAACTACCTAACTAGTTCTAGGCCCTGCTTACACACGTCCTCGTTGTACTGCAACACAAGAAAAACTAACTAGTGGGCTTCTGCAGCATAAATAAAAATGGAAAACTTACCCCCAATTATAAAGCCAAGATCAGGATATTCCTGAGAGCCTATTTTTTTGTCATAGTCACATTTCACATTGGAATCAGCCCTTGTCAGTAACAGTTGTAGACCCATATTCACAAACTCAATTCATTTTCTAGAGATCATACATGAAGGACACTGGCCAGGTGGGACCACAGCAAACTAGAGAAAACGGGCCTCCAAGTAGTAGATGCTACAGTGAGCACAGTGACATCAAATACTCCTGGTTTTCTTGAAAATTTGAAGACCTATAATTTATATGAAGTCTCCATAATTATTTTTTATATGAAATCACCATAGTTACTTTTATATGAAGTCTCCACAATTGTTGATATGGTTTTTAAATGTTTGAAAACATTTGTTCAGAACTTATGTCAAAGTACACATAAGACAGATTCACAGGGAAGATTACCACCTTGTGAATACACAGCAGAGTTCCCTCAACCATGCTCAGCTGTCACTCACATGTGCCTTTGCTGACAAAGAGCTCAGATAAGGAGAAGAAAGGCGACCATCACAAATTACTGCTCTGCCTGAAGCATTTGCACACAAGTACTACAAGCAGGACAAGCTGGGTTGACATGGAAGAGAGTGGCATGCTGGGTGACATGTACTTTTGCATTTCAGGATGGATGGGAGCTATTTTTCACCTTCCCTATGTATTTACAAACAGCCAGATGGGTCAAACAAAGGGACACATTTCTTTCAATCACATTGATCCTGGGCTCTAAGCATGTTTCTCCTCCTGCTTCCTATACTGCTCATGTGCTGATACTGATGCAAATGTCAAAGGTCACTGTCTACAGGGGATCACTCTCTCCTGGGATGATGAACTTGCAACCTAATTTCAGAACATTTTTTTCCAGATTTCTTGAACCAACAGAGCTTAAGCTGCTGAGTCTTTGGATACCATCCAAAGAAGTCCAGTGAAACATTACCCTGTGCACAGAGATGGACCTTCACAGACGGCCACCTTAAACAGTGCTGGCTGAATAATGGAAACAGGCCATTCATTTATTTCTCAGCCTACATTTGCTGATATTTACAATTTTAATAACAACATGTTGAAAGTTCAGAGGAGACATGACTGTAACAAATAACCACCAGGACAACCAGAAGATAAGATTATCCACCATATTTAATAATATTTATTTAATATTTAGTTTATTAATAAGCTCATCATATATTATAGCCACTTGTTATGAACACCCTGAAGAATCTCCTGTCACATACCATTCACAAGATAGCTGTACTTGAAACTAGAAAGTTGACATGTCTTGTTGATGAGTAATACAGACAAAATGTGTTAACAGTTCGGAACCCACTTTTTTTCTTTTCTTTTCTTTTCTTTCTTTCTTTCTTTCTTTCTTTTTTTTTTTTTTTTTTTTTTTGGTTTTTCGAGACAGGGTTTCTCTGTGTAGCTTTGCACCTTTCCTGGAACTCACTCTGTAGTCCAGGCTGGCCTTGAACTCACAGAGATCCACCTGCCTCTGCCTCCCAAGTGCTGGGATTAAAGGCATGCGGCACCATCGCCCAACTTTTTGTTTTTTGTTTTGTTTGTTTTGTTTTTTAAGACAGAGTTTCTCTGTGTAACAGCCCTGGCTATCCTGGAACTCACTTTGTAGATCAGGCTGGCCTTGAACTCACTGAGATCCTGATTGCCTCTATCTCTCAAGTGCTGGTATCAAAGGTGTGTGCCACCACTGCCCGGAAGGAACCCACCTTTTTTTATTATGACAACAAATTAAATTAAACCATTCATCAGAGCTCTACGTATATAAAAACTTTTGTGAGAACACATAGCACCATGCTGGCATAAGTTTATTACCAAGTACATGAACAGACAAACTCAAACTATAGTTGTGAGAAGTTCAAGCTTCTGGAGTAGATGAGTGAATTTTAAGATCTGCAAGCCTTCTCAGCCCTGAATCAAACTTTACATACTGATTTTCAGTCCTAGAGAATCTGAGTTAATTACAAGCAAAATGAAGCAAGACAAAACAAATACATATCAATTTAATTTCACAGAAGTATAGAACTGAAAGCTGAATTATCAAGGAAGGAAGGAAGGAAGGAAGGAAGGAAGGAAGGAAGGAAGGAAGGAAGGAAGGAAGGAAGGAAGGAAGGAAGGAAGGGGAAGGGAATGGAAGGGAAAGGAAGGAAGGAAGGGAAGGTGAAGGAAGAAAGAGAGAGAGAGAAAAGAAAGAAAGAAAAAAGAGAGAGAAAGGAAGGAAGGAAGGAAGGAAGGAAGGAAGGAAGGAAGGAAGGAAGGAAGGAAAAAAGGTGTCACATGCTTAAAAGACAAAAAGGTAGCCATTGACATTCTATTTAGTGACTACTAGGAAACTAGTTGCGTCATATGAGAATACACTTTCAGTTGCAAATGCCATGCTGTATCACGATATGTCCAAAATAGAATTCACACTAACTGCTCTAATTCAGAACATGCCAGAGAGAGTCAGACACACCTGGTTCTCACACCAGTCAGTACTTAATACAAAATGGTGCCTAAAACATACAGCAAAACACAGTGAAGTCAAGCACAATTGGCTGACAGATGATTCTGAAGAACCCTGAAAGTCCTGGGAGAACATCATATCTGCTCAGGAGAAAGCCACAAACAACACCAACAGAGAACAGTGAGCTCTGAGCTGCACACCATCAAGATGTCACGGAATAACAAGCTCTGGGCACCTAGTCTCTGAAATAATATATTTTATCACAAGCAGGAAAGGACCATGGCATTGGCTCAGAAGGAAAGAAGAGTACCTTGGTAAATCTGAGGGATTGTGCCTCTACACTTTTGTAGAGGGCTGGCAAGACAGGCATGAAAGAAAGCCATGGTCTCCCCATACCCAAAGGGAGTCACCAGAGAATCACAAGTTCTGTGTCATCTATCAAATTATTTTACTGGCTATAAGTGCCTGACTCCATTGGGCAGCTTGCCTTTATCCAGAGAAAAATACCTTGAAATACATGCACTAGAAAAATAGATTGATTTAAGATTGGGCCAAGACTGAAGAAAGAACCATTATCAGTTGACATTTCCTCTGTATCAACACTAGAGTTTAAAGAAAAGACAAAAACCCGTATCTGCAGATTTAGCTAGGGACCCCAGAATAGGACCTGGGTATATAGCTTCTCTTGAAGCCAGAAGCCATTTTGGAGCAGGCGATTTTTATCCAAGCATGACACTTCCTGCAGGAAGCTAGAGCTGAAAGAGACCATTTTCTCTTTTAAAAAAAAAATCTTAATTTCAAATAGGGCCACTGCAATATTTCCAAAGTAAGCTAGAACTGAGAATGACAGTTTCTTTCATCTTAATTTCGAGGAACTTCTGTTACAATTTTGGCAAGAAAATCATATTGAACACCCCAAACAACTGTTAGAGCTACCCATTTCCCACCAGTTTTGTGGACTGAGAGCAAGCTGAATTTTGTTGAATTTGTTAACTTTGTTGAGTCAAGAAGGATTTAATGACTATGCATGGCAACACATGTTAACCAATATATGCAATAATTTGATCAATTAAAAATAAACCTTAAGAAAAACTGGTTTATGGAAAATGTTAAAGAGTTTAGTGTACTGCCCACCTAACTTATCGTTGATTAAATACGGCATGGTGTATGATCAGAAGGGAAGACTTGAAATAATTATTAAAACAATAAAGAAGTAAATAAATACTAATTAAAACAGACTACAAATGCTATATGGTGACTCCAGACTCCAAGTTCATTGAAATAATTAATGACATAGTACATCTCTAAGCTGCTGATGTACATTGAAAGCTGCTGTACCTTCTGAATACATCAGCATACATATCAAGCAGAGGCATATAAATAGGTACATAAAGATTCCTTTTCAATCTTTGTTGCATTAACAATTGTGGAGGTATATTTAACCACAGCATTTAATCCAATTGTTTTAATCTCACAATCATAATTTAAAACAGCACGTGGAGGTTGATGGCTTTGAACTTGCCGTGTTGAGGGAAACACTGCATCTCTAAATTCCATGTGTCTACACAGCAAACTCCAATCCCTTCCTCATTTCTAGAGTTCTAAAATGATTTGATGGAGTAAAAATAACAGGAACAGCAAGGCAGCTGCAAAGCAAAACTGACTGGTTCAAACACCTCATTATCACAGTGTCTTCAGACTGTGGGCATTGAAGGGAAAGATATTTTTTACTCGAGTCAGAAAATGGAAAGGAAGGAACTGTGGCCAACGTGTCGTCACATTAAAAACAGAACCAAGCCCTCGTGATTTTCCCCCAGTTTTTCCTTCAAGCAAATCAAAGATGCCTCGCTTACTTACTTTAAGTCCAAGCTGCTTGTGATCTGCTTCGTTTAAAAACCAGAACATTCAGGTTGAGTCCAGAAACACATTTTCATTAGCTACAGATTTAGAAACTGGAAAATCCCGTGTCAGCTGTGAGATGTTCAAGAAAGTATGATCAGTGGAGATGTTCAAGAAAGTGTGGTTAACAGGCATTCTGGGAAAGAATAGCAAAATCTTGCAAAAGCCCAAGTCTTTGCCCAGAAGATGACTTTTCAAAGCAAAGCACCACAAAGGGGCGGAATGTTCCAATAGATGCGCTGTTATCAGAATTGCTGTTCTTATTTCCATCTAAGACATCTTGTCAGAAAATAGAGGTATCTGCTAGACTAGGTACTGGCCAATGTCTGCCCGATTAGTTAAGTAAGGATGGCATGTATGTAAAACGCGGGCAATAGCTAGTGTCTTAGAGATCCACATTCAAAAGTAGCATAAATAAGACAAATACGGCAAGCCTCTGATCAAAAGGGACAGTAACACTCTATGAACTTTATGGCATTCCTCTCCGGACTTCAAAGCCTCTGATAAATTGTGTCATGAGCCAGTCCATAGACAGATAGGGAAAATGCCATTCTCCTGACCACATGGGCGTAATATCTGAAAAGATAAAAGAAGTGGCCCTCACGCAGGCTTCTCTTCAGTAAAAAGAGCACCATATGAATCTAACAGGATGCTGCCAACTAGAGCTGTATTATTAACTTAAGGAAAAAATACTTCTTTTCATAGTTACCATGATAATTTTCACACACTGAATATCCAGTACTCTCGTAGATTCCCTGTCTAGTCAAGCCTCCAGAATGCCTGGCAAAATCTGTCTGGTCTTTTCATTATCTTAATGCAAATCTTTAGTGGAACCACATAATCCTCACTAGATTAATGGAAAAATCCATTCACTGGCAGTTTTCAGTTTGTGTGACTCCTCATATATTTATTTGTTCTCTTGCCAAATATATTTCCCTACTACATTTTATAATCTCATACCACCAAAGTGCTTAATATTACTTGTAAAGAAGGATGATTTTAACATTTTCATAACTTTTCCTACTTGCTGTTATTGTTAATGCTGATATTTGATCACTTAATTGCTTTTCAATGTGAAATTCAGAACTAGAGATGTAGCTCAGGGATAAAGCATTTCTCTAGCATGAGTGAGTGTATCATATAGTAAGAAATCAAATAAAACTGGCCTGGTGGCACTGGCTTTACTCTGAGCTACTTAGGAGACTGAGATAAGAAAAATAATCACAAATTCAAGGCCAGTCTGGGCAAGCTCAGGAGTAGAGCACTGGACTAGCGTCCATGAGGACTTCTGTTCAATCTCGAGTTACACGCAGAGAGTCATGTATTTTATAGCAAGATGGAATGCACGAGTTATGTATCCTAAGGATGAATTCCCGAATCTGCTAAGACATTGAGTCATTTAGAGCTATCATTCTACAGCACTTTGCTTTTTCCTTGGAATTCTTATTGCATTACATTGCTTTTAGGTATTTTTACTTGCAATGTTTAGAATCAAACCCAAGACTTAGTACATGCCAAGCAAGCAAGTACTCCATCCTCCACCTAAAATCCAATGTATTTTTAATATTAAGATTTTAGGCATCAGGAGAATGTATATGTTTCTCCATAAGAAGCTGGGGGCATTCATATAATATCAAGATATCAAGCTGGCTTTGCTCATAAGCTGCAGGTAGCAGGGAAGAGTGGATATCAACAATGGAATTCTACCTCCAATAGAGTATTATTTTGAGTCCTCATTTAAATACATACTCCTGTTATCATTATTATTCTGTACTTCCTGCTAAGAAATGTTATGTAATGACTGCAGAGAAGTCTCAGTGGTTAAGAGGGCATAACGCTATTGCAAAGGACCCAAGTTTGGTTCCCAGCACCCATATCTGTTAGCACAAAACTACCCATAACTCCAAATCCAAGGAATCCAACAGTCTTCTTTTCTAGTCTGGCCTTAATGGACACGTGCACTAACATGTATATATTTGCACACAGACTTGCATAAACATGCATAATTAAAAATAAATTTATATACTCTGTATTTTCTGTCTCTCCACATACATATATGACTTATGCATTTACTGTTCTTAAGTGGACACTGTTCTAAGTCTATTATCTATATCAAATATTTATCTAGCTTCAGCATTTGAAATAACATTACCCATTAGTGCTCACATAGAAGTTAGAGAGTGAAGACTATTTAACATCTTCATAACACTCTGGAGAATTATTCCTAAAAGTCCAAAGCTACTATCAGACAGCCTTACACTTTTAAATTCGTCTTCATGACCATCATGACGTCTTATCAGAGAGGATCGCACAGTTCTGCCCTTTGCTCATGGCTATCATTTAATACCTAAATCATTCTTTCAAGGGGAGCTTGCCGTGATGGATAGAGCAGGTAACTTTAAAATCAGTTGCTCCTGAGTGCTTTTGCTGTAGAAACTACATTTAATGTGATGCATTAACAGCGATTAACATGGTACACAGTTCAAAAGGAATTAAATGAGCTAATGTGACTTGCCTTTCAGATGTATAGGGGGCAGTTGGCAAAAATTATTTGAATTTTGTGTGACTTGGAAGTGGCACAAGTTTATAGCCGTCTCTAACACTAAAGGTGATATTTATTTATTTGTTTGTTTGTTTGTTTGTTTAGTTAAAAAGGCTTTTTCATATAATATATTCTGATTATGGTTTGCCCTCCACCAACTCCTCCACGATCCTCCTCTTTTATCCACCCACCCAAATCCACACTCTTTCTGTTTCACATTAGGATACAAACAGGCACCTAAAATAATAATAAGATAAAATAAAAACAAACAAACCAGAATAGAACAAAATAAACACTCAGGGAAAAAAAGAGAAGAGCCAAAGTAAAGGCACAAGAAATGCGTATAGATGCAGACACACAAGTTTGCACACAAACAAAAAACCCCATAAAACACAAAACCAAAAACCATAATATTTACAACACACACAAAAATAAATAAATAAAAAAAATAAAAAATAAAAAAAAACTGTAGGGTTGAAAAAAAAAAAGCATTATGAAACAAAGAGGTCCCAACCTGATGGAGTTTGTTTTGGCCATCTACTACAGGACACAGGGCCTGCCCTTAAGACTGGTTAATATTCCCAGCGAGATTCCATTGGAGAAACCTCATTTTTCATTTGCAAGTGGTCAACAATCTGGAGATGGAGTCTTGATTAGGGATGAGGGCATGAGTTCACTTCCTCTCTCAGCACTGGGACCACATCCGGCCTAGACCCATGCAGCCCCCAGCATGCTGTCCAGCCCAGACCCATGCAGCCCCAGAGCATGCTGTCTCAGTCTCTGTGAGTTCATATGTGCACTTACCCTGCGGTGTTTAGAAGGACTAATTGGAAATGGTGTCCTCCATCCCCTCTGGTTCTTACAATCTTTCTGCCTCCACTTCTGAGCCCTGATGGGAGGAATTTGATAGAGACACAAGGGTAAGTTTTATTTGTCAATGATGACTTAATAAACATTTTTTTTTAATTCCAAAACATTCCAGGTCATTTCTGAACTGAAGTACACTAAACTGTGCTGTTGTATGTATGGTGATGGACACTTTTAGCTATCGATAAAAGCAGTAGAATGTCCTTGGATAAAAATAATGCAGGGTAAGTTATGTATTCTGATAAACAATGAGAGGCAGCCACCAAATTTGAAGAGGAACAATGGTGTTAAGAATACCAACAAGGAGAAGTGCCCTCCCAGCAAGTGGGAGAGCTGGCCTTGGGGTCATAAGTGCGGGAGAGATGTCCTTGACCCCCACCAGCTGCAACACTTGGGAGAGCAGTCCATGCACCTCAACAAAGTGGCACAATAGAGCCAACCCTGTTAGCGCAGGAGTGGGTGAGCCAGGCCCGAAGATGGGAGAGCTGTCCCATTCCTCATTTGTCTTTTGGCGGCATGGTGGTGGGAGGAGCAGCCCTCTCCCTGTCCGCCATTGCCTGGGGCAGTGGGTAGAGAAGGCCCTGTGGTCAGAAGAGTGGGAGAGCTGTCTCTGATCCCCGTCAGCTGCAACATTCGGGAGAGCACGTCCCGCACAATGCCAGGGCAGCACAACCCTGTTAGAGGAGGGATGGGTGTGCCAGCCCCGAAATTGTGAGCATGGGACAGCTGTCCCCATTTCCCATCTTGTGGAGCAACCCTATAGCTGCCCAGGCCCAGACCCAAAAACTCGGCCTACCCCAACATCCACCCCATCTATGATTTGCTGGAGCATGTGATGGGACCTGACCTGAAGATCCAGAGCTGCAGGATCTCCACAACACAGGGAGGTAACAGAATGTCCAGGAAGAGTCCTAGTGGTGCCCAGCACTGAATATGTAGTGGAGACCAGGAGCCTGGAACCAGACCAGTGACTCTTTACGACGACGAACACTTGCAAGTAGAAATGTATGGGCCAAAGTGTATAGGGCAGGACTTGTTGGGTCACACAGCTGCTTCCATGATGAGATTGTTAATTCCTTCCCTTTTTTCTTAAATTTTTCTCATTTTATTTTCTTCATTTTTTTTCTTCTATTGGGGTGGGGGTGGGCAGAGAGCAAATACAAAGGGACAGGGAATGAATGGGATCCAGACACATGATGTGAAGAACAGAATAAATAAATTTATTTTAAAAAACTAGAAAAAGAACACCAACAAATGGCTGCATGCCAAATAAAAGCTTCACTTGGCTCAACCATGCTTAAGTCAAGGAAGGAAGAATAAAATGGCATGTAGCGTTGTGCCGGGAACTTACATCTTAGAAATGTGATAGGAAAAGAAACACACCCCAGGAGAGACGTCCTCAGAGAAGAGAGATTCCCAAGTCTTTCTATGTTTCCAAAGACAGCCACAAACACTTCTAATTTTTTATTCTAAAAGATTGTACAGTATGTTTTGATCACATTCCTTTCCTTCTCATAGCTCCTCTCAGGTCCCCGCCCCCACTACCCTATACACAAAAGGCTATTTGCAATCAGAACCTGCTGAGAAACAGAAAATCAGTCTTCTCCAATGGAGTCTCATGGGATGTGTCAGAACCACACTCCAGGGGAAGTCCCATCCCAGGAGTAGTTGGCCAACACAAAATTCCCACACTTTTTTTTGACATGTAGAGCATTCTCTGAAGAACAGAGAAGAAGGAATGAAGGGACTTGGGTGAAGAATTCTTAATTTATTTAGTAAATACGCTGGCTTTGTAAATCTACTGAGACCCTCAAAACTATACAATTCATTCTAAATAAAACAAACACAGAAAGATAGAAGGTGTCATCTCTCTGCTTTGGGATAAGTTTTAGGCAAAGAGCAATGTAGGTTATTGCTGTTGCTCTCTTAGAAAGATATTCGTGCACACATGACTTCAGGCTCACCTAAATTTAAAGAGCCAGAAAGTATTCATTTCAGTAAGTTTCATCACTTATCCTTAAGGTAAATCAAAGCATTGATAAACCGTTCTAAGGGAAAAGCATTTTGTGTAAGTTGTGCCTAAGCAGTGGCATGTATAAAAGGTATATAAGGAGCATAAAAGGGCAAATTCAGATTGAGAGGATAAAAGACATCAAACACTGGCATTTTTTATATTTTTTATTGAGTAAAATCAATTATGTTTCAGTTCTTACATCTCCATGCTTCTTTTGAAAATACACGCATCTACCTCAGTCTTGGTCGCCATTATTTTTACCCTTTTTCTTATGCCGTGTCTCTAAGAAATGCTAAGATTCATTTCATTCAGTACTCAGCTATTTTGTAAGCCACATGTACCCCACATTTTGGTGACATTTGGTGATCATCAAATGACTATATTGGAATGGAAAATAAGAAGAGGCACTCTAGCTCCCAGGCACAGTCACTCAAAATCTTTTAATTCACTTCCAATCCAGAATTGTAGGTTCCATTAGCAGAACGATAGCTTTCTCATGTCAGAAAACTAAAGACAGATCATTAGTGAGAGTAACAGCCAGAGTATTTCCAAAGCACGCTATCATGACAGCCATCCTGTCTCAGCTACTATGTCAGCTTTCTCTTTGATAAGCTACCAATATCTATTTATTGGATCAATATTTTTATTATAAAAACTATAATGGGACAATTATTTTGCTAAGGGCCGTAGTTAAAATTATCTTTGTCTAAGACTACTGGTGAGTTAGTCCAGAGTAACACACCCTCCTGGTGACTTTAATTCTGCCAAAAACAGTAGTCAGTCTTGGCTTAGGGAAGTCGTGATGTTGATGCTGATGCTAAGTAAAGATCTGCCTGAGACCGAGCCTTACATAAGAAGGGACTAGGGAAAGGTACCACTAACAAACCATACAACAGTGTTGAAGGGCACTGAGCTATCTGCCTGTGCCCTGATTCTACTATTGTCATTTGGCTCATTTTAGTGATGTTTTTGATTAACATAAATGTGTCCAATGTGCCTTCTATATGCTTATGGCACGGCAGTAAGAGACAGTCAGGGGTTCCAGTGCGAAATTAGTATTATCAGAAAGAATTCCTTCCAATCACTTACTTTAAAACCTAAGTTACTATTCAAGTCAGTTATCTTCCCAAATGTAATTATATCAGCCTCATGTAACACAAAAATTAATTTATTGAGATACTTAAGCATGAGCTTGTAACTAACTCATCTTGGCAGATTCACTAAGATCTGTTTCTTAGAACCAGATGTTCTATCAGTGCATATACTGAAAAAAAATATTTTTTTCTATAGTCATAGTGGGTGGCTGGCAACTTATGCTTTGAAAATGTTCCAGTCTTAATCATTGTGGTCACATGGTGAGAAGCACTTTGGAGACATAATAAGTCATGTATTCACATGCTAAAATAGGCTCCCAAAACTCTTAATTCACTAACCCCTCAGACCTGCCCATTCTTGGTTCACCTCAATGTAGAGAGTGGGTGGCCATCTACTCAAAAAGCCGTGTTGATTTCTGGTCTAGTTTTCACAAGAGACTGTCCACCCTCCTAGTCAGCCGGTTGATTTTTAAAATAGAGAGCCACTCCTTAATCAACAAAGAGGAACTCTTTCTTGCCAGAGAATAAGTTCCTGAATCATTGCTAGCTGACTTCTACCAGGAGCCATGTGAAAGGAATTTCAGTCCTGGAGATGATTTTAAAGAATAAAAGCATGTCACTCTCTAGACAGCCACATTCCCACCCCTAAACTGTACTGTACCATCAAAAAGCTGCATGTTTAGGTCATGCTTTGTTGGTCTCTGACAAGACAGTTACTTTGTTGTACTTGGCCCTCAGCTTACATTAATGAATGCCCTAAAAGGGTCTTTCAAAGCTTTATAAAACAGACTACTGTAATTACTTAATAATGTCATTAAAATGTCATCCACTAGCACTCAGAGTCCTCTAAACAAAGACACACTCAAGGAGTGGGCCTCTGGCTCTGACCTCAAAAACGACAAGGGCATCTTCTCCTCTCTAGTGACAGACTACTCGAAACTGACCAGAGCATCCTTGCTTCAACTACAAAGAAGCTCAGAGTTCATGCTATTAACTCAAATATGTAACTACGCAAGTCTTCACAAATATGCATTTCTTCTACATTTTCCCTGGAGTTTTTCAGGACCTCAGGCTTTCGCTTCATGTGTTTATCTATGGATTTTGTAGTTAGTATTTGTAAGATATCCCAAAAAAAATTTTATTAGAAATTAGCTAAAGGGAAAAATAAAATAAGGTATCCTATGAAAGGTATAATTGGGGGAGAAGAAAATGAAATAAAATGTTGATAACAAAAGGCCTACACTTTTTCTCCTTTTCTGTCTGTTTAAAACTACATCAAATCATTTTCTTGCAGTGGCATTTGATATGCAAATCGTATTTCCCATTAAATGAAATATGGTCTTAATTTTTTCAATTAAAGAGACTCTAAGCACTAATAGTAAATAAAGAAGAGGTGGTAAATGGTTCATTCAGAAGTGAAAAAGCACTGACATTAGCATAGAGTGAGGTTAAAGGAAAGACTGGCCAACAGAAGAGACTGTATACTCATGGGGATGAAGGAAATGAAAAGAAATATAAAACAAAGGCTTGTCTGCGGCAGGACAAGAATGCATACTTTGACGCAAGCAGAGAAACAAAGCCATTCAAGCCATGTGCCAACGATGAAGGCAGCTATTCCATTGTGTGATTGATTCTGGGGTAAGAATGACCAGACCTCAGTGACACACCATGTCAGGAACACAAACACATTGGTGTCTTCCCTCAATGTCATAACTTATTGACTAACAACAATAAATTCACAAGGTACAGCTTTGGGGAAAGGAGGACAGGAATTTGGCAAACAGTTCAACTTTTCTTGATTCTCTTGGATGGGGCAAACGGGTTCTTTCATTGGAATTTTAATTTCTAATACTAACTTTCAAAGCTCACATTACATATCACACGGTAAGTATGAGTTTGTGTGTGTGTGTACATGTGTTTGTGTGTGTATGTCACCAGATATCTATAAAGGGTGAAAGAGTTGAACTCAGCAGAGTTTAAGGTGGTCTAATTATGAAGAGTCATAATCTAAGCTGATAGACATTCAGAACATCTCGGCTGGAGTCAAATAATTAACAAGGCTGGGGGTCTGCTGGAGATTCAGCTGGAAAGTCAAACGGTTGCCTAGGTCACAGGTTTGGGCAGAGCTACAGGGCTGAGTTCGGATGAAGAAGGGAGTTACAGGACCAAGAATACTATAAGCGAACGCCACCACTAAGCACCGATGAGTAAACAGGCAGACAGACGGACAGCAAGTCCAGACAGACAAATAAGCAGATAAGCAGATGACAGCTCAGTCAGTAGAGCAGAAGTCCCTGGGACAGCTAGGAGTTCTCTGCCCATTGTTCCAGTGATGTACATACCCGGCAGTCAGGTGACAGGCCAGTAGAACTGTCACCGTTACAGTGGTGGTGTCCTCTCTGGAGGAGCCAGTTGGCTGAACTGAGTGATTTCCTCAGACCTGGAATGTACTGTAAAGTCTTTTCGGAGTTTCCTGACGTGATTTTAATGTGCTCCTCCAGTCCTAACTTCTGATAAATTTACAAGATGACACCCTTTCTACTTTCAGGATTAAATTATTTACCAATCTGTTCCTTCATCATTGGTCCAGACAGATGGTACTGTAGTGGGTAGCCATTCCAGCTTGGATCTGGAAGTTCCAACCCCCACTGAGACTCTGGCAACTGTCACGCCTACGAGGCGGGGCGAGGAGAGGTGCTGGAAACCCGAGAGCTGGATGGGCGAGCGCTCTCTCTGGGCACTCGCTCTGCGCCTGGACCCTGGACAGTGGAGATTGACTGTGCAGAGCTCCAGAGAACACCGCTGGATTGCGATACACCTTCCCCAGACCCCCGCAACCTATCCATTCCTTCATTTGTAAGTCATCCACTAAATAAATCTTCCTTTTAACTACGTGGAGTGGCCTTTATAATTTTCCCCAATAGGTACCATTCGTGTGTCCACCAAGGCGCAGAGTAATTCTCCATGCTCAAAATAGAGCCAAAAGATACTCGTAAAATGGAGTCTCTCTGGCAAGCTACAGTCTGTTTTGAACAATGTGGAGTAACTTAGGGCAGGGCTTAGTCTGATCTCAATAATATCCAACATGCTGTCACCTACACGGGTTTGATTTTCAAACATTCATAGGAACTGATATCTTATCAATATTTAGTATTCTATTACAGTTTTTTTAGTTAATATAGTCAAGTCTATGAATTCCCTTAGGATGTCAAAATAAGTTCAAATTTAGTGCACTCAAGATGATTGGAGTCTTGCCCATAATTAGCAAATTAACAAAGATGAAGCAGTATGAGGGAAGAGACCTATGATGGTAAAAACCTTCTCAAGCCAGTGCTCCTCGTGTCTAAGATTTTCCCAAGCAGTGCCTTTGTGTTTCAGCTTTCCCTCTTAATAATTTACGTTTGACAGACCAACAGGAAGTCACTGGCCCATTGGGCAATTTCAAGATTGGTCTCTGAGGTCAGCAACTTCAGTATTAGCTAAGATTACTAAAAATGCAAATGCCAGGCTTTGCCTTGGAGCTCTGAAATTTATAATTCTTGATGCAGGGCCTCACACCAGCATTTCAACAGCCTTCCAGTCACTTGTAATGCATCTCCTAAACTAGAAGATCATATGACTATGAGGCCCAGGCATCTATTCATTCACAAGTGTGCTGAATGCGAGTGATCGTACATGGGAATGGAAGCAGACTCAGAAAAGCAGCCCAGAAAAAGAAAAGTCAATGATGTCTCATATTCTGCTTCTAAAGATTCAAATGTGAGTTTCCCTGCTCATCTCTAAACTTCTTTTTAATGTGCTATTTGTTCATTTTTGTCTGTGTCGGGTTTCTGCTGAAAGGAGGCAGTTTGACATCGAGTTTACTAAGAAACATAACCAAGCCTTCACAATCACTTGGCATTCTTAACTCATTCTCCTCAAACCGGCAACATGACTTACCCCACCCCCACCCCTGCCCAGTTCCTAAGTCACTCTCCAAATGATCGGGTTTCCTCCTAGTTTTAGCTCCATACAGGGATCAACATCACCAGAGCAATTTAGTCACCCCTAAGGTAAAACTTTGCAGCTGTTTAAACAGTGTGTGGACCATAACAACAGGGCAGTGTAGGGCGGGAAGCAAAGAGAGATCCTATTTCTAATTGAACCTCTGATGGGAGTAGCAATAGGTAGTACTCAATTTCTTAAATCAGAGTTCATTTGCTTATCATGAATTTTTCAGCCAATTTCTCTCTCCTCTCTCTCTCTCTCTCTCTCTCTCTCTCTCTCTCTCTCTCTCTCTCTCTTTCTCTGTCTCTGTCTCTCCCTCTCTCTCTGTTCCTCTCTCTCCCTCTCCCTCTCTCTGTCCCTCTCTCTGTCTCTCTCTGTCTCTCTGTCTCTCTCTCTCCTCCCTCTCTGTGTCCCTCTCTCTGTCTCTCTCTCTCCCCCTCTCCCTCTCTCTCCCTCTCTCTCTCCCCAAGTACTTTCACTCTGAGAAATGCTACTTTCCATCACTGCTACTTACTTATGGATTTCAAAATTGAATCCGCTGCTACCTTCTTTGAATACAGGTGCTTGTAGGTTCAAAATGTCTCTATGTTGTTATAGCTGAAAACTATATAATTTTCATGACCAGGAGAGATGATTTAATGAAAAGGGCCTAAAATAGCATGTAGAAATGTTGGATGTTGTGACCTAAATTAGAGATATTTGTAGATATTCGTTGATAGACACAGGAGAACATGCCATTGCATATATCACCAAGTCAGCATGCCCATACTGGAACTACTGACCAAAGAGTGAATAGACACAATTAATAGCTTTATTATCTAAAATCAAGTATATGAAGGATTTTGATGAGAAAAGTGTTCATCACTGACTCTCTTTATCCACAGAAGACGAAGTAGAACGAGAACTAACTTTTTGTCATTGTTATTAATTTATGTTTAATGAAGACCTTGTTCTCATCAGGTACATTATTCCTGTTGTCATGAGTTTGCATACACTAATGTCTTAATCATCCAGTTGTTAGACATAATTAAACCACCTTAGCTTGAAAGTGTCTTTTGTAAAAGTAGTTACAGTGGGAGGTTTAGAGTTCCTGTCTGCAGGGAATACTGCTTCATCTCCTAACAAAATATCTCCATGATAATGGCTATTCAGCAGTTACGTGAATTACAGGAAAATTATACAATTATATACCTCTCTGCAGGCACGACACTAAGACCTTATTTCCAGATTTCCTTCTCATCTACAGACTACAAGATTTCTCTTCTGTCCCTTGGAAGTTTTCCATGTGTAACTAATCTCTCCTCTTGTGTGAGCATTGCTGAGGGATGGAATACAGAAAGCCATTCATGAAATTACAGGCAAAGCAGTTTTACACTTCTTTGTTAATACTATTTTTATAATACACCCACACATACTGTTTCCTGTAGACTTTCCCCCTTTGAAACTCTTTTTTTTTAACATTTTTTGTTTTCTTTTTTTTTCCTTTTATTTTATTTTACAATACCATTCAGTTCTACATAACAGTCACAGATTCCCTTGTTCTGCCCCTTAAGGTCTCTAAAATATAAAACCTGACATCTTAGGGGTCAGAATTAATCATGAAATTAGACATTAGATTTAATTGTGAAATCTGACACTATCAAAATCTTGGCTTTCGGGTGTTTGATTAACAGAGAAAGGAAGGAAAGAAGGAAGGAAGGAAGGAAGGAAGGAAGGAAGGAAGGAAGGAAGGAAGGAAGGAAGGAAAGATGGAACAAAAGAAAGGAGAGGAAGGAAGGAAAGGAGAGGAAACAGAGGAATGGAAGGAAAAGAATGTAATAAGGATGGAGGATGAAGGGAGGGAAGAAAGGAAAAGGAAGGAAGAGGGAGTGAGAGACACATGGCAATGAAATTACCCAAGACAATTCTCTAAAACATCTTATGTCTTTAAAGTGTGCTGCAATTAGCATCAACTATATATTTCCTTATTTCACCCAACTTATTGCTAGAAGAAAAGAATTGTGGAAGTATGCTGGTTATATTACCACATTCTTTTATATAGTGAAAAATTAGAAACAATAGCTTTTTAAAGAGAAGTTAGACCACTAAAAGAATATTTAGGCAATGTGTTTCATTAATTCCATGACTTTGGGATTTTTTAAAAAAGATAAATGGTCAGTTCAAAAAAAATTTAAAAAAAAAGGTGGAGCTAGGCAGATGGTTCAGTCAGTAAGGTGCCTGACATACAAGCATCCCCCACCCCATGTCTGTCTCTGTCTCTCTGTCTCTGTCTGTCTCTCTCTGTCTGTCTCTCTCTCTGTCTCTCCACCCCCACTTCTCCCCAGAGAACGTCTACATTTTTTTAGTTCAGAGATTTTGTTTTGCTCTCATCTCTTAGCCTACTGAACCGATGGTAAAGAATCACCACATGCCCAGCATGACTGTCCTCCAGGGGAGATATCCTTGGGAGGCCTTACAAAGTAGAACCTGTTGAATTTCATGCACTCTGTGAAGGAATGTGGTGAGATAAAGTAGTAGTTTTCCTAAAGGTGTAAATGGCTGTAGCAGTGTCAGAAAAAATCATACATTTTCCCATGGCAAGATCTTTAGACAAGGGCAAATCAGACTATGATTTGTGAACCAAGGGAACCACTAGAAGCTTATAGAAAGTGATATGAGAGCCTGTGAAAAGTAACATAGTAACGAAATGTGGAAAAGAATTACATCATAAACAAATAAGCCAGCATGAACTGTATTTCAATCATCCAAGGTGGGGGTGAATGAGAAAATGAGTGAGTAATAAGTTGTTAGCAAAGAAACACAAAGCAAGAAACGCAAATTAAAAATGCTACACAGCGTACTCACATTTATTTCAGAATGTATTCCAAGATCAAATGGCATAGTTTAACGAAGAAACAAAAACAAACAAAAAAGCCCACAATTGCTTTGCATCAACCTAACTCTAGATGACATAATGATAGAGCTACAGAGAATCGCTACAGGAGACTGCCACTGTCTCTGGGGATGAGAAGAAAAGGGAGATGAAAATAGTACTCAGATTTAGAAGGGGAACCCTAAAGAGGGGGTTAGTCCTCTGGAGAAAACACTACTGAAGTCATGTTGGAGTGTGGCTGTTTCTCCCAGGCATACCACGATCTCCATCTTGGAGGAGAGACACCTTGGCAAGGTAGCTGTGACAGTTAATTGAGAAGAACTAAGAGAGGCAGCAAAGGTTATGTAATGGGGATGGAGTCATAAAAGCAGTAGAGGGGACTGATGGGACCTTCACCTGAGGTTCCAGCTCTTTCTTGTTCCTGTCTCCCCTCAGCTGCAAGTGATTTCAGGACATGTTAATGCATACACAAGTAGGAGAGGAAGGCTAGCTGAAAAAGGAACTCCATGACGCGACTTCCATAAAGTCGTCATCCATGGCCGGGTGGGACTTTGTGCTCATACACCTTTGGGGAAGTCACTCATTTCTGAAAGGAACCCCTCAGCTGTGTTCTGTAAGTCCCTTAACTTCATTGCTTCACCAAGTTGGGCTTTGGTATAATCATCTTTTGATCTTCCCTTGATATCCTATCTGGGGTACACACACATTTGTGCTTTCCTAGGAAAAGGTAATTCGAAAGGTAGATTCTCAAATATCCGTGCTTGGGTTGCAATTGATAGCTTATCAGGTACCAGAATATCTGCGGAGGAGAGAGAACTCAGCAGATGCCCAGGAGTGTGTGCCCCAGTGTGCATGAACTCAGGATTTACATTCTGAGTACCACAGAGGCTGGTCCTAGAGATGCCCAAAGAACTTGGAGGCTGGAAAAGTCACCTGCTATTCTGTGATGATGCTTTCAGGAACAATACACACAGGAAGAAAGACCCTGCTCTCTTACCTTCCAATCCCTCTCCAGGGCCCCCTACTGGCAGAACCTAACAGAACCTTGGGGCAAGGTATTTGTCGAGTTCTAATTCCAGCAGTTAGAATAGAATAGAGCTTCTTGAAGTTGAGAGACAAACAGCCCCTAGACAACCAATCGGGACTAGAGAGGAATTTTTAACACAGCAGAAGGAAGAAAGAGGTTTACACAAGAAAGGAGAGGGAAACTCCAACAAATGCAGGAAACAGAGCAGAGAATGGACCCAGGGAAGACTTTGAATTTGGTCATTAACTTGTAGATGAAATGTTTTTGAATAGTGAAAGTTCTCATTAAAAACCTTACAAGCTTCATCCAGCATCTTTGATCAACTACTTACCACGAGGTTTTCCATTACATTATAAACCTGAAAATATTAAATGAAACTTTCATTATATTAATAGAGGATAAGAAATATTCCTACACACTTATAGCAAAACAGAAATGTTGTATGTTTCAAACAAAAGCATTAACAATGAGGTGTAAAAATATTTATTATTTTACAAAACACTAAATACTAAATGCCAAAATACTAGTCGCTTTGCCCAAGAAATGCATTTATACATTTTTTTATTCTCTATTATCTCTACTTTTTATTATCAATACATTTAAAAGATTATTTGTTCTGAGTCCCTTGACATGTGTGAGTAGCCCATGGGAAACAATAATTTAATATTGTACAAGGATGCCAGTGGCCCTGCCGTGTAGCGGCTCAGCATGGAAGAGTGGCATAAAGAAATTCTCTTCCTCCCTCCTGCAGAGACTAAAATTCCATCACACCATCTCTGCACTTTTCCCTTTCCCCCTACAGAGCTTAAAAATCTGCCTTGAATGTACATTCCACAGTCCTCTGAAGTATTACAGTAATAACAATAAATTCTTCACATGACATTTGGACAGAATCCAGGCACACACATAAAAACCTCGCTTTCTCCCAGGTCTGAAATGGGTTTTAAAAAAATAACATGTTTAAAAGGAACATTACATTTTGGTAAGTCACAGTGCAGTGATTTCATAGGAAGTATTAGGAGAACAGCTTATGCTGGATGCTGTGGCTGTTACTGCGTTTGTCTTCACGACATCATAGAATTAGCATCATACTTTGTTAGAGGCATGGTGGGTCAGAGGTTAGAAATATAAACATGTACTAGCTTCGTGCAAAGGGAAAGAAATGGGTGGAGGGACGTCAAGGCTCTTTCCTCTCTGGCGCACAGTCTCCCCCTCTGAGCCACACACTGCACATATAAAGAGGTGCTGTGAAGATGTGAGGAGCTCCCTTCATGGGCTGTGTTTTACAATCTTGATTCATCCCCACGGGTTTATTTTTCCTAGAAAGCCATAAACAAACATGGTTCAGACACTTGTGCCAAACACGGAGCTTAGAGAGATTACTAGACACACTGCTATTTTTCAGGGAAATGGGAATATATTCAGGGCCAACGGAGCAATTTGAACTTAACTTAGATCTATTCTGTCACCTTATAAAATAAAATATGCATGCATGCTTTATAATATAAGAACATACAGTAGCAGGTATCAGGTTAACAGCATTGGGTGGGCACCATGGGAAGGACTTAAGTTTTGTGTTCTGGAACAAGGAATTGGACAGAGGTATGTGAATAGTAAAATTTATTGAGCCAGGAGATACTTGCAAAAGAGGAAACTTGACAAAGAATTGAGTTGATGGCCTCATGAACAAAGGAATGGGCTGTTTGTGTATTATGAGCATTTGGGTTCATTTGCATAGAGGAGGATTTGTTTTGCATTCACTGTTACATGTAATTACCTACAACTCCATGTATGACATTTCATTATCATCATAAATGTTTACCCAGGGACATTGTTGTAGTGTAATAATGAGCCCAGGCTACCTCCAAACACTGGGGACTGCCTTTGCACCTGTGGCAGTGGCCAGCCTTGGCAGGCTTTGTTTGAGGTCATCTGGACTCCACTCTTCACACTTTTCAGTCACTACCCACAGTTGCAGGGTTGTGCCAAAATCTATAATAGCCAGAGAAGTTGATTAACATGGAAAAACACACAGAACCCAACTATTAAATGACAGAGCTAGAAAGGTTTACAAGGTCTAGGCTCTTTCTACCAACCTGGGTTGAAATAAATAAATAAATAAATAAATAAATAAATAAATAAATAAATAAATAAATAAAGCAAGCCTTATTTCTATTTCAACCTAAATAGAGCATCCAGCTCTGGTCTTGTTATCCCAATATTGCTGTTTGTACTAAGAGACAACACGGACTCATCTATTCAGAAAAACAGTGCCTGTTGGAACTGTTTTGCCATCAAATAAATAGAGTACAACTAACTGCAGCAGGAAGCCTTCTAGAGAGATCTGCGATGAGCTGGTGTGACTGCCTCTCTGGATAAACAGTGAGCCCCAGTCCATCGATGGAGCTAATGGTATTTCCTAGGAGACTTTCATTATATTGGCTGAGGCTATGGTGTTATGGTTCTGAGGACCTCTGAGTGGCTCTGGACTGGCACAAAGCCTGACACGGAGATCAACCAAGTATGTTGAACTGATCATCTGGAAAAGGAATAGATAGACCAAGGATTTCAAAGGTTGGGATGCTCAAAGCCAGGAAAGCTAGACTTAAAAGAATAATGCACTTTCCTGAAGATTCCTCAGGAAAACGTGTTCTCCATGTGTGAGACTGGACTGTGAGGCAAAACCTTGCAGCCAAGAGCCAGAGAATGACCAGGGAAGACACACTGTTTTCTTCCCAATGCAAAAAAAAAAAAAAAAAGGTGGCTTATAGCCTCCATCATGTGAACTATCTAGCAAGGTATATAGAGATAGTTTATGTATATATTCTGATTGAATGCACATTAATAAACAGCTACCCTTCTTATAATAAAAAGAAAGCATTTTTGAAAACCTGTTTTACTTTTAAGATTCCTTGGGGATTTATCATTTATATATTTGAAAGAGTAAGGGGACAATATAGGAAAGAGGTGTGTTTGTAAGGCTTAAAAAATATTTTGGCAACATCATCCAACATCTGAGGTACCTGAAACTAGAATTGCTCTCAGAGGCCAAAGTCTGATTCTTGGCCAATCGAGCACATGGTCAAGGTATGTTTTGAATTCTAGAAATAGTACATTGACAGCTATGGCCAGAGTCTCCTCCATCAGGGCAAATCACAACAACTATGCCCAGGAGCAACTATCAGGAGATGCAGAGGCTGAGAAATAAAAATCATCTGAAAGTAGGTTAACCAAATGGCTGAAAGTAAGTATGAAGTCATGTACATCTCCTACTGTAGGAAACAAACTTAAAAATAGAGTCATGGAAGGCACTTCTTTAAAGAATTCTTGGTGGAGTAATCATGGCAACTGACCCCAAATTGCATACACACATTAAGCTTTCTTATTTGGCTACAAGACGCATCAGAGCATATGTTAAACACATATCACACACTACACATCACATACTTCAGATTAAATATTACATAGAAACATCTTTCAAACATATGTACATAGTTACATTTAGTATAATTCACATTTAGTGTAATAATTATTGTGTTTATAGTTACCCTCAAATTAATGTTTCTCCCAACTAATAAACAAAAAAAGGGTTTCAAAAATTGTGGAAAATGTGGAGTTACCACGTCAAATGTGATTCCTATTACACAAAATCATATATAGTGGAGGTGACAAATGGCAAAGTGTCAGATGAGATGGCATCTCCAAAGGCAACCCCCATAAGCCATATTTTTTTTTGGAGATAGGGTTTAACCTATTTTAGTCTGGCCCCAAACTCACTATGTGGTCTTTTCATACAATTTTCTATTGATACCAAGACATCTTGTTTTTCTAATAATTACTTCTAGTTCATATTTAATATTATGTTTTCAATGCTCTCTAGATTCTTTCCTTAGCCTAAAATGTAGTAAATTGTAGTTTCTGAACAATATTTTTTAAATATTTATTTATTTTTATTTTGTGTGTACAGTTGTTTTGTCTACGTGTATGTCAGGGCATTGTGTGTGTATTGCCTGCAGAGGCCATAAGTGGCTGGCATCACATCTCTTTAAACCAGTGGTTCTCAACTTCCCAAATGCTGTAACCATTTAATACAGTTGCTCATACTGTGGTGACCCCCAACCGTATAATTATTTTGTTGCTACTTCATAACTGTAATTTTTCTGTTATGACTCATAATGTAAATAACTGATATGCAGGGTATCTGATATGTGACCCTGTGAAAGGTTTGTTCCATTCCCCCAAGGGTCACGATCCTCAGGTTGAGAACCACTTCTGTAGATTATCAGATCTACATCTTATCCAAAGTGTGGGTTCTTGAAATCAAACCCAGGTCCTCCAGTTAAGTGTTCCTGACTGCTGAGTCATCTCTCCAGCCCCAACATGGATAATACTTTTTAAATAAGTGGTATTAAAAATTTATTGTTGGGCAAGTGAGATAGCTCAATAGGTAGGGGCACTTCTGGGGCACACTGTCTGACAACTTGAATTCAATCCCTGATCCCACAAAATGGCAAGACAGACCAAGTCCTGAGAGTTGTCCTCTAACACTCATAAGTAAACCTTGGCTCCTCAGGACCCCACACTCACATAATGCAAACACATTAATAATAATAATAATAATAATAATAATAATTAATAAATAATAATTTATTGTTCACAAATAGTTAAAGAATGCACAGAACAGAAAAACCTAAGAATTTTTGCAAGGGTTTTTTGCAAATAATTCTATTTTCCACTCATTTGTATGACTACATAGTAGTATATATTTTTCTCAGCGTATTTTCTTAGTTCAAATCAGAGAAAATTGCTTTTCATAGAAAAAATAAGGACCCTAAGGGAATGAAACAATATTTTCACAAAAACATTGATGTCTGGCTGTCTTTAATGTGACTTCCACCTGGAGCCTATCATTCCCATTCTTAGAAGATCAAAAGAGCTAAACAAAGTGAAGCTGATGATTTTTCCTGGGTCCTTTAGAGAACTGAGAGCCAAGGCAGTTTGCCACCACCACTCCAAATGTGGAGAGACAAACTACTACAGAGACACTCCGCTGAGATCAGCTTGGCCAGACCAGAAACTGGATCCGAAAACTGGTGGGAAATCCTACACAGTCGTTATTGCACTGCTTGAGAGAGACAAGGCCACATCGAGCATGGGAAGCTTCTGGGGCTGTGGTCTTGGATGCCAGGGCCCTTGCTTGCTTGCGTGGGGCTTTCAGGAAGCTGGCCGTGTTCCCACAATGGAGAAAATCACTTATATTCCTGGCAGGATGAGGGGAAGGCGATCAGCCTGAACTTCTCCTTATCAAGTGCCTGCTCTCCTCTGAAACCTGAAGCAGAGGATGCGAAGCAAGGACACCGGGGCAAACTGAAGCCTTTGCAGGCGTAGGAATTCAGAGCTCTCTCATATTAAAACTGCAGAAAATCGCGGACAAATTACAAATCCTCAAAGCAGACACAGATTAAAATGAATCTCACACTTACAGGGGACGAGATAAGAATGACGGTGACTTCTCGTTTAAAAATCAAAACCAAATATTATTCAAGAAAGAAGATAACAGAGTGAAATATTTGAAGCGTTAAAAGAAAAAGTGAAGAGAAAATCCATTCCAATCTATAATTTCATATCCAGAAAAAATGACCCCATAAAAGTAAAGTTAAAATGTAAAGATAAAAATAGAGGACTGTGGAGCCGGGCGGAGGCGGCACACGTACTTTCATGCCAGCACTCCGGGAGGCAGAGCCAGGTGGATCTTTGTGAGTTTGAGGCCAGCCTGGGCTACAGAGCGATATCCAGGACAGGCACCAAAACTACTCAGAGAAACCCTGTCTCGGGGAGAAAAAACAGGAGGACTGTGTTACCAGCAGACAGACCCTACAAGAAGTAAAATAGGACAGGAGGATGAGGATGGCACAGGCCATAAACACAGATCTGTGTAAAGAGAGGAAGAGGGGTGGAGAAGGGATGCGGTTGTAAAACAACATCTTACTCTTAATCCAATACGTAATTGTTAGAATAGTAAGAATCCCAGTTACATAATTCTAGTATATAAGCGAATCAGTCATTCTAACAGCACCCGTGAAGCAACACAGTATTGAAAATAAAAGCGTGTGCTTGCAGAAAGTGTACACTGCAAACTCGAGAGCAAGCACTCAAAGAATTTTATAGGGAAGTATAATCGATGTTAAGAAAAAACAAAACCATATAAAATGCATAATTAAAACAAGAGAGGTCTAAAGAAAAGAAGTATAATTGATGTTAAGAGAAAATGAAACCATATAAAATGCATAATTAAAACAAGAGACATCTGAAGAAAAGAAGAAATGAAAAACAAGCAAAACAAATGGAAAACCTCTACAGATACATCAGTTATTAATTTGACTATATTAATACTCACATTCAATCTAAATGTTTTAAATACACCCATTAAAAGACAGAGACAGTAAAAACGAATTAAAAAGAAATCCCCATTGCATGTTGTTGCCCAAATCTTTAAATATCAAAACATAGGTAGGTTATACGATAAAGGTGTAGACTTGGGACGGTACTTCACTGTTTACATTAGGTCCTCAGCACTGAAAAAGAAAAGGAATGGAAAGGGGAGGGAGGGAGAGAAAAAAGGAAGAGAGGTAGGAAGAGAAAAGAAACAGATAAAAATATACCATGATGATACCAATCTTAAAAAGTGAGGTGGCTAGCTGTGTATATTTCTGATAAACTAGACCTCACAAAAAAGTAGAAGGAACAAAGGTATCTGACGTAACAATAAAAAGGATTCGTCACACGTAATTTTAGTGTGTGTGTGCCTGCCTAACAGGCAGACAGTATCTAAGTCTCAAACCCTTTATAGCAAAGATGCTTCTCAGGGGCTTGAAAGTGAACTTGATGTGGCATTCTAGATGAGACTCTGGGGCAAGAAAAGACATAATTAAGGAAATTTGAATATACTATAGGCTTTTGCTCATTAAAATGTATCAGTGTTGGGTCATTAATATTAACAAACATATTGTACATATAATGATGTTAATCAGAGCGAAGGGTAAAGGAAATGTATGAGAACTCTGTACTAAATTTTCTCAGTTTCTCCGAAAATATTGTTTGTGGATTGGCATTGGTTTGTTCATGTGCTTACTTGAGAGAGTTTCATTGTCTAGCCTGTGCCAGACTGAAACCCACAGTCTTCCTGCCTCAGCGTCCTGAATATTGCGATTATAGACATTCATTAACATTCCTGGATATAAATCTCAAACTGTTTTAAAAAGAAACTAACAACTTTCTTGAACTAAGTCATAATTTAAAAAAATATTTTGTCTATGGTGATTATACTTACTTAGGATAATTGTAAATTTTAAAAAAATATAAAGAATGAAAGAGTGGTAAACTTTTTGAAATTTTAGTTTTGGTGGGGAAAGGAGAGGAAGCCACCAGAAAATAAAAACTGTCTTTCTTATAAAGCATGTCTTTCCTAGCTATCTGAATAGTAGTAATAATATTATGTAATATGCAAAGCAGCCCTGTTCCCGGGTTTCTCTCGGTTGGTTAACTGGGATGTGTATTTCTGAATTCCAGAGAGGTCAAGTTGGCTGCGATGCCACCTGCTCTTGCTAAGTCAGCTTTAGAAGGTGACACTAGCGAATACAGGACTAGGTTAGATGCACAAATTTCCATGCATCCTCCCTTTCACCCTTGTTACTATTCCTAAAGCCAGATCAAAGCTTCTTATCTGTCTCACGGTGTGACCTGTAGGATAAGAAAGATAAATTCTGTGCACTGTCTAGGGCAGTGGCTCTCAACTTTCCTAATGCTCTGACCCTTTAATACAGTTCCTCATGTAGTGGTGACCCCCAACCATAAAATTATTTTCATTCCAACTTCATAACTGTAATCTTGCTACTATTATGAATCTTAATGTAAATATTTTTGGTGATAGAGGTTTGCTAAAGGGGCTACAACCCACAGACTAAGAACCAGTGGTCTGCCAGGTGGCAGTGGCGCACGCCTTTAATCCCAGCACTCGGTAGGCAGAGCCAGGTGGATCTCTGTGAGTTCGGGAGGCCAGTCTTGCCTACAGAGCAAGATCCAGGACAGGCACCAAAACTACACATAGAAACCCTGTCTTAAAAACAAAAGCAAAACAAACAAAAAAATTAATTAAAAAATAAAAAAGAACCAGTGGTCTAGGGGCATCAATGTATTAATATAATAAATAATCACAGGGCCTTCATGTGAGTCTCGAAACACCATGAAATTTTGAATTGGATTTCTAAAATGAATCAGAGAAGAAATTTAAAAAAGTTACTTGAAACAATAATCTGTTTTCTTAAACAACTAAAACAAATGCTCATTGTTTGTAGCTTAAACAAATGTTTAATGCGATTAGACAAATTTTTGTCGTTAGGCCTCTCAAAGCTAAGAGACAGGTGTGATGACTTTGGGTTTCAGAAATGCTGCCTGGTCCCAGGTCACTGTCCCTGTGTTATATATAACAACACACATCTGTGTGTTGTGCGGTCCCTTCCACCCACAAAGCTGCACCATCACCATTCACATGAGGTATGCCTTTGGTTGAAGATCAAAGCACTTCCTGGTAGAGGAGGCATGTTCCTTGAACAAAGACAAACAGTTCTGCACCCTGAGGCTACAGTCTACTGATGCTATTCACTGGTAGAAGAGACAGAACTTGAGAAGTCTCCTCTCTGATTAGCTTTACGAACACAGTAAAACATAAATATGAAATGCAGTGGCTCACCTAGGCAAGTGATTGCTCCCTTATGTGGAACAACACAGCAAAACTTTTAACATACACTTCCTTTAAAAGTTGGTAATGTCACTGCGATTTTTAAGCTAATAATGTAGTCACTCAAAAGAAATTCTTAATAACAGGATGTTTGTATACATCAAAATAATAAATGTTAATTGCTTGCAGCCTCATTTTCTATCTTTCTAATTTTTGTCTGTTGAACTCACTGGTTAACATATGATCAAAGGTTTGAATTAGGTTGTTTAACAAATAAAAGATGTCAGTTACCTATCTCATTTTAACATCACAATCTTACCATTCTATCATAAATATCAAGTCTGAGGAGCATCTATGATAACAGGAAACTAGTTTTGTTTTGTTTTTTTAAGTTAATTTTTAACCTGGTTAATAAAATGTAATAACAAAACAGTTTTGGCAACATTGTAATGTTTATTTGAGATCATTCTGATTTAGATGCATATAAAATCATGAAGTTATTATTATATAGCTCTGTAGATACAAAAACTGCACACAATGGAATCAAGGTAAATTTTAAAGCAACACAGGGCCAGCATTAAAAACATAAAACACATGTGGAGCTCTTCATGTAATGGGAAGAAAGATGCGTGTTATTAAAGTCTATGCACCCTTTGCACATGTCAAATTACTGGTCACATGAGTTTTTCCCAAGACTCCATCACTCCCACCACAGTTGCCCTCCACTCCCCTCCCATGAGCAATCGTACACAGAGACAACGAAAACAAAGGAAAGGGAGGAATGAAGCAGGAGAAGTAACCGAATTGCTTCCTGAATGTTTCATCCACAAGCATAAAATGCATGGCTACAGACATGGAGAGACGGACTCTCCCTCTGATGCAGCAGTACTTCTCTTGAAATAAGATGTGACACCATATGTATCACATCCACCATTCTTGATGCACCAATGCATACCAGCTCTAGAGATTTGGCCAGCATGCATGTTTCAGTATGTCTCATTTCCATTCTGTGACTTTGGTCACCAAAAGATGTAGCTGGAAGTCTTTCTGTGTCCCACCCAGTCTGCAGCTGCTCAGACCCAAGTAAACACACAGAGGCTTATATTAATTAAAACTGCTCGGCCATTTGCTCAGGCTAACTACTGACTAGTTCTTACACTTAACTCAGCCTATTTTCCTTAATCTGTATGTTGCCACATGTTCTGTGGCTTTACCTGTGTGCCATTACATGCTGCTTCCTAGATGGCAGGCTGGCTTCTCCTCAATTCAGCCTTCCTCTTCCCAGAATTCTCCTTGTTTGCTTATCCCGCCTATACTTCCTGCCTGGCCAATGACCAATCAGCGTTTTGTTAAACCAGTGTAGAAAAGCATTATCCCACAGCAAAAAGAGGTGGAAGAAATGACTAGGAGCAGAGGAATTCAGGCACTAAGATTTCTTGACTCTGGAAAGCCAGTTGTATCTCCACTGCTCTATTATCTTCTGCTCCCCAGAAATATAATTCACTCTGTTATTCTCATTCTCAGTTTCTATGGCCCTTTTCAAGTGCTCATCATTATGCAGGAAAACGGATTGAATCACAGATAGTTCTCAATTATATCACAAGAAAGTGTTAATAACTACTACGTTTGCAAGTTCCATTTGTAAACTTAGGTCCATTATAAAAATGTTAAAGACAGAGCTGGCAATCCATGGAAGTCCCACAAGAGGTTGACTATGTTGGGGGGCATCAAGGATAAAGTTTGGACTAAAGACCTATTCTTGCCCTTCCTCACATTCACTAATTTGGGATCTGAGGAATCCGGAAAAATCCCAGCGATCAGTCACTGTGGAATAGACGTGACATCTTTTGTTTCACAGCATTATACATATAAAATGAGATACTGGGGGGAAAGGCACAGGGGCAGCTGAAATCCAACCATGGTGTGCTTATTTTAATAGCACTCTGTGGTGTCTCTTTTCTCTTTTTTATTTATTTTATAATTTAATTTAATTTTACATATCAGCCATGGATTCCCCTGTCCTCCCTCCTCCAAATCCCCACCTGGCCTCCCCTCAGCCCACCCCCCATTACCATCTCCTCCAGGGCAAGGACTCCCCTAGGGAGTCAGCTCAGCCTGGTAGATTCAGTCCAGGCAGGTCCATTCCCCTCCTCCCTTCACCCAGGCTGAGCAGAGTGTCCCTGCATATAGGCCCCAGGTTCCAAAGGTCCCACTGCCTGGGGGCCTCCCAAATCATTCAAGTTAATTAACTGTCTCACTTATCCAGAGGGCCTGATTCAGTTGGGGGCTCCTTAGCTACTGGTTCATAGTTCATGTGTTTCCACTAGTTCACAGTGAATTACCAAAAAATGAAAGAATGATGTCAATTATTGGGACAATAGCTTATCTAATGAATCTTAATTTAGAAGTATGCATGTTAAGTTCACTTCTAGGAAACTGGGATGATTTTGATATGAGGTTGCCCTGGAAAAACAACCCTACCCCTGCCCATCCTTGTCTCTATGTCCTGCCTCACAGGCTACAACAAGCCCTGCGTGACCGTGGCTATATGCTGCCCACTGTGGTGCTGTCCAGCCTCACTTCCAGCCTCACATCCAGGCCACAACAAGGGAGCCCACCACCCATGCACTGAAACCATGAGCTGAAATGAATCTTTCCTCTTTGAGGTTGGTTGTTTCATGAATTCTGTCATAGAAATGGAAACTCCAATGCACAAATTGTGTGTGTCTGAATGGCTCTACTGACATGCACTGTGCCATCAGGCAGCCTGTGCTTTACTGTGTTGTGATATGAGAACTGCAAAGTTCAGTGGTGTCTTGAGATGTTGGCAGTAAGTTGTCTGTGTCCCTGCTGCACGCTTTTTCCTTAGTACCATTTCCAGGCCAGAAGAATAACTCCATTTGGGAAACATTATTCCCCAAAAGAAGAACAATTGTGGACCACTCTGAAACTTTCTGCCTAAATACAGAATTCATGCCTTCTGCAACATTCCATTTGCTAAAGCAAGCCACATGGCCAACAGTGATGTCATGGCTATTTCTCTCAGAAGAAAGGACAGTATGGAAGGAGAAGCCTCTTTTGGTACCAAATGTTTAAAACAACAATGCACTTTGCTATACAATAGATAAACTATAAGAGGCCCAATTATTACTAAGATCAGCTCTTACCCTTATTCCTACATACTGATTTTTGTGAATGGCCTAAAAAGGAAGTGAAAAGTCTACCCAGAAACATTCAAGACACAGCAAGTAAAAATACATGATTGTTTTTCTCTTTGGTCTCATAGGTTTGAATATTAGCAGTCAATAGCATGTGCATTCAAAACAAAATGAAAGGAAAATGGATATTTAACAGTTCCTATAAGAAGTAATTCTTTTAAACCCCATTTCTGCACCCATTTCACTTTTCTTTCTTTTTGCTAGCCAAAAGAACCAAGGAATCCCATCACTAGCCCAAGCTATACTGCATGCTAAGGTGCTGTGGACATATATGTATGTGTTTCAAACCTGTTTCAGAATGGAAGTGTAAGCAGAGCACACCAAGAAAATGATGCGTTGACCTATTTAATTTACTATCTAAGGATATCACCCAAACTTTGGAAGCATCAATGAGTTTCCTGGCATAGAGGCTGTCACCAATTTTGAGCGATTTCTTCTTCTTCTTCTTCTTCTTCTTCTTCTTCTTCTTCTTCTTCTTCTTCTTCTTCTTCTTCTTCTTCTTCTTCTTTTTCTTTTTACAAAGCCGTTATTTAAGTATTGATTCATTTACCTTAGGACCCTTTCATGAGATAAGATATGTAAACATTCTTTGAAGTATAGACAAACATAATAATCACTACAGTCAATTTGTTGAATCAGGGAATGAACAAAACATTTTAACTCTCTCACTACTGAAAATAGACAAATACACTCCTGTACTTTCAATATAATTTAATATCACTTCATAGAAGTTATGAAGGGATCTGTTGGGATCTAGCCTAGATCTGCCAGGATCTAGAGTCCACAGTATACATCACATAATATTTTCCAACAAACAAACAGAAGATCCTAGAATTAAGAAACTAAACTGTAAAGGTAAGCCCAAGTCTTGAGGCAACTAACCCATAACACATTAAAAACCTATGCCTCCTGCTAAGGTAAGAACATGACCCTTCTAGCATATTAAATCCAAATTAAAACAAATGGACAACTTAAGATATTGTGACATGAAGCAAAGTGCTAAAAATAAAACAGGGAACCTGGACTATATTAACATTTTTAAAGTTCCTGATATTAGACAAAGAGTCATCAATCAAAATCAGGCCAAATAGTCATAAAATATTTTGGTTTGATCCTGTGTGTTGATCAGCTCTCTGAGCTTTAATACATAAGACCCCAGTGTGGACAGTTCCAACAGTGAGGGAACATAGAAAGGAATAATGTTCATTGAGAATGTCAAATTGCACCTGACAGGACCTTTTAAAGGGTTCCTTCTAGAAGTAAGTTTCTTCTTAGAATGACATTCTTCTGAGCAGACCTTTAACTAGGGTTGCTGTGCTGGTTTGAATAGGAATGGTCCCCATTGGCTCATAGACTTAAATGCATGGCCATTAGGGAGTGAAGGCACTTGACAAGGATTAGGAGGTGTGGCCTTGTTGGAGTGGGTGTGGCCTGTTCAATGAAGTGTGTCACTAGGAGTGGGCTTTGGGATTTCAAATGCTCATGCCGGTCTGACCAGCTCTCTCTTCCTGCTGCCTGTCAGTCCTGATGTAGAACTCTCAGCTATCATGTCTGCCTGCATGGCACCAGACTCCCAGCCACGCTGATTAATGGACTAAACCTCTGAACTGAAAGCAAGCCCCAATTAAATGCTTCCCTTTATAAGAGTTGCTGTGGTCATGGTGTCTCTTTTCAGCAACAGGACACTAAGACAGCCACATAAATGAACATCTCTCCTATATTGATTAGTACTATAATTTGCCTGCTCATGGGCTCTCTTTTGGGGGTGATTTCCTCCTCTGATTAATATGTAGTCTTTTTTTTAAACTGTTGTATCTCTAAATCTCAAACTAGTTTCATAACCACGTTCTGAGGCTATTTAGAAGTCACAAACATCTTTGTGAGAAAACAGTTCCCCTGACTCCTGCAAGATTGTCAAGGCCGCTCCAATTACATTTTTGAGAACGGTTCTTAAATTTTCATTCACTTACCGAATGAAGAAAATGAATTCTCGCACTGTAGATTTTACTCTTCCCATGATTCTCAGGCCTGGATCTTCATGTAAGAGTTAAACTGAGCTATAAAAGGGCAAAAGTATTTGCGTCTCACCATCTGAACTCATAGTGTTGCCTAAACAAACTCCATTCTCGAAAATTATCAGCCAACTATTTGAGAATGTGGTGAAGAATCACATTCACCAACTCGGAGAAGCAAAAGTGCTGACCCAACAGAGCCAACATGTTCTCAGTCAGAACTCTTCATCAGCCTGAAGAGTTCCTACATTGCTTCAGGCTGAACACACAATATACTTAACCATGGAGAATGGGCTCACAGCCACCACTGCGTCTGCCACTGGGTGGGACTGTGGCTGTGAATATATGCCATGGTGGCAGTCAGGGCTGGCCCATGTCAGTGTGGGCTGCATCAGGCTCCACATACTCTCTCCAACAATCGCTCTGTGGGTCATGGTTCCCCACAATGCCCAGCTACTTGTGGGACCTGTAGGCAGATGGACATACCACCTGAAGGTTTAGCAGGTGCAGGAAGCAGGGATATAAGCATCAGGAAGCAGTCCATTGGTTTTTATTTCTGGAGTAAAGCACTCTGGTGCTCCAGGAGAGGGAGGAACGGCCTGTTTTTAGATCACAGGCTATTGAGATACCAAAGCCTAGGGAAACCGGAGCAGGACCCAGAGGAAGGCAGTCTTAAAGGTCTGTTAAGTATAAACGGACATGGCCATCCTCCAGAACTTTCTGTTTTGTTTTGAAGCAGGCTGAATTTTCTCTAGTTGAGGAAGATTGTGGGAGTAAATATGAAATCTGTTGGAGTTATGGAGGAGTCTGCTGAAATAGCCAGAAATTATTTGCCTGTTTCTAAATGACTATCTTCAAATCACTACATCAGATAAAAACACCAACAGAATTCGTTAGTGAGAATTGATTTTGTTTTCTGTTTAGGACTGAATTCTCTTTGTAATAATTAATAACACAAATATGGAGGGGCAGGGAATAAAACCTCATTTTCCTTCCTCCACATAAGTTTTGCCAGCCTCAGCTCACATTGTTCTCTACTCACAAAATCCATACAGATTGGGTACATTCACAGCATAAAGATGTTTTAAAGTCATTTCATGTTTATTTATTTGTGCATGTGTGTGTGCCCCCCCCCCCGTGTGTGCCCCCCCCCCCCCCGTGTGTGTGTGTGTGTGTGTGTGCATGCATTTGAAATGGCATGCACGTGGAAGGCAGTGGACAATGAGTAAAGAGTGGCTTCTCTCCTTCTACCGTGCGGGTGGCAGAGATCTAACTCAGGTCATCAGTACCTTTACCTAGCTGAGCCATCACACAAAAGCAAAACGCTCTTTGAAGCACACCAGCAGTAGTCTACTTGCTGACTCAAATAACCCTTCCAAATGGTGATCTGTTAAGCAACCAGGCAGAAGAAGTCTCCATATTCAAAGGATCATCTGAAAACTCTTCTAAAATCAGACAAAAGGAACCAAATAAAACATTTTGCATTTAGAAAAGATTTTGACTCATGATTATCTTTTTAATCCATTTGCATAGTCATTTGCAAAATATCCTCTGACTTTTATGCACTGTAAACAAGTTCAAAAAATGTTTGAAAAGGGATATTAAATTAGTACATAATCCTCCTTTAAATATTAGAATGTTACTATTATTACAATTCTCTGAATTATTTTAAAACTTATTTTTACCATTCATTTTTCTTCTTCTTTAGACACAGAATCAGATTCATGGGAACATAGAGTTCTGGTCCTACTGATAATATTAGGCCTGGAATAACAATGGAGGGAAGATGTGGGGTGCTGAAGAGCACAATGATTTTCCAATTGTGCAGGCGCTCAACTAACATGTACCTGTACAGTGATAGAAGAAAAGCAGGGCATGGGCAGAAGAAGATCTGGGCGGGAAGGTGGCTCAGCTGGTTAACACATTTCCTCCGCAAACCTGATAATCCAAGTCTAACCCAGGGAACTCTGGATGTGGTGGTGCTCGGCTACAACTCCAGCCCTCCTGTGGCAGCAAGCTAGGAGGTCAGACAGGAGAGTCCCTCTGTAGCTTGCAGCTTGGAGTGTGCAGCAGAGTAACAGAAACATGAGAGCCTGCCTCAACCAGGGTGGGAGGAGAGACCTGGCTCCAGTGTCCTCTCATTTCCACATGTGCACTGTGGCCCACATGCGCCCACACTCATGTGCCCATAAATACACATACAAGAGAGAAAGAAAGAAAGAAGGAAGGGAGGGAGGGAGGGAGGGAGGGAGGGAGGGAGGGAGGGAGGGAGGAAGGGAGGGAGGAAGGAAGGAAGGGAGGGAGGGAGGGAGGGAGGGAGGGAGGGAGGGAGGGAGGGAGGGAGGAAGGAATGTGAACTTCGATACTTGGGATTAGAAAAGCAGTTGAACACTTTAAGTAAGCTTAATTGGCCATACTAGTAGGATCATGGAAGACAGTGGTACTGAGGGTAATTTGAACTGTAAGGGTCTGGCTCAAGAGGTTTCATAGGAGAAGAATATTAGCATGTGACCTAGAGATGATTCTTGTGATATTTTGGTGCTTTCTGTCTTTGTCCAAAAAGTCTGCCTAAGGATAAAAACTGAAGATTTATAGATTAACAGCTTTGGCAGAGGAGATTTCTAGACAGCCTAGTTTTGACTGTGTTATTTAGTTATCAGTGGCTAGTTTTGTGCAAATCAATAATGAAAAGGAGCAAGCTGAGCAAGGAAAAACAAAATGTACAGTTGTAGGAGAAAAGGAGCACCAGGAAGTATAAAGAGATTAAAGAAAAGCCTGCTGGTCAGTAGAATAAAGGGAGGGGTGGCCTCAGAGTAAGACCCCACCCAGCTAAGCTTTCAACTTGTGAAAAATAATTAAAGAAAAGTGAAAAGGAATTAAAGGCAAGTTTAGGGCCAGGTATGATGATGCACACCTTTAATCCCAGCACCCAGGAGGCAAAGAGCCTGGATATCTCAGTGGATATCTGAGTTTGGGGCCAGCCTAGTCTACAGATCAAATTTCAGGACAGCCAAGCTTAGACAGTGAAGGAAACCATCAAAAATAGCGAGTTGATAAAAATACACTTTAATGAGGGGACCATGTTCCAGCAAGCAGTATAATTTGGTAGCTCTGGCCATGTGGTTCTGGCTTTAGAGTCAAGGACACAAAAAAGGGGGTTATGAAATCTCCCTCTGTAACTAAGGAAAGCCACTGAGGTCAGGAATATGTCAGGTGTGACCTTGAATGAACACATAGAGAGGCCATTGTGTGAAGCTGTGAATTTGAATTGGATTGCCTTGGAGACTCTGAGATGTTGGAGATGCCAGAGTCATAGGATACCTGACATGGGAAGCTGCTAACAGGGAGTGTGCCCAAGAGACAAGTGTATTGCAGTCAACAAAGCTGACGGGAGATGGAGATCTGAAATGTACCTTGACATCAGACATGGAGATGCAGTTTTGAGATTGCCCAGCTGGTTTGTGGTCCAGTATTTCCTCACTATACTCCCTTTCTTCCCTTTTGGAATGGTAATGTACATTCTATGCCATTGTATGTTGGAAGTGTATCATCTGCTTTTTTAGTTTGATTTTATGGGGGTTACAGGCTAAGAGATGGCTGGGAGTCTCTGAAGAGACTTTGGACTGGACTTTTAAACAGAGTTGAAACTGTTAACAACTATGGGTACTTTGGAAGTTGGACTAAGTACATTTTGCATCATGATACGGCTATAAGCCTATGGGGCCAGGGAGTAGAATGTGGTGGTTTGAATGAAAATGGCCTCCATAGCCTCAGAGGAAGTGGTATTACTACAGGTGTGGCCTTATTGGAGTTGGTGTGGTCCTGTTGGAGGAAGTGTGTCATTGGGGTAGGCTTTTATCTTCTTTTGAATTGCTTGTCAGTAGGTTCCTACAGCCTCTGTAAATATTGTAGGCTCTTGCCATTGATCTTGGTTACCCTCCAAACTGGATGGTAAGACCCTGTTGCTGAAGATACTGCATAATTAAATCATGGGACATGGAGAAAGTAAGCTGGTATGACCTGGAAGCCTCATTCCTATTGGCTAGCTTTCATAATGCTAGAGGATTCTGTGCATGCTGCAGGGGAGAAAAGTCATCAACAACCTTACACAGCTATGAACTTTGTGAGCCACAATAACCAATGGCTTGACATGATATGCTCAGTGGTGGATGCAATAGGGACACAGTATTGTGGGTGTAACCAACCATTTTCTGTAGAATTTAAAACACAATCCACAATATGTAACTCAGGCTTGGTCCCATTAACTAGACTAAAACCTGTGCCTGGCTAGGTCATCAACCCTAGGGAAGACCTACTATTATTATTCTGATATGTGGACATAGTAAGTAATAAACTGCCCCCTACATTCTTATCTTTATACTCATGGATTAGTGCATCTTTCAACTCTCATCAGAGAAGTTTAATTTTGCAGTAAATAGGGATTAATACAAAGCCCTACAATTGGTCAAGGTGCAGAGAATGAGAGACTGTGAAGTCCTCAGTTCTCAACAGGACATCAATATCATACCCCTTCCCCAAAGGTTTGGTAACCATCATGGAAGAGGGGATGGAAAGACTGTGAGGGCAGAGGAAGTAGATATCAGTAGAAAACAGTATTTTCTGAACCAGACAGCACAGCTACACACATAGTTGAACTCAGCAGTAAGGACTGCATCTATAAGATTTGCACAAAATCAAGCCATTCATAATCTCAGCATATGTGGAGAATAGAATCATGAAATCCCACCCCTATATGAGGATCTATTAGAAACTGATGACTCCTGGGAAAGGTAGAGTTGCTTTTATTCTGGGGTACTGCCCATGCTCCAGTAGATAAATTACATACCCATAAATATACTAACAGCACTAAATGACTCAGTGAGTGAGAGAGAAAGTATACATGATGTTGGGAGGAAAAAGTAGTTATGGGATAGGAATTGGAGGGGAAAGAATGGGGATAGATTCCACACAAACACGTTATATACGCATGCATGCGTATTAAAATTTTTTTTAAAGAAACTCTAACATTGTAGTGGAAAAACAGTTTTTTTTAAAAAAAAAAAAGTTGTATCTACTCAATATTCAAATCCAAAATGTTTTTTTTCTCATACTAACAGTTGAAATCCAGAATGCTTTGTTTTTAATTTCTGAAGTATCAAATTTGTTATTTGGGCTTTTCCTAAGCCCATGACTAAGCTAGTCTCAGACTTTCAGCAGGGTCAGACAGGGAGCCATCTCATAAGGTGAGCATTAAATCCAATCAGGTAGTTGGTGACTCCCACAGTGTTTGTACCACCATTGCACCAGCACATCATGCAGGCAATCACCATTGTAGATTGCAGGGTTTATAGCTGGGTTCATGGCTGCCTTTCTTCTCTGGTAGTGGGCAGAGTACGTTCCAGTACCATGAACACTAGCATATTTACTTCACTAGAGTGAAGGCTCTAATTAGGCACCAATTTGATTTTTCCGTGTTAAATGAGATATGTGTTTTCTTCAGCAATAGTGTCTTGACATCTATTTGTAGAGAGCAACCAATAGCCTTGACAATAGCCTGAGTTGTTCGAGAATTTCCATATGGCTGCTCAGTTCTGCTAGAGAGCCATAGCAATAAAAAAGACTCCTAACAACATTCTGCTATACCCATAGGTCAATATCTCACTCAGCCATCCTCACAGAAGCTTTCTTCTGTAAGAGATGGAAACAAACACAGAGAACCACAATAGGACAATGTGCAGAGGGTAGAGACCTGGAAGACTCCTTCATAAATGGGATGGCTCCATCAGACCCCTCCGCTCAGTGCTCAAGGAACTTTGCATAAGAGGTGGCAGAAACAGTGTAAGAGCCAGAGCGAATAGATTACACAAGGAATCTTCCAGACATAACAGAACAGATGTACATATGAACTCACAGAAACTATGGCAGCATGCACAGGGCCTGCAAAGGTCTAAGACCGACAGAATCCCAGCACTGAGAGGGGGAAAGAGGCAGCTCCCATCCCTAACCAATTAGCTATATTCAGCTGACAACCACTTACAAAGGAAAAATTCATTTTTTCCAATGGAGTCTCACTGGATACCAAAATCGCACCTAAGAGTAGATCTCATGCCCAGCAGTAGATGGCCAACATAAATGAACTCAATGGTACTTTTGTAGACTTTTTGTCTCATATTGTTTTGTTTGGGGCATTTTTTTTTAAATTTCCCTGGTGTTTTGCTGGTATATTATGGTTTCTGGTTGTATGTTTTTATGGGTTTTGTGTATGCATGTGTGTGTTTCTTGTGTTTGCGTTTTTTTTTTTTAAATCTGGTTTGTTTGGTTTTTATTTGCCTGGTCTTTTTGGTTTGGTTTGGTTTGGGTTGGGTTGGGTTGGTTTTTCTAATGAGAAATAGAAGATGTAGAGTTATATGGGTGGAGACATGAAGAAGGTCTGAGAGGGAAAGGAGGGAGGAGAAACTGTGATCAGCATACACTGCATAAAAATTTATTTTCATTAAAAATAGCAAAAAAAAGGAAGGAAAAGAATGAAATATAAAAAATTGGTTGTATTACCTCTCAATTCAAGTTTTTTTTCCAAATTCCTCTGAAGCATTTAGAGGAAACAGTGATTGTGGAAAAGCACACCTGAGTCCTCACACATACACAAGGGCAGATAAGAAAATGTAATCCGTGTTAGGCATGTGGAAAAGACAGAGTAGACACTGTGGACAGAGGAAGAAACGGCAGCAACTGTCACTCCATCTCCTCACTTTCCATCCTGTCATCTCTCACAGATGCTCCAGAAACAGCCATTTGTTTGTACCATGACTTAAAAGCCTGAGGATGAGGATGAGGCTCTGATCTAGTCAAAGTCCAGTTGAATAGTGGGGCCAATAACGTGCAAATAGAAAGGAGATTGCATGCCAACTACAGTCAATCTGCCTCATGACAACAGCATGTGCACTCGGCTTCCTACAGGACTAGCTCAGTTCCTGCTACATCTTCCCTCAGGCTCATACACACAAGGGCTGACCATACTACTCATAGGTTCATTGTTCCCTTCCGAGGAGAGTTCAATCATTACTTGTCCTAGTAATTGTTAGTTTAGAGAACTTGGTTATATGAATACTAGGAATCAGAACATGAATATGCCTATATATTTTTAATCAGCAAAATATTGTTCAAATTGTTTTCAAAATGCCTTCGGTTTAATTCGACCTACATCTGTATCCTCAAAAACATTTTTTCCATCTTAAAATGTATAAAAGTAGATCTAGATTAGTTACCTGGGGTGATTTGTGTGAAATTTGTAATTTCAGTTGTTGTTGGGGTCAAGAAAATCACAAAAGACTAATAAATATCTAAATAAAATAGGAACATTGTTTTCATAACTATCTCTAAAGAAGACTGTTTGCTTCCCAAAAGCCAATTCCATCTCTAAAATTCCCTCCACCAATGAAATGTGCAGGTGTTACACAGCAGCTGGAAGAAGGGTTATTGTGTTGTTGGATAGAAGAATCTTGTAGGGATTGTACTGATGTCAACCAACATACCTTTCCAATTCCATTTCCTGAGGGGGCGATGCAGAGATGGCCTGAAGAGAAGTGTGTGTCGTATTTGAAAGACCGAAATGAAGCTGCAAATGTGGAGCTCTGAGGTCGACAAGGGCCACCAGGCATCTCTCCAGCTGTGCCCATCATCTTCGGTCTTCTCATTTATTTGTTCGGATGGGATAGCAGTGGTTCTGCAACGTTCCAGTCCCCACCGTCTCCCCTGCTCCCCTGAGTCCTGAGACAAGAAGTCCACAGAGAAGGGCACTAGAATGTTCTATGAAGCACCTGCACAAGCCAGGCAAAGTCCCACCATGGGGAAGGGAGGTGGCCACCGAATCCCACCAGAGGCAATTGATGGCAGCTAAGGGAGTCAGTTTTCATCAAGGGTATGGACCACCACAGGTTAATCATGCTGCAATAGGTGGCCGGCCATGTACTCAAAAGTATATGGGCAGCATAAATTTGACTGAATGGATTTACAAAAATAAATAAATAAATAAATAAATAAATAAATAAATAAATAAATAAATAAATAAATAAGGACATAATAGAGTGAGTAGAGAAGGGTCTAGATGTGGGAGGAGTTGGGAGAGGAGGGAGGATATGGTCACAATACATTATATGAAATTCTGAAAGAGTTAATTAGTAATAAATATTAAAGGAATGAGGCCACTTTGTCCTCATACTACCACTCTGTGAGAGAGTCTTCTCACTTGTCTTCACTCTTCAGTTGCAGCCTTTCTTTGTGACAGCTGATTTGTGACAACTTCAAACCACCATCAAGCCAGACCAGTAGCAAGGTCACAGGGCAGGCTTCAGTGCCAGCTGCCCCAAGTGCTGTTCCTCTGCCCCAAATGTCTGTTCCTCACAAATCTCTCTTCTGTAGCACTTACTGTGGCTCTCGCCACCACCACCACATGTCATGACTGACACAGAATTACAACCAGAGTGGAGGACTGGGTCCTACTCACAGCACTGGTGACCAGCTGCTGGCTGAGTGTAAGACATGACATTGAGCAGTGACTACCATATGCCTTTTGTCCTCCCCCTTGGGACATGTCTTCTTATCCTATGGCTATTCCCCGATTTGTATGTGTGGATAGAAAATCACCTCTGTAGAGCTCAAAAACCCACAGCCAGAAGAAGCACCCTTAAGGCATGTGTGAGGAACCTCTTACACAGCAGAATCTGATGAGACAATGAAAGCCTGCCCTTCAAACCTGGGCCTGCTCACATTAGTGAGACGGGATCTGTTCCTGTGAGAGGAGTGGTGAGATGTATATTTAAGCACTTGATACGTTTGGAACCAGGTAGCAGTCCAAGGAAGCTCTCAAGGATTGTCTCCCAATGGACCACACATTCCAGCATCCACATCCTCCTTTAATACTTCCCTTTGATGTTCACTCTTTTGACATAGACCAGGTTCTACTTGGGTCTCACACTGGGCAAAGTCATGTATCACATAAGACTTTTGACTACTAAAGTTGTAAGAGGACCCAGTACCTTTCTTGCTGCTTTGAGATGGGATATGAATCAAGCTGTGTCCACAATAGAAGAGTTACAGGCTCTGCTTACCTTTGTTGGGAGACACAAACTGAAATGTTACATCCATCTCAAACGACAATAATTTGGCTCCCCCTCGGTCTACTGTGTCTGGTATTTTCACTCTGTCTCCCCTTGCTCCTTTCCATTAGCCACATCAATGCTAGATTATATCATCTAGGAATATTATACTCATTATGTCACCTTCCTATTAAATAGCTCTTCAAAGGGCCCCATTATACATGGGGATAAAGTCTAAACTCTTTCATCTGTCTTCCATCTCTATTTCGATCTCACTTTCTACTCTCCTCCAGAATGAATTTCCTCACTCCAGCAAAGTTATCTCTTAATACCCAGCTATGCCATGGGTTTGCCTACCACACTTACCCAATAGGAGATTTCTAATCCCATAGTTTACCTGCATAAGCTGTGCTCATTCTCCAGTGTTCAACTCAATTCCTGCCTACTCTGTGAAGTTCTCTGGTCTCTCCTCACTGACTCCTGTCATCCTTATTGTATAAATTATAATTATATCTATACATATAATTATTTAATTAAATTATCATTATCTCAAGGAAAAGGTACTCTTTGGTTTCTCATCATAAAGGAATGGATGAATTTATTTCCCCTTTTATGTTCTTCAAGTAAAGTACTTTAAGGGAAAATAAATTGTCTTAGCTCGCATTAAAGCAATCATACTGACAGCTTTCAGTGAAATTGTTAGACTATTGCTGTCTCGAACAGTCACACTCAGGAGAGGAATGCAGAGCATCTATCCTTCATCTAAGTATGAAAAAATCTACTTAAAATAAAATATATGAATCTTCTTGATGCTTGTGATTGTACTCTTGACATGATATACATAACAAGAACTATCTGCATTGCATAATGCTTTAAATACAGTTACTTTAATCACAGACAGCAGCATATCCATAAAATCAGAAATTGCTTTATGAATCTCTGTGGCATATGCTATCTGTGTGGTTTGTTCACAGTTAATTATTGAGTATAGATTCCAGGACACTTTACAATCACCTCATTTCTCAAAAATTTCTGCCCTTTTATTTCATTAGACCTGCCTCAAATAAGATTTTTTTTCCTTAAGAAATATCATTGTTTTCCTTAATATCACAGAACAGTTTGACTTGGTTTGAAAACAACTTAGAATTCTCAGAAACAGAGAAATGATCATGTGATCTCTGGTGAGCCCATGTAATTACCATGGAAACAATAATATGTTAAAATTCTGTAATAATGTAGAGAATTTACAATTAACCAAGACATAGAAAAACTATCATGCGTGGAGAAAATCCCGCAGAGAATGAAGTGTTGCCTCTTTCCTTTACAGTATGGAGACTTCTCTCCTCACTATCATGTATTCTCCCACTGTACTGGTTCCCCAAGCCCAAATTCACTCCTTTATATCAAAGCCTTCTATAAATGACATATATTATATCTTTACAAGACATAATGTAAATGGAGTATCTTTAATCTGAAAATGTGAAGGGCAAAATGTTTGCCTAACCTGACGCCACAAGTCAGAATTTCCATACCTGACCTAGGTGACCCATTGATGTCAAAACGCAGGCATACTAAAAATATCCCACAGCACATTTGTGGATGCTGTGTGAACACAAATGAACGATGATGTGTCTGTACATAAGACAGATGCTAAACATGAATGAATATAACATTTGAACTTGAACCACATCCCCAAGATGAATATTTTGAATATGAAATATTCCTGATACATCCCCCTAAATAAAGAAATATCCACAAATCCCAAATATTCCTCACCTCAGGCAATTTGCTAAGGTCCCTAAGACCTGTACACCCAATTTCTTCATGTTGAAATATACTATGTGAACCCTCCCTTTGTAATTCTAATAGCCATCCATAATTCTAACAATCCCAGAAAAATACCTATTCATTCAGCCTAAGTCACCCACTAAAGAAAATTCACTCTCTAAATGCCCTGCATTTCTGTGATGCAAGTTTTAAAGCCATGTAACATACAACAAGCTCCACACTCCTTACATAATCTTACGAACAGGTCCTTATTCCACGTCACCATAGACTTGACAATAAGACTTTGATCACAGTCCCTTTTAGCTTTTGTGATTTTTAGCCTAAAGCATTGAATGCCTTTACCTGATGTTCATATAGAAACCCCTTGATCATTGTACTTATTCTTGTCTGGGATTCTTCTAGGTCTTTCTTGTCTGAGGATTGGTGGTCAGGAGATACAGAAAATTCCAGTTCTTATGCAATCATAGGACGATGTCTTCTGGTTTGTTTCCAGGGCTCTTTGTGAGGTAGGCTGCTGGTGCTCAGGGGAACAGTCTCAAGCAATCCCTTCCACACTTGGGCTTTTTCTTTCTTTCAGTAGATCTCTTACTGGTATGTTCTAGAAAGTTCATATTTGGGATTTTTCCATTCGAATAACTGAGAAATCATCCTTGGATTTATTCCTGCACCTGGTAACTTTGTGTCAGCATTACAGTTAGTAACTTCAGTTGGAGATTTTTGTTATTTTACAAATTTCTAGGATGTTAACTATCTTTTAAGGCAGCCTTCCTTAAAGGTCTTGCTATCATCCTGCTCAGCTCCAGCCCCTGAATTCTCACACTTTGCTTCCTGTCTTTCAGTGAGTCCTTAACACACAATAAAAGCATTTTCCCCAAAGACATGGGAACTATTTTTAAAAGTGTCTTTTATCAAATAGTTTATTTTTACAATGTGTATTAAAGCAATCTGACCATGTTTTACAAATTCCAACATCTTGCCCTGGGAACTAGTGAAAGCAATTTTTCACATATTTCTACTGAACACATTTAAATTCAAGGGAGTTCCATTGAGAGCTTGGCACCAGCAACTTAGAGTTGTGAGTTAGAAAACCTTTTCCCTCATTCCGTATCTCAGAGATACTGGACTGGATGGAAGCATGTTGAGATGGCATTTCTTCATAGCCTTCTTACAGCTGGCTTTGCCTTCTCTGTTAGTTTGGGTTGGTTGCTTTCCTAAAAGGTAAAGTATGAAGACTGTACAAAATATACACAATACCAATGTATCTGTGTAATTATAGATGTGAAATAAATCAGATAATGTTATATGCTGCTGTTTATTCAATAAAAATATGTGTTTATTCAAATCTATGACAAAAATAATTGTTATCTCACAATGAGTTCAGAAAGAAAGGTCCAAGTTTCTGATTTTATTCTTCAAAATCTTTAAAAAATGAAAATGATGTTTATAATCTTTAAGAAGTTAATGTTGAAGGTCTGAGAAATATATTTCAGTTCGTTGTTATGGAATCATCTTTTTGTACACTGTAAAGATGTGTCACTCTGATTGGTTTAATAAAAAGCTGAATGGCCAATAGCTAGGCAGGACTTTTGGAGCACAGAGGATGCTGGGAAGAAGAAGGCGAAGATGACAGGAGACACAGAGCAAGCAGGATGGGCAATATGGATATAAGGTAATAAAGCCACGATGCAAAAGATGCAAAAAGGAAATTAATAGAAATTAGTTAATTTCAAGTTATGATTGGAGAGCCAATAGTCCCATTAAAAATCCACCTACAGTTCATAGAGGGCTTTCTTAGAAAGCTGGGCACAATGGCATGGCATGACCTGGGCATGGTGGAGCATCCCTCTCTTCCCTGCATTCTGGTGGTAGAGATAGGAGGCTTAGAAGTTAATGGCCATCTCCAGTCCATAATAAATCAAGACCATCCTCAGGTGGTCTGTAAATGAGAACGTTTCTAAAGAGGGGCAGCATACATGTTAGCCCATATACCTTATATAATAGCAATTTACCAATGTGGTTAATAGACACCTAGGTATAAAAATGTAAACTATGACATTTCCAGGTAAAACACATGAAAAGGTCTGTATGAACCTGGATTAAAGGAAGTTTTTTTTTAAATTGTCACACACACAAAGGAGGGAACCTAAAAGAAAAACAATTACTTTGAATTTCATTAAAATTTAAAACTTCCGATTTTCAAAACATACTGGTAAATTATGACTAAGTCATAATTGCTCAAAGTGTTGATACTTGGAAAATGAGGATTTGGGAGGGGGATAATTAGATGAGGTCATTGAGAGCAGTGTTCCACAACTGTTAGGTCCCTTAAACTGGGGACACGAGATAGTTGCTGTGATGGCTAGTCTTGGCTGCCCATGTGAGTGTATCTGAAGTCAGCTAAAACCCAAGCATCTGGACATATCTGTGAGGAATCTGCTTGACTAGATTGTATGAGGTGAGAAAACCCACCCTCAATCTAGGTCCCACCTTCTGGTGACAGCATACATAAAGGGACATGGAAGAAGGAAGATGCTGTTTTCCCTGCTTGCCCTCACTCACTGGAGAGATTCGTCAATCCTCTTGCTGAGGTACTCCTTCACTGGTGCTAAAACCCACTTCTTCAGGATTCTCACATAGACTGAAAACCAGCAACTCTCTAGGAATTTTTGGGACTCCAGCACCAGACTGAGACTGCTGAGATATCCAATCTTATGACTGACACCTACATACACACACACACACACACACACACACACACACACACACACGTATGTGTGTATATATATGATATATATATATATATTAATTCTATTATTTCTATTCCTTTATAGAATCCTGATTAATACAATTAGTTCCTCTGTGTTTTTATCCATGAGCAGCCAGTAAAGATGTGTCTGGTTATGAGCCAAAGACAGAGATTCTGAACACAACCTATATTACTGGCACTTTGAACTTGGTCTTCTGGGTCTCCAGAATTGTGAAATATAAGTGTTTAAGTTCCCTAGCTTATGGTATTTTGTTATGACATTATGAGCTAACATCCTCACCAGCTTTTAAGTTTCAGTTAACCGTAAAACTTTCAGAGGACTGTAAAGATCACATACCCCAACTCAATGTCATTCTTCAATATCAACATTGAACTGTGCAAATCGATCTACCTCAAGACCCAACCACTCTTGGACATATACCCAAGTGGTGCTTAGTCATACCATAATGACACACCCTCAGTTATGTTCATAGCAGCATTATTCGTGTTAGCCAGAACCTGCAAACAATCTAGATGACCCTAAATCAAAAAATGGATAAAGAAAATGTGGTATATATACACAATGGAGTAGTACTCAGCAGTAAAAAACAATGACATCATGAGGTTTGTAGGCAAATGGATGAAACTAGAAAATATCATCCTGAGTGAGATAGCCCAGACTCAAAAGGACAAATATGGTATGTGCTCACTCGTAAGTATCTATTAGATGTAAATCAAAGGATAACCAGACTACAACCCACAACTCCAGAGAAGCTATCTAACAAGCAGGACCCTAAGAGGGACGTATGGATCACCCTGCAAATGAGAAATAGATGAGATCTCCATGAACAAACTGGGGAGCCTTCATCCAATAACTGATGGAAGCAGCTGCAGAGATCCAGAGCCAAGCATCAGGGCAAGCTCCAAGAGTCCAGGGATTCTATGAGCAAGGAACATCAAGATCATGATGAGGAAATGTACAGAGACAACCAAACCAAACTAGAGAGAACTCATGAACTATGGACCAAGAGCTGTGGAGCCCCCATGGGACTGGACTAGGGCCCCTGCACAGGCCAGACAGTTGTTTAGCATGAACTGTTTAAGGTGCCCCCTAGCAATGAGATCAGGATCTGTCCCTGGTGCATGAGTGGGCTTTCTGGAGCCCAATGCCTATGGCGGGACACCTTAAACAGCCTTGGTGCCGAGAGGAGGGGCCTGGACCAGCCTCAACTGAAATTACCAGGCTCTGCTGACTCCCCATGGGAGGCATTGCCTTGGAGGAAGTAGAAATGGGGGTTAGGTTGGGGGGGGGAAGGATGGGGAATGGAGGAGGGATGAGAGGGGGGTTGTTAGTATGTAAAATTAATAGAAAATTTCTTAGGAAGAAGAAGGAGGAGGAGGAAGAGGAGGAGGAGGAGAAGGAGAAGGAGGAGAAGGAGGAGGAGAAGTAGGAGGAGAAGGAGGAGGAGGAGGAGGAGGAGGAGGAGGAGGAGGAGGAGGAGGAGAAGAAGAAGAAGAAGAAGAAGAAGAAGAAGAAGAAGAAGAAGAAGAAGAAGAAGAAGAAGAAGAAGAAGAAGAAGAAACATTGAACTGTGATATACCATGTACACTTGAGGCTTATATTCTCAGGAGAGTAACAGGCTAGAAGAATTAAACTTCTCAATATGTCTGATACGTAAGTGCTGGGCAGGGCTGGGCACGATAATAGGAGTGGAAGGAAGGGGACAGTAATAGTATTGTTTACACCACATAAGGCCACTTCGGAATGGGGGAGGGGAGATGTGGGTTTGTGGCAGAAGTAGATCTTTATCCAAATCCTGGCCGGTGCTTATTGTCAGTGTGATTCTGAGCAAGTTCTTGGCAACCTTAAACTCGGTCTCCTCACTTGTGTAAGGGAGAGAAGCAATTTCTACCCCAGGGATTGTTGTGGGTATCAGATGAGGTAAGTCATGAAAGAAATATCTCCTATACAGCAGATTTTCAACAAATGTTAGTTACTCCTGCCCGTATAGGCAAGGGAGACCCTGGGGAAATGGTGCATAGAGGTAAAATAAAAACATCAAGCGAGCTCCGTCAAACGGACTTAAGGATCCCATCACCCAGCAGAGCCCCTTTGCAATATCATATATAAGTGAATTTGAAACTCAAAACCAAAGCACTGAGGCTGTCATATCATATTCCAATAGCAAATCTTTGTGGTTCTACACATTAAATAGCTTAAAAATGAACAGTGTGTAATACTAATGTGGCACCCTTCTGTATCGGAAAGCTGGAGAAGGGTCTTAGAGTATGTGGAAATGTGAGAACTTCATTGAAGTAGCTGGACCCCTACAGATCCCCACCTCCACATGTACCCACGGTCCTTATAGAATAACACTTATTGTAACACTTTTAAAGATGCACCACCAGTCAGGACTCCTAAATGAGGTAATGTGCCCACAAGTGGTTCCCATCCAGAAACGGGAAACAAACGCTGTTGTATTCTGGAACACAATTGTCAGCCATGTTCACAATATCTATCCTTCAGTCTGTATATAATGTATAGAACACCACGAATGAACCCCTCATCTACTTTCTCTCAGTCAAAGGCATAAATGCGCTTTCAAAATCCAAAGGCCACCTCCTTAGTCACTCTGTTAATGGTCAGCACTGCCCTCTAGTGGCAAGCATGACCAATCACAACTCTGTCCTTCTTCAGTGACCCCAGGGAGAGCAACCAGGCCAGGGCAGAGACTTGAGGAAAAGCTCCTGATTTGGGCAGCACTGATTACCAGATGGAACTAGATTTTGACGTTTCTGATTTTATTTTTTAGGGTGAGAATTCTTCCCAGTTCCTGGTGGCAATCTGAAGGTTCATAGAGCCTGATGGAAAAACCAAGAACAAGGTAACTGTCTGAGCTCTCTGTATGTATGACCTCAGGAGACCAGCTCATGTATGTAAACTAAAGAATGCAGAGCTTGCATGTGTTTCCTCTTATTCTCTTCATACGTTTCATAACAAGCCTAGAAAGACAGTGGTCAGTCAGTCAGAAACAGAATTGGAAACTCCTTTATTCAGAAAAGTGAATAGACTTATAGACACAAATGGAAAAGAAAGAAAGACTCGTCTCTACTCTACTGCCAGGTACAAAGGACAAAAAGATGAAAGGGAAGACTCAAGTTTAGTTTCCTACCTCGATTAGAGGAACCAAACACACCAGTACCTGTGACTAAATACACAAAGAAAGAGAAATCGAAAAGACGAGATAAAAGGAACACATGCCTTGGATGATATATATCTGGGGCCTTTAACTTTCTCCAAGTGGTGGTCAAGCTAGGAACCTTAGAAACAGACTGTATACTGAAGTCATTTTGTGTATGGGTGTGTGTACACACATGTATGTGTGTGCTCACGTGTGAGTAGGTGCTTGTGTATGCATGATGTAGAAGCCAGAAAACAGCCTTGGAACTATTTATTCTTCAAGAACCTTCAACCTTTGTTTTGACATAGGATCTTTCATTGGCCTGGAACTTGCCAAATAGGCTAGGCTAGCTGGCCAGAGAGCCTCTCTAGCCCTGAGATTATAGGCATAGGCCACCATTTCTGTTTTTTTTTTTTTTTAATGAGCTCTGGGTCCTCACACTTGTGTGGCCAACACTTCACTTAAGGAGCTGCCTCTCAGCCTTACCATAACTAGTTTTGATGAGAAAAACAGAATGGATGCAGAAACATGACTTTGGTCCCTGGAAATGCTAAATCCAGTTGAGCAAAGGCTGTGATTTGGATTCCCGGCTCGGGAAGTTTCATCACGCCATAGATGTGGCACACCTAAAGACAGCCAAACATCTGTTCAACTTGACTCTGGCCTTTGAAGAAAACCAAAAGCCAGATAAACTCCTGCACATGCTCCAGCCAGGCCTGGTGATACTCTTAAAGTTCTGAGAAAATTAAATTCCAGGGATCAAATATCGGCGAGCACTCCTTGAGGACTACCTGTTTGCAAGGTCATGCTAGGCAATGTATTAACAAATGCAACAACTGGACAGGCTGGCAAACAGCCTTTGTAACCACAAAGGGACTCTTGGTTCTGAGGAAAAGGAAGGCCGTATTTTGACTTTCAGGATTCGTAGAACTCAAAAAGATTTATAATTCTATAACTCAAAATGCTGTCATAATTTAGAGCCCCAGAGAGGCTAAAGGAATTACTCAAAGACACACAGCTCTTTATTGGCTCAGTCGTATGCACCACCTAATTCAATTGCCATTTAACTGAGTGCCTAAAGGGTTTTGGCTTTGTACTAACCTGCTGTGGTTTGGGAGCAAGTGGGAAACACACTGTTCAGTGTCTCTAGAATGTAGTTCATTGAAGAGGTGCTTGGGTAGCTGTTTGATGAACGGTTTTCCAACTGCTTCTTATTGTAACTTGACCATAGAGTAATAATGGCCATTTTACATTCTTCCCCCAGTGCCTCCTAAAGCCTTGCTACGTCTACTAACTTTGATATAACACTCACGTTCTTTATCCTAAGTGTTTATGCAAAATAACTTAAGTATCCCATAATACCCTGTCTTCAGAGTACAAGAGGACTGTATCTCACTAAAATGCTTTGATTGCAAACTCCCGGCGTGACACTGGGAATCCTTTTTTGGTTGCCTGTGGTAGCAAGGCCGTGTTTAATTTGACTTGAGTTTCTGCTGAATTATATTTGAACTCTTTCTCTGGTTAGATTATTTTAATTCCAAATGAATCTTTTTGTGCGACACAAACAAAGTTACACAGTTACAGAAAAAGCAGAAAAATATATAAAACATCCATTACACAACTGGAGAAAAAATAGTATTTTTAATACAGAAAGAGGCACTCCACACTATGTATCAACCTCATTTTGACAAGTGAACATCATGTCATACTATATAAAATAATAAAAGTGAAAACTCAGGCTTGTTTGTAATTTGACTCTGGTATATCAGTGGTTTGAAAGGGAAATGTCTCCCACAGGCTACTATATCTGAACTCTTGGTCACTAGTTGACAGTACTGCTTGCAGGTGGTGCTTATGGGACTTTTTGAGCATGAAGCCTTGCTGGAAGAAATACGTCACTGAGCTCTTGAGAGTTTATACTCTCATTGAACTTCCTGTTCTCTCTCTAGTCTACTTGTATGAGAAATGTGATCACACAGCCTCCAGCTGTGAGAACCTGCTGCCTCTGTGAGAGGTGTGATCACACAGCCTCCAGGTATGAGAACCTGCTGCCTGTGTGAGAGGTGTGATCACACAACCTCCAGCTATGAGAACCTGCTGCCTTTGTGAGAGGTGTGGTCACACAGCCTCCAGCTGTGAGAACCTGCTGCCTGTGTGAGAGGTGTGATCACACAGCCTCCAGCTATGAGAACCTGCTGCCTTTGTGAGAGGTGTGGTCACAGTCTCCCTCTATGAGAACCTGCTGCCTTTGTGAAAGGTGTGATCACACAGCCTCCAGATATGAGAACCTACTGCCTTTGTGAGAGGTGTGATCACATAGCCTCCAGCTGTGAGAACCTGCTGCCTCTGTGAGAGGTGTGATCACACAGTCTCCCTCTATGAGAACCTGCTGCCTTTGTGAGAGGTGTGATCACACAGCCTCCAGCTGTGAGAACCTGCTGCCTCTGTGAGAGGTGTGATCACACAGCCTCCAGCTGTGAGAACCTGCTGCCTCTGTGAGAGGTGTGATCACACAGTCTCCCTCTATGAGAACCTGCTGCCTTTGTGAGAGGTGTGATCACACAGCCTCCAGGTGTGAGAACCTGCTGCCATTCTTCCCCAACCATTATGGACTCTCCCTCTGATAGTAAATCAAAGCAACTGCTTCTTCTGTAAGTTCGTTTTATTCATGTTTTATTTTTTTTAACAGTAACTAGTACAGAAATTGTTGCCAGGAATAAGAAATGTATAGGACTTTGGAATTTTGGACTCAAAGAGTGGTTGAATGCTACAATTAGAGTTTGATAGTCCATTCTAGTAAGAGCCTGTACATAGTGCTAAGAATAAAGTAGATGGTGGAGGTCAAACTCATTACATTTTAGAAGGAAATAAAAACTCTATCAGCAACTGGGCTAGAACCAATCATTTGATATTTTAACAAATAATATGAATGTTTGCTTCCTGTGTCTTCAAAACTAAAAATTAAAAGATGGTGGACTAATTTCTTTGGTGGAGGAAATTTCAAGACAGCGTAACGTTGAGTCTCTGGCATAAACATTATTAATAACTCTAATGTGGGTCCACAGAGATCCAGAGCAAGTGGACAAGACCCAAGACAAGAAAGAAAGCAGATAATGTGCACCTTGGAAAGAAAGAGAACACTGGGAAACTCAATGCTGCCACAAAGGCATGTGCTGTAAAAGAGGCTGAAATTGTTAAAGATATTAGCACCTTTATGCTTTGTGCTTTGCACTGGAAAAGCAAGAAAAATGCCCTGAGTGCAAGACCCCACCCAGCTAAGCTTCCATCTTAGGAAAGGAAAGGGCCTGAAGAGTTCCCTGCTTCTAGGAAATACCAGCAAGCAAAAGCTGATGCTAATGTGGATTAAGGGTGCCATGGTCCATCCCAAACTAGCAGTGGAACTTAGCATCAGCTTCCAAGTGGTACTAGCTTTGAAAGCTTGAATGATGCAGGAGTGAAAGGGTCATGTAACGTTCTGCAGTTTCAGAGAGCCACTGAGGCCAAGCAAAGCATAGGAGGGGAGTTCTTACAATATCATCCCAAGGGAAGCCATTGCTTGAAGCTGCTAAAGTGAATCCTAGGTTTCTGTTGAGACCCCAAGATGTTGGGAATGCCAGAGCTGTGAGATATTTGCCAAGGAGAGTGGGAATATAGGGAGCAGAATCAGTTCAAGGGAGAGATGTGTGCTTCAGGCAGTAAAGCTTATGGAGCAGAGCGATCTAAGCCCTTTGAAACTAAGGCTCCAGGCACTAGACATGGACTGTAGGATTTGGTACTTTCCATGCTGGGGTTGGGTCTTGCTTTGGTCCAATATTTCCCCACTATGCCCCCCACTCCTCCCTTTAGGAGTGGAAATGTATACTCTGTGTTTTAAGTATGTAATTTGCTTTTTTATTTTATAGAGAGTCACAGTTAATAGAGTCCCTTGAGTCTTAAAAGAAAATTCAGACTTGAATGGTACTGGCATTAACTGTTAAAGAACATGGGGACTTTTGAGGTTGAACTAAATGCATTTGCATTATGATATTTCCAGGAGCCTAAAGGGGTCAGGGGTGAAATGTCATGGTTTGAGTGAGCAATGTCCCCCATATGCTCATGTATTGGAACACTTAGCACCCAGTTAGTGATGCTGTTAGGGAGGTCAAGGAATTTTTAGGACATAGTGCCGTGTTAGAGGCAATATGTCACTGGCAACGACCTTTGAGAGCTCGAAGCCTCATTTCATTTCTGGTTTGCTATTTCAGCTTACTGTGTGAACAAAAGTGATCAGCTTCTACCTCTCCAGCCACTATGGTCACCCACTCTGGAGCTGTAAACTGACATGTTCTTTCTTCTGTAAGTTGCTTTTGGTCATGGCATTTTATACAGAAATGGATGGGTAATGAATTTAGTGCGATATTATAGATATCAGCAAATGTGTGAATTCCATGAGTATATGAACACCCAGAAATTCCAGTAGTACTTCGCTTGCACCATCATGAAATGAAGTTTAATGGCTATAAGCAAAACTCAAGCACTATTGTTTTAGTGTTAAAATTTCTAGTTATTATTTACTATCTTTATTGGGGGAATTATAAATATGTGATAAAAATGTCAGTATCTTGTTAACTAGACTAATTAAGAAATATTTTCAACTTTTAGATGTTTAGATGAGTAAAAGACTATTTAAACACAAATCAACAGGAAATTAGTCAAATGTCCATTCTTCTTTCACTTCTGGCAAAAGAAAAAAAAGAAAGCTTTTAAAGTTAATTCAAGTCAATAATTATTTTTGAGTCTCTATTATGCTCTTAGCATTTCTCTGGGGATAAACATTGTTGCTAAAAGCATTCTTGGAACATCATTCTATGTGAAACCTTTGAGCTATTTAGCATGTATTAGAAACTGAGTCCTTTTTCCATACCAATGTTTCCTTCTGTAAAACCTTGTAGAACATGCACATGATTTACATCTGATTTAAATTTAGAGTGGTGAGAACTCTACCTGACTCTCTTCAGTGTACTAACATTTTAAGTTGTCTTTAATTATACTATGAAGTAGTTGTTCCCTATGACACAGCATAACACAGCAATAATTCATAGACCCTAATCCTAACCTCAGGAGCAGAGGGTACTTAGTAACCTGGATAGCCTACTGCCTCCAGTAAAGACCTTAGACTACATTGCTTGGAACTAATTCTAGAGGCTTTGCTTCTTTTTCCATCTTATTTTCCCAGATTGGAGCTAGCAACCATCATCTAAGTGGAAATGAGATATTAAAGTTTCAATTATAATCACTTATGCTTTGAAGTAGTCCAAGATAAATGTGTTAATTTCTTCTTAGTTTGCCACATTTCTTTACAAACAGACACCATATCTCATTTATACTTGTATCCCACTAAAGCCTAAAATGATGGTTTGCCTATGGAAGACACTCAAGGGACTATCTGTGAATTAAATTATTAAATAAGATACAAGTAGGTTATCACTGAGAAATAGTTCTCTGTGTATCATTGCTCTATAATTTACTGGCATAAGGAGCCATTTAGCCCATGATTCTGCTGGTTACAATTTATGCTGGGCTCAACGAAGAAGTCATGTCTAGCATCTCCAGTCAACTGCAAGTCCCTTGAGGGCTGATTCATCCATACAGACCTCAGATAGGATGATTCATATCTGCTCCACATGGTTTCTCATCCTCTGTCAGGATATCCTGGCTTTGTTCTCCTTTTGTGGCAGGATTCTAAGCGACAGCAAAACTACATACACAAGGGCATTGGAATTCTCTACTCGGAAAGAGGGTATGGTAATCTCCACAAGGTTTTCTTAGCCGAAGAAAGCCATGAAACAAGTCTGTATTTTTGTGTTGAAGAACTAGACTTTACTTTTTAATAGTAGGAGTTGTAAAGTTTTGTTTCAAAACTTCTATTTCCAGGGTGTGGTGAAGATTTGGGTGTGTTTGAAATCAATTTAATGTCATTTTCTCACTTAGAAACATCTCTCACCATTGAAATGTCATTAAAGTGGTTCCCCAAGTAAAACATTGCCACTATAGAACTACTATAATTTCCCACTGGTGCATTAGTGGACTAAATGTCATGGGGGTGATCAACCACTTTCTGGTTGTGTTTACGAGCTATTTATTCAACAAGATGAAATCAACACCAGGCACCATGATTGGGTCAAGAACTTATGGTAGATAGGGCATAAATGGTAGGGGAGAACAGCATACTGTTGTTTTTCTAAATGGGCATGGCATTAAGCTGATTCCTAATAATGTAATGTTATGCCCAGATATTAATGCAGCTCTCAACCCTTGTCAGAGATTCCAGTTGGAGTAGATGGTGATCAACATAGAGATCCATAACTGACCAAGGCATAAAAAATAAGAGACTGCATGATTCTCAGCCTGAAATAGGACATATACATTACATCACCCTTCCAAAGACTCAGAGATCATTGTAGAAAAAAGGGCAGAAAGAGTATAAGAACCAAAGGAAGTGGATAACTACAAGAAAACAATATATCCTGAACACATCAGGACAGCTACACATATGAAGTAACAGCTTATACAAGACCTGTATAAGCCCAAACCAGACCAATTGATCCATGGAGAGGGGAGTTGCAAAGTTCCACCCTAGCCATGGAGCTATTGGGAATTTTTACCTTCTGGGAGATAGAAAGACATTTTTCTCTAGGAGTGTTGCTTTTGACTAGTTAACCACACTGTAGTGAAAGATTATGCATTCAAGAGTATTTGGGCAGCACAATTTTGCCTCGATTAAAAAAAGGGGGGAGGAGGGCCTTAGGTTGGGTAGATAGGGAAGGGGGCAGGTCTTGGAAGAGTTGAAGGACTGCATGTCATTAAAACACATATAAAACTCTCAAAAACTAATACATGTTTAGAGGTCTGACTTCCTATTTTTTCTGTCTTTCACTTTGAGTAGAAACTTATCTTTCTTTGCAAAGTGAGTCAATTTTTCTACTTTATCTTTATGACTTAAACTTATTTATGTATTCATTTTTAAGTGAATTATACTGGAAATATTAACAACATGGCTCTGTTTAAAGTCCAATGTGTGAAAACACACAGAAAGTAGTTAAAGTATTCTTTGCTGGTCTTACAAGTGTATCCTATCATCATAAATAGAGAAGTTGTCTTTGTCTCTCACCTCCAAAATCACCAGTGATAAAACACAATATTTGCCAGCAAGTGTTTATACATAGGAAATTGAGAGATGCTTACCTGCCATACAGCAGGTGCTGAGATTGGCAAAAGCAAAGAATATTCCAGGACCAGGAAGTACCCCACAACTAAACATATGATCAATGTGCAAGAGGAAAGGAAGATAATTCATAAAGAAGGAAGCATAAATCTGAATGACTATAAACATCCAATGTAATTTGTAGTATTGTATTTAACTTAATAGAGAGCCTGTCAATTACTGAGCAAAGAAGTTGCATGGTCAGTTTTACATGTTGTAGAAGTGATTCTGAGCCAGACAGCGGTGGTGCATGCCTTTAGTCCCAGCACTGGGGAGGCAGAGACAGGTGGATCTCTGCGAGTTTGAAGCCAGCCCGGGCTACAGAGTGAGTTCTAGGAAAGGTGCAAAGCTACACAGAGAAACCCTGTCTCAAGAAACAACAACAACAAAAAGTGATTCTGATCCTAATGACAACAAAAAATTTTAAAGGAACAAAACTGAATGGTAAGTTTAGAAGACCAGATATGGAAGGAATAGAATGTGACCCAGGCAGACACACAATTCTTCTTTTAAAAAAAAAATAGGAACTTTAACTATTTAACAACATAGTGGACAAAACATTCAATTACACACATTTTTTAAGTAGCTGAATTTTGTGTATAACTGGTCTCTGTTTCTACCCAGAAAGTAAAAAAAGAAAAGAAGGAAGGAGGGAGAAAAAGGATGAAGAGGAGAAGGAGGAGAAGGGGCAGAAGGGAGAGAAGGGGAGAAGGGGAGAAGGGGGAGAAGGAGGAGAAGGAGGAGAAGAGCGAGAAGGAGAAGAAAAGAAACAAGTCCCCCAAAGGGCCCAAACAATATGGGAGCCTCAGTTCCTCTTTCTCGGAAGAATACAAACTCCCTGTTGGAGAGGAGACGTTCCTTTTCCTGGGACCTAACCCAGTGAAAAGAAGATATCTGTGAAGCCAGGTGACTAGATTTCTCCTCTATCTAGTCTCCAACTCTGAAAAGTTATAGTACTGCTTTCAGGGACTCATCACCTCAGAGAATGAATTACCCTAAGTGCCGAAGCAATAAAGGCTCAACCAGAGTCATGTAGTCCAAGGCTCCCTGACCTGTGCTTGGGGTTGTTAGTGCTTTTGTTTGTCTCTTTGGGTTTTGTTGACAAAACGTGGGAGTGGAGTTGAAAACAACAACCAGGCTATGAAAGGAAAGAAGGAACCTGCACAGTCTACCTGACCTTCATGATCCATCAGAACCAGTATGTGCACAGTTCTAGAGTAGTATGTGCTGCTTTCTAGAGTACAACCTCTTTGCTCCTGCAGATCTCTATGACTAGAAGTCTCTCCTGCACTATGGAACTTCCATTTTCCTTCAAATATTGAGCCCTAGACAGCATATCCACCAGTCCCCAACTATCTGATGTGTCTTCCCTTTGTTTTTACCTTCTCAAAACATCCTCCTCTTCACAGTCTCCATCTCAGCTCATGCAAGCATGTGATTATTCAGCTGCAATCTACCTCTGTCTTTGAAAGCTTCACATGGATAGTGTACTGCTGCCACACATATGGCTTACCTCATAGTTGGTGCACCCACTGGGGTGACTAATAAGTGGGTGAGGGTTTGAATTTATAAGTAATTAAAGGAAGATTTACTTAAGAGGGAGAAATATTATTTTAACATTTCCAAGTAGTGCATTTCAAACATATTAATGCTGTGAAATCAGGTGTTCTCTGTTTCCACTGCAAAAATATGCCTTTAAAAGATTCTTCCATGATTTTCCTCAACCTGCTCACAGATTGAGGCCGACAGATTGCCTAGATTGGAGACAGGGTAGTTCCGTCTCAAAGATCACTTAGACGCAGGCTCCAGCTTCTCCCTGAATCAGTGCCAGGTGTGGTGGTGGCTTTCACGATGCACATGGCTTTCCTATGAGGTCATTACTGATGGAAAGTATCAACACCTCTGCCCCTTGGGGAGGGTAAGAAGTCAGCTCCATTCAAATAAGCATTCCTCAGGCTCCTGCTTCGGAAACACTCGCCTGCTCTTTCCTACTGCAGATGTTTTAGTTTGAGGGACAGGATAAAGGATGACACTAAGGATTGAAAATCAGAGCAGACCCAATGCAGCTGCATGCAGAAAGGAACCAGTCAAGAGTTTCCATGTGTCTTCATGTTACCCTCTCTGTCAACCCTTCCACTTAATTTAGGCAGGCAATGAATTGTGTTCCAAAGATATGTCAATCTATTCTGGGTGGGTATCAAAAAAATGATTACTTATCCCATCTCCCACAGAGTAAGAATCACTAGATGGTAAAATGCTTGCTTAGTCTGCAAAACACCATGGTAGCAGTTTTTAAGACTTATTTATCCTATAAAAAATTGTGAATATATAGTTCTAAATATTAGCATTGCTCTTCCATATGAAGTCATTGTTATAAATGTCTATGTACACTAATGTTATTGAAAAGCAGAAAATAGGCAGGTGATAAGAAGGGAGTACATAATGAAAATATGACCCAGGAATGGATTTGGTAATTGGTAATTGGGCTGCTTTGATTTCCTGCATTGGACATTTGTGACAGAATAAGGCATGTTTCCTGAGCATGCATTCTGTTTATATAGGCAATATGTCATATGTCATATGTCAACAAGCATTACTGCATGCCCACTACATACTAGGTGTCACACCCTCAAACCATCCAAGACACTCCTGATCATAAGGCATTGGAAAGCAGGCAGACTTGTTCATCCAGTGATGGGTGAGAGGATGGATGTCTGGGAGAGAAAAAAAAATGCATGCCAGAAAGTGTAAGAAAAGACTAGTTTGGCAAAGAAATTCTAAGAATATTAGACTATAAATACAACTAGGGTATTTATGAGACAGAAACAGCTCTTATGGGCACAAGTGGTTTTTCAAGGAGCTAAAAATGAAAAGCTGGCATTTTTGAGGATGGAGGCTCCTAAAAAGCCTTTGGAGGAAGCCTTTGAAGTGGTAGTTTGTGGAGTTCTGGTTAATGTTTCCGTAGTGAGACTGGCAGATGGGTTATGGAGATAACGAGAAGAAGGAGTAGCTCAGCCCTCTTCAAACTGGACTGCACAAAGGGAGACCACAGCCCAGGTAAACTCAGGAGACACCACAAGTATTCCGATAGTCCAGAAAATTCAAGACCCTGCCATTTGTGGGGCAACAAGAAAGTCTTTACGATTAGTTTTTCCAAGTCACACAAAAGCACACACGTGTCCTACCCCTAAGGGATAAAGAGCAAGGGGAACAGGGAGATGGGGAAGAGCACAAACAAAGAAGGGAGAGTCAATTCCCGCTGGAGAGAAAGACTTCCCAAGTGACCAGCTTGCTGTGCACAAGCCCATTTAGTAAGAACAGCCCCAACCTTCCCCTTCAAGTTTGATCAGAAGCCACCCGCCCTACAGTATCACTGGCGCCTACTGAATTTTCACCAGAGACCTAACAGAAAACATCTGGTCGCTTACTTAAAAGTAAATCAATTGATTAAATCTGCATTTGCTTGCTTTCGTCTACCAGAAGCGTGGCTATTTCTCTTTTTCTTCTCCTCTGACTCTTTTAATAACTTCCTTGTGCTGTGAGTTAAAGTTTGGGACGAAGGTGTGTCTCCTTCTGTGTCTACATGGTGAAATTTACCACAGGTCAAGCTAAAATCATGTCGGAAATCCAGGGATGTAAACAATTTGGTCATATTTCATATGTAAATTGAAAGCTTACTTAACCACATGAGATGACCTCAAGTTGCAGACACACATGTGCAAACAGAATTCCCACTGCCTCTAGAAAGCCCTCACCATAAATGCTGAATTTTCTATTTTGAAATGTGACCTCCATGCTTAAGCTCATATAATAGTTTTAATAAAGGAAATTTCATAACGTGAGTAGATTTAGGTTTGGTCTTAACCAAAAATTTTTAACTTGAAAATGGAATATTTGTGGTGATACCTTTGTGGTTGGGATCCACATTGTCATATGTTCTCATTTACATCTATCTGTCAATACCTCCTCAACAATAGGAACTATAGAAAGCCAGACTTTAGGAAATAAGCAGGAAACACCAACCTGACCTGTACTATAGAAGCATTCATTCACAGAACAAATCATCCTGCAGCTCCAATGTGCCAATGCTGCTCAAGGCCCAGGGGACAAGTGGATAAATGGCAGAAAGTTTACCATAAAGAGGCTCACGAGCTAACAGGAAGAAAAATAAACATGCAGTCATAAAAGCCTGAAATGAATGTTGTGCTGAGGGATATATAAAGTGGCATGAGATAAGACAGACCCAAAGGAATCAACCTGCCTTTTGAGAACATGGAGCTGATGTGGGAGACACAGAGAGGATGCCCAACAAGGACAAACTATGTTCCTCAAAGATTATTCTGACATATTTCTGTGCTCTCAGAAAATCAACTAACCAAGGGAGTCATCAACTAACCAAGGGAGTCAGAGTAAGTCATATGTTTTAAAGATTTCCAAAGTGTCTGTACAAGTTTGCAGTCCTCCCAGTAATGGAGGAGTCTTCCCCCTACTCCACAGTCCTCTCTAGTATAAGCTGCCACTTGTGTTTTTTATCTTAGCCATTCTGACAGGTGTAAGGTAGAATCTCAGAATTTTGATTTGCATTTCCCTGATGGCTAAGGACGTTGAACAGGTGTTTAGGTGTTTCTCTGACTTTTGAGATTCTTCTGTTGAGAATTCTCTGTTTAGATCTGTACCCCACCTTTTATGAACAGAAACAGAGGAGGAATAGATTGTAGGGGGTGTGGAGGGGAAATGGAAGAAGGGAACGGTAGGAGAGGAAGGAAGGCAAAACGTGGTCACGATGTAAAATAGATTAAAAAGTAAAAAATAAATAAATAAAGCATTGATTATGAAAAGTAAATAAAATTAATCTTATTACTCCCCCTTGACAATTATCAACCAAGAGAGCATATAATAAACAATAAGTTTTTAAAGGGAGGAGAACTTTTTAGTGCTGAGAAAAGCAAAGTATCATGGCAAAAAGGAACAGACAGGGAAATGCAGGTTGGCTGATGGGTGGGAGGAGCGAGTTGAGACCTCTGAGACATTAGGTAAATAACAACTGCCTCCTTTGGTTGCTGAGTGGCTTAATCAATACACACAGAAGAATGCCAAGCACATCCTCAACATGGAGCAGATAATGTTTTCTGTCACCAACTGTCCGTAACTAAAAACACAGGCCATAAGAAGGCACGGTTTTATCTGACTCTTATCATCAATAGTGGGGGCAAGTTGAGACACTTATTGAGACACAAATGTAAACATCTTAGCTTAGTTTTTGTTGCTGTGATAAACCATTGACCAAAACAAGTTGGGGGATGAAATTTTTTACTTAGCTTAGATAGTCATAGTACAGTCGGAAGTCAGGGCAGGAACTCAATCAAGAGCAGAGGCAGAAACCTTAGAGGAATGCGGATTAACTGGTTTGCTCTCATGGCTAGGTCAGTTTGTTTTCTTGTATAACCCAGGATCGCTTGCCCAGGGATGGCTGTGCTCTCTCCCAACAATCATTAATCAAGAAAATGGCCCACAGAAATACCCACAAGCCAATGATGGAGGCAGTTCCTCAACTGGTGTTCTCTCTTCCTAGGTGACTATTGTCAGGTTGACAGAAACTAACCAACACGATAAATCTGATGGTCTGCCTCAGCTCCTAACACCCTAAAGCAGGCGAATCATAACCGAGAATGTGACTCCTAGGAGGTTGCTTGGCACAAAATACCACCCCAAGGCCTTAGCCTGGTGACGTCTTTTGGTAGGTGCCACAGCAAAAGAATAAAGAACCAAACCAGCTTACAGATACGCCAGAAGATGTTCCACCAGAAGGAGAAAGATGAATATTATAAAACAAGCAAAAACCTTACAAAGCTCATCATGTACCACAGCTATGCTAAACGCTGGCCAACTCTTAGGGGCATTGGTGCTGAAGGGGCTAACACATAAGCAGTGATTCCTGCCCAGAAATAATATAAAACACAATGCAGAGACATGCTGGCTTCGTGTGCTGGAGGCTCTTGGAACAGGAAAGAAAACTGTTATTTCCCTCACTGGAATACCCTCCCCAAATGAGTGTGTGGTAAGTGTACCACCACTCTGGCATCTATCAGAGGACTTTTGGTCATCTCTGTGGGGTGTAAGCTGACAATGAGTACCGCTAAACATGGAGCTGAATATGAGAAGAGGAAATAAAGGGGGTTTTCTCGTTCACATTCCTGTCCAGAGGTGGAAAAGCCAGACCAAGCACGAGATAAAGCATATCATCTGACAAAAAAATAGAGAGAACTGAAAGCTTGGGATGTCATGAAAGCCAAGCACAGTAGGAGAGAAACTTCAGATACATAATTCATACACAGAACTGAAAACAACCAAAAGCCAGTTGGTGCTTCTGAGAAACAGCCAAATCACGAAGTCCTGAGCCCTTCAGAACGTTCTTAATGAAGCCTTATCCAAAAGCAACTCCCAAAACATATGTTGCAATAGAGATTTTTTAGACCAGCCTGTATTCGGGAGCTATAATGGAGGGGAGATGGTGCTTGGTTCTGGGGGATATGATCTCCTGCCTTAAAGCAACTTACAGTCAGGTGTGGGACATATTAGGTGTAGTCCCCTGCCTGAGTGGGTTCTGGGGAAGAATCCAAATGACATCATATAGCAGGGTACACATTTTAATGAAGAAAAGCAAGTATTGGGAATTAAACAATGTAGAAGTCAATGAATGACTTGACAAAAACATTGCCCAAGCAGAGTAAAGCACGTGTTCTAAGATTTTCAGTGTTGACATAGCAGCTGTCCTATATTTCAAAGCATTGATAAACTGTAGAAAATGCCCCAGTAGATGAGGAACTGTCAAAGGAACTAAACCATCAGCTACTTGGTACGTGTGGGAGTCCGGGAGGGTTATGATAGTTACTCACATTATTTTCTTTCTCCCTAACTTTCAGGTTTTCTTTCAAATGCTAAGCTAACAGCATTCAGATTCATGTTTGGAAGATATATATCCTCTTAACAGAACTAAATGCATGTATTATATATTTTCAAGGTAATCTTGTTTTTGATGTTGTTTGTTTTGGAAACTTGGGGCAACAGGCCATTCTATCTCTTTTCTGAATGTAGTTTGTGAGTATGATCCTCTGTTTATCTTCCAGGCTGAAAGGGGGTATATAGCCACAAACACAAGATTTGATGAATAATTTGAGTCAGGTTGTGAGACAGTAGGTTTCCATAGGGCTTTTTATACCCTCTTCCTTTGGGGCATCACTCCCTCCAACCCCTGGTTTCTGACATACTCCCACATCCCTCCCTGATTACGTCTTTTTGTCCCCAGAGGAAACCTACTAGTTAGTAAACTAATTTCAAAATACAACTTAGAAAAGAAAGTTCCAATGGAATTACCTGCATTGGAGAAGAGGGGCAATGTTGCCCCCAGAAGAAATGGGTTTGAAATAAAAATCAGAGTACAAGCCCTGGAATACCTCCCTATGAGTTATTGGTCAGAAAGACACAGAGATTTACAAAAAAAACACAGGCTATTGGTATTCTCTGGGTTACTCAGCATAACAACATAGTAAGACCCTATTGCTGAAGACATTATATACTTCAGGACATAGAGTAACCAACCAGGTCAAAGCAACCAGGAAATTTCTTCTTTAATAGCTAGTTTTCATAGTGCAAGAAGGCATTGTACAGACTGCTGGGGGAGAACAGACATCAGTGCTCATGTCCTGTGCTCATCCTGGTGTGCCAGAACACTCACCTGACAAGCAAGATATGCCTACTGCTTCAGTCGTGACACATTTGTAGGACAAAGAGTCACTTTCTGATTGGATTTGAGTCCCTCTCCATGAGAAGGAATTTCATGCCCAGTACTAAAATCCTGGCCCAAATCCCGTGGCTGTGGGAAGTCATAGACCTTAGGGTAGAAATTGTTATTATTATTTTTGCTAATATTTTTAAATAATTTTGCTAGTAATTATTTTTGCTAAATTGCCATGTAGTCAAATTGCCTTCTTTATATTTGTATTTACGCCAATAGGCCTGGGCTGCTCTCAACTGCGGTCAGAGAAGCTTCTGTTTTTTGTAGTGGGAAGCAGTCAATGGAGAGATGTGTAGCTGGTCACAGTGCTGAGCATAACGAATGAGTGGCCAACCTTAAATTGGACAGCTGTATTAACCACCACCCCTGCATACACACCAAAGCTCAGGGAAGATCTTGAAAGAGGAAATAGAAATCATGTGAGAGCAGTGGATAAGGAGGAGTGGTATGAAATGCTATTTTCTGTACTTGACATAACCATGAGTCAACAGCAGCCATGGTTACCTGCACAAAAGACCCATACAAAATCAAGCCAGAGGAAGTTCTAGCATGAATGGCATAGGAGATTTCCAGGCTGTACCTCATACTGAGGAGCTATTGGTAGCGGAGTGTTGATACGGGGAGAGAGAATCACTCTTTACTGGGGATGTGGCCACTGGTAGGTTTCCCATGAGCCAGTGGATGGCCCTATATACCATGTGTGGACATTTCAACAAGATGTAGTAGGTTATAAAAACAACAACAAATAGAAAAATAAGATATAAAGTTGGGAGAGCTCACATTGAAGGAATATGGGGGAGCTGGAAGGAAAAATTTGGAGTACACACATATACATATATTTCATTGTATACATATATGGAATTCTTTTAAAAAAGGCAAAGAATTTCAAAAAGGGATTTGATGAACAGTGGAAATGAGACGAAGGCTATTCCTATAGAAACTAAAATTACAAATTGGGCTTCTTTTTCTTACGTGTTTTTATAATTTACACACAAGTCAGGGTTTAAGAAAGAAGGAGAACGTGTCTCTAAAAAGGCTGTTAGGGTGAAAGATGTCTTGGAAGCACTCCCAGGGAACACAATCAGTCAAGGTCTTGTGGTCTACCTGAAAGGACAATGGGATGTACACTGTAGTCAAGGAAAATAATGGGGAAAGACAGAGTGATGACAGCGCACACCCCAGCTTAGGCAGAGAGCGTGGGAAAGAAGGAAATAGACAGCCAGAAGGATGCTTCCAGGAAGGAGTCATCTCATCTTAAAGCTCCAGTCAAAATACCTTCGTGCAGAAAGGAAAACAACTTTAGAAAATTACAGAAATGGCCAAAAGGAAAGATTTGAGAATGACAAACAGGATTTCAGCATACACAGCCTTCTTGAAATATTTATAAGTTCCATATTCGTTTCATCTGTTAAAGATGAATGTATTACTGAATTTGTTTTCAAGATGAAATTGTGGAAAGTCTGAAGTCCTTATAATGTGGTTCAAAGCAAAGCTAAGAGAGGGATTTTTTTTTTTTTTAACCACCATAAACACCTAAGATGGCATTAGATTTTGGAGTGTTTGTATTAATGTTCCTGGAGAACCATGCTATGCCACTGGCCAGGAAATTACACACCTGATTTGGTCTTTGGAATATGGAAGCACACTGAGCACACATGTGCACAGGCACAAACCACTCAGTGTTGAGAATGTAAAATAGAGGATAAAAAGCCCCCAATATTATGATCCAGCTCACCAACAAACTCTGCTCATGGCTAGAGTCCCAAGGGTTTAGAATTTCCATGAGGTTTCAAGATCGTCTACTGTGGTTGTTTTAAAATTGTGCCACAGAATTCCTAGCACTCAAGAGTATGCCCCAGTGATCCACGAGAAGTAAGGGCATGGCATATAAAAGAAAACAGGCTTTAAATTTCCTGAGAAGTGTCTTCGCAGTAGGGGTCAAGCCTCGACCCTTCAGAGGCAACCAAGGGCTACATCAATAGCCCATGTTGTTTTGGTAATCAATCAGATGATCTGACCAATCATTCGAAAGGAGGTTTCTCATGACTGCTACTGGGGATTTTGTTAGTATATAGTTCTTTTGGTTGTTGTCAACCCAAGTAGCTTAACTTCCTTTAAGACATATAGATATAAATACACATGCAGATAAACCTATATAAAGATATATTGATATACACATATGTATTGTATATAATTTTAGGGAAATATAAAATAGTATGACTCCTTCAGGCTTTGTTATTTCTTTCCTGTCCCTCCTTCTTCTATGTACTGAACTCCTTCTCTCCTCCCCAGTTGGAGCCCTGTCTGTGTTATTTCACTTCCCGCCGATATCACCTGTGTCCTGTTATGTTGCTCACAAGCGCCCTCTACCTGTGCTCTCTTTATACTTCCGTGGATTCCGTGATCACTCCATGTGAAGAAACGGCTGCCTAAGTAAACGCAGAGTAATGGCAATATCAATGCACATGTTAATACGAGGAACTGGGAAAATTCACAGGGTCCCACCACTCGACAGACGACAACAGGCAACTATTGACTGTGGGGGGAAGGAGGCCTAGTCTTTCCCAGGGATGAGCCTCCTTGCTGATTGTTCAATGCAGAGTGGTCAACTCTGAAACTATATACATACAAATCACAAAAATGGGCTCCAGAGGTTGTATTTACATTTATTTGTGCACACTTACATGCACACACATCAACAATAACAATCAAATAAAAAACAATAATAATCAAAGAAAAAGAGGTTATCAACTTGAGAGTGGAAGGGGATGTGGGAGACTTTCGAGGAAGGGTGGCTGAGAGGGGGTGGAGGGAAAATGGAGGAAGCAAAGTGATGCCATTCTATTTCAATTAAAAACACATTTTATTTTTCTTTTATTTTTGAGATTGTAATATAATTACATCATTCCTCCACTTCCCTTTCCTCCCATAAAATTTCCTGTTTTTTGATTCTAACTCCATTTTACATTTTAAGATTCTGTGTAATATTTGATTTAATTTCTTAAAAAAAAAAAAGAGTTCTGCAACTCAACAAATGGGAGCATGATCAACTTAATCCAACCACTTTGTGTGATAAGAAAGGAGACATTGGGCCTAGAAAAATAAAATTAACCCTAAAATTCTCAAAATAGGTGGCCTGCAGAATGAGAATTTTGTCTTAGTTATGCTTTCAAAAGCAGAGATGACACAAAGCCTTGGGAATTCCTTCAGGAAGAGAACCTCAGAGACTAGGAAAGTGACATGGGGAAGGGACAATGTTCGACAAAGCTGTGGGGCCAGAATCACTGTGGGGCATCAGCAAGTGGAACTTACCTTTTGCTATTTTCCACATGAGAAGCCATGCAGATCATGCGAGTGAATGATCTCACCAAGAAGCTGGAAATCAGGACTACAGCCTACCTGCTCCATCCCACGTGGACTCTGGTTTGTCACTGGGGTCCTTATCTGCCCTGTACTCCTCAGTATTAGAGTAAGGCCCCAGCACTCCCAGGAATGTCCTAAGTGGAGCAGCAGAGAGCCACAGGTTCTTAGGTGGGAATGAGCAGGTGGGAAACTATGATGTCTGTTAGTGGGTGTATGGGCTACAGGATATACACACATCTAGTACTCCTCTGTGAACCCAGTATTCTCACTCCCAAATCCTTACCTTGCGGATGTCATGCTAAAGGAATGCATTTATACCACAAAGGCTCTGTATCCTACATCAAGCTCTTCTGTCCTGATAAACTATCTTCAGACTCACAATGACCCAAACCTGTCACTTCTTTCCATGATGCTGTAACATAAGTGAGATTATTACATACACTTAAGTAGCAGAAAAATTTTACTCCATTTCAACTTAAGTCTGTTGATCATTCCTCTGAAAGAAAGATCTAAGATTTCACCAAATGAACGGAAATTAGGTGATAACAGGGATCCAGCCAGAACTTTTCTTCCAAAGCATTATTATTCCATGACGGGGCCAGGGAGGAGAAGTTCCGAACGATGCCTCAAGAGTACAGGGAGCTGAAAAGCTCTAGTGTGAGCTGGACGTGGGCTTAGCTCCTAAGCCGGACCAAAAGAATGTAATAGAGAACCCTCCAGGAAACCACAATTATTAGGAATGACAAAGTAAAGTAGAAGGCAGAGTGATTAAATGCGAAGGCCACTCTTAACGAGAGTGACGCAGATGGCTGTCATTTCCTTTTCTCATTTTAAGATGATGGGTCTTCTGCCCACTGGTCTCGATGCCAAAATATAAGGCAGAAGTATTTTCCAGTCCCCACTCCAATAACAATTTTCTATCTTCCTTCACAAGATTTTGAAATAATTTTCATAATTTTATAAAACTTGTAAATGTCTTATTTTTTCCCAAGTAAATGGTTTTAAATAATAAGTTAGGATTGATTTTAGAGGGGATGATTTATTCTTATGGATTATACTCATCTGCATATAAATGTTTTAGAGAAGATTGACAGTGTCCTCATTTCCACCCATCTAAATTATCTTAAAGTTACAGAAGTCTGTTTTATTCTAAAGATTGATTTGTGGGAAGTATGTGGGTGTGGGTGTGTATGTAAACATGTGTGTAGTGGGTAGCCATTCCAGCTTGGATCTGGAAGTTCCAACCCACATTGAGACTCTGGCAACTGTTACACCTACGAGGCGGGGCGAGGGGAGGCGCCTGGAGACCCCAGAGCTGGCTGGGCAAGCACTCACTCGGTGCAGGGACGCTGAACGGTGGAGATGGACCGAGCAGAGCTCCAGAGAACACCGCTGGAGTGCGATACACCTTCCCCAGACCCTGCAATCTACCTATCCCTTAATTTGTGAGTTACACCATTAAATAAATATCCTTTTAACTACATGGAGTGGCCATAATAATTTCACCAATACATGTGTGTGGGTAACTGCAAAGGCCAAAAGAGGGACCTCATCAATCCCATGGAGTTGGAGCAGCCTGATAAGGGTGCTAGGAACTGAACTCCAGTCCTCTCTAAGGGCAGCAGCAAGTACTCTTAACACTTGAGCCATATCTCCAGCTCCTCTCTTATATTCTAAACAAATGCATCCCTACATAGGAACTTAGACGTGAATATCTGGGCTCTCACATGCACCCACATTAAACAAAAACCCCTAGTCCCAGAAGATGTAGGCTTCCTATGACTTGTTGGTCAGGAATGTCACAGAGGCCCCCAAAACAATATAGATCTTAACAGTCCTCTTTGTTGCTCACCAGAACTAGATGATAACACCATATTAATAAAGACATCACACACCTTGCATGCATGACATGGAGAAATTGAGCTGGAATGGAGCTGAAATCACTCTCCCTTCAGGCACTAGATGTCTTACACATTTGTGATCTATGAGATCAACTTGCCAAGTAAGATGTGCCCACTTGTGCAATAGTGGCATGGCTATTATAGGGGTAAACAACTGCTCTCAGCTCAAATTTGAAACAGGAGGGAATCCAAACATGGTACTGTAAATCTAGCCAAAAACCAGTAGTGAAAAAGATCATAGGCCCTACAAGGAACTGAATACTGTTGTTTACCTAAATCAACATGACATCAAGTTGTCTTCTAAATATTTATTAATAGACACACCTCTTGCCTTCTTTACCATAATTCACAGAGGACCTATTTGAATTCAGTATTTTTTAAGGCTAAAGAGACACAGACCCTGCAATGGATTGAGCTCAGGTACTGGGGTATGATAAAGTGTGTTGTTAAAAGAATCACATGCCTAGAAGAATTTTACTTTTGTATTTTTCTCCAGGGAAAGCTTTCAGTAGGTCAAGTAAAGAGGATTTCAGAGTTTCCATTGACACAGATGGGATGTTAGTTAAAGTTCTTCCACTTGAAAATGTTTACCACAGAATAAAAGGAAATAAAATGCAATAACTCACATTATGACATCCAGTAGCATATTAAGCACTTTCATGAACCACTTTTTTCGATCTGTATGAGCACCTTTGAAACAACTACTCATTTGATTCATTACCAGCACATGAAAATTATTATTTAGAGACATTATCATGAGTGAATGTATCAGGAAGATAGATTTTAAAACCAAATCTGTATAATCTAAATATTGTAACTTTAATCATGGCTGACAGTTTCAGGATCCATTAATACTTTCTTAATAGCAAACTATAAATGAGATATGTGAATGGATTCACATGTACAACATTAATTAATGTGGCAAGGTCTATGACTATCAGGTCAACATAGAATGCCACCTCAATATATAAATATGGTGTCAAACTGTATTTTATATGACTTAATCAATATCAATAAAGAGTAAGCAGTCATAAAACTACATTATTAAGGCTTTATATTAAATATTTTTATGTGATGACCTTGAAAGGGAGACTACCAGAAGCCAAAGGAATATAACTTATGTCATTTTGGGGATAGAAGTATTAATTGTTCCAGGCACCTGCCAATGACTGTATCAGAGACACAAAAACTCAACCTGGGAAACTGCCCTGACTGATTTCTGAAATGGTAAGTACCACACTAATATGAGCCCCAATGTGCTCTAGAATGTGTATATAAGCATTTTACTCTTAATTCCTTACTGGGAGAAATCGTAAATACCTGATATAATTTTCAGTCTATTTAGAGAAGAAATGTCAACTTAATATGGAATTTTAGTATTAAAAAGTACCAGAAATAAAAGAAAAGAGTTATTAGACACATAGACACACACATACAAACACACGCACGCACGCACGCACGCACGCACGCACGCATACACACAAGTTTTTCAAAGAAAAGGTCTTGAAACCCAGAGCTCTATCCTTAATATATTTGTCTAATTAGTGCTTGGGAGTGTGTGTTTGTGTGAGTGTGTGTGTGTCTATGTGTGTCTGTGTATCCACATGTGTGTGTCTATGTGTGTGTGTCTGTGTGCTTGTGTGTTTCTGCATGTGTGTGTGTGTGTGTGTGTGTGTGTGTGTCTGTGTTTTAAACTTTCTTACTTCACTCAAAGGTAATGCTCAAAACAATAAGTGACTTGGTACAATCATCAACCATGTAAACAGAGTCCCTCCTTGTAACAGATGCTCTGGAAGTCCTTTCTTTGCAAGGTGTTAACAATTTAATGACAGAATACAGGAGATGTTGTTAGAGGGGTGCACAGGAGGAATGCTGCAATCTGGGTGAATGGGATGGACTGGATCTCAAAGAAGCTACTCATTCAGAAAACCAGTTATTTGTAACTACTCAGATATTTACCAGTGTAGCAACATGCTAACATTCACAAACTGTATTACTAATCTAGGTTATTTTACAATAAAGCAACACATAGGAACTAATTCAGATCATTTTAAAAAATCCATTTATGTTGAGAACTTTGATACAATAGACACCAAATTTTTTTAAGCATACAAAGTAAAGATTTTTAAAGTAATGCAATTATAACTTCTCCATATTTGCTAATTTGTCTATTTGCCACCAACTCACTATCCCAATATCTAAGGGGGAAATGCCTTTTCTGTAATAGGAAAATTGAAATAAACCATGCCGGCTTGGACATTTATCAAGAAATAACTAGATAAGAGTTATCTAGTTAAATAAATATATAAATAAGGCTATACGGCCAGTATACAAGAAAGTAGACCAGGGACAGCCAAGAGCTCAGCATGGACATTGGATGTAGGGCTGCCAGACCTGAGCCTTAACCTATAAACTCAGAAGCACATGGCTATATTCCTTATGGCCACTAATAACCAGAATTCCACCTATTCTTTCTCTATATTTGAATCTATTCTTCTTGGCAACCTTACCTGCTAACCAGCTAGTAGCTTCTTTTGATAGATTTGGAAAGCAAAGCTGAAAGTTCAGGGACTGCCCATGGGGCTCTCCTTCCTGTCCTCAGAAGATCCTGGGACTCAAAGGCAGCATTTGCATGCTGAGCTACCTGCAAACCTAGGCAGCAGGGTCATAGCGTTGGAGGTATCGTTGTCCTCAATTTGTAAGCAACAAGAAGGCGGTTGTTGTATACCATAGACAGGATTCCTGAATCCAGGAAGATTCATGTTCTTTTAACCCTGTCCTCTACTGCAACAGCCAGAAACATCTCTAATGATCTAAAGTCCCTTTGCAGTTTTCATCGCCTCCTTGTTTTCCACACTTCCTCCCTCCGGCATTACAACTGGGTCACGATAAGGTACTGAACTAGCTGAGAATCCTATTGCTTTATAATTCTGGAAGAGAATAAGATCCATCTGAATGCATTTTGTTTGAGTTGGCTTCCTCAGACCTCCTTTGACCTAGAGCCAAAACTATTTCAGCTGAGTTTTCAGTTTTGCCCCTCTGCACCCAAATGGTTTGTGTGTGTGTGCGCACATATATGTGTGCTTTGTTCTTGTCATTTATAAGAGGTCCGTGGTATACGAGGTGTTAAGTCGTTTTGTGAAAGTCCTGTGGTGATGCTAACATATTCCATCAATGGTGATCCACACAGCTGTTAATCGTCAACATCTCTGTAACTCTGAAAAAGCAACAGATCGGACAACTGTCCCTGATTCTGGGGGCAATACTTTCCTTGGTAGGAGGCTGAGGTGACTGCTTGCAACACATGTGCCTATTATTTTGCTGTGTATCAATCATAGGATAACAAATCATTAAAATTAGCCACAGATGCCTTTACTAGTAAGAAAACAACTAAAATATCCACAGCATGGAGTGCAAAGGCAGGAAGGGGAAATGCTGTTTGTTCATCTCCTGAATAATAAAGTAGGAAGCTGAGGAGGAAAGGGCTGATGACCTTCTGCTCTGGAAACTTACCCTGGGTTTGCACACATTCTGGGTTTACATTTTCTCAAAAGCATCTTCTCTCTCTTCATCTCCATCTGCATATGTGGATACATGTCGCCAGAGGGTAGTGAGCACACATGTGAGAGGTAGCCCAAATTCACTTCATTCTTTCTCTTCTCAGAAAGCACAGCATGTGAGCAAAGCATGTGGAGTTCTGTGCTGTTCTGAGATATGGTCTGTACAATTAGAAATGTTTCTGGTTATTGCAGTAGAGGACAGTCCTATTGTTAATACAGTGCCTTTCCTGTTGTTAATAGGACATGAATCTCCCTGGATTTAGGAATCCTGTCTATGCTTACAAAATGAGGACAATGCCTCCAATGCTCTGACCCTGCTGCCTAAGTTTGCAGGCAGCTCAGCATGCAAACGCTGCCTCTGAGTCCCAGAATCTTCTGGAGGCTGGAAAGAGAGCCCCATGGATAGTCCCTGAACTGCTTTCAGTTTTATTTTCTAAACCTACTGTCTCTGGACACAGCAAGTTACTGACATCCCATCAGAGTCACAAAAACAAAAGGAAAAATAGCATCAGTAATCATCCCATGGAGGTTTGAAGCCAGAACAGTTGTCCACTGGAAAGATAGATGAGTGGCCAAGAGCTCCCTTCCTGGACAGTTAACCTAGTCTGTGCCCCAGGCAGGGGAGCTCGATGCTCAGAATGGACAGCATCTCACACTCTGATCTTGACTCCCTGGTTGCCAGGTCAAGTTCAAAGCCCATTTCCTTGCAGCCTCCTGGCTACCCCAGGTGTGATGCTCTGCTCTGCATAACCAGTTAGCTCAGACCTCTGTGTCCATGTCACCCTTGCTGCTGATGAACTAAATTAACATGCACATGGACTGTGTCCTTTTTGTTGAATACGCTGACAATCCTCTGGAAGAGAAATTCTATTTACAACAGTTGGCCAGGGAATGTTGCATAGTGACATTTGCTTTCTCTGATAATTGGGGCTCATTACTAAGCTTTTGGTGTAGCTGATCGGGGGCAGGATAACCCTATCTCTGGAGGATGAAAAGAAAATTACATTCCAATGGTTCATAGTCTCCTTCCAATTATGTGTTTCCTGATATCCACTCAGTAGGCCCAATATGGACTGGAGTACAGAAAGCTAAGTGAGGGACTAGCTTTGGAACCAGGTGAGAAGTGAGGCACGTATGTGTGCCTGTGTTAGTGACTGTGCATCTGACCTCACAGACCATGGGCTGTGTGAGATGGGTATGAAAGTAGCAGCACAATTTCCTACATTGAGCAGACTGCTTTCCAAACTCCGCAATGGACAATTTAGTCTCAACCACCGTGTGAAGTGTGGATAATACAAACAGGAAACCTGGGATTCCCAGTGCAACTAATCTCTGGAAAATAGCCATAGCCTGAGGAAGCCATAAATCCTGAAGCCACCTCCTGCCATCATTTACTCCACATTAGTATCTTCCTGATAAGTGGAGAAAGAAAGAAATGGGCATTGCAGCCATGGAGGACAAAACTTGAAGACCCCCTCCCTCTCAAGCACTGTGCACTCCCTGCCAAACTTCTCTCCGAATCCCTGCCCAGTCTGGGCTTTCTTTGCCCACTTGCCATCAAGTCACAACTACTATTTTGCTCTCCTGCCATTTTTGTGATAAAGACATAAAAACATTTTTTTGTTTGAGGCAAGGTGGCTGATTCAACCTGGCTTCAAATTCACTATCTAGCTCAGGATAGTCTTGAACTTCTGAACCCCCTGCTTCCACCTCCCGAGTGTTGGGATTGCAGGTATGTATTCTCATAGCCAGTGAATGCAGAGACTGGAACCTAGGCCCTCATTGAGCTACAACGCCAACTGCCAACTTACGTTTTTATTGTTTAAAATGTTTTTTCTATTTCTTACATGGAATGATATCCTGTCCAAAAAAGTGTTGTATCCAATACTTTCAGTAAGGGCAGGAAATCATTTGGGTCTGAAAAATGGCCACTGTAGGAAACAGAGATGGCCGGTAGAGGATGGTACTTCTAACACATGTGCCAAGTTGTTTCACTGTGTCAAGACTCCTCCAGGAATAGTCTTTCTGGAGGGTGTTTTGCTTCTTGTCTAAGCAATAAAGTGATCTTATAGGGTGCAAGCTTCACAAAAACCTTGCACAGTACAAAGCTGGGGTGTCATAAATTGGGAGAAATGACAGAAACTTAACAAAATAACAAGGTCAAGATCAGCACACTGTTTCATTTCTTTGCGGGCTTCAAGATAACCCATTCACAGCTAACTGAAAGCAGGGTTGTGTTCATACCCAGTTGCTAATTCAAACCAAGTGGCAGAAACAATGTAGTGGTTCCCCATTCATTATGGACCCACTTAAAATTCAATGAAATGGAAACAGGAAAGTACTGTGGGAGAGACCACAGCTTCTCAGTGCAACCTTTTCAACTCACCTGGATTTAATCATGTACCATTAGGCCTTTCTCTGGGCAAGGACTCATTCATTAAATATGACCTTCTCTGGTACTCAGTCAAGTGAAGAGCTGAAATTTAATTTCTCTAGTATTTTGTTTTCTTTCTTTGATTGTTCCATATTTATAGGGTATGGATAGATCAACATCCTAGAAATATCTATATGCAAAAAAATCAGGGGATATAAACATCCAAATAGAAAATTGCAGCTTCTTACAATATGCAATCCCAAAGCCAACAACATGGAGAATAACCAGGGGCATTTATATCTAGACAGTCAACTAGCAGAACTCTTTGCAAAACCACACTGGTCCAGAATGTACACTGGATTTTCCTAAGCTTTCATCACTGGCCACATCCAGTGAGCTCCTAAACAACCATCACACGGACACTGGGCCTGTAATAAAGACGTTACCTGGGTGACCTCATTTTAATTTTTCGTCACTCTCTAAGAGCGTTCAGATAGGAATCTGAGAGGGTCTGCTGTCCCTCTGTCCTCCTTCAAAGGCAATGTTGTCAAGTAACCCCTATGTCATCAAAAGACTGGTTTTGGCAGCCAGGTATTTGCATGGACAACAGTGGTGGATGTGAGTCACAAAGAGTGATCAAATGGGCAGATAATGGTTTGGGCCATCTGTTCTGCACGTGTCTTGTGGAGTGTTGCTATCTTGGACCTTATAGTTTATACAGATGGTATTCCCCAGACATAGACATGGTCTGAATGATGCTGTGCAAGGATTAGTCTTAGTGTAAGACAATAGATAATAGCCTGTCTGACCATGTTTTAAAAATCAATTCTCTTGTAACTACACATTGAGCATATAGTTTAAAGGATTCCAGTTGTTAATTTGAACTTGCTGCTGCATGACTTCTGTCTCATGCAACACTGAATTTAAAGAGGTAAGCAAGGAGAGTGGTGTGTAAGAATTCAATTTTGTGAATAATATTCACTGGGATTATCTTTAGAGCAAACACTATATTTTAATGAATTCTTTTTCTCCTATAACAAGTGGCATTTTCAATGGTTCAACAGACATGTATTCTATCTTCTTGGCTCAGCTAAAAGGAAAGATATGTGGTCATCACAGAAGAATGCACTGCAAATGAAACCCAGAACTGGCTACTTCTTTAAGGTGCCAGGATATCCGACTTCTCAACTTTCATCATGAGCTTGGCTCTCTCAGATAAAAGAAAGATAAAGTGCATTAATCACAGAGCAAAGATACAGAAAAGACTCAGAGAAGTATGAGGAGAGGGGGTGGTGAGTGAATCTTAACTATAGAGAGATGATTCAGACTTCAAAAGATCTCTGCAAGAAGATAAAAATGAATATATTTTCTGAGATCAATTCCTAATCCTAGAGGATTTTCATAAAGGACACAGGGCAGAAGAAGTATACATAAAAATTCCACACTCTGTTTCCATATCTTCAGAAGGGAAAGGACTATTCACCTAGAAGAAAACACAGATCTAGAGGGTCAGTACTTGTGTACAGTGGCAGGGTGAAGGGCAGGAGACAAAAGAGTTAATGGAAGTGTCAGCAATGGTCACTGTTGGAAGATGGGCTTTAAGACAGATTCTGAAGGTTTCCCAAAGCATCAGTTGACACCCAAAAATATGCAGAGTAAGGAAAGATTGGAGGGATCTTTCCTTATCCTGCTGTGCCTCTTCATCTTCAAACATACAACATTTTACTGAAGTTGCTTAAGACATTCCTACTCACCAACCAACCATAAAGGCCATAGGGTAGCTACAATAATAAAATTATTTAATTAGATTCTAGAAGAGTGCCTTAATTGATACCCATTGACTACATGGATACATGAGCATTTCCTTTGATTTACAGCCCTCAGAACCCTAATGGGAAAAGTTATTTTATGACTAGTTGGTTGTGTGCCCTCATCTACAACCTCTTCTTCTTTTATCACTAGATCAAAACATGGTCCTGAATCTCTCAAAAATCAAGCTATCAAAGCTACAATAATCCCTCTGCAGGACACCTCAGGAGCACCTACTACATCTGAGATATTTGAGTGCCCTTCCATCTCCAAGATTTGCTTGAAAATTATTATATTTTAGATAGTTAATATATGAAAGGTATACCCTCATCAAATATCATAAATATTACAAATTCAATTACCATAATGCCACATTTTTAGCAGTCTTAAGATTAAAAGTACAGTACAAAGCAACATAAACACTTAATGATGGATAGATGATCAGCAAAGGAGTAAACAAAATGAATGGAAGAGACTTCCTATTTAATTTCTAAGTAAATGATATGGAGTTTAATCAACAAGTCAGAGATACAATCCAGCAAGACAAGTTGGCTCTGACGTTACTAAGTGTTTTGTGAGGTAGATGATTTGGTGGCCCTATGGACTAGGATCATAGGCAGGCAGCACCATCCCTTCAGTAGCAAAAAGCAATAAAGAAAAAAAAAAGAAAAGAACACTTCATCCCACCCTCTACATATAGCATCCTTACGTGTGCACATATTTAGAGGGAAGAGTGGATTTACTGGCACACATAACAAGTCTTTTCTGGAAATGTTTATAGTCACAGACCCACTTTAACAAAGGTGTTAAAAAAACAAGAGGGAGACCATCCAGTTCTTACTTTCCCTTTGTGATCAACTGTTCCAAGTGATAAAAGTGTGCAGAAGATGAGGTGGGAAGGGAGAGAGACAGCCGAGTAGCTGGAAGGAGATCAAAGGAGTCCAAAGTGGCAAGCACTATGATGTAACATTTATTTCACCATCCCAGCTTCACACTTGGGCAGTGGCTAGCTGGAATGTCGTCATTACCTATGAGAGACCCACTGAAAGAGTTCAGAGAACCCCTTTAAGGTCGGAGTGAAGACTCAGATCCAGGGATGGGCAAATGACATCTCTAACCTCTGTGAGAGCTGATGAAGATCTACTAACCTACCCGAGCAAACACAGCAGCTGGCTCTGAGTGCGTGAATTCCCTAGGATGCTAAGAAATGCATCTCTGTCTGTCACTGTCCCCAGGGGGCTGTATGAAGAGCAGAAATCAAAGGCTCTGAACTCTTTGCAAACTTTTCCAAACTGAAGAACGTCTAAAATGCTATCCACTCTCACAGCTGTCCACTTCATTGTGTAAAGCCATTTTATGAACCTCAACTTTTTGAAGAAAACAAACATCTCTCTCCTCACTCAGGTAGGATGCTTGCTTATGTAAATAAACCAAGCCCAGACACCATGAGACTCCCTACTATCCTTACCTTGGAAAGACAGGGCCCCCAGAATTTGTTACTTTTCTGCTGGGTTAACACGACTAATCCTGTGTTACACTTCTCCACAGCATCTGTATAGTATGAATCCTCAGTCGGTACATGGAACATACTTCATGTGACCTGATGCATGGACTCTAGACTTCTTACCTAATCATCTACTGCAATTCCTTTTTTCTTTATTTTTCAGTCTATAGCAAAAATAACCAAAATACTAATCTTGATTTCTACTCCCCATTTCATTACCAAACATCTGTGTAACTCAACAAATGCCAAAAATATTTATCAGGCTGATAAAAAAAATGAAACAATAACAACAACAAAAAAAAAATCGATGAACCAGAGAGCTAGGGAGGCCCACGGAGATCCACAAAGATACCCCCGCAAAAGACTGCTGGCAATGGTCGAGAGACGGCAGGAACTGACCTACTCTGGTGATGGGATGGCCAGACACCCTGATAGTTGTGCCATAAACCCCATCCAAGGACTGAGGAATCTGGATGCAGACATCCACGGCTGGGCCCCTGGTGGAGCACTGGGAGTTTAATTAGTGAGAAAGAAGAGGGTTTATATGAGCGAGAATTGCTGAAGCCAAGGTTGGATAAAGCACCGGGACAAATAACCAAATGAATGGAAGCACAGGATCTATGAACCAAAGGCTGAGGGGCCCCCAACTAGATCAGGCCCCCTGAATGGGTGAGACAGTCTTTTGGATTGATCTGTTTGGGAGGCAGCTGTGTGTTGGTGCCGGGTCCTGAGCTCGTTGCATGAGTTGGCTGTTTGAATCCTGGGACTTACGCAGGGACGCTTGGCTCGGTCTGGGAGGTGGGGAACGGACCTGCCTGGACTGAGTCTACCAGGTCGACCCCAGTCCTCGGGGGAGACCTTGATCTGGAGGAGGTGGGAATGGGGGGTGGGCTGGGGGGAGGGGGAGGGGGGGCGAGAGGGGGAGAACAGGGGAATCTGTGGCTATTATGTTGAACTGAATGGTGTTGTAAAATAAATTTTAAAAAAATCGATGAACCATCATCCTTCATGTCTCTTTCATCTCTACCCTTTGTCCCCCATTCTGTTGGCTTTCCCTTTAAATATATCCTGGACTTTTCCTTCTGTATCTATGTAAAGTGGCACAACCCTGGTAGAAGGTGCTAACAATTAACACTGGCGTTATCACAGAAACCTTCCAAATCATTCCAGTTTGTATCATTATACAGTCGAATCAGAACTAAAGCTTTGGGAGCCAAAATGAAGTACCAGTGGCCAAAGTAAATGACTACATTTGCCTGCAAAACCTTTGCATATATAATAATGTAATTAACTTCCAAGTAGAGCAAATTGTATATATTTATATAAATGATAACTATTACTATAACAAATATTGTACATTTGACTAAGCTTTATAAGGGTTTGATTACTGAGGTGAGAATTAGCATGAGTTGCTTACTCAATATTGCCAACACTGAAGTAACCACCATCAATGGCCTCCTGAAATAGGAGAAATAGACTCCTAAAAGGTTACACACTTGTACTTCTGCCTCCACCACACTATTGCTCACAAAGCTATTAAAGGAAATTATCAAGTGAATCCTGAATTTAAAATGTTGTGTGGGAGAGCACCCCCATATTCTCAGTCTTTCTTTAAATACTGTCCTTAAAGAAAGTCTAGACATAAGCAGTGAGGAAGAACTGGATACAGTCCATGGTCATGTGTCATGAATGAGAACATAAAGCTAATTGTTTTTCTAATTCAATTCTGCTATGGATTTTTTCATTTGTGTGGTGGATAAATGCATAAATACACCAGATACTGAAAGTGTAAATATTAATGTGAAACTCCACAGCTTCTCTTCTGAATGCTTATTCTAACTATATAGAAGTCCACTAAGTTGTAATGACTTTGAATCTGATTAATTTGGGTGGGAACTTTTTGTTTATTTGCAAGATTTTTATAGTAAAGTTTATGAAATTAAAAAATAAAACAATTATCTCTAGGTAATTATTCACATGCCAAGTGTTAGGGCACATGAGACTTCTCAGCAGGCAAATTTACCTCTCCGCCTCTTTTGTTCTCAGGAGATAAGGTCACATGACTGAACCTGAGCTAATGAATAGGAGAAGATCAGAAGTGTGTGGAGCTACCAAGTGTGTACAGACACCAAATATGTGCAACTATGAGTGTGCAGGTGCCAAGTGTGTTCAGATGCCAGGTGTGTGCAGATACCAAGTGTGTGCAGATACCAGGTGTGTGCAGATGCCAAGTGTGTGCAGATACCAGCTGTATGCAGGTGCCAAGTATGTGCATATGCCAAGTGTGTGCAGGTGCCAAGTGTGCAGTTACTAGGTGTGTGCAGATACCAAGTGTGTGCAGATGCCAGGTGTATGTAGGTGCCAAGTGTGTACAGATGCCAAGTGTGCGCAGATACCAGGTATATGCAGGTGCCAAGTGTGTGCTCCCTGTGACTGGAATGTGGATGAGCTGGAGATGAAGCAGTTTATCAAGGCATTAGTAACATGTATGTATCTAATTACTCATGATGAAAGGACTTAATGTTCCTCTTCTTAGAAAAAGAAAAGAAAGTTCATAACCCACAGTAGTTACTCAAAATGTTTTTTCAGTGAATGAAAGATGAGAAGCATAGTGCAAAAACAGGCAAACATCCTTTCTGAATACCAGGGAGCTGAAAGTCCGTTTGCTTTCAGTATGTCAATCTAAATGACCTTCTCAGTGATGTTTTTTAAAGGGATGAGAGGAGGAGGGAGGTGCTAAGGAATGATGAATGAAATTCATCTCATCCCTGGTTATCTCTTTTGTCCAGAGTAGGAAAAAAATCATTCAAAAAGGTCCAGCTCTGCTTTATTAGTTTCTTTTATCCAAGACTAGTATTAATTTTGGTATTGAGATGCACTAGAAACTGTACATTTTGCTGCCATCCCAGGTTCTTTTCCAATTTCCTGCCATTCATGCAGCTCATGCTTATGTTTATTTTCCTTTATGTGTCTACTGCTTCTCAAAGGGTCTCATGGTTCTTTCAAACCAATGAGCACAGAACTTGTACACAAGAGCAGTGACTGCATCTCCCCAGTTGAAAAGTAGACAGAAGCTAGGATGTCCCGCCTGCTGCTTTAGAAACACACTGCTATCAGAATCCTAAGGTTGTTTTGAGCATGTTCCCTCATGCTTTTCATCAAAACTTGAACAGTAAAAGAACTAAGGGTCCTTTTCTTCTTGGAGAGTGTTTCCTGAAGAAATTGACAATAAAGTATCTCACATAATTTTTACACAAAATATACATAATGATGAGCCAGCTGTGAGGCTTTCTGCTGTTTGTACAGTAGGTTGGGATGCTGAGCTTGAGTCCAGTGAATTCCATTTGGAAATTAAAAGCAAACTCCTCAGGCTATATGCTCTGAAACTGGGGAATCTGAGGCAGTCAAAAGGACAAGGGACTTCTTCCCATGACTAAAGGAGAACCTTGGCTTTCCTACCCCCTTACCTGACAGAGTGACACCACAGCCATCTTTCCATACCAAGGGTCTTTGGGCCTGATCGCTTATTACAAAGTCTGAAGCCAGCCATTGCTTTAAAGTGTTCCATAATATATTTTGGAAAGACTCCTCTCAGCAGAACTAACCAAAAAGAGTTCACGTGCTAAGCCCAAAGTATGAGCTTTTCATAAAATGCAGATGCAGTACCAGACTCAAAGCATAAAAGAAAACATTTACACAAACCGTTAAGTGATGGCCAAACCCTTCCTTTTACGAAGTGTATTGCCTTCTAGCGAGCGTCTTAAGTCTCCGAGCCTAAGCTTTGATGTTCCCCTGTCGTGCATTCCTTCTCTGTTGTGCTCTCTGTGTGATGCACTCTGATAATAAGACTTGGTTTTATGGCCCCTCTTGATTTCCTGCATGAACATCAAGGACATAAAGAAGGGAATTTTGAAACCTCGGCTTCCGCATTAACCCACGGAGCATTTTCATCTGTGGAACTCTTACATAGTAAGAAACACGGAAGCAAATCTTCTCCAAGCAATTCAGTGCAGCAATGTCTTCCAAATAAAAGTCAAACACAAGATTTTGTGATAATAGAAGTTTGGACATGCACATCCAGATACTATAGAGCCTGATTTTCTACTCAGTTACTATGCTATTAATTTAAATTACATGATGTTTGTGGGTACATGGATTATACTACACAAACCCTTAGCTGTTTATTTTATGACATGATTTTTCAGTGTCCTGAGGAAATTATTCCTTATGAGAGTAAACAAAAAGGAAATGTGGATTTCAGCAGTTTCTGCCCCCCCCCCATTCCAAAATCATATGGATCTGTCTTGTCTTGATCTACACTGCATATCTTACTGTTCAAACTAAACAAACAACTGTTGTCTTTGACAAGAAAGGAAGACATTTAAAATTCAAAAAGATTCAGCGAATCGACGAAAGCACATATGGTTGACAATATCAAGAGTGGGGGCTGAGCGGCTGCTTGAACTCATTAGGGGTGACACCTCTGAGGAGGGTCAGCACTTCAGTTCTCTCTGGACTGTCCGAAAGGTGACATGCGAGGGCCTGCTGCATGCCTCAGTTCAGAGCAGGTTTTAGGAGGCTCTGCTCTCTGTGAAGAACAAAAGCAAAGGCTATTACATTATAATGAGCTGTGGATTCTGTGGCCTAGTTTACTGGGAATGGAAGAGAATAAAACAGTGGAACTCTCAAGAGACCCACTGCAATTCACTAGGAATGTTCATAACATAAATTCTGCACATCTATACTATAAAAAAAGGAAAGCGGTGGAGATCCTGGAAGCGCTCCACTGAAACTGTCATTTTAATAAATGAGGTCAGGGTGGGACCCTATAAAAAGATGTTTAAAGAAGAGCTAGGCGATTCCCCCTCCTAATTAATTAGCTGTTTGGCCGTGAAAACAGATCTTAGCCTTCTTAGATCTCTCTACTGTAATCTAAAGAGAAAGGGGGCTGAAGAAGATTACTCTGGCTTCCCCTGATTTATAGCTGTTCTATCACGGTTTCAAGGGATGTGTAAGAGATTCAAAGAAGGCTTTTCTTTTTGTGACATCATAGCTAAGCCTTAAAATCACCAAATAGCTTCTCATCACTCCAATTATGTTTCGATCTAACATCCCTGCTGTGTTTTCTTCCCGTCTCATATGGATATGTTTATGAGAAAATTCTTCCCAGGTTCCATACTTCCTAGCACTTTGCACAGGGAAAGCGGTGGCTGCTCCTCACGGAGACCTGATGTGAAAAGTCTTCCACCTGCCTGGGAAAAGCTCAGCAGGCCTTGTAATGTGTATCCCTTCTTCCATTTACCCCAGAAAACTTTAAAAACAGAAAGTTCATCAGTCTCCCCAGAGCCCCTTGAAATCCATTCTTCCAAAATGCCAAATTTAATTTATCTTGTACAAAATAGAGAGCTTTATCCTGCACCCAGTGCAAAGATTTCAAATAACTGTACCATCCGGTGGCTTCTTTCCAAGAGCTTCTCCTGAGTCTGAGATAACGGCACACATCTGAAATCCCAGAACTTGGGAGGTGGAGACAGGAGAATCAGGATTTCAAGGTCATTCTCAGCTACATAGAAAGTTAGAGGATACCCTGGGCTGCATTAGACCCTGCCTCAAAAAATACAAACAAGAGCATAAATGTCCCACATATATTTGAGAAATTGACTTGATGAGCAAATATAAAAAAATGGTTTTGTTCTTCCATTCTTTGTGGTCCCACATATTTAAAACAATTTACTTAATTCTTCTGAAAAATGATACAATGGTCCTGGGGAGACATGAGAAACTATTTTCCCCAGACAGGTACTAACAATACATCAAAAAATGATTCTATTAAAGTCCAAGTTGGTATGCCCATCAGTTTATTAGGAGTATAGGTAAAGTGGGACTTACAGGAGCATAGATGACTGAAAGGTATATCTCACACACACACACACATACACACACACACACACACACACAATCCACCTTAGCATGGGTAGCAACTCATAAAAGCCATAGCCCTAAAGCTCTTGATACGACTTGTAGTCAGCTCAACAGGTGGGAGAGTGTCCTCTCTTCAGCAGACCTTACTGCTTATATCACCCAGTGGATGGAAAAGCCTTTAAGTTTCAGGGATTTATTGAGACTTGTGAGTTGTTAACTTGTTAATGAGTCTCCTTGCAGAAATGGAATATTTCACTTCTAAGGGAAAGCTTGTTACATAACATTCCATATTTTCCTCCCACTCACTTTTCTCCCTCTCCCATGATGCTTATTGAGCCTTAAAGAGGTGATATAGATGTCTAGTTAAAGTTAACCATGTGTTACTACAGTATAGAAACAATCACTCACTGTCAGGGATCTTACCAGTATCTATGGGTCTCTGGGGAACACCATCATTTGCAAAAGGAAATTTCTTTCTATGACAAACTGTGGCCGAAATCATGGTAATCTCTGGGGATACACACAAATGTTTTACAGGAACACCACATCTATTCAAAAACAATAGCAGCTATTTTCCCTCTGGGGCTTATGACATCCCGAGCCACAGGCTTTTGTATTTATATAATGAAACATTTTCCCAGGGGATAAGTATTCTAGTTTGCTTTTCTATTGCAGTGATAAAACATTCTCACGAAAAGTAACTTGAGGAGGAAAAGTACCTTTGGCTCACACTTATAGGTTATTACCCATCATTGAGGAAAACCAAAGCAGAGTCTAAAAGCAAATAAATAGTAACTTGGCTAAATATTGTCACAGCCTCCTCTATAATAACTGTACCATTTTGTCTCAATACAGGCCCTGTCAACAGAAACGTGCAGAGATTGAGTGTATGGTAATCAGGTGGGAGAGATCTAGTATGTCATATGTCTTTTTTTATATTATTCCTAACATGAACATCTTCACACATGGCTCAGATATGTGTATTTCTCTCTTCCCTTTTCTTTCCTTTCTCCTTTATTTGCTGATTCTCTTTTGAAAAGTATTTATTTGTATTACTTTTAATTATGTGTATGTGGGTAAGAGTATATGCACATGAGGGCAGATGCCCATAAAGGCCAGAGGCATCAGGTCCCCTAGAGATGGAGTTAGAGGTAGCTGTGGGCTGCCCAGTGTGTGCACCAGGAACCAGGCGGAGCCCTCTGCAAAAGCATATGTGTTGTTAACTGCTATATCATCTGCGGAGACCCCAGATTCCCTTTTTATAGTAGAAATACTAACCCTTTGTTTCTAAAACAAGTTGCAAATATGTTCCAAGCTTGATGCATGTATGGAGAGTCCCTGTAGTCCCCATTGCACAAACCTTAATGAAGTTTACATTGTCAATACTTTTCTTCACTACTCCTGGATTTTCACAGTTAGGAATGTTTTCCCATCCTCAGAATACAGGGGGATTCACTTAAGCTTTCTTTCAGAACTTGAATGGGTTTTATGTTTGTATTTAGTGGCTGAACCTGCTAGATTTTAGCTTTACAAGAAATGTAAGTGTAAGAAGTGAAACTAATGTTACTTTTTCCTAGATAACTATCTCCCCAAAACTTCCTTAACATTTTGCCCTTTCTTCCACTGGTGAAGATATGGCTGGTCTCTTGCTGTTAGTTGCCTGCCAGAATGAGATAATAAGACCTTATTGCTGATGGCACCACACATTTTTACTACAAGGGCACAGAAATCAGGCAGAGCCTAGCAAAAAGCTTCCATTTACTGGCTAACATTCATAGCAAAAAGGCCCTGCAAAGCCTTCTGGGAGAGAAAATTCATCAATGGGCCTTGTTAAGTTGAAAAGCCAGCATTCTGTCATACCATACTGTCAAGTACTATGTGCCCAATGATGAATGACATGACTGGGATGGGGGGGGAGTGGGAGGGGGGGTAGTAATCAACTGTTTCCTGGTCAGATCCAAAACATATTCCACAGGAGGGTATGCATGCCTAGTACTGTAAACCTGGTCAAATGCTTAAGGCTGGGGAGGCCACAGGCTCCAGGGGAGAACGTGTTCTGAGTCCTGTAAACAGGTAAGCTCTCACATTGCCTTCGTTCTAATTGACTAGTGCTTGATCCTAGAAGCCTCTGATTGCAGGGGGTTACTGAATGTGGAGACTCATAACTGGTCAAGATAATGAGAATCTGTGACTGGGGAGCCCCCAGCCCCACGTAGAACATCCGCAGTGCCCACTACATCTACAGAATATCGCAGAACAAGGAAAGAAAAATCTCTAAGACTAAGAGGATTGAGAGGAACATCTGAAACACTATTTTCTAGGTATGACGGGCCCATAACAATCATGAACACACAACAGCAGTGGCCACCTGCATTAGATTTGCATAAATTAAAGATGTGAAAGTAGGAGGAGACTGGCTGGGATGGAAAAGGGAGTTATAGGGAGAAGGGGGGAAGGTAGAGGGGAGTGGGTATGATCAGAATGCATTGTATACATGTATGAAACTGGCAAAAATAATTTGAAAAAGATGTGGCTGGCCATTATGGTATACTAAATATTCATATACAGCTCTATTAATTGCTGGGTTTTTAATTGTTGGGTTTTTCCATTTTATTGTATTGATCATGTCTTCTACTCATGTACCATTAACAAGCTGCCTTAATTGTGAGGCTATATATATATATATATATATATATATATATATATATACTGATGTATAGTTTTTATTGTATATTAACATATATTAATCTCAAGTATGGTAAGCTAAGCTTCTATTGCACATACACATTTTTCCCTCTCTGTCATTGTTTTCATGTCTATTCTTTTTTTTTTTTTTTTTTTGGTTTTTTTATTATTATTATTATTATTATTATTATTATTTTATAACACCATTCAGTTCAACATAATAGCCACAGAATCCCCTGTTCTCCCCCTCTCGCCCACCCCTCCCCCCGGCCCACCCCCCATTCCCACCTCCTCCAGATCAAGGTCTCCCCCGAGGACCGGGGTTGACCTGGTAGACTCAGTCCAGGTAGGTCCATTCCCCCCTCCCAGACCGAGCCAAGTGTCCCTGCATAAGTCCCAGGATTCAAACAGTCAACTCATGCAACGAGCCCAGGACCTGGCACCAATGCACAGCTGCCTCCCAAACAGATCAAGCCAAATGACTGTCTCACCCGTTCAGGTGGCCTGATCCAGTTGGGGGCCCCTCAGCCTTTGGTTCATAGATCCTGTGCTTCCATTCATTTGGTTATTTGTCCCGGTGCTTTATCCAACCTTGGCTTCAACAATTCTCGCTCATATAAATCCTCTTCTTACTCACTAATTAGACTCCCAGTGCTCCACCAGGGGACCAGCCGTGGATGTCTGCCTTCAGATTCCTCAGTCCTTGGATGGGGTTTATGGCACCACTATTTGGGTGTCTGGCCATCCCATCACCAGAGTAGGTCAGTTCCTGCCGTCTCGCGACCATTGCCAGCAGTCTTTTGAGGGGGTATCTTTGTGGATCTTCGTGGGCCTCCCTAGCTCTCTGCTTCCTCCCCTTCTCACCTTCTCATGTGGTCTTCATTTACCATGGTCTCCTATTCCTTGTTCTCCCTCTCTTTTCTTGATCCAGCTAGGATCTCCCACTCTTTCCCTCGACTGTCGCCCTTCATTGTTCCCACTCATGACCAGGCTATTCATGTAGATCTTGTCCATTTCTCCGTGTCTTTTTTTGGGGTCCCGTTTTCCAGGTAGCCTCACTGGTGATGTGAGTAGCAGTCTAGTCATCCTTGTTCCACATCTAGCATCTTCCTATGAGTGAGTACATACCATATTTGTCTTTCTGAGTCTGGGTTACCTCACTCAGGATGATTTTTTCTAGATCCATCCATTTGCCTGCAAACCGTGTGATGTCGTTGTTTTTCTCTGCTGAGTAGTATTCCATTGTGTATATGTGCCACAATTTATTTATCCATTCTTCAGTTGAAGGGCATCTAGGTTGTTTCCAGGTTTTGGCTATTACAAACAATGCTGATATGAACATAGCTGAGCAAGTGCTCTTGTGGTATGATTGAGCATTTCTTGGGTATATGCCCAGGAGTGGTATAGCTGGATCTTGGGGGAGATTGATTCCCAATTTTCTAAGAAAGCGCCATATTGATTTCCAAAGTGGTTGTACAAGCTTGCATTCCCACCAGCAGTGGAGGAGAGTTCCCCTAGTTCCACATCCTCTCCAGCATAAAGTGTCTTCAGTGTTTTTGATCTTAGCCACTCTGACAGGCGTAAGGTGGTATCTCAGAGTTGTCTTGATTTGCATTTCCCTGATGATTAGGGAAGTTGAGCAATTCCTTAAATGTCTTTCAGCCATTTGGAATTCCTCTGTTGAGAATTCTCTGTTTAGTTCTAAAGCCCATTTCTCAATTGGACTGTTGGTCCTTTTGATGTCTAATTTCTTGAGTTCCTTATATATTCTGGATATCAGTCCTCTGTCAGATGTGGGGTTGGTGAAGATCTTTTCCCATTCTGTAAGCTGTCGCTTTGCCTTGTTGACCGTATCCTTTGCTCTACAAAAGCTTCTCAGTTTCAAGAGGTCCCATTGATTGATTGTTTGTCTCAGTGTCTGCGCTACTGGTGTTATATTTAGGAAGTGATCTCCTATGCCAAGGCGTTCAAGACTATTTCCTACTTTTTCTTCTAGCAGGTTCAGAGTAGCTGGATTTATGTTGAGGTCTTTGATCCACTTGGACTTAAGTTTTGTGCACGGTGACAGATATGGATCTATTTGCAGCCTTCTACACGCTGATATCCAGTTATGCCAGCACCATTTGTTGAAGATGCTTTCTTTTTTCCATTGTACACTTTTGGCTTCTTTGTCAAAAATTATATGTCCATAGGTGTGTGGGTTAATGTCAGGGTCTTCAATTCGATTCCATTGGTCCACATGTCGGTTTTTATGCCAATACCAGGCTGTTTTTATTACTGTAGCTCTATAGTAGAGCTTGAAGTCGGGGATTGTGATGCCTCCAGAAGTTGTTTTATTGTACAGGTTTCTTTTAGCTATCCTGGGTTTTTTGTTTTTCCATATGAAGTTGAGTATTGTTCTTTCCAGATCTGTGAAGAATTGTGTTGGTATTTTGATGGGGATTGCATTGAATCTGTAAATTGCTTTTGGTAAGATTGCCATTTTTACTATGTTAACCCTGCCTATCCATGAGCATGGAAGATCTTTCCATTTTCTGAGATCTTCTTCAATTTCTTTTTTCAGGGACTTAAAGTTCTTGTCATATAGGTCCTTCACTTGCTTGGTTAGTGTTACCCCAAGGTATTTTATATCATTTTTGGCTATTGTAAAGGGTGATGTATCTCTAATTGCCTTCTCAGCTTCTTTGTCCATTGTATATAGGAGGGCTACTGATTTTTTTGAGTTGATTTTGTATCCTGCTATGTTGCTGAAGGTGTTTATAAGCTTTATCAATTCCTGGGTGGAATCTTTGGGGTCACTCAAGTATACTATCATGTCGTCTGCAAATAGGGAAAGCTTGACTTCTTCCTTTCCAATTTGAATCCCCTTAATCTCCTTATGTTGTCTTATTGCTCTGGCTAGAACTTCAAGTACTATATTGAATAAGTATGGGGAGAGTGGACAGCCTTGTCTCGTTCCTGATTTTAGTGGAATTGCTTTGAGTTTCTCTCCATTTAATTTGATGTTGGCTGTTGGTTTGCTATATATTGCCTTTATTATGTTTAGGTATGTTCCCTGTATTCCTGATCGCTCCAAGACTTTTATCATGAAGGGGTGTTGGATTTTGTCAAATGCCTTTTCTGCATCTAGTGAGATGATCATGTGGTTTTTTTCTTTGAGTTTGTTTATATGGTGTATTACATTGATGGACTTTCGTATGTTGAACCACCCTTGCATCCCTGGGATGAAGCCTACTTGATCATGGTGGATAATTGTTCTGATGTGTTCTTGGAGTCTGTTTGCCAGTATTTTATTGAGTATTTTTGCATCAATGTTCATGAGGGAGATCGGTCTGTAGTTCTCTTTCTTTGTTGCATCCTTGTTTGGTTTAGGAATCAGGGTAATTGTAGCCTCATAGAAGGAGTTTGGTAATGTTCCTTCTGTTTCTATTATGTGGAACAATTTAGAGAGTATTGGTATTAACTCTTCTTTGAAGATCTGGTAGAATTCTGCGCTGAAACCATCTGGTCCTGGGCTTTTTTTGGTTGGGAGACCTTTAATGACTGTTTCTATTTCCTTAGGGGTTATTGGACTATTTAAATAGTTTATCTGGTCTTGATTAAACTTAGGTATGTGGTATCTATCCAGAAAAATGTCCATTTCTTTTAGGTTTTCCAGTTTTGTGGAGTAGAGGTTTTTGAAATATGACCTTATAATTCTCTGGATTTCCTCAATGTCTGTTGTTATGTCCCCCTTTTCATTTCTGATTTTGTTGATTTGGATTCTCTCTCTCTGTCTTTTGGTTAGTTTGGATAAGGGCTTGTCTATCTTGTTGATTTTCTCAAAGAACCAACTCTTTGTTTCATTAATTTTTTGTATTATTCTCTTAGTTTCTAATTTATTAATTTCACCTCTCACTTTGATAATTTCCTGGCGTCTATTCTTCCTGGGAGACTTTGCTTCTTCTTGTTCTAGAGCTTTCAGATGTGCTGTTAATTCACTAGTGTGCGATTTCTCCAACTTCTTTATGTGGGCATTTAGTGCTATGAATTTCCCTCTTAGCACTGCTTTCATAGTGTCCCATAAGTTTGGGTATGTGGTGTCTTCATTTTCATTGATCTCTAGGAAGTCTTTAATTTCTTTCTTTATTTCTTCCTTAACCCATTGGTGATTCAGTTGAGCATTATTCAGTTTCCATGAGGTTGTAGGTTTTCTGTAGTTTTTGTTGTTGTTGAAATCTAGCTTTAAACCATGGTGATCTGATAGAACACAGGAGGTTATTCTGATTGTTTTGTATCTGTTGAGATTTGCTTTGTGGCCAAGTATGTGGTCGATTTTAGAGAAAGTTCCATGGGGTGCTGAGAAGAAAGTATATTCTTTCTTGTTAGGATGGAATGTTCTGTAGATATCTATTAGGTCCAATTGGGTCATGACATCGGTTAAGTCCTTTATTTCTCTGTTAAGTTTCGATTTGGGAGATCTGTCCAGTGGTGAAAGTGGGGTGTTGAGATCTCCCACTATTAATGTGTGGGGTTTTATATGTGGTTTAAGCTTTAGTAATGTTTCTTTTACATATGTGGGTGCCCTTATGTTTGGGGCATATATGTTCAGAATTGAAACTTCATCTTGGTCGATCTTTCCTGTGACGAGGATGTAATGTCCTTCTTGATCTCTTTTGATTGATTTTAGTTTGAAGTCTATTTTGTTGGATATCAGGATGGCTACCCCTGCTTGTTTCTTAAGACCATTTGATTGAAAAGTCTTTTCCCAGCCTTTTATTCTTAGGTAGTGTCTATCTTTGAATTTGAGATGTGTTTCTTGTATGCAGCAAAAGGATGGGTCCTGCTTTCGTATCCATTCTGTAAGTCTATGTCTTTTTATAGGTGAATTAAGTCCGTTGATATTAAGGGATATTAATGACCAGTGATTCTTCATTTCTGTTATTTTTGGTGGTAGTGTGTGTGTACTTCTCTTCTTTGGGGTTTACTGTTGTGGCTTTATCTATTGCCTGTGTTTTCAAGTGTGTATCTGACTTCCCTCGGTTGGAATTTTCCTTCTAGTGCTTTCTGTAGGGCTGGGTTTGTGGACAGGTATTGTTTAAATCTGGCTTTGTCTTCGAATGTCTTGTTCCTTCCGTCTATGATGATTGAAAGTTTTGCTGGGTATATTAGTCTTGGCTGACATCCATGGTCTCTTAGTGTCTGCATTACATCTGTCCAGGTCCTTCTGGCTTTCAAAGTCTCCATTGAGAAATCGGGTGTTATTCTGATGGGTTTACCTTTATAGGTCACTTGGCCTTTTTCCTTGGCTGCTCTTAATATTCTTTCTTTATTCTGTACATTTAGTTGTTTAATTATTATGTGTCGAGGGGACTTTTTTTGGGGGTCTAGTCTGTTTGGTGTTCTATAGGCTTCTTGTATCTTCATAGGCATTTCCTTCTTTAAGTTGGGAAAGTTTTCTTCTATAATTTTGTTGAATATATTTTCTGTGCCTTTGAGTTGGTATTCTTCACCTTCTTCTATCCCTATAATTCGTAAGTTTGGTCTTTTTATGGTGTCCCAGATTTCTTGGACATTTTGGTTCATGACTTTGTTGGCTTTAGTGTTTCCTTCGACTGATGGAACTATTTCTTCTACTGTATCTTCAATGCCAGAAATCCTCTCTTCCATCTCTTGCATTCTGTTGGTTATACTTGCATCCGAAGTTCCTGATCTTTTACTCAGGTTTTCTATTTCCAGCATTCCCTCTGTTTGTGTCTTTTTCATTTTTTCAATTTCCCTTTTCAGATCTTGGACTGTTTCCTTTGTTTGTTTCATTGCTTTTTCATGATTTTCTTTCAGTGCTTTATTGTTTTCTTCCAGGATTTTAATGTTTTCTTCCAGGACTTTATTGTTTTCTTGGAGGGCTTTATTGTTTTCTTCTAATTTGTTTGCCCTTTCCTCTAGTTGTTTACAGCGTTCTTCCAATTTTCTTGTCTTTTCCTCTACACAAGCCTCTACCTTCTTCATGAAGTTACTCATAAGGCTACTTTCTTCTGCTTCTTCCAATTTTTGGTGTTCAGGTCTAGATGTTGGAGGCGAGCTAGGTTCTGGTGATGCTGTATTGCTCTTCATTTTGCTGTATGTACTTCTGCTTTGACGTCTGCCCATCTCCTTGTGATTCCTTCTTGGTCTTATCAGTGGACTTGTTTCACAAAGAGCTGACAGACTCAGGAGGACTCTCTCTCTTGTCCAAAAGGGAGTTCTCTTGTCCAACTCTTTGGTCCAGAAGGGAAGTCAGGGGCAAGCTCTGGTCCAGAATGGCAGTCGGGGACAGGCTGGGAGCTGGGGGCCGGTCTCTAAGTCTCAGGAAGTGGGTGGGGTCTTGGGCAGATGGGCGTGGGGGCAGGGCGCGGAGACTGCAGGGGCTGCCAGGGGCTTGGAAATGGGGATCCCTCCCGGTGGGGCTAGAAGGGGAGCTGCCCGGTGGCCAGAACCTGGTGCCAAGTTGGGCAGGCCTCTCAGGAGTGGCTGGTGGCCAGGGATGGGGTCCTGGCTGGACCCAGGCACTCACCTCTGGTCCAGAAGGGAAGTCGTCAGGGGCAGGCTGGGAGCTGGGGGCCGGTCTCTAAGTCTCAGGAAGTGGGTGGGGTCTTGGGCAGATGGGCGTGGGGGCAGGGCGCGGAGACTGCAGGGGCTGCCAGGGGCTTGGAAATGGGGATCCCTCCCGGTGGGGCTAGAAGGGGAGCTGCCCGGTGGCCAGAACCCGGCGCCAAGCTGGGCAGGTCCTCCCGGGGTGGCTGGTGGCCAGGGATGGGGTCCGGGCTGGACCCAGGCACTCACCTCTGGTCCAGAAGGGAAGTTGTCCGGGGCAGGCTGGGAGCTGGGGGCCGGTCTCTAAGTCTCAGGAAGTGGGTGGGGTCTTGGGCAGATGGGCGTGGGGGCAGGGCGCGGAGACTGCAGGGGCTGCCGGGGGCTTGGAAATGGGGATCCCTCCCGGTGGGGCTAGAAGGGGAGCTGCCCGGTGGCCAGAACCCGGCGCCAAGCTGGGCAGGCCTCTCAGGAGTGGCTGGTGGCCAGGAATGGGGTCCGGGTTGGACCCGGGTACTCACCTCTGGTCAAGAAGGGAAGTCGTCGGGGGGCAGGCTGGGAGCTGGGGGCCGGTCTCTAAGTCTCAGGAAGTGGGTGGGGTCTTGGCAGATGGGCGTGGGGGCAGGGCGCGGAGACTGCAGGGGCTGCCAGGGGCTTGGAAATGGGGATCCCTCCCGGTGGGGCTAGAAGGGGAGCTGCCCGGTGGCCAGAACCCGGCGCCAAGCTGGGCAGGTCCTCCCGGGGTGGCTGGTGGCTAGGGATGGGGTCCGGGCTGGACCCAGGCACTCACCTCTGGTCCAGAAGGGAAGTTGTCGGGGCTTCATGTCTATTCTTATTTGGAAATTACAGAGAAACTTTTATTGGCATCACATTAAAGTTAATAAGTAATTTATGAATATTTAATTCCATTGGCAATCTTTGCGATCGTATGTAGCTTTCTTAATACAACCATAGTCAGCTTTGGGGACCAATAATATAATAAATCCAGAAAATGAAAATAGAAGATTTCTTTCTTTTCCATATATTCTGATATATTTTACTTCATTGGATTGTTTAATCATTAGACTTTTCTGTGAAACCAACTAAGTCTGATGTATGGTCATCGTTTTTTTGTTACACTTTTATGTAACATTTTCACGGTTTTGATATTAGTCAAGCAGCTTGAAATGACTACAGAGCTATTTTTCTGTTTTAACTATTGATTTCCACTTTTATCTACATTGACTCCTTTGTGCTTTCTTTAGATTCACTATATTGTTCTTTTTCTAGATTTTTGAGTGGTGTGTTCAGATCATTTGTTTTGATTGGTATTGATACACATCTATGAGGCTATGAAGAGTCCTTTGAAAACTGACATGTACCCAGAGATGTGTGTGTGTGTGTGTGTGTCTGTTTTCATTATTGCTTTTTAACAAGTACACAGCTTTGAGTCCTTTCTGCTTTCCATAATATCTTTTTAATTTATTTTGAAAAAAAGTTGAATTTTGCCTCTCATTAGCCCACTCTCTCCAGTATGCCCCTACTGACTTCAAACAGCTAGTAGTTTTAGAAAGGCACAAATGCTCACAATTGCTTTCTCACACACGTGTGTGTGTGTGTGTGTGTGTGTGTGTGTGTGTGGTGTATGTGTGTGTGTGCATGTGTGTGTGTGTTTGTGTGTTATGATAAGTGCTGGTAAGAAAAATCAGAAAATAGGTGAACAGAAATCATCCTCTCTAATAACCTCATTTCCAAGGTCACTTGTTGGCATTTTTGTCCTGCTTAAATGCTCTGCCAGCTCAGTAGATCCACGACATGGAGACCTTTGGTTTCCTATATATTTTAATACAGTTATAAGACCATAAGCATTCACCAGCCTGGATTGTAGTGCAGTGTTGTATATGACAAATGGATTTGCACCACCATATAGTGTTCTGCTGAGGTGAGAAAGAACGGCTGTTGCTTTCAGGAGCGGGTGGGGAAAGTTTTCCTCACATCCTGCTCCACTGATCCTTTGTCTGTTCTGGTATTCTTGTAGCAATGCACATTAACTTCCCGTGTTTATGGGGGGCTTTCAGCAGCTCCTTCATGAGCCGTTACAAGCAGCTTCTCCCAACTTCAAGCTTAAAGCTCACACTGACTGCAACCACACATACTAAAAGCAAATCTCCTCACCCACTCCAGACTTCAGCCTAACATCCAAACCTCAGCGGGCCTGTCATCTCGCTACCTGGCCCACGGAGGAATACACATTGGCTTGAGCTCTCTCGTCTCTGAACCCACGTCTACCTTTTCATCTCCATTTAATTGGTGCCTCATATCAGAACAGCAGTTGAAATGTGATTACACCTCAAGCTTGCTGGGGAATTCAGGAGCTTGCCAGGGGCGAAGAAACTCAACAACATTGTAGAGAAACAAAAACCAACGCAGTCGGGCCAGCACTGGGCAGCATAGATCAATGAGGGTGCCAGAACAAGGGCCCACGTCAGTGCAAGCAGCTGAGGAGAGCGAGCACCCCACGGAGTGAGAAGACACCACAGCAGAGGGCCGCCAGCCAACCTGGAGCTGCAGAAGAGGGGAGCGGGAGAAAGCTCGCCTTCCCAGCTGACCAAGTGGGATCAGATCAAAGAGCCCGATGGGATCATTTCATCTGGCACCAAACACCCTTCAGAACCGGAGCCAGGACTGCCACAGCTGGTGCCAAGGGCCTCCTAAAAAGGCCTCCCATGGGCGATCCGCGGGCAATCCATCCTCAGGGCTGAATAAAGAGGTGGTTTTAGAGACAGCTCTGCTACACGGCGTTGAAATAACCACAGCTAACCACAGTAAAGTGTGTCAAAGCGGCTGCACAGCGAACAGTTATCCATCACCAACACCAGGCCACAGAGCAGGATCACAGCCCATTCACAAGACAGCGGCAGAGAAAGGAGAAATGAAAGTGGAACCTGCGCGTGTGATTTCTTTATTGTTAAATGAGAAATGGACCCAGCTTAAGGCCAATCAAGGGAATTTTCTTTTTAAAGTGAACTCCATCCTGAAAGATGCTTGTATTAAAAACCGCTACCCATTCTCACCCTCTTTCGTCTTTTGTTTTGCTTGTCTGAGGAAACAGAACATAAAATACCACAACTGATACATCTACAACACAATCCCTACCCCTGGGGTTCAGGGAAAGTCCAAGAAGAGAAGATGGAAAGGTTGTAGGAGCCAGAGGACCAGGACAGCTCTTGTAAGTCGGTGTCTTCTAGACATGACAGCGAAGCTGCCTTGAGAAATCTCAACAACATCAGAGTTGTCTAAACAAGACCTACACAGTGACAATTCCAGTCAACATGCCCATGTGAATGAGGACAATTTCAAAAGGCTTACCCCTAAATAAAGAGCTGCAGACAATCAATGACTGCCGAGAAAGGGAGAATCAGGTTGTTTTTCCAGAGATGAGCCCCGCCCCCCCCATCTGTTAATCGATCCCTAGTGTTCAGCCCTAAACACATGTACATAGGAGCAAGATTAAATGAACTCAGTAGTTTATTATTTTTTCTTTTTTATTGAAAATGTATTTTCTCATACAATATAACCTGATTATAGTTTCCCCTCCCTCTGTCCTTCACAGTTTCTCTCCACTTCCTCTCCCCTCCAGATCCACTTCCTTTCTTTTTCTCATTATCTAAGAGATAGACACCAAAGATGACAAAATAAAATGTAATAATATGAAGCAAAAACTATCATATTGAAGTTGGACATGGAAGCCCACAGGAGGAAAACACTCTCAAGAGCAGGCACAAGAATTAGAGACCCACTCATTCTCACAGTTACGAGTCCCATGAAAATACTAAGCTAATAGCTACATTTGCAGAGGACCTGGTGCTTTCCCGTGTAGGCCCTGAGCTTGTTGCTTTAATCTCTGTGAGCCCATATATGCCTTGCTTAATTGATAACAAATTATGGAACACTTCGCAAGTTTGCATGTCATCCTTGTGCAATGGCCATGCTGATCTTCTCTGCATTGTTCCAATTTTAGTACATGTGCTGCCAACACAAGCATGGTGTTTTTAATTTTAATTAATTGATTTTTATTATATTTACATGATTTCCTCCCTCTCTCTCCCCCTTCAACTCCTCCCAATCATACTCAAAGTTATGATGGGTGGAATAGGGAACCCATCTGAGTGGCACAGTCCCACAGAAGCTCATAGTGTGGATTGTGTTAGCTGTATCACCAAGTTGTCTTTCTGGGTTAGTAAAAGTATCTTAGAATGGTTATACTTTCTTTCATTGCCTAGTACTTGAATATGACACCGACTTGGAACTGCAGAATTGCACGTCATTACATCATCACATCAGTGTGTCATCGCATTTTGCTCATGTTTGTTTAGAGTTACCCATGTGTCAAAAAACAAATTCCCCCTGACTGCAAATGCCATTCTTATTGTTAACACTCGCTTTAATCCTTCCTCCTGGGCTCAGATTCCTTTTTGAAAGTTACAAATGATATAAATTCATTCGGTGAGATTCTGAGGATGATATATTCTTGGTGTGGTTCTCAAATTTTGTCTCTCTTGTCTCTGGATGTCTCACTCAGTGTAGAAATTAAGGATATTTCACCTCATTGATTTCAAGCACATTCTATGTGCCTCTTCTTTTGCTGTTACTGGTTTCTATGCCATTCATTTGTAGACCACGTTAACTTACTCTTCAATGGCTTGCAAATATTCTCTCTTTTCATTACCTTTCTTTCTTTTTATCTACCCTTCTGTCTCCTTCTTCCTTCCCGTTGTTGATTCAGCATGTTGTGATGCATGCCAGGTTGGTTGGGAATGCACTGTGTAGCCCAGAATTGGCTTAACTTGTGGCTCTCTTCCTGCCTCAACACCACCTGCCAAGAGCTGTTCAGAACACCACTCCAGCCTCGTACACTTGCTTTACTATAGCTTACTTTGCTTCACCAACAAAAGAACTGTTAGATTCCATTTTCTCTCTTTTATCACCTTTTTGTCTCCCAATAATTACCAAAGAGATAGGAATAACAACTATACAGCCACCATTTAGCTTGTCAAACAATTTCTTGTTTCTCTCTCTCTCTCTCTCTCTCTCTCTCTCTCTCTCTCTCTCTCTCTCTCTCACACACACACACACACACACACACACACACACACACACACACACACTTTTTTTTGTCATTTCAATTACCATAAAACTAAGAGATTTTTCTTTGCATGTGAGGTAATCACTGTGCCTCTGAGCTACATCCCCACTCCTAACTATGATATTATTTTGAACTTCAAGTGAACAGGTGCTTATTCTGTAGTCCATTTGTGTCATCTATGCAGACCTGTGCCCAGGGGAAGTGTTCAGTGGGTGATTCTGGATGTTCTGTTCTTGTGTGACCTGGTTTTCCCAGTTTAGTTCTAAAAGATTCTAAATGAATATGTCCATACTCCCTGTCCATTCATTCCTTTATTGCAAAACACAGATTTACAATGAGCGTTAAATGAGACAACATCAGAGGATTCATATGATGACCGAGATTTTTAAGTAGACATCATTTACTCTAGTTCTCTAGTTTTCAATCCCATTATATGTAATTAATTAGATCCAAATATCTGGAATCAAAACAACTCAAGCACATCTAAAAGGTCAAGTGAGGAATGCCAAGTCTGATAGAAACATCTTCTCATTTCAAGTAACTCCAGAAGCCATCTCAGAGCTCTTCTTCTGAGCAGAGGAAAATATTTTGAGTGGAAACTTTTCTGTATCCAATGAATGCTTAAGGTGATGCCAATGTTCTCTGCTGCATGAGATGAGAGCTTCCTGAGAGCTGCTGAGATGAGAACTGGCAGTGCCCCCATGGAGACACTCCATCTGGGGTAATGTCAGGAGGGCTCAAAGGTTTGCCTGACATAGTACGTAAGGCAAGACAACACAAGCTATGTTATTCATTGTAACTGTTTAAGAAAGATCCTGAGCTAGGGTGTGATTTTCTCAGAATTTTAATAGATAAAGTAACAACTGACATAAATGAGTTAAATATTTTTTCTTTTTTTTATACAGTTTTTAAACATAAGCTTTCAGTTAGAGTGATATTGGACAAAAATAATACATTTTATTAGGCAGAGTGAAGCCAAATTCTTCTCTGTTACAAGATAAAAGTGAAGCTGGGGAAAGTTGCATGAGTTTTTAATCCTGGTGCTCTGGACAGAGGCAAGAGGACAACCATGAGTTTGAGGCCAACTTGGGCTACTTTGTAAGTTACGGGCAAACTAGGCTTGGTGAGACCACATCCCAGAAGAAACAAAAACAAAAGAGACAGGAGTACTTCAAATGAGGTAAATTTAAATGACAGCTAATGGACCACTGTATGAGACTACTGGGAAGAATCTAGTACAAGATAAAGGTAACATGACCTTCAGGAGACCTAGCACATCCTGAGAATTCTAAGACTATGGGCCACATGCCAAATTTTCTGTTAAAACATCTAATAGAGGATGGGCCAAATAGACTACCAATTTGTAGAAACATCTCCCCTCTTGGGAGCATCTAAAACGTCTCACAAGACAGCACTGTCCTGCCAGTGGAGAGAAGTAATCTTCAAATTGGCTTATTGTCCACCTTGTGTTTCTCTGAGTGATAGCAGAGATTCACAAAGCCATTTAGACATGCCAAGATTCTCCTTAGACAACTTCAGTAATATACCCACACCTATTTTTTATTTTTATTAATTTTAGTATGCAGATAATCATTCTGGTTATGATGTTTCCACGTGTGCACAGTGTCACGCTTCGTTCATTCTCTCCCCATTATCGTCCCTGTTTCCCATCGTCCCTCACTGCTCCTCTTCTTTCCAGCATATGACCCTTTCTCTTTCATGTCCCACACATTGTTTTGTTGATACTCTGATGTACAAATTTGTAATTTTATTGAAAAGATATAAATTATGAGTTAAATATGCCATTGTCATAATCTTGGCCAATGTAAAAAGTATAATTTCCTAATTCAGTGGAATTTTTGGAGGCTTGAAAAGGGTAAATAATGTATCATTTTTCCTTCATGTTCTCCATTTCCTCCAAACATGTTTATATCCACAGTACAAACTCCATAAAGTCTCATCTTTGTTCATATAAAGAACCAAGTTATAGGGAGTCTGTTAAAATGACAGCACTATTGTCTTCCCTTTTGGCAATAAGCTAAGCCTCTGCATAATAAATTTTGTATGTGTGTTTAGAGACTAGCGGCTCAGACTTATCACAATTTATTGCTTTTTTTCATGCTGAGATAAAGACTTATTGCTAAACACATTTGCTTTTTGGTGCTTTAGAGCCTGCTTGCTCCTGGGTGCCAATTACACTCTGGCAGGAGCCTGAAGGTCCCATGGAGCAGCTGGTGTCAGCATCGCATAAAATATGCTCCTGAAATGGATCATTCTGCTGCTTAGGGATCATGCAGTAGAGGCTAAGCCGAAAGAAAGGAAGACCAAAGCTATGGCATCCAAAAATAAAATCAAAGGGGATCAAGTTAAGTTATTTATATATACTGTTACTGGACTCAATATTCTAAACACCTCACAGCTGTTCAGAGTTTGAGAAGAAGAAATCAAATATATCACTAACATCTCTTTGGCTGGTGGGTTCTTGGGCCAGGTATATCTATCATCCATCTACCACTGGACGGCCCTGCTGTACTGATTGTGTCTCTGTTCTGCTTAGCAGTTTGAAGTTGTGGTTAGCAGAGCTGGATCTGATTTGGGTCAACTGGGTTAAAATCTCAGCTGTGCAACTTCCTGACTCTGACCTCGGGTAGAAAATTTGACCTCTTTAATCTCTGGTTTTCCATTGACACAATGGGAGAAAAAGTCATCATTGTTATCCTCAAGAATTGCTGTGGGAACCATTGAAATAGTCCACACGAGGCACTAGGTTGAGTTGCCCAGTTATGAAATTCTCAGCAAGCGTTAGCAATTGCTATCACTTCCATGTTCTACGAGGATGTAAAGCTGGACCATGGGCATTAGAACAGAAGCCACTTCCTAAATCTGGGTGTGCCCAAGATGATGGATGCAAGGACTACTCCGTCTTCTTGGAAACAGAAGCCTATTTTCTTTAGCAATGCCCACATTGCTCCATGACCCAGTGCTGAGTTGTTCTCTCACATGGGCATTCTGTCCATATTTCCTAGCACTTCCTCACTGCTGGGCCTGTGATCTGATGATCCACAAAGGAAACCAACCATCCACAATATCTCCAAGGGACTGTCCACTCTGAGAATGCATCAGTCTCAGCAGATAGGACTAAGATGCAGAAGGTGCAACCACCTCACATTCAGCCTGAAACTTAGCTTAAATCTTGGACCTGTTTGATCCTTGAGGATTATTACTATTTTGTACCTACTTTCATTCCAATGACAGGAAAGAAATAGATGGTATGTCTACCATCTACTTAGGAAGAATAAACTAACTTAAAAATTAAGAATGTAATATTTTATCAGATTCAATTTTAATTGTGTTTGGTTGTGGTTCTTGTTTTGCTTTATGTAATAAGTACACTGTCTATGCACACAAGGAAGCTGGGCTAGAATGGCAGTTACAGGGAGAGAATCTTGAGGTAGTCAGGCATTACTGATACAGAAGAAATAAACAGATCTTAAGAATAATGCAGTTTGGAGAACAGATGAGTTTGGAATTACTCATATTGTTTGAAATTCCTACTGTATGCTTAAATGAAGAAGTAGATGGCAAGTAAAGAGAGATTAAGGTGGATTTAGTGAAGCATATCCTGGAGAAAAGGAGTTTCCAGAGCACAGAGTGGGCAGGAGCCATATTGTATTTATCTATGCAGAAGTCAGAGGACAGCGTGCGGGAGTCAATGGTCTCCTTCTGCCATGTGGGTTTTAAACTCAGATCTTTAGGCTTAGCAGTAAGTTCCTTTACCCACTGAGCCATCTTGTTGGCCCGGAAATTTAAGGGCTTAGAAACTGAATGAGTTGTTGAGACTGAGTCTGGATGGTATAAAAGAATAAAAGAGAAAGTCAAAAGATGTTGAAGCTTACTCAGAAGCCTTCAGCATACTCATTCAGAAAGGACTACCCACCAGTCTGTACACTTGCCCTTTGTGTTAGGCCATTAGCCTAAGGAACAACTTGGGCCAATAGCTCCCTATTACTAAAAGATGTATGTAGTGCTGAATATGACTGCTCTAGGAGGCACAGAATATGATAGAGCTGTGTCTACTACTTTTTTCAAGGTTCAGTGACTAAGACCAGGGAACAAATGGGAATAGCTAACAGCAGCTCTCCAGCCATACATTGCAGACAGAAACAAAAGGAATCACTGCTGAGCCCACAGAAGCAGTCTAAAGCAAGAAGTCCTTTATCAGCATCCTCTCCAGGATATACAACACATAAGTACAGACATGTATATGACAAAAGGGTCTGATGGATCAAGCCTGGAACTCCAGTATTTGGGAAACTGAGACAAGAGGATCACAGTGTTTGGGTGAGAGGGGACTACCAGGAAAGCATTGGCTTTGTTCAGGGCCACTCTTTTCTGCAAAATCCAAGGTAAATAAAGCATTGCTGAGAATGAGCACATCCTGAAACATCTATACCAGCCTGCCACTCTGGAAGAACTGTCATTTCTGCTGTGACTGCTCTTAGACACTCCTTCTGCTAGAATCTCTTCCTTATATGCCTTGAAGTTCCCTCCAGTCCTCAGTAGGGAATACAGCTTCTCAAAATGACCAGTTCTCACCCTAGTGATTATAATTTTATTTACTAAAGAAATTTAAATAATGTTCTGATATTTTCATAACAGTAATTATCCTCTATCTATGTTCTACCAATAGGTCTGAAAAAGGTCTTTTCCTGCCTCTGTGTAGAACATAATCACATGAAGCTTGACATACCTAAATACTTGTGTCTTAATGTGTTTTGATACATGGTGTTATGATGGATAAGAATTACTGGGTGGTGAACATGAGAGAGTCAAGATCTTGTCAAAACTATGCACACTGCAGCTGGACATGTAGCTTTATGGTACAACACTTGTTTAACACACACAAGACCCTGGGTTAAATTCCCAGCACTGCCCAAAAAACAAAGGAGGAGAGGAGGACCAGGAAGAGATAGAAGTGGTAGAGGAGTTATTCTTGACTTTCCACTGGTTTATTGAAGGAGGCTTCTAATTGACTGATGGAACTGGGACTTTCAATCAAGGCTGTGTTTTTAATATTAGATTGTCTTTGAATGCCTGAACACTTGCTATGTTCTTTAGGTGATTATAGAGGAGTTATTTTTTAGTAATGATACTACATAATAACTCCTAAAGATAACCCAAAGCCCACAAGCACAATAAATAAGTAAAGGAATAGACTAGCCACCTTTCACCTAGGGCTCCTGGAGGGCACCATGAAACAATGCTTAGAACAGATTCAGGACACATTATGACAAGGAGTGAGGGAAACAGAATGCTCAGGTCAACAATGGGAAGAACAGCACCACCAAGTGGGAATGTGGATACTCATTAGCTGTTCCTGGCAAGCCCTTCTGACCATGACTTTATGGTACCCACTGGGGAGGAGTGTGAAATGTCCAAAAATGTTCCCATCGTAGTCTATGCCCAGAATACGGCTATTTTTAAAAGGAGGAACCCATCCAGTATGGTTCTATATTCCATTAGACACACGCATTCCCGGGATGAAGGAGTGAATATCACACCCAAAGCCAGATGGAGCTGTGCCTCCCCGAGCTCAGAACAAACAACCAATCAATAAAAAAGAGAATATAGCAAGATAAGTGATTCAACCTTGCTACCAAAAAGGCCGTGAAAAGACACATCAGCATTGTCTAACATGGAAAACTGAATGAACTTTCTCCACAGGTGTTTCATATTAACTTGGCAGCAACAGAATGGATGCTTCCTGTCAGAACTCAAGGGTCCCCTGCAAAATGTTGAACTATATCTCAGGGGCAAACGAACAAGCTGGCAGGGCCCTACCATGACTTGCGTCTAGTAAGTCTGTTTAGTTGGTGTCTGAAGGTTGAGTGCCCTTGATTGAAAGTCCAAGGACAGTGACCTGACATTGAGTGGCACCCCAGGGTGGCGGGGGGGGGGGGGTGGGGGTGGGGGTGCAGACAATGTGCATTCTTTCCTGACTACCAACTGGAAGAGTAAGACAGCCTGTTCGGGTGAAAGCCTGGAATAGTTGATACTTCTTTGATTCGCTTTGCCAGTGACTGCAGAGAATGGTGACACATTGTGATTAGGAACGGGGTTCGGAAAATTTCTTATTTTAAACTGAAGGATGGAAATCAGAAAGGGAAAGTTGGCTGGGATATCCACCCCCAGATCCTGAGGCTCTTGTGGGTTGTTTTGTGCCAACAGCATAAACAGAACTTAATTACAAGGCAAACAGTTTCCATGGCTTGTATTACAACATGCACACACATGCAGTCTAGAAAATGCCTTTTTAAACCTTAATTAATTAATTAATTTTATCAATAATCTTAGGTTTATAATTCTGTGCTGACCCCAAGGTAGGCACGAAAGAAGCAACTTGCCTGAATAAGGAATAAAGTCTTAGATTCCACTACCTCTAAAAATTCCTTACAGGTGATTTACAGTGACTTCTATCTCCATTTTTTTTTCTTTTGTCTGCTTCCCAGTTTCCATAGGGAAAAAAAATGCCAGCCAATAAAAGAAGTGAAGGAGATATAAAATTTCACAATACTTTGTCCTTTACCTTTAAAAGTTTCTATTTATTTATGTGTGTGTAAGTGTGTGCACACTTGCCCACCATGCACATGGAGGTCAGAGGACAACTTTTGGGAGTTGGTTTTTTCCTTCTATAATGTAGGTTCCTGGATTTGAACTGAGTCATCAGGCTTGGCTGCCAGTGTCTTTACGTGCTGAACCATCTCAATGCCCTGCTCTGTTTTGTTTTTTCAAAAAAGATCATTGCTGTGGTCATTCTATTAAAATTCACAACTGATGTCTCTTGTGTCAAAAAAGGAATTGTGTACTGCAGAATTCATGCTTATACTGAAAGATAATGTATGCATAGAATAAAATATTATAAATTAAAGTATCTCATTAACACACATACATACACACTCAGAGAGAGAGAGAGATGAAGAAAAGTTGTCAGAGATTAAAAACTGATTCTGATCTGTATGTGTTTTCTTTTGTTTCAGGTTTGGTTTGGTTTGATTTGGTTTAGTTTCTTGACATTGTCTTACATATTGATATATCTATATTATATATTTATATATATAGAAAATATATGAGATATAAACATTATATAATATATATTAATAGCTCTTATCAACACTATACCAAAAAATTATCCTTTGTATAAGTTTGGATTATATAAGTCAACCCTTAATTTAAATTACACTTGAAACCTACAAACATTAATGATGTATGAATTTTTTTCTAAGAAAAAAATAGTGTTAAATAGTCTAGACCATCAAAGAATCTTATAGGGTCACCATTAATTGTTATCTGTAAGGAACTTTTAGTATTATAGGCCTCCAATGGCTTCATGCTCAAATTATCTAGCACATTTTCCTCTTTTTTATAGAACACTGGTTTTATGTGGGAAGTTGTTTTTCCTCTCTGAAGAGACACAACTTGATCTACTGCTTTCTCCTGGGACTTTTTTAAAGGTAAATTTCCTCTTAAATCATCATACAGATAAGAATGCAAGGGACAAAAACCTGAAATTGCGTTGCTCAAAATGTTGAATTCTAAGTAGGCGGACTCAAAGGCAGAGTAAATAGTGTTCTTTCCTTTCAGTGAGGGATAGTTTTCATGATGCTGTTCCACTTAAGAACATAGCTTCTCCCTGTGTGTTTATCCAACATCTGTCCTCAGGCAATGCCTTGGATACTACTGCCAGATGAGAGTCATTGTTATCACTGGACAGTGTACACATGATTTCTGTCCATTGATTCAATCATGAATTCAGCTTTGCAGCTTTATCATGTAACTTTTCTTTTTCTCCCTTCTCCCCATGAGAGAACCATTATTGTAATGAGGGTGATATCTGTCCTTCTGATGGGGTTAATGCTTGCAAAACATACTGTACATGAGTTTTCAATTCATGAAAACAGAATCGCTATATGCATATAGAGTATATTTTATGAATTTCACATTATTTTTACCAAGAACCTTTTTAATATATCTCTGGCTCTTTCATAATAGTTATAGCAAGTGTTTATGGCCTTCTGTCTCTTGGGATAAAATCCCAAAGTACTCTCAATTCCTGCCTTCTTCATAATATTGAAATCAATATCTTCATGAACTTAAGTTTGTTGAACTATGTCCTGGGATGTAGGAAATGAATGCATTTTCACTTGACAAGGCATGAAAATAATAAAACAAATGAGTGTTTACTCTATGCTACACTGTTCCAAGTACTGTAAACAGCAACAAATAAAATTAAATCTTTGTCCTCATGAAGTTCACAGTCTTGGCAACAAATTACATAAAGAAACATGTAAGTGGAGACTGTGAGTTGAAAGTAGGATATAAAATCCAACATTCATAATAAAAGTATGGACAAAAGTCATCACTGAGACAGAGCCTAGAAACATAAAGTGCCACTGGTCACCATGTATGTGAGAGGTGTGGTCTAAGAACTGATTTCGGGGGCCCTTTAGTATTTATAGGTTAAATATCTTCAAAAGAACCAACAAAAGAACCCAAAAATAAACTACAGGTGAGAAATGACAGAAACCCAAACAAACTGACACCCAAGGGGAACTGCTTATTGATCAAATGAGATAAGACAGAGACTAATTTTGAATTAAAAAATATGGAGATCATTGTGATTCTGGAACAAAATGTTAATTTGACAGAACTGTACACAAACAAAGAGAGAGTTAAGGAAAAGTCCAGGAAATGGTCTTCTTTTCAACACCATTTGCTATGAAGTGGAAATGACATTTGGGACCATGGCTGAAGAGTGAGCTCTGGGGCAAAGACAATTCTGTATGAGATGTAAGACATTTCAGCACACCCTTGGGTTGCTGGGAATGGGCCAAACCAGTAGACAGACTGAAACTATGTTTCAAAAGAGAAGAATTTCTGAAGCATTATCCTTGAGCAGGTGAGAGGGGGAAAGATATAAAATGTAAAAAGACACCCATGGTACAAGAACAGACAACCCATCCATAGTGACAGGATGGAGTGGTTCATTTTGGGGCACAAACGTAGGTGGTGGAGAGAAATGGGCAAAGTTGGCAGATGTGGCAATGGAAGAGTGCGGAGCTTTTCTTCTCCTTTTGTTTTATTTTCTCTGTCCGTCAGCCTCTATTCAGCCTTCTCTACCAGACTCTTTCCTCTTTCCACCATCTTCAACCAGCTTTTTATGCTTCCCACACTGTATATTTTCATGACTCTATGCCTTCCAGTTTTCCCTTCCTTGCCTAATCTTGTCAGCTGGCAAACTTGCAGTTACTTTTATTATAAATTAATGAAAAATTGCCGGGCGGTGGTGGCGCACGCCTTTAATCCCAGTACTCGGGAGGCAGAGCCAGGCGGATCTCTGTGAGTTCGAGGCCAGCCTGGGCTACCAAGTGAGCTCCAGGAAAGGTGCAAAGCTCGCAGAGAAACCCTGTCTCGAAAAAAAAAAAATTAATTAAAAATTAAAAATAATTAAATTTCTCTGACTCATCCAATAGCCTTGTCACATTACAAAAAGAATTATCTTAATGTATTACAAGACTGTCCATTAGGCTGTGTCCAAAAGGCTATACTGTCTTCTACACATTCCAAATATTCCAATACCCACAAGAAGCTGTTTTGTGTTTATGGGAAATAACCTTACACCAAAGAGCATGCTCACCTGAAGATTACATTCTAGTACCTTTCCTATACTTTAATACAATGCTCTTAAACTTTGATAATATGTCAATTTGAGAACTGACCTTTAAAACTGGCTTCACTCATAATCTTGGTATCACCGCCATCTCCATGACCAGGCTATAGCATAACATCATAGTCATGTGTTTCCCGTTTAGTTATACAACATAGTGAAAAAAATGAACTCTGTAACTTTGTGTTCAATAGAATTTTGACTTTTGGAAATGTGGGTTTAGAGCCTAAAATCCTAATCCTAAAGTCCCATATTATGAGAATATCTCAGGTTACCTCATTTATAAATCTGCCTTTAAATCCACAGTGGAAACTATGAGACAGTATGCATTTCTTTGAACTAGACTAAAGGGACACTAGCCACTCCAGGCTGGTTTTTCTGTTTTGTTGTTTGTTTGTTTGTTTGTTTGTTTGTTTGTATCTGCAGTAATTCGAATACACGGAACAAGTTGCTCATATTTAAATTTGCTATCTTTGCAGCACTACTTACACACTGGCAGCCATCAACATTCAACACATAGTTGTGAAATCTGAAGGAAAACATGCATATGATTATTTCCCATCCCTTATGAATAATCTTTTCTTTCTTTAACAGACACAAAATAACCAAGAAGAAAAATCTTACACCCTGCTCAAAATTACTGAAATCACTAACCCTGCCTCATTTTTGGAAGGACATCCAAGATATGAGTTTGTTTTCTAGTACCTGGCATGGTTTTAACCTTCTTCAAGTTGGTTTATGTCACCCAAACTGTTGGCTTCACAAATGGCCCCAATTTATCCTCTGGGGTGGTGAGCACTGAGAGCTGGTAAGTGTGAAGCAGGATGAGGCTTGTCATAGTACCTTTTCAGTATCAAATGGCATTTTCAAGAATTATTCTAAACAAATCCCTTGTTCTTTTCATCACTTTAGTGGTTTCATTGTAAGCAAATTTAACATATTAGGTTATTGACTTCTTTATTATTATGTTACTCATTTATTCATCTATCTACCTATTGATTTAGTGTGTGTAGTGTGTGTGTGTGTGTGTGTGTGTGTGTGTGTGTGTGTGTGTGTGTGTGTAACGACTTGCAGGAGCTGGTTTTTTCCTTCTATGTGTGCATCCCAGGGATCAGTCTTAAGCCATCAGGCTTTGCCACAAGCGCCTTTACCCACTGAGCCATGTTGCTGGCTCCTTGACTCATTTCTTTAAAAAAGAAAGAGAGAGAGAGAGAGAGAGAGAGAGAGAGAGAGAGAGAGAGAGAGAGAGAGAGAGAGAGGAAGGAAGGAAGGAAGGAAGGAAGGAAGGAAGGAAGAACAAATCAGCATTAGACATTCTCAGATATTTTGATCATGAAAAGAACCACTGACTTGTCAACTTTCCTTTATCAGGAATAATTTTAGTAAAGGGAAGATCCACAGTGATGCTTCACCTAGAAGAGTGGAGATCAGAACTCCACCTGATGCACTTCTTTCTCACCCACTGAAATCATCATCAGTCTTGCTCAATTTTAAGTCCTTGTGAGTTTTCCATCTTCATGCATCAGGTCAAAGAGTGGAGGAGCCCAACAGTGAGTGACTACATGGAGAAGAAAGAGGGTGAAAGCCTTCCTCTCTACCCCAACTTCCCATTTGGGGTACATCATGCCCCAAATGTACACATGACCAGGTAGTCAATGTGACACCAGGGACACCTTGACTTTGCCTCCTTATAGCAGCTTATTTGGAAAGAGGAAAACAAACCTCAGCCTCCATATTGCTAAGCAGAATAGGTAACATTTGGTTAAACAATAGCTTTTGTACTTCCAAACCTATTGACTGGCAGTTAGTTTATACAGTTTAAAACCAAAGAACATAAAAAACAAATAGTTTATCAAAATGATAAACTAGCTGTATAGTTTTGACTGAATTGTTTATACAGCCAAAGTGATTTTTCAAAGGCTCTCACATACTCCTTTTATTAAAACAATATAGGATATATTTAGCCAATGTTAGATTGACTCAGGAACCATAATTCATTGCCAAAGGGTGTGTATGAGGTTGTTGCTTTGTTCCAAAACTGTTATTCTGAACAACTTATACATAGAACAATTATGATATGTGATCCACATCTTAAACACTTGAAGTTGTTTCTCCAAGTCACTAATCCTCAAATCTTTCTTCACTTGAGCTATTTAAAAATATTTTATAAAAATATAAAATATAAGAGAAATGCCCTGGATGAATTGTGGGAGCACACAGCCTTAAAAGCAGCATTTTCCCACAAAGGGAATGACTGTTACCCTGATGCCTAACACCATGGACCAATTATGCCTGGCTTTGTAATTTAGAAACATTTTTATATGTAAATAAAATAAAATATCATCATTTGCTATAGTTGAAATTGAACCAAGTTTTACCTGAATAGGACTACATTGGACATAGTACAATTTTCTTGGTTTTGAGCTAGGTCTCACTATGTAGCCCAGGATAGCCAACTCGCTCACTATGCTTCTGCCTCAGTTATTACAATGCTATTATTACAGGCCTGAACTACCACCTAGCTCGCTTTTGTTTTAAAGACTAAAACAAAGGGAAAGTAAATAAATTAGTGTCTTTGCTTACTCAGGCAATGTTGAATCCCACTAAAAGTATGCATCCTTTACAAAAGTTCCCTCATATAATTTTCTTCACTAATAGAAACACAAGTAGCTGAGCCACACATGAGAGTACACAGCTGCAAAACGTATGTTTAATTAAAGAAATAAAACCATGAGTTCACATTGTATGTCATCAAATAAAACTGAAGTTCACCACAGCTTATTTATGTTTGTTATAAAACATTTCTCATATGACTTCACTGATTTAAAATACCATTTTTTTTGGTCTGGCCTGAAGGCCCTATTCCCATTATGTTGTGGGTGTCATACTGGGAGAAACAAGAATAGAATTCACAAAATCTACATTTGGTACTATGTGCTTCTCCATCCAGTATACTGGTTGCAAATTAGATGTGGCAAGACACTACAATTAACTCATTTCATGACACCCCATAATAGTTGATAAACAGCATTATTTCCTGACATTAACCATAGAACGGCTTAAAAGCAGGAAGCAGGGTGTATAAAGTGGAACAATTACTACTGAATACTAATTCATTGTTGTTCATGCAAATAATACTGTATTGTTTGGAAGAGCTACCTGCAACAATTTTACTTAAAGCTAAAATAAAGTCTGTGAAATGAAGTTTTACATTCTAAACTCAGCCCAGTTTAGAATTCTCATTAAAGTCCACTGGGAATGAAAATATGCATTTTTTTTCTTTCTTCAGTTTACTAAATTAGAAAAGTTTGAACTCTAGGCAATTTCAGAATTGGAAAAGCCTAATGCTAACATTTCTAGAACCTGTCATCAACAATTGAGAAGAAAAATAAAACCAGAAACTTCATTGATTGAACAATAGCTATGTATATTTCTATAAAACCATTCTAAACAATCTCACATGATTGGAAGATGTCCTATATAAATAAATACTTTCTGAAAAAATTAAACATATTCCATTGCAATAGCTGGCAGTACAGTTTGTCATGTAGTGGTTTTAAATTAAATTCAAAGTTATTCCTCACTGTCCTAGGGTCTCCATTGTTTAAAATTAGTAACCACTTCAAGAGAAAGTAAATACTGGCCAGGATGTTCACCCTAACTCTCATTCTTTGGCTGGCATTCAAATATTTTCCAGTTTTACTGCTTACATTGCCAAAAACAGATCTGATTATCATGGTTTGCAGAGGTATTTCTCCATGTCAATGATCTAGCATCCTGTATATCTGCCTTAAATTAATGGCAATTTTACTTCATTGAACAATGTTATGAACTACGTGTAATTTTACTTCTCATTGACTAAATTATGAGACTGATATGTGCTATAAAGAGGCAGATAACTTTTTTTCTTGAAAAAAATACAATATGGCCAATTTCATTTATTACTTACAAAAATAGTTCAATAGTCCATCATAATGTCCTATCTGGGATAAATTAATGAACTTGCTCATTTATTCTGTTTCCAGGGAATCTACAATGCACTCTTTTGCTTTAGGGGATAGAATTAAGTACAAAATAAATTAGATATAGCCATTATCTGCTAGGAATTCAAGCCTGCCTTTAGTGGAGGATGTAGCTTCCATCACCCATGTCTTTATGGTACTAGAGCATTTTTCAACTTTTTGGTACTTTATTTCAGAAATAATTCAAACAATTGGGTGATACAGATTTTCTTGGCACTTTTAACAAAACATATATACCAAGAAAAAAATCTGTAAGCATTTTCCTTCTCCAATCCATCCAGTCCTGGTTAATTGAAACAAAGAAAGATAGAAAAAGCAAATGAAAAGTTGTGATAACCAAGTTTTTGATGTATGTTTTATATCTGTTACAGACAAATCTCAGCAAAGGTGTCTTTCAAAGGAAGTAAGACGACAAAGGAAAACGGAAAGGGATTGTAAATGTTCAAAATAGCAACATGAAGAGAGGCTAAGAAATGTCAAAATCATAGACTGTAGAGAGCCATTTCACTTATAAAGTGCATGTAATCATAAGCAAGATCCTTTTATTGGAATAGATGTTATTGCTGTGTTCTAAAATGATTGGATTAAATGCAGTGACCCAGGGAAAACAACTAGACAGAAGGCAACTGATGATTATTTGGGGTGAAAGAGAAGAGTAATGAACTGGATGGAACAGAGGGGGGAGAGATGAATGCTAGAGAGGAAAATTAACTGTAGAAAGTACAGAACCATTACTGGTTGATTGAGCATCTCACTGTCATATTTGAATAATATGCCAATTCCCAGAGTAAAGACACAATAGTCACAAGAGAAAGTCCCCAACAACAAGACAAAGTGACAGTTGCACATTTGGATTACATATATTTTCTTAGTTAATTTTATTTTCTGTTAAATAAATAAAATCATTTGAGGAATAAGCAATTGGTTCATACTGAAACATGCCAATCATAGTCTGTACCAAAGGAACTTTCTCACCAAAATATTGCTCATATTTTTCAAAAATAGAATATCAAACCAAACATAGACAATGCAATGCAAAGCCCTGTTAGTTCTTTCATCATAGTTCATCTGGCCTTAGATTTGATGTAAGACTAGGAAGTCAACATTTTGAGATGCAGCAATCCTTTTCATACATATCCCAATATAAGATGTAAAGCATTCCAAAGGGCTTGCACAACTGGCTCTCAGCCAAGTGTCACAGGGCTTCCATCACTGGAGGCAATAATCCTAAAGTGCACATCCTGCAACAACTAATTACTGTTAGACATCTTATGGCTGCAAAGCCAAAAAAAGTCAATGCAAAATTTAACATGAATTTATTTACTAGGATTAATGGAACAGTTCTGACCTTGCAGGCCACCAATCAAGATGAACCAAATATGCCCAGCATCTTCCAAAAGCCACATGATTTACATAACAATGGCATAAACACCATAAACTGCTGTGGAATGGGGAAACGTGTTGACATGTGTCACAGACTCCTCTAACCACAGTGGATGTCCTCAAGTATGAAGATGCATACTACTTCATATAACCAAAAATCTGAGTTGCAGTTATTTGATGCTTAGAAACATAAAATTCAAATATAACATAAAAACTAAATATAAATTGCTCCTACAGAAAAAAAAAACAAATATATAATTATTGCCAAGTGTCAGTCTTTTCTTCCTTTATTTAAAGTTTAAGTGTTTTCTTTAAATGTGCTCAGTGTGCAAAGATTTAAAGGACACCTATTGTCCCATTTGACTCTAGTAAATCTGGTAGTAGGTGGCAAGATAAATAGTATTTCATTTCATACTTATATTCAGCATTATAGCTGACTAGAAATGGTAAACAGCAACTCTTTTCTCTATGCAGACAGAATGATGCATCTTTAGATAAATATGTCAAATGTGCACAGATATATACAAACATATGATGATATTTATTGTATGTCTATGTGTATAACCTGAATACACAAATGTTCTTGACCATGAAAAATAGTGATCTTCCCCATAGAATACATGTAGTCAACAACAATGCACATTTAAGGTTTTATTGAGGCTCTGTGTTTTATGTTCTGTTCATCTAACCCCAGCACTTGGGAAGCAGAGGCAGGAAGATTTCCATGAGTATGAGGCCAGCCCAGTTGGCAGAGCAAGTTCCAGACAGCCATGGCTACATGGAGAGATGTTGTCTCCAAAAATCCAATGCTGTGTTTTATGTTTAGTGCTTTTACTATAATAAAAAAAAAATGGGAAGGCTTATTTAAAAATCAATCTAGTCTTTTTTTTTTTTTTACTCAGACAAAATTTCATCATCATCATCAGTCAGAGTAAGATGGCAAATCAAGCATTGTCTTTCTGTGTTATAGTGGAGAAGAGTCAGGATAACAAAGAGTGTCTCTATTCCAGAGGGAGAAGAAGCACTGGCCAGGGTAAGGACAAATGAAAATGTTAAGAAACAGAAGTACAACCCAGCAAAATGTGCCCTTAGCATGTGGCTACTGCTGTACAGCTTCCCAGTAGGAGAAAGCAAAGGCAAAGCCTCATCCAGAGGTAACCCAGGTGACCTTGGTAAAATAGGCCCACAGGATGAGCCCACAGTTCTCACAAGCTCCAGTCCATCTGGAGAATGTGGTATGACATTGATGCCTTGGACCACATCAGCAGTGGACAGGAAGCCCAACTTGTCATGATCCATGTCTCAGAGGACTGTACCTGGTCACTGTCTTGAGAGAGTACCTGCTGTGTATGGAAGGGTTATACTTGGGACTTGTTAAGAAGAAATGATCACAAATCAGGAAGCCTGGAGTCAATCTGCCACAGCTCCTAGTAGGAAGTAGCTGCCTGAGACTGGATGGGGATAGGGCAGTAGATGTGCATACACACTGAGAAGCCCAAGTGTCAGGAGGCTTCAGAGGTGAGGTGAAGTCAGTGGCTCCATGCTCTTTAGCTAGGAGCTGGATAATCACAGTAGAGTGAGATAGCCCCATGCTAGAGACTGACAGCCACGACTTAGATGACAGCCATGAAATCAAACTCTGAAGTAAGTCTTGTGTTTTTCCACTACAAACAAGACTAAGAACTCTAAAGTTTAAGTATAATGGACATCCCCTGGAACTTACTCCAATCTGTGGGGTGTTCAATACTGAGCAGAACCCAAAAGCACTGAGACAAGTCTGTGGCAACGTGTCTCAATTGTCTACCCACACCCACAGTGCTCTACCCTGGCACATTAGCTTTAAACATTACCCTATCCCCAAGATGTACAAACAGTTTGTCCTAGAGGGTGCGACAGTATGCCTGGTCCACAGGCTGCAAACTCCAGGAGTGAGTCCTGATATACAGTGAAGGGAAGCAACTGGAGAGATTGCGACTCTGTTCAGCAACTAGCTTTCGAGCACCCTGTGCTCATCACCCATTGAAACAAGATTAGACAGACGACTCCAACTTTGATTCACCACCTCTCTACCCAGCAGGCTATGAGTTAAAGAACTAAGTCTGCTCCTATCTGTTATTTTAGTTTGCTCAATATTGATATTTTTCTTCTGTCCTTGTCTATTTTCTCCTTTGCTATATTCTTCTCTATTATTTTTATTTCATTTTTAAAAAGCAGCTTATAGATTTCATTCCTCTTCTTATAAATTTTGTTTATGCATTTTCTTTATTGTGTGCACTTTTTAACATCTTCCCTTTTTCTTCTTTCCAATGATTCCCCTATTTTCTGTCCATGTGGTTTTGTGGTTTTTTTTTTTTTAACTTCTTTCTCTCATCCCTTTCCTGTTTTCCTAGTTGGACCTCACTTTTTAATCAAAGAAACTAGTCTGTGTCTTTTGATTATGCGATCAAAACATTTACACTTAAGGTTATTGTTGAGAGAGGTTTGACGGTTCCTGAAATAATAATGTTGGTTGTTTCCATGGTTGCTTGTGTTATTGCTTATTCTTTTCTTCTACGGGGTTACTGATCTCTGAGTTGGACACATGTGATTCTTTCCTACTTTGCCTTTCTTTGCTCATTTATTCCTCCATAAAACATTCTCTCCTATGATCTTCTGATTGAAGGATAGTTTCCTTCTGAAAGACTACACTTCCCAGCTTTCCTTGTGGACCATACGGAGTTTTTCTTCACCCCATGCAGGTTGCAACCAGCTTCTTCCTATGAGAATTTCTCTCCTCCGCCTGCATAGCATGGGCATTCACTCATCACCCCACATGGCATAGAACACATTGTTCCACATAGGTGAGAACTAAGATAACCCCATTGCTGTGTTTCCACATGGCCTGGCCTAAAAGTCACACTCACCACTCTCTTTCTGCCTTTCTGTCTCCTTTAATCCATGATAATAATCTAACACTGACCATTTTTCCTTCTCTTCTATGTTTAAGGCTGATTCAGATAGCTTCTGTGATGAGTTAACACTAATGCTACTCCAATTATTCTATAAACTAGAAATGGAAGAAACTCTACCAAACTTATTCTACCAGTCAAGCACTTACTATCATGATTTCAAAATTAAATAAGGCCAAACAACAACAAACACTGTAGACCACTTTTTCTGATTAATACAGATACAAACAGTCTCAACAAAATATACTTGCACACCAAATTCAGCAATACATTAAGAACATTATACAGGATGACTAAGTTGATTTCATTCCAGGATGGCTCAACATACATAAATCAATAAAAATAATAGAGTGCACAAATAGAATAAAGGATGGAAATTAATGTGATCCTATCAATCAAAGTAGAAATGTCTCTGACAAAGGTCGTCATCAATTCATAATAAAATTCTAAGGAACTTAGGAACAGAATAAACATACCTCATCATAATAAAGGTTCTCTCCTTCTCTTCTCTCTCTCTCCCTCTCTCTCTACACACACACACACACACACACACATACACACACACACTACACACACACACAGTCATACACATATGCACACATCCACACCACACACATGTACACCACACAACACACACACACACACACACACACACACACACACACAGCATATACCAAGCCAGCATTTTATTAAATAGAGGAAAACTAAAACTCCTCCCTCTGTAATCAGGGACAGGGAATGAGTGTCCACTGCCTTCATTTCTAATCAATGTAATGCTTGAAATCTTAGCATAATAAGGCAAAAGAAAAAAAGAAAGGAGATGTAAATAAGAAAGGAAGAAGTCACATTGTCCTTATTTGTACAGAGCCTGATACTATCTTTAAAAGACCCTAGTGACTCCACTAAAAATGTTTAGATCTGCTAATCACTTTCATCAAGATAGCACAACATACAATCAATATGTAAATTTTGTCTGTGCATCCTCACAGCCTTTCCCAAAAGGTAATTTCAACTATTTACCAGTGTGACCCTTGCATTGGGAAATGAGAAATTAGGTTCAGGGGGGTTGTTAGACCCTGGCTCTGAACTGATATTAATTCCTCTGTACCCAGAATACTCTTTGGAGTCCATTAGCAAGATATGGGACTGGCAACTAATGGAACATCAGCCAAAGCCCCTTTTAATTGTGACCCCTTGGTCATTTCACCAGTGCATATTTGGGTAACCATTCTCAGCAATCAGAACCCATACATTTGTTCCTGGCCTCTAGAGCAAGAGCAGTTAAGGGAAGAAAGTCCACCCAGTAGATCTCCCTCTGTCTAAAGAAATAGATGACCAGGAATGAGATCCCATTTCTGGAGGGATTCCGGAGAGTGGTGCCAGGAGAAACTGGAAAGACTCAGGATGTCATTCCTACCACAACTATCCTCGGCTCTCCTATCTGGTCCATGCAGCAGGTGGATGGTCTGAGCATACAGATGCTATATGATGAGCTATACCTGTCACAGTTGTTTATGAGGCAGAAATGTGGAACAAATTATCTTCCTGATGGTGAGTTTAAAATATGATTTGCAGAAGTATACATTGATGAAAGTTGACAAAAGGTGAATTGTGGCGAGCCTGTAAAATATCATATTGTTGGAGAACTACATTTCCCAGAATACATTTTACTGTACATATTTAGTTAGGGTAGATTATGAGAATAGCTCTTGGGAAATTTGGGGGACCAGAGTGAAGCAGCAGCTGTTTTGTAGCTAACACATGTCACTTTTCAGATGACATGAGGCAGAAGCCAGGCCTGTAACTTCTCTGTTCTCCTAGATCCTTATTCAGCCTCTCTGGCTTTCTGTACCAAGACCATGTTTAACTCTGCAATGAAGGAGACTGACTCCTACAGGATCCCTGACTTCTCACGCTACCAAGAGGCAAGGGAAAATTCAGCAGGTCTGAGGCGCTGCTCATGCAGACCATCTTGTCCTGGTGTTTTCCTTGGTATTGCTCTCCCCAACTCACTGTTATCTCCCTTTGCTTGTTTACCTCGTCATCTTCAGTCTGTAGCATCAGCCACAAACCTCACAAAGACTGGTCAGTTTCGGCATGAGAACAAGCCTAAAAACACACCCACGGCATGTTCATTCTTCTGCTCCTGATGAACACAGATTCCATCGTAGAGACCAAAATTTGGAGCCACTGAAGAGAAGTATGATAATTATGGAAAGCAAGAATGTCTGGAACAAAGAAACAGCTCTTGTGACACAAATGAAGGGATTTTGAAAGGGCAGAACTCTTTCTCTAAAACAAAAGGCAAAGAGCAGGCTGGAGAAATAACTCAGTTTGTAATGTGTTTGCCACACAATCAGGAAGACCTAAGTTCAACCACCAGAATCTGCATGAAAAGCGGGGCATGCTGGTATATCTTTGTAATCCTAGGACTGAGGAGGAGATACTCAGATGCCTGAGGCTTCTTGGCCAGCTAGCCTAGCTGAATCAGTGAGCCCCAGGTCTCAGTGAGAAACTTTAGTTTCAAAACATGAAGTGGATGACTCCAGAGGAATGACACCTAAGGTTGACCTCTAGCATCCACATTCACACGCACATGAGTATACACACACACACACACACACACACACACACACACACACACACACACGAGCATGCACATTCATACCCAGGGGTGAATTTTTTTTTAATGTAACATCAAAAGAAAATACAATTCAGAAGGAAAAGTTCATAATGAAGGCATTACTCTTGAAAGTTCACCTGGGCACACGGATTTCTAGAAAAGGAAGAATTTCCTAATAGAAAATAGAGAATATTACAAGTGGGAGCATGGAGAGGACAAAGGAGAGGGAAAAATGGTGGGAAGTTCACTAGGCAACTAATAGTTACAAGTTTTATGCATGCCCCAGCCTAAATGATAAACAATATGATTACATGTTTTATGCATGCCCCAACCTATATGACAAACACTATAGATACATATTTTATACATGCCCCATACTACTCAAGGCCTCCTATCGTTTGCTTTCCTTTCTATCAGGAAGAGAAGCAGCCGTGGCTGCCTTAATTCAGAGTCAGGAAGACAAGACGGATGATCAGAGACCTGAAGCTCACATTGGTCCCAGGAGGTAGGTTTAAGATATTGAGCCATTCAGATCCTATCAAGTCAAAGTTCCCCAACCTGGAGAGGACCACTGGACAGAAACATAAGCCAATGAGTTTCTGATGTGCTGTAAGCGGCAATTGACAATGAATATTACAAACTGGGACACAAAAACTTCATCAATGAAGGTATCAGAGAGAAAAGGCCTAAGCTCAAAGCATGGCTCACACAGGGCAGCCCTCTGCCATGGTGAGCGCCTGAGGGCCGAAAGAGAGATGAATGTCACGTGATGAGCTGACGGCCCGATAGAAACGCTGTGGTTTCCACACCGGTTTTCAGGTAATCTCGTGGCAGCCTCTGCTTCCAACCTACAAAACCTCACATTCTCCTCCCCCAGATAATGTATTTGGAAACCATTGCAGATGCGCATGCCTCACTCTAAGCCCCCCTAAGCCTGATATCCGTAGCAAACGCTTTCCAATGCCCTGTTGTTTTAGAGAAAAACCATTAGCTTTCTGTGTGCCTAATCCAATCGTCTGCTCTTTGTCAGGAAGCTCCTGCACACCCTGTCATTGCCTTGCAGTTAAGCAGCGTGCACTGGAGTTTGGCAAACTCTCCAGCAACTCTCCCTTGCGTTAGTCCACCTATCCGTTTCTGCCTGCTGGCTCGCCACATGTCTTCACACAAACAGAGGAGCTCCTGAAGAAGACTCCATGGTTACAGTGAGCACTCACGTGAAGTGAAGGTATATTCGCAGGCTGGCACCAGCACCTATGCCCAGGAGCATTCTTCCCTTGCCAAAATCAATTGCTGGCTTGCTAGTGTCACATGGGTAAGTGCTTGGCCTGGCTCTGGAATCCTGTCACATCACTACGTCTTTCCTCTTCAGCTGTCCCTCCTGAAACTTGCACATTTTGATAAAATGTTTTAGTCAAAATGTCTTGTGTAAGTTTTCTATAATCATAAAAGATCTCCGAAAGCTTGTTGCTTCAGAATTGCAATCACTTTTTCAGTCTTGTCGTAGACGGATTGCATGCCGTATCTGGTGTGGATTGTTAAGCCCTAAGGCATGGACCATATAGTCCCCTGTGGTTTGTGTTGGTCTTGCATTCTTCTCTGCCTTTAAAAAAAATAGCACTAAGTACACAGCTTGTGTTCAACAAATAATAAATAATAATCATGGATTTCATTTGCAGGTGGGATCATTTGAGAAATGGAATATTTTCATGTGAGCTTGCCAATGAATTCTCTCTCCACTCAGGAAAAAAAATGTCCTAATGCACTCTTGCCCTGAACTCAGGTTAGATTAGATGGACAATTTATTTTTGGGATCATGTCCTAGAACACATCAGGGTACTAAAGAAAACAGGCCAGCAGAAACGCAGTGCCCCTGGGGTAATGGTGTGCTGTGTGATAACAGCACGGAGCTATTGTTACAGTTATGTACAGGTGTATTCCCACAATACTGGATCAGGAGACAATTAGTTTCCAAAGCCACCACCATCCTGCTCTGCTGAAACACACAGAAAGGGGAGGAGGTGCCTGCATTTAGTGGAAGTAGACATGATTTTCTTCTTCGCTTTCTAAGTTCAAGCAGCATTTATTTCCTGATGGGGGACTGTGGGCCCAGCACCATGTCAGGTGATGGCAAGGAGTTGATGAGTACCATCCATGACCTTCCACCGAGGACCTCACAGTCTTATGAAGCAGACAGATGAATAAATAAACAATCACTGTGGCTTGTGATGTGTTAAATGAAATGTTTAAGTGTCATTTGCTCAGAGTACTGGAAAACTATAATGACGTGAACACTAAGCTTGGTCAAGCTCTGAATTTCCCATTGCATTTCTTCCATACATACAAAACCTGCCACTCTTCCTGTTAGGAATTCTGTCTGCATTGTACGCAGAGATTTGCCTGCTTTGCCTCCTGAGTACTGGGAGGGAGTAAGGAGTGTGCCATCATGCTCAGTGTGTAGGTTTTGTTGTAGTTGTTATGTCTTTACCTGTGGTCTTATGTTAGATGAAACTTGGCTTAAAGGTTTGGAAGTGCTCCTTCTGTTTCCATTTTTTTTTTTAAATAATTTAAGAAGTTTTTTGTTTGGATCATCTCTGAACGTCTTATAGCATTATGGTGTGAACCATCTGGGCGTGAGTTTCTTTTTTGTCAGAACCCTTTCATTGCCGTTTCAGTCACTTTTAATTACTGTGGGTTTGTTAAGTTGCTGATCTCTTCTTGGTTTACCTTGGGTGGTTAAACCAAAATTTAGGGAACCTAGAAATTTATCCACTTCTTATAGATTTTCTAACTTAGTGAGAAACACACACACACACACACACACACACACACACACACACACACACACTTCAAAAGTAAAGCTGGATGTGGTGGGTCATGGCAGTAATCCCAGCACTTAGGAGCCTGAAGCCACAATGTTGCCATGACTTGAAGGCCAGTCTGAGCTATACAGTGAGTTCTAGGCCATTCTGGCAACAGAGTAAGACAATGTCTTACAGAGAGAGATGAGTTAATGAAGAGATGACTAATACTTCATTATGAATTATTTCAAAAAGAGATTTTAATGTTACAGTGCTGTAAACCCAGTGTCCTGATTATGATTTATAAATACAAAAGTGTAAATCAATTAGTTACTACTAAAAGTGGTAATAGCATAATGTAGTATAAAAGAATACATCACTACATATAAATTACTTGACAATTAAAACTAATATACAACATTCAAAAATCATAAAATAAATATTATACATGAGGTGAAATAAAATGAGTTTCAGAAAAATTATTTTTGCTGTGGTATCTATCTTAGAAACCTGAAGCCCTACAAAATGACTGAATATGTATATATGCAAAATCTAAAAAGACAAAGGAATGCACAGGAGGAGAAACAGCAAATTCAGAAGAATGCAGTCCTCTCTAGGGAGGAGATCACCATCAGGAAAAGGCACATGAGGAATAGTAAACAGGTTTGTAACATCCTCTTCGTCTAATTATGGACACATGGCTGCTTGTTACAGAATTCTTCGTGATTTTTGTTTCTTTGACAGGACTCCAAATAACGTGGGCAGGCACAAATACTATGTGTATCCGAGGTGTACTTCCTTCAGTTCAAGAGGAGCTTAGCGATCCCTTTTTGTTTTTCCTTGTCCCCCACCTGAGTAAGCAGTTTAGTGTTCCCTGGGAGCATGGCTGTGCACAGTGTGTGTGTGATGCTTGCTTCTCAGAGATCTGTCTTTCTCTGCTCTGCAGTAAATCACACACTTTCCTACACAGAATGTTATAAAGATGCTAAGAGACAATGGCACTTTAGTACACAGAAATCATTTACCTGATAAATGTTTTTATTCCTTAAAATAATGCTTGTGTACAAAGCAGGCTGACAGTGTGTCCCTTTAGCAAAACAAAGGCAGTTCAGCCTGTAGCCTCCCAAGCCATGGGTTCTCCACCAGGTTTACATTAATTACCAGGGATGAGCTTCTGCCTGGGGGGGAGGGGCTTACATCCGGTTAGAAAACTTCTGATAACCACCTATCATTCACGCCACTACTGCAACAAGGGACATCACTCTCCAGGATGGTTATTATTGCAGCTCCTAAGATTCCCAGCTGGATAAGACTGTGGATGGCTTTTCTCATCCTGCAACCGACAAAGCACCTTCCAGCTCCCTGAGTACCAGCTCCCTGAGTACCAGCTCCCTGAGTACCAGCTCCCTGAGTACCAGCTCCCTGAGTACCAGCTCCCTGAGTACCAGCTCCCTGAGTACCAGCTGGAACATCCATAGACTAGTGCAATCCTCACCTTCCGTCATCAGAGGAACTTCTAAATGCAGCTGCTGGTGGTTAACACAGGGACTCAAAATCGATCAAAGTGCTGAGAGTGAGTGACTATGGAATGTTAAGTCCCATGTACGGTACCCACCCCCCTCAACTCCCAAGGCTTAGGAAACATTGCAGAAGATGGGAGAGCCGGAGGTCAGAAAAAAAAAAAATGTTAGGAAGTCATGTCTCCTAGACTTAAGGGGCCAGTGTGCTCATGAACTCATAGCAGGCATGGTTGCCAGCACAAGGTCAAGCTCATCAATACCCCAGTATGGAGAGGGGATGGGCTCATGAGGCCCTACTCCTAGAAGCAAAGCTATTGGCTGTTGGTGGCCGTGGGGGGACAGTTTTCTCTGGGGGTCCTAGTTCCATGTGCATATGGGCAGCACTAAGTAGACTCAGTGGAACCCAAGAAAAAGAGAGAGTAGGAGAAAAGAAGAAAAAATAAAAATGAAATTAGAAAGGGGATGTGGAGAAAAGCAGATATTATCTAAATACACAGTAAAAAAAAAACTTTAATTATCTAATATCATTTATGAAGCAGAATTAGAAACACAGCTAAGTTTCTTTCATTGATATTTCCAGAGGAAAAAAAAAATGATGAGGTGGAGGAAATCACTAGGATTTTTGGTCCAAATAAAATCTCTTCTTCTTGGGACAATTGGTGTAGCCTGTGGCTCTTAACTTTCGAAATTAAAATTTCTAAAGAGATTTAAATGGTAAAATAAATATGTAGAAGTATAAAGTATTAAATCTGGGGCACTAAGATTTAGAAGTGTCAAGATATAAGTAGTTTTGGCCAATTCATGGGAGCGCATCCTAAAATGTCACGAAGCCACTGACTACAAAGATCAATGCTAGCATTCCAGGAAGTCCCGGGTCCAGTGTTGCACGTACAGAAGGAATGAAAAGGAGCCAAGACTGAACTCTGCCGCCTCAAGGTGAATATTGTAAGAACATCATCGGTTTTCCACTCTCACGGGAACTTTATCTGAGTTGGGAAATGTCATTCAGTTTTCCTGAAGAGCAAGCTGGGCCTTAGCCAGGTTCTATTACTTGCGTTAGTTCTCTCCTGCAAACAATGGAACCAGAATTCAGACAGAACGTGCGCACACCCAAAGCTGAGCTTCCCTACACTGCCTACGCCTCTATCTAGTGATGGGGTGGAGGCGGGGAGGTAAGCCGGCAGCAGTTACTCTCCGACAATCTCAGAAGCAATATGTCCCCCCAGGGAGCAAGCGTTCTTATTACGATGCTTTGTGGCCCCCCAAAGAACCATAGTATATAAAAAGATATGAAGTGTGCCTGCGGTATTAAATTTTCATGGGACAAGGGGATCAACTAGGGGAGAAAATGTCTAAGTTTCCAGAAGGGAATGATAATGAAAAAATACAAAGAGGTTGAGAATGTCTCCTGTGTTCCAAGCACAGCATACAAGTCTATTTTAAGTCATTCTTCAGACTTTACATATAAACCCCAAATCGGAACATGTGTTTCTCAATTCTATTAAATGTATGTTTTCCAGCACCAATGGGTCTTCTCTTTTATGTGCTACGGGCTTTATGCTGGTCAGATCATGGATTTTAGAGTCAGGCGGATGTATCAAGTTGGCAAGTTAGCTCAGTTATTCATAGTGTTTGCATTAACATGAACTCCCTTGGGTTTCGTCTCACTTATGGGACCATTGAAATAATGAACTATAATTGTATGTGAAATGTTAAGTAAATATGAGGCCTTTCCTCTATATTTGGCTACTAATTTCTTTGAACAATAAATCTCTCCATTAGCAAGAAAAAAATGCAAAAAAATGGTTAAAATAAAGATCTTTTACTTTAATAAAAGCACCAAATGCCTTTTACTTTTATTGGTGCTCTTTTCAGGGGGCTGGGATTTACATTTGAGCACTCAGAAAAATGAGGCAGACTGTCTGGTGGTTTAGCAGTGGGATTTGCTGGGTTATCTTGAAGGAGTGAAATTTTGTCATTGTTCCGTCTTAGAGTGTTACTATTATTTAACTCACCAATCTTCCCCCTCAGCCTCTCCAGAGCGGAGATTACAAACCTGTGAGTTTGTGCATGTGAGTACAGTGTCAAAGGAGGTCATAAGAGGATGTCATCAGCCCTGGAGCTGGAGTAAAAACAGATGTAAACTATTCAACGTGGGTGCCAGGAACTGAGCTCGGGTCGTCTATAACAGCAGTATACACTCTTAAGCATTGAGCCATCTTTCTAGTCCCAAACGGGGGAATTTTAAAGATGTATATGTTTATTTATTTTATGTGTATGTTTGTGTGTGTATATGTGTGCCTGAGCATATATGTGCATCACATGCATGCAATGCCTGAAGAGGCCAAAAGGTGTCAGATGTACTGGAACCAGAGTTACAGGCAGCTGTGAGCCACGCACCGTGTGCTGAGAACCAAGCTTGAGTTCTCAGCAGGAGCAAAAGGTACTCTGATTTTCTAATGATCTGAGATAGAAGTAAAAATCAAAGGTAGTATTTATTTTACTCAGAACCTTCAGTGGCCATAAAAATTTAAATTTAATCAATGGAATCACAAAGGATAAGCATCTCAAAGGAGAAAGGTGACAGAAAAAGAGTTCTCTAATAATAGAAATGTAATCAATATTTACATTTCTTGAATTACGATATTGATAAATATGCCTTAATGCAACTATTACAACTCAAAAATATTTTCAGTGTGATGGCTTTTCCCACTCCATTATGCTAACTTAAAAACACAACTATGAGAACTATATTTGCTACAGTTCACCCTTAAGATTCATTTTTCTCTCCATAAGTGAAAAGAAAAAATAACTAAAGATAAACATGTGCTCCAATTTAGAGTCTCTAAAAATTATTTTTTAAATTCAGACATATTATTCAATATGCACAAAAAAACAAAACCTCAGCAATAAATTTTGTATTTCAGAGAACTTTTTATAAAAACACTGAAACTAGTAGTTATGCTATTTTTTATGCTACTGCAATCTCCTAAGATCCTTCTTTACAATATACTGAAAGGAACATCACAAGCAGAAAGGAATTTAAGATGTTATGTAATATTCACATAACATAGTGGTGCAAAACTAATTCCAGTTCTGGAGAGGCATAAGCAGAAACACCATAAGTTCCAGACCAAACTGGTTATACAGCAAGACTGTCTCAAAAAAAAATCAATAAAAGATATGTACACACATGTAGCATTCTGAAAAATAAGTGTGTTTTTATATCTGTCCATCTAAATCATCCCTTATAGACATTTGACCTTTTGGTGTGATGCATGGCATAGATATTATATGCAGGTATATTTTATATCTTTAAAAAGGAAGTAATGTCATTTAAATTATACATTCCTCCCCAATCTAAATTGCAGCAATTTAAAACTAACCTGGAACAAGTCTGAAAGAGTGACTCAAGAGTAAGATGTTGTGTGACAAGGTTGAGGTGTTGCAGAGGCCACCCCCCAAGCAAAGCAGCCACCATCTGCATCAAATCAGGCATGCCTGCTTGGAAGAACCACTGGATTTTGACTGTTGGCATTCCTTCATAGAAGGAAGGGGTGTCTCAGGGAAGTGTTAGAGCAGTGGTTCTCATCTTTCTTAAGGCTGCAACCCTTTAATACAATTCCTTATATTGTAATGACTCCTAGCCATAAAATAATTTCATTGCTTCTTCATAACAGTAATTTTCTACTGTTATGAATCAGAATGTAAATATCTGATGTGCAGAATATCCAATATTCAGCCCCCAAAGGGGTCATTACCCACAGATTGAGAACCATTCTGCTAGAGTATATAGGCTGGGAAAGATTAACTGAAGAAGGAATCCATCTGTGTGCTATGGAGAAGATATCATTTATGCAGGTGGAGATTTTCCAGTGCAGCTGGTTTGGGGTCACCCATTGTCCTGTAGGAAGCCCCTCATCCATAATCCACAAATAAGCCCAATAAACTCATTATTTCCCCAGTTTAACTTTGGTGACATTATACTTTGGTATGGGAGACCTCCTAAGGAGGAGGAAGATACTGTTTACATCTCCCCAAGGAAGGCATTCTCACAACAGAAGGAAGTGACAAAATTAGAGGAAAGCTGTGTTTCTACCACTTAGCAATAAAAAATGTTATCATTTTCAGTTATTGGACAGCTGCTGATTGTAGTTAAGAGCAAATCTGTTTGTCTAGGACATTTTCATAATTTTAATCTTCTCTGAAGTTACACTAAGCTTATCTCAAGAAGGACACAAATGAGCATCTCGTTGTGGGAAATGGACACAGCTTCATGTCACGTTAGAATGAGCACCTTCAGGGGACTCATTTTAAGGCACCATATCTAGTTTCAGATGTTCTGGATCACTACCCATGGGATATTAGAGAAACTAAGCCTTTCTAATCCCCAAGTGATGACAGAGAAAGCAGTCTGCCAAAATGGCTTTTTGTTTCTTCCTCTAGTTTAGCCAACATGAACATTTTACTAGAAGCTGATCATCATCGGGTTAAATTTGAAAAATATCAAAACTGCCCTTCTCTTGCACCCTGTATCACTTTGTTTCTAAGTTTTGAAGGACCTTGCCTGAGTTTAGATATGTCTGGGATCTGGCTAATTATTGCAGTGAGTATGCTGGGGAGGCTGTTTTGTTCCATTGTGCTGCAATTAGACTCCAGAACCAATTATTCTATGTCAATCCAATTTTCCACATAAATAGTGTTGACAGCACTTGATACAGTCACTAAAGTTGAAAACATGGTCAAACTGCTAGTTGGAAGTTTAGCCATTTTATTCTTTCAGTTAAGTGGAACAGCATCTTTCCTTTCCTTTTTCTTATTTGGAATTTGGCAAAACTGAATGATCACCTTGATTTCTAGGAATAAAAAAGTGGGGGAGCTGCAGCAGTGAGTTCTATCATTGTTGTGACCAAGCATCTGAAAGAACTGACTGAAGGGATTGAGGGTTTGCTTTTGACTAGAGATTTTATGCTTGGCCTGAGCACCATTGACTCTGGCTCCATGGTGAATTGAGTTGACAATGGAAGCATGTGAGGAGAAGATTGTTTACCTCATGGTCAACAGGAAGCAGAAAGAGAAGAGCCAACCAGGACTGGACATACCATTCAAAGGCGTAACTCTGTAGCTGGAGTTTTCTCTCTGGGTCAGCCAAGCCCTGGCAGTCCCCTAGCCCACTTATAAAATAAACATACAGACGCTTATATTATTTAAACTTCTTGGCCATTAGCTCAGGTCTATCGTTGTCTAGCTCTTATTCTTATATTTAGCCCATTTTTATTAATCTATACATTGCCACGTGGCTGGTGGCTTACTGGTACCCTACATCTTCCTTCTCCTGGTGGCGGCTCCAGCAGTCTCTCCCTCTGTCTTCCTGTTCCCTCAGTTCTCCACTGGCCCACATCCCACAACAGGACCCCATTTCCTAAAGTCACCACAACCACCTGAAATATCACAAGCATTCAACACATGAGCCTATGAGAGAAACTTCATACTTAAAGATATCATAAGGTGTTGTGGGATATTTGTTTATACTGTAAAGATGTGTCTCTGCCTAATGTGCCTTCTGATTGGCTTAATAAAGAACTAAATGGCCAATAGCTAGGCAGGACAGACGAGGCGGGACTTCTGGGGAGATAGAAGGAAGAGAGGTGGAGATACCAGGGAGATGCAGAATAAGTCTTACATCCAGTACAGAGGAGAGGTAACTGAGCCATGTGACAGAATGCAGATTAATAGAAACAGATAAATTTGAGTTATAAGAGCTAGTTAGAATACCAAGAAGTCTGCTGGATACTGTCTTCTTAAAATACCTGCATAAACAAGTCCGGGGGGAGGAGGGGGGAAACTAGGGGATTTCAGGATCCCACCCCTAGACAAAGAATTACAGGCAACTAATGACTTCTGGGATAAGGACAATTATCTCTCCCAATAGTGAGCATCCTTATTGGCTGCCCAATGCCATACACACATACACACACACACACACACACACACACACACACACACACACCATAAACAAAGTCATCAAGTTGTATTTAGATATATTTGTGCATACACATGCATGGATTCATATGCATTTCTATATATGAATGTATAAAATCTAAGAAAAAGAATCCATCAACTTGAGAGTGAGGGAGGACATGGCATGGGGGAGGGCAGGATTCAGTCAAGGCAGGGTAGCTGGGAGGGGCTGGAGTGAGGAAAAGCAGAAGGGAAAGTGATTAATTCTATTTCAATTCAAAACTTTACCCAGAAATAAAATATGGACTTATTCTGAACCACAGCAGCCAATGCTGCAGCAGCAAATGAAATTTTAAAATGCAAGTAACTTCGAATGACAGCTTAAGCTGGTTTAGAAGGTGTCTGTGGATGAGGAGTATGTAGTAAGTAGAAAATAGCTTGGCTTCCGGAAGCTCTAGAATTAGATATGAAAGATTTAGTGAGTGAAAAGCATCCTGGAATCCAATCCTCTCAAATATTCATCTTCATTCTTACTTATTAAGAAGCCGTGCCCACCAGGGAGAGATATAGAGAACAGGAAATGAGGTCATTCTTCTCCTTTTGTTGATGTGGTCCTATTGAATATTTCCATCTGAAAGTCCAGCGCTTCTTGGGAATATCCCATAGTACTGAACTTGAAAATTCAATCTACAGAGAACCACTTTGAAAAGAATATTTTGTGTGATTCTTTACAAATGATAGATCCTTCGCATATTCTTTTCATGCAGTACAGGACCTTATTTCATGGTATAATGCCACCCACCCTCAGCCTGAGTCTTCCCACTTCAATTAATCCAAACAATACAGTCCTTTGTAGACATGCCCGGAGACTTGTTTCCATTAGGATTCTAGGCCCTACCACCAGACTATGCATTTAACTACTAAGTTATGTGGAGTTTCAAAATTATTAGTTTAGAGCAGTGGTTCTTACCTGGGGACACTTTGGACAATATCTAAAGACATTTTAGACAATGAAGACAATTTAGACATCTGAAGACATCTGTCCTTTGTGACATCTCAGGAAAGTCTCTGCCAACTTTGCATGCCCTACCTCTATTCAGATAAGCCGCTGCACAGGTTGACCACTTCAGTAACGACATCCTCACTCAGATCTGGATCTGAAGCAAATGTTCACATAACTCCTTCTATTATCTCAGTAAAACTACTTAGCCCATTTGAGGCCATGATGTAACTTTGAATCTGGCCAAGCCTGCAATTAATTAGTACCTAATGTAAATCCTCCCCACTTACTCAAAAATAAAATGGAAAGAGGAAGTTAAAGCAAAACCAGGAAGAAACAGATGGCCTCTAGACCTCTGATTGGCCATAATTTGTAAATATCATGCTGTCTACAGCCTAAGAAAGTAGTCAAATACATGAATATTTTCTCTCATTAGAATCTCTAATATGGCTAGAGGGAACAACAAAGTTAAGGGAATGCCTTCATTTCCTGAGTTATTTGACATAATTTGCTTTGTGTGTTTTCACATTGAGATATTGCTTGTGCAAATCAAGGCCACTCAGTTTTATTTGTCAAGTTTTCTCTGCTGACATTATAGTCAGACAATATGAATATAAACTCAGTAAAATCATGCACCAAGTGTTTTATTTTAAATACAGTAGTAATTTCTGGGCTTGGCAATCACAGAGAACATGAAGAACCTCTAACATCTAGGGTAAATGCTGATGACATTTTCTCTAACTTGTTTTCTAAAGTTTTGATTTCTAATTTAAATTGATATGGAGGAGCCTGGTATTGTAACAGGAATGAGGCAAGAGATGGGTAGTGAGAATGATAAAATTAAAAGGGGGCATTTATAAATGTGAATGTTTCCCATATAAAGAGATAGTAAACCCCTTCTTAGAACATCAGAATTCAACAGCCCCAAATGTGAATTTGCCATTGCCAAACCCAGTCTCCAGGTGGTTTTTCTTTTCCTACAGAGACAAGATTGTCAGGACGTCAAGCACCTGACTGAACTCCGCACACTGCACTGTGAATTCCAGGCCTATGTGTGTCATTCTGGCCAGCTGTTTCCAATTGAACATGCTCTTTCTCTCCAGATAGCTTTACAAATAGCTAAGCACACTTTATGTGGTGACCCAACCAGGAAGGATGTGTCAGATTGCTTAGCTGCAGTCCTCCTTTCAAACACTGTCTGCACAGGCACATCGTGGCCAGAGGCTTGTCCCAACCACACATTCCCACACAGTGAGCACACACTGAATCTGAATGGGCTGGTTCTCTCTAATCATCTTACAAGATCTCCAGGTAAAGTCTAGGCAACCTCATGAATAGGGAATTTTTATGGAAATGAATATTAACTTTGGAATGTAGAACCATGAAGAAATAACAGATGTAAATGAGCAAGAAGGGAAAAGAAGAGAAGCCAGGTGGTTAACGCCCTTGTGAAAAATGGAAACGGATTGCAGCACAATTGCCCTCTTGATAGAAACAGAAATATTGTGGTCGTAGGAAGAATTGGTGGCCAGCTTTGTCTTTTCCTGGCCCCTATTATCCCAATTCCTTGCTACCTTACTGTCATGCTGACTCAGGGACATTAAAGCCCCAAAGAATCTTACATGTCATGGAACAAACTGTGAACTACACAACGAAAAAGTAGACCCAACCGTGAAATCACATCAGATCTGAATGGTGGTTGTGCTTAGAAAAATGGAGGGAGGGAGAGAAGGAGAGAAGGAGGGAGGGAGGGAAAGGGAACAAACAGGAAAAGGATTGGCTACAGGAGGAAAGGCTGATGCATAGAGTGGTGATTAGCTATCAAAACTCTCAGAAAGTGCACAAAGTTCAGTTTCATAAATAAATCAGCATTGAACCACCCAGCTATAATTAAATCTGCATTAGATCCTATAAATTTTAAAAGATTTCGGGTCATCCAAGGTGTGCAAACACACACATGCTACTACTATAAAGTCAGTGTGTACCAACTCCACGGGTTCTCTATATAATTTAAGATAAGGATTCTTAAGCTGGGCGGTGGTTACGCACGCCTTAATCCCAGCACTCCAGGAGGCAGAGCCAGGCAGAACTCTGAGTTGGAGGCCAGCCTGGGCTACAGAGTGAGTTCCAGGAAAGGCACAAAGCTGCAAAGAGAAACCCTGTCTCGATAAAACCAAAATATACATATATTCTTTTCATCTGTAAAACCATCCAATGACATTTTAAACAGTTCCGACTGAAAAACATAAATTTGAAGCTATAATCTGAGTTCTCAAAATAAAAATATCCTGTCTATTGCAAGAGTTCCTTGGAGACCAAAATAAGGATAGAACCAAACATAACTGGCCAAAAAAAAAAAGTTAATGAAATGATTCATTATTCCTAATGATGTTCTGCTGTGTTTGTAGACTGAAACTCAGCATAATTGTTGTCAGAGAGGCTCCATCCAGCAACTTATAGGAGCAGATACAGAGACCCACGGTCAAAGATTAGGTGAAGCTCAGGGTTTCCCACTGAAGAGGGTTAGAAGGATTACAGGAGCCAGAGGGGTCAAGGACACCACAAGAACACGGCCCACAGAATCAACTAGCCAGGGCTCAGAGGGGCCTGAAGGGATGATCAGGGAGCTTGTATGGGTCCGATAGACCTAGGTCCGCTACATATATGTTACGGTTGCATAGCTTGGTGTTCTTGTGGAACTTCTAACACTAGGAACGAGGGCTGTCTCTGACTCTTTTGCCTACTTTTGAGGGACATTTTTTCTCCAATGGTTGCTTCATCTGGCCTTGATATGAAGGTATGTGCCTTGTCTTAATGTAACATGATACACCATTTTTGGTTGACACTCCTGACCCTTTCTGAAGGAAAATGGAGGAGGAGTGATCTGGGAAGAGAGAGAAGGTGGGGGGAGGGGAGGAGAGGAGGGAGGGGAAACTGCATTTAGGATGTAATATATGAAGTAAGAATAAATGGATTAATTAATTAATTAAAGAACTAAGAAGGAAGAAACCAAAGTAAATTAACTTTACGACTTATTCATGATTCATTCTCCAGTGTCCTTTAATGTGAAAAGAGAACCCATGAACTATTTGTAAAAGGGAAGAAAAGGAACAGGAAGAGGAAAAGTGGATTTTATCATAGTTCCACTTGGTCTAAGACTAAAGGATGTGATGATTTTATTAGTCTGTATGGCAGCAAAAGTGAAGGGATTATTTACATAATTGGTATTTCCAGGTCATCCAATAAGTTCTATGTAAACCTCAACCTGGCTGAAATCAGCTTATCCATAAAATGAGCCTAACAATACTGTCTATAAAAAAACACTTAAAACTCCTGGTAGATGGTGGAAGTAATTATATGTACTCTGTGATAATACTCCACTTGTACAGAGTTGGCTACTTCTTTCGGATGTTAAGACACTGAATCATTTCCAAACCTGAAAGCTTAAGCAGACACCTAGGTAAGGCACATCAACCTTGGTGATGTGTTAAATTTGCACGTGTAAGTAATTAGAGTGTAATTTAAAGCAGTATTCCCTGAGCAAATCTAAAATGTATTGGGCTTGGAAATCTTTACTTTATAGTAAATTATGATAAACTGTAAGTACAAAAGAGACAGAATTAAGGACTTTAAATAAGGCAGGAACATGCCGTTGTAGTTAATTCTCAGCAGGCAGATTATGACAAACATAATTGTCTTCATCAAGATGTACTTTAATAGGTAGCATCAGAAATGCATTACAAGTCCAAAATGCCACCATCAAAAACAGATATTATGTTTATAGCACTTGAATTCTAATTTGTATATAATTACATTCAGAATAAATATTTAGAAAATCAGTATAAAATATTAATTATATTTCTTGAATCCAATTTTATAATGTGCATACATATTTATTCTAAAATAAATATTTTAAAAGCCATTTTACAAATTATCCCATGGGTTCAACTTAGAGGCTAAAAATGATTTTAAAAAAATTAGAAGACACAGGAAGAGAAAGATCTGGAAGTTATAATATTTTAACAGTAAGATATTGATGTAGGGAACAGCAGAAGAATCTCTGAGTGAGTGAAGTCCTGAGTGAACATGTTCATTGTTGACATGGGCACAGCCATGACAAGGACCAAGGCCTCAGACTCACAGGAAATTGGCAAAGCCTTTTCCCATGTGGGTCAGGTTTGGAATTGGCAAAGGCTTTTTCCTCTGGTCCAACTATGAGGGTCTACTGTGGATTGATCAATGTTTGTAAAAACTATCAACTTTGGCTTCTTCCTCCCAAAATTGTGCACCTACAGAGACCTCCTACCAAGAATGGTTAAACACACACACACACACACACACACACACACACACACACCATGATGGTGATAACCCTCTGAAACACTAGCCTCCCCAATAAGCCTTTTTTTTCTATAAGTTGTTTTGGTCACGGAGTCTTATAACAGCAATAGAAAAGGGAAAAAAGAACAAGCTATACCTAAGTGTGCAATAGTGGCACTTTTACCTCAGGGATAACCAACAGCTACCTTACTGAACTTAAGGTACACTCAATAGGAGTGAATTCCTATCCCTGGCCAATGAGGTCATGAACCTCAGAGAACAACCTACTACTGCTTCGTTTCAAACCTACATACATAATGCCCAACTGTACTCTAAATATCATCCTTACATCCCAAGATAAGCATAGCTCTTATCTCTCAGAAAAGAAGCTTCATTTTGCAGAAGATAGAGTCCAACACGGAAATCCATAACTGGTCAAATGTAGAAAACAACTGACCGTGGGGTGCCCATCTCCAATTGCTACATCTACAACACAATCCTGCCATCTAAGGCTCAGAAAATAACATGAAAGAAGAGACAGAAAGATTATAAAAACAGAACAAGGAAATCAACTATGAGAGGGTGTGTTCTCTATATGACAGGGAGCTGCACCCATAAAAATCTTACCAATGTGGTCACCTAAACAAAAATTACACAATGACAATACCAGTAGACAACCAACATGATTGTGGAAAAATTCTCTCAAAGTTCTACCCGTAGATGAAGAGTTACAAGTATTTAATGACTGCTAAAAAGGGAGAACAAGTCTTCTCTGGGGACAAGGCTCTGAGTGATTATTTAATTCCAAGCAGCCATCCCTAAACTTGTATACATAAGAACACTAAATGGACACAGCAGGGAATACTTATATATGCACACTGTCTTAGCTTGCTTTCTATTGCTGTGACTAAACGCCATCACCAAAAGCAACTTAGAGAAGAGCTTTGTTTGGCTTACATTTCCTCATCACAGTCCATCACTGAGAAAAATCAGGGTAGGAACTAAAGCAGGATCCTAGAGGCTCCTAGAGCAGGAACTGAACAGAAACATGGAGGAACATTGCTTATTGACTTGATCCTCGTGGCTTTCTAAGCCTGCTTTCTTATACAGACCAAGACAGCCTGTCCAGGGGTAGCACTGCCCCAGTGGGCTGAGCCCTCCCATGTCAATCATTAATCCAAAAAACGCCATATGACTTGCATACAGGCAAAATGAAGAAGGCCTCAATTGTGGGAGGTTTCTCTTCCCTGATAAGTACAACTTGTGTCAAGTTGACAAAATACAAATCAGGGTGTGTGTGTGTGTGTGTGTGTGTGTGTGTGTGTGTGTGTGTGTGTAAAACAATAACAATTAAAGAAGAAGGGGTCATGAAGTTGAAACAACAGGGGAAAACCTGGAGGGGGAAAGTGTGGGATGGAATTGTTGTAAATATAATACTAACATATGGAAGTCTCAAAAACCAATAATAAAATAAATGTTTCTTTTTTAAAAATGTAGACTTAGTCCCTGTCCCAGGGACTCACAGAGAAGTCTCTGTAATTAACAAATAATAGGGACCCTTTTTATATTTCTGCTTGAAAATTTAGAATTTAACCAAATCCTCCTAATAATGAAATCAGTTCCTCAGAAAGCAAAGGATGTTCACATTTATTAAAAATATGGCTCCACTTTATTGCTCTTATTTGTGTGGTGGGGCAAATGCTAGGGATCAAATCCATCATTTATCATATACTAGGCAAGCACTTTACCACTGAGCAACTGAACACAGCTATTCTGGACAGTTTTGAGATCCAGAATTGCTGTCTGGCTTATCTAGCAATGGTTATACCATTAAACCCAAAGACAGAAGGATCCCAAATTTCAGAGACACAAACCCCCTTCAGTTATACTACTGTTCATGCTGGCCAGCTACTTTTAAAATCGGTCAACTGATGGTAGCAAAACTGTATCCACTAGAGCTGTGGGCAAGATCTGGAAAGAGATGCCAAATATTTGTCTCCTCAGCCCAATCTCATTTCCTATCATACAAAATTCACTTGACCTCCTTTTACCTATAATCGTGCCACAGATTCTCCCTTTGGTCCTTGTATTTCAATTCTTGCTGATTCGCTGTTCCTTTAAAAATATTTATCTATCTATCCTCCAAGAATTTCATATATGTACATAATGTGTTATGGTCACATCCACCCCTCCATTTCCTCCCTCTAAACCCATTTTACTATCCCAATGTCCTGTGTTCTCCCTCCCTCTCCTCTCCTCTCCTCTCCCCTCCCCTCCCCTCCCCTCCCCTCCCCTCCCCTCCCCTCCCCTCCCCTCCCCTTCTCTCTCTCTCTCTCTCTCTCTCTCTCTTTCTCTCTCTCTCTCTCTCTCCCCCTTCTTTCCTTTTCTCTTTTTGCTATTGATATTGACTGAATCCAATTAGTGTTGCCCATATGCACATGGATGTGGGACTACCCACTGGAGCATGGGCATGGTGCAACACCAGGGAAAAATTACTCTCTCCCTCAACCACCACCAAATGCAGTAATGCCTCACATAGGGGTAGAACTACCCACTAACCATGCTGTGATTTTGACTGGCTAAATATTGTGCTGGTAACCATGGCTACTATTCAGGAATGCAACAGCCATGTCATGTCCCAAAGACACCATTTCACATCATTCCTCCCATTCTCCAGCTCTTACATTCATTTTTATTTATTTATCTCTATTTTATGTCTATGGGTGTTTTGCTTGCATATACCTATGTGATTTACATGTGGGCCTTGAGCCTGAAGAGTCAGAAGAGGCTGTCAGATTCCAGGAGAATGGCTTTAGAGATGGTTGTAAGCTACCATGAGGATGCGCCAAATCACTAATCCGTCTCTCTAGCCCCAACCTTTTACATTCTTTACACCCCCATCTTCTATAACACACCCTGAACCTTATTTGGGAGGTTGATACAGATATCTCATTTAGAGTTGAACACTCCTAGTCACCTTATTCTCATCGTGTAAGCCAGTTATGAGTCTCTGCATTAACTGCTGCCCACTGCAAAAGAAGCTTCTTTGATTGAGGTTGAGAACTTTCTAGATGAATACTTAGACATGTATAAAGGTAAGTGCTGTAAAGGCAGTAATATGACATGAATCTGACCAAGTAAACTGAAGAAGAAAAGTATTGGGGTGGAAATGATGACTACTAGAAAAAGTTTGTTTTCCAACTAAATGGCTATGCGTAACTATTGCTGTCACCCCCTTTATCTGCTTTGACAGCAGGGAGGAAGTCCTGACCCAAGAAAGCCCAATTCCGCGCAGTTAAGAAGCCCACAAGCAAAGGCAGCGTCCCAGGACAATGATGCACACCTGAGCCACTGATGATGTCACCAAGCCAAGGCACCAGCACAGAACTACTTCCCTCCAGACTTCTTCCCATGTGAAAAACCTTTGCTTCCTATCTTAGCTGTATTGCTTGGCACTGAACAACAGTGCATAAGCTTGCACATCAGGAAATTCAAGTGAAAACCCAAACTGAAACGTCTGCTGGTGGCCTTCTCATGACCCATCAATATGTTCCCCTGATCTCATTGTCCCCATCAACATTTCTTACCTATTCACAGATATCAACAAGCCCCTTTCCACAATTATTGTGGGATTCTCTGTCTTTTTGTTACATATCGACCAATCTTGGCCTCAAACCACAATATTTGTTCTGTGATTAAAAAAATAAATAAATAAATGCTGTGGGACGGTCTGTATGTCAAATCTGTTGCTCTGATTGGTCAATAAATAAAACACTGATTGGCCAGTGGCCAGGCAGGAAGTAGGTGGGACAAGGAGAGAGGAGAATTCTGGGAAGCAGAAGGCTGAGTCAGAGAGACACTGCCAGCTGCCACCATGACCAGCAGCATGTGAAGACGCCGGTAAGCCACCAGCCACGTGGCAAGGTATAGATTTATGGAAATGGATTAATTTAAGCTAAAAGAACAGTTAGCAAGAAGCCTGCCACGGCCATACAGTTTGTAAGCAATATAAGTCTCTGTGTTTCCTTGGTTGGGTCTGAGCGGCTGTGGGACTGGCGGGTGACAAAGATTTGTCCTGACTGTGGGCAAGGCAGGAAAACTCTAGCTACAAATGGCGCCCAACGTGTTGGCAAGAGTTTCCACCTAAAACCTGAGAAAAGATTCTAAAACGGAGCTAAAAACAGCTTCCTAATTGTCTCTCTCAAATGAGCGGCAGCCTGCCGGTTTGAGCTACTGGCAGGTTCCTAGCGTGCGAGCTCGATCTGCAGTATGGCGGGAATGAGGCCTCTGCAAGTGACAAATTAAGCTGTGTGGTGGATTTAGCCTTTGCTAGTACAAAACAAAAAGAGGTTTCTGGGCTACACACTGCTTGAATAAAAGCATAGACCCAGGATGGCTCCCAGAGCTGGTGGAAAAGGTACCACCGCCATGTTGGGAAGCTGAAGTGGGCTGAATCAGCAGCCACAGCGCCGTTTCAGGCTTAAAAGGCTGCAGTTTAAAGCAATAGGCTCAAGGTAATATAAAAAATAAGCCACATAAAGATGGCTATCACACAGAGAATCTGGATTATGTTCTCTTTGATATTTGTAGCTGAAGAAAAACATTTGATTGCAAAAGCTGTTGAGTTATGCCAAAATGTATATTTTAAAGGTACCTTGACTTCAAAATTTAGATGTAAGGATATGTTGCTTTGGAAAAGAGGCTCTGCTTTTGTCTCTACAGAAAGCCAGAGGCTATGGATTTGTTCCAGATTAAGATACATCAGGTTTGACCAGCCAAGACCACCTGAAAGGTCTCCGATGACACCATGGCCCAGATGATCCAACATCCAGAATCATTTCAAGGCAACTGGCTCAGATGATACAGTCTCACGGACTACTCCATGATCCTAAAATTTTCTTTGTGTCCCCATAAGATACAGCGCCCCCCTCCAGCAGGAAGTAGTAAGAGAAGCTACGCCCAAATTCCCAAATATACCAAGCTGACTTTGGAGATGTGTAAAAGTTAAAACCTTCCTTTTTAAAAAAAAAAAGAAAGGGGAAGTGCTGTGGGACGGTCTGTATGTCAAATCTGTTGCTCTGATTGGTCAATAAATAAAACACTGATTGGCCAGTGGCCAGGCAGGAAGTAGGTGGGACAAGGAGAGAGGAGAATTCTGGGAAGCAGAAGGCTGAGTCAGAGAAACACTGCCAGCTGCCACCATGACCAGCAGCATGTGAAGACGCCGGTAAGCCACCAGCCACGTGGCAAGGTATAGATTTATGGAAATGTATTAATTTAAGCTAAAAGAACAGTTAGCAAGAAGCCTGCCATGGCCATACAGTTTGTAAGCAATATAAGTCTCTGTGTTTCCTTGGTTGGGTCTGAGCGGCTGTGGGACTGGCGGGTGACAAAGATTTGTCCTGACTGTGGGCAAGGCAGGAAAACTCTAGCTACAAATAAACTTAAAGATAAATCATGTGAAAGCAATAGAATAAAAGATATGAAGACTGTTTAGTAAACTATCATAGACTTGGAATGACATAGATAAAAATGTGTTAGACCAATGGCTCTCAACCTTCCTAATGCTGCAAACCTTTAATACAGTTCCTCATGTTGTGGTGACCCCCAACCATAAAGTTGTTTTCATCAATGCTTTGTAATTGTAATTTTGCTACTGCTGTGAATCATAATGTAAATATCTAACAAGCAGGATATCTGACATGTGACCCCTGTGAAAAGGTCATTTGACCCCAGTGGAGTCGCCACTCACAGATTGAGAACCATTGCATTAGAAAAAAAAGGATACCTACAAAAGGGTAAAATAATAGCTTGCTCTTGTATATATTGAGGTGGAGCTCTACCTTAAACATTTACATGTTCCAGGCAGAGGCAGGAGACTTTGCAAATGCTGGCACACTGAGGAGCTGAAGAGTGTGTAATCAAGGAAGCAGAAGGGCAGTAAAGTCCAACTCAGGCAGAAAAAAAAAATTTAAGCTGGAAATGCACCTCAGGATTAAGAGACTGGAGAACCTAGAAGATGGATTATAACATCTGAGGACAAAGAGGATCCCAAACTGCAGATAAATTTACTCTTTAAATCCCCAGGATCCCTGCATGGATTCTGAAAATACCCTGCATGCTTCCTTCAAGATAGATAGACATTAGCATTATGCAAGTGGGGAAATTAAAATGAGACAAAGCAAAACAAAATGAAAGGGAGACTTTCCAAAATGCTGGCCAGAAAATGAGGGCTTATAGAACTAAATCCAAGAGACATGAAATATATGTGCTTGCTCTAGTGTGTTTCTCTGGATCTGTGATAAAGCACTGACCAAACCAGCTTAGGCGAGGGAAGGGTTCATTTGGCTTACACTTCCATGTCACAGTTCATCATCAAGAAAAATCAGAGCAGGAGCCTAGAGCAGAGACCAGGAAAGAATGCTGCTGCTTCCTGAATTGAGCTCCGTAGATTGCTTGACTTTGCTTTCTTAAAACTATCCAGGACCAGCTGCCCAAGGGTGGCCCACAGTGGGCTGGGCCCTTTTACATCCATCATTAATCAAGAAAATGCCTCACTGACTTGTCCACACATGGACCAAGCAGTCTAACAGAAGCAATTCTTCAGTGGAGGCTCCTGAACCAACAGAAAACTAACCAGCATAGCGTAGTCCTCTTTCAGGAAAAAAAAAAAAAAAAAAAAAAAAAAAGACTAAAATCCCTCCAGAAGTCAATATTGGACCTCAAAGGAGACATTTTAACTTAATTGTGACAAACAGGCAGTGTTTACCACCATAACTCAAAGAAAGGCACCACCACATTGCTCCTGAAACAGGGAGCTGCAAGGCAGCAGGAAGGACTATCTCTTGCTTTTTGTGCAGTTCTGAAATAAAGCAAAGCATAAACCAGGCTCCCTCTGCTCTCTGCCTGCCTCTCCTGGGGCTTACTCACTGTACCTTCTCCTTGAGAAAAATCTAAGAAATCACCAACAAGGAAGCAAACTTCAGTCACAAAAATTCCAAATTCTTAGTTTTCTTTGTTCTTGGTCTATCTTGTTGAGATGTAGAAAATGAAGTAAGGATGATCTTACTTATGACCTTATTAAGTAACTTGGGAAAAAGATACTTTCATTTGCATGACAGCCACGCTTCTAAGCAGTTAGCCCATGTAATCATCTTATAGATTATCTCATAGATATCTCATAGGTAACAACTGCTCTCCCTACCTGAGAAATGAGAATCAGGATGGAGAGCTTGCACACCTTGCAGAAGAGACAGCAGGGTGCACTAAGGCTCCATTGAGCTGTGCTGTCTGTCACAGAGTCCTCCTTCTGAAGCCATTCTTCCAGTGGAATCTCCATCTTTGTGGTTATTCCAACTATTCCAGAAAAAAGAAAGAAAGGAAGGAAGAAAGGAAGAAAGAAAGAGAGAGAGAGAGGGAGAGAGAGAGAGAGAGAGAGAGAGAGAGAGAAAGAAAGAAAGAAAGAAAGAAAGAAAGAAAGAAAGAAAGAAAGAAAGAAAGAAAGAAAGAAAGAAAGAAAGAAAGAAAGAAAAGAAAAGTAAGGTAACAAAACAAACCCTGAAGACTGAAGAAATTACATGTGACAATGTGTCACCAGTTGGTAATTCCACAACAAGTAGCTGTAGGGAGTTATTCTTTTTTTTTTTTTTTTTTTGGTTTTTGGAGACAGGGTTTCTCTGTGTAGCTTTGCACCTTTCCTGGAACTCCCTTGGTAGCCCAGGCTGGCCTCAAACTCACAGAGATCCGCCTGGCTCTGCCTCCCGAGTGCTGGGATTAAAGGCGAACGCCGCCGCCGCCGCCGCCACCACCACCCGGCGGAAGTTATTCTTAATACTACAAGAATGCCTTGCACTGATTTACTTTGAAATGGCCATATTTTATGAACAGTCTTAACACCTTGGATGAAGCCACTGTTTGTGACATTAGCTCTTGGGTCAGCACTTGCATAGTGGATTTCTTCTGCTAACCTGCACTCCAAAAGCAGAGCACCCTCAGCAGTTAAGTCTTCACCTGTTGAGTCAAGATTGTTATTCTGTCTTCGGTAGAGATAAGAAAAATTGTCTTGGAATGTCATCTTCTTTCTACTTTTAAAGACTTTAGTTTATTTTGAATTGTCTATATATGGGGTGAGGGAGTTATTCACATAAATGCAGTGTCCAACGAGATCAGAAGGGTGTGTAAGATTCTTTAGAAGTGGCATTAAAGGAAATTGTGAGCCACCTGACATGGTGCTGGAGTAAGGGTAGAACCTGTAGAAGATGAACAATAGGAGGAAGACACTTGGGGACATATTGGGACTTGGTCTCTCCTTCCACTTCCTCTTAGGTTCCTGAGCACTATGAGGTAAACAGAATTTCTGCTATGGGTTCCTGCCATGTATACTATATGCCAAACATCCTGAGCCAACCATTAAATGAAGCCTTTGAAACTGTGAGCCAAGATAAGCCTTTCCATCCGCTAAGTAAATTAGTCAGTTATTTTTAGTAGTTTTTCAAACTGCTTTCCATCACTGAGTCGGTTGGCATATGCAATAACCTTTGACATAATTTCCAATTTTAAATATATTTGATTGTATAAAAGCAAGGTATTAACTACATTTACTACTTACTCATCACTTTCTATGTACTGGGATATTATAAAGTATTCATTATTTCTCTCAGTCCTTATGACATATACTCTAAGACAGATTTTGTTATCCCAATTTTTTAAAAAAGCACCTAAAAAGGTAAGGAGGTGTTAAGTAGTGTGTGTATTGTTTAGAGCAGTGGTTCTCACCCTTCCTAATGCTGTGACCCTTTAATACAGTTCCTCATGTTGTGGTGACCCCCAACCATAAAATTATCTTTGTTGCTGCTTCAAAACTGTAATTTTGCTACTGTTGTGAATCACGTAAATATCTGTGTTTTCTGATGGTCTTAGGCACCCCTGTAAAAGGACAGCCCAGCCCCCAAAGGGGTCACAATACACAGGTTGAGAACCACTGATTTAGAGTGGCCTCTAGTGCGTGTCTTTATAACCATGATTTCATGCGGCTTTTATCCTAACCATAAGGCCCCATGCAGTGTAGCAAAGATAGCCTTAACTTAGAAACTGAGAGACTAGAGCTCTTGTTGAGCTTGAGCTGAAGCCAACCCCTGCCCTTCAACAATGAAGGTAAGTCTCTCACATTGCACACAGATCAGTGGCAGCAACCTTCTAAAATCTCCTGGCAGAAGGAGAACAGACACGAGAGGTTTCACAAGAGTTCTCAAAGCTTCTACCTAAAACAACTGTGCATCATTTCCACTCGCCGATGAAATTCAGTCCAAGAGCAAGTCCAGTGTCCACTAAGCAGAGATGCAGAATCCTCATAACGAAAACACAACACAGAGCTGATGAGTTGGCTCAGTGGGTAAAGTGAGGACCTGAGGGCCCAGAATCCATGCAAATCCAGACAGTTATACACACCTGCAGTGTCAACATTCCGATGAGGAGGTGGGAGACAGAGACAAGAGAAACCCCAGACGTTGTACACTACTGTGAAGAACAAGAGACCCTTTCTCAAACAAGAAGGACAGCAGGAACCGACACCTGAGGTTGTCCACATACACACCGTGACACACACAAACACATGCACACGTACTCAGACACAAAAATATGCACAGTTGTATACACACACATTCACATACACAAAGATTAAAAAAATACAGCATGGCTTTTGAAACAAAAACTGCACCACAAAACCCTTGCTTCATCTTGCTGCCTTACTTCAAACCCTCTCACTCAGCATCACTATCCACTGGTCTCTCTAGCTTCAGACTCACCCTGTATCTGTCCTTTGTCACAGTGGGCTGCTTCTCTCTTCCTCCCTGTCTTGGTGCTTGCCAGGTGCACATCTGCTAAATGAATGTCCTCAGTTAGGTCTGGGGATTTTCTCCACAAACAGCTCTAACAGCCCCAGTGTCCAGGGATCTACCTCTCTGGCATTAGTTTACATAGATATTTCCTGAATTTACTGAGTGACTTGAGTCTGACTCTAAAAAACGTGCATTCCATACTCAACAGCAGATTGCATGAAGGAGGGAGGGCTCTCTACTATTGGGTAAAAATGTGGTCTAGTCATACGTGAAGTTAACTCAGGAGACCAGGCTTTAGGAGTACAGCCTCTACTTTCTCTAATTCCTTGTGCCTACCTATTCTACATCCCTGTCATGCATGTAAAAGAAATGGCCAGGATATGACCTGTGCTGTTTTTATGTAAAAAGAATAAACAGATTCTGTATTGCTGAAATTTCTGTCACTTTTAAGACTTGCTTTAGGACTGCTGTGGCTTTGTGCAGATCTGTATAACCGCTATAAAAAGAAGTTTACAACATTACCTGATTTGTTTATGGTGTTCATATAAAACTTCTTTAAATTATGTAGTAAATGTGTCATTTGTCAGAGCTAAATGGATTTAACTCATTATTCTGAAAGGGTGACTGTGATGGCCTTAAAATGATCATTTTTCAATACCAATTAGGTGTTCAGACATTTCCTTAGAAAATGAAGTATCTGCTCTTAGATATTTCTTCTGAGGTTTAGACCTATGTATCTCGGCCCTATTAAACATCCACTCTCGGGTATCCCTTAGTCATCCCGCATGTCTAATTATGTCAATCATTTTCAGACAGGTAAATCCTTGCACCTTCACCCAGGACCCTCACTCCCAGATCTGCCACACTCACTCAGAAACCCAGGATTAAAACCTGGGAGCCAAATTGACTATGACTCCGATCACCTCAATTTATCAGAATCTCCCATCTTTGTGCTTTTCAAAGATATCAATATCTACCATCTCCAACTGTGTCCTGGATTATATTTCACTACATTTTTGAGCAGCCTCATCAGTGGGTTCATAGTGTGATATTTATGAAATGAAAATCCCTTACAGACTTTATCACTTGAACTTCTGTGATTCTAATACTACCATTTACCAAGTCTAGTCTAGAATCACTTGATAGACATCTCATGTAACAACTTTTCATGACCACCCTGCAAGGGTACACTCATAGTATTTATTACCAGGTATGAGAACATGTATGCACAGAAAGCCAGCATTATTAGCCCAAGGCCATAGAACTAGTATCAAGCCTCAAATTCTGCCTTCAGGGCCCACCTTCTTCATCTCTATTTACATTGTTTTTATTTGTATTCAGTGCACAGAACTGATTATTAGCTTTCAATCCAGGATAAATTTCAAAGGTGTACAAGGACTTTTGTAACGTGTCTCTTCCATCTCTCCTGCATCTCTCCACTCCTTGACTGGTCTCAGTGTTATCCAACTATTTGTGTATCACACTCTCTCAGGCTCTCCAATCCCTTTATGTCATTGTTTATAGGGGTCTTTTTTTTTCTTATACTCCTCATTTCTTCTGATTAAGTTCAGATCTGACCTCCTTCAGCAAACATTCCTGTCCCAAGTGCTGCTCCCTTGAGCATGATTTCTATCTCCTGGAAACCATATCTTTATCAGCCTTAGTACCCTCTTTCTGGTCTATTTTTTCATGTGCTACTAAGCTTTGTGAAAACAAAACCTATTTTTCCCCTGTAATATAGGAACCTACATGAGTGCGGAACACAAAGCAAATGAGAGAGGCATTTTTCAATAAAGATATGTAAATGAGAATTAACCCTTGGAGTTGCAATGTTCAATGTGGCAACCATTAGCCACATACCAATGATTGAAAAATGCTGCAAAACTAAGGATGTCTGAAAAAGTCATAAAGAATTCCAATACTTGGTAAGCTAATAAAAAAGGAAGAATTTTAGCAGAAGTTCCTTGTATAGGTAGGAAATGCTACTCTAAGAAACAATATGTCATTAAATAAAAATTCCAGTGCCAAAGATGGGCTAATTCCTGTGAATTGTTGTTCAGGGAGGTCCCTATGACCACTAAATGCAGGTAATTGTCAGTGCCATTGGTTGGCCACCAGAAATAGATGATAAGACCTTATTGGTGAAGATGCCACCTCCTGTCATAAGACCTGGAGAAATCAAGTTGGAACTGAGCTAAAGGCTTCCTTCCTGATGGCTAACACTCACTTTTCTGGAAGGGGCTGTGCAGGTTGCTGTGAGAGAATTATTATTAACATTACTCATCTGTAACACTGTTGTTTACATCTCCCCAGGTGTGTGTGTGTATGTGTGTGTGTGTGTGTGTGTGCATATACTTGAGTGAATATAATATACAGATAAGCATACATTTCATTAAAGTTGAGTCATCAGTTTTACATTTGTGAAAGACTGCTGTCTGCACTGTGGGAAATAAGAGAAGTTGTGGAACGACAAAGGAAGTCTTGGTGGTAACCAGGCAAAAAATGTAAGGGGTGAGCCATGATTGTTGCCAAAGGCATGGAGAGAAATGGGTGGATCTGAATGCTACCAGAGATGGAGAATCCAAGACCTGGCTATTATTATCTGAATGTAAGTAATGAATGAGGAAGGTATCTTCAATGATACCAGAATTTCTGAGCTGGGAAGCTGGGCATGGAATACCGTCCTTATCCAATGAAAAAAAAAAAACACCTGAGCAGTAGAGTAAGAAGGAGAGCGAAGTTTTCCCTTTCAGGTTTAGTCACATGTGAGATGCCTTGGTGTCATCCAAGAAAAAAAAGAAAGTTCTAAAATACATCAAAATGGGTTTCAGCTAGATAGCATAGTTTGGAGTAGTCACAAAAGAAACAAATGCTGCAGATTAACCAAAGAGAAAAATTCAGAGGGATGGATATCTGGTGAACCAAAGGATTGCCTCTCCAAGAATCCACACATTTAAACAGCTTTACTACACACTAATAAGTCACAAAGCACTGGCCAAAACACCAGCTCATCTAACTCTCAGTGAGTCTCTCAGGGAAAGAACATGCTAACATTCTCGTGTCACAGATTGGAAAACTGAGGTTACGTTTGGCTGGAGGCTTGCCAAATGCTGCCGTGCTAATGGGTTATGGAGTCAAGTCCAAGTCCTAATTCTCAGACTTCAGCGGCGTCTTTTTTCACTGCAATTTGGTACAAACGCCAAGGCAGAAAGAGTGTAATTTCTGACTCGACTTGCTGAACTGAAACATGAAAACGAACCTCAAATGGATCCACATCAAAAAATATTTAGGGTTTGAAATAGTTTTGGAGACATCTGCTTGGACTTTTTAATTTCTCCAGTACTGAAAACTAAAAGTGTTTCTACAGCTCAGCGGTCTTTAAACAAATAGGTCAGGCTGGAAGTGAGCCAAAATGCCCAACCTTCCAGGCTTTGCAACGTTAGAGTCTTCAGATCTTTTCCAATGAAACCCTCTAAAAGGTTCTCGAGCCTCAAGGCTGAAAACAAATGTGACAGAGCCCTGCATTGAATAACTATTTGCTTCTCAGCATTTGGTCACCATTATTTTCTATGGTCCCTTTGCAGGATTTGTGTATTGTGTAGGGTTTCCCATACTGACAGGCCAAAATGCAATCATTGTAAGTTGTTTTGATGGATGATTAACACCTTTCCGAATAAAAGTCCACATAGGGAGGGATAGGCATAGAAAAGTTACGTTCAATTAATCGTACTTTCGGCCATATACAATTGTAAGTGTAAAAATCACCCAAGCAAATCTAACACAATAAGGAAAGAACCGATCAGAAGTATCATTTTATTATTATTATTATTATTATTAACTGGATGTCTCTTATTCACAAAAGTTAGTATGCAATGAGCACTATACCATGAACACAAGAAAGTGGACTACAGAATGTTATATAAACAACAAGTATTCGTGGCTAGACTTGTGTTATTATCAATGCTCAGATATGCCCCAATTGTCTATGGCTATACCATCCTGAACATGCCCAATCTCAGCAGATATCCCCTGATAAGCTGCTTTAAAGGAATAAGTATTTCAAACTTGCCTAAACAGTGAAACTCCACTTTAGATATACCCTCGTCTTAGACCTAGCAAGTGCTGTATCAGTGAACTTCTGCTATATAACAACTCAACCCCTAAAACGTAGTAGACTAAAACAAATATATCATTAGCTTGAGATTCTACCCACCTTTCCTGTCACTCTACTGGTCGTTTTCTTCATGAGTCATTGGTCTGCTGGTGACTGCATAATTTAAAAATCTTTCATTCTTGTGTATGGGAATTGACATGCTGTCATCCAGTATATTGGGGTAATGGGTTGTTAGACACCATTTGCTACTATAACAAATACACAAAAGAATCAACTGATAGAAAGTAGAGTTTATCTCGGTCATGTGTGGCACTATTGCTTTGGGGCAAAGCAGTGTATCATGGCAGGGCACATGTCATGGGCCAGCTTCTCCCTTCATGATGACGAAAAGACAGAAAGACAAAGGGACTGAATTCCCAAACCTCTAGGACCTACTTTTCTTCCACAAGGCCTTATTTTGTGTGTGCATGTGCATACACATGTCCAGGGAGACTATGTCAGATCCCTTTGGATCCAGAGTTGCAGCTGCCTGACATGGGTGCTGGGAATATAACTCAGGCTTTGAAAACACAGGTCTTCGGGGAACATTCAGGATCCAAACAATTGCAGTGAGCTGCATGTCGCTCATCCTGGAGTAGAACAACCTAGAACTGTGCACATGAAAAACATGGAGCTAGGAGATAAATGAGAAGGACAGACCTTACAGCTCAAGTGCATTTCATGGTCATTTGCCCCGCTGACTGAAGTAAACACATGAAATTCTCTACCCACATTCAACGGGTAGAGAAGTGCATGTCACCTTCTTACTAGGGAGAGTACAAGGTCACATTGGAGAGATAACCACTTATAAGATGGAATGAATTTATGGGGTTTTTTTCCAATCTACTGCAAAGACAAAGCCTAGTAAAAAAATCTTTAAAATCTAGTTATCAAGCCGGGCGGTGGTGGCGCACGCCTTTAATCCCAGCACTCGGGAGGCAGAGCCAGGCGAATCTCTGTGAGTTCGAGGCCAGCCTGGGCTACCAAGTGAGCTCCAGGAAAGGCGCAAAGCTACACAGAGAAACCCTGTCTCGAAAAACCAAAAAAAAAAAAAAAAAAAAAAAATCTAGTTATCAAAATGGAAACAAAATGTGTTCTACCAGGGTTCAGCAACTGAACTCACTAACTACCAGAATCTACACTATTGCAAAGTCAAGTCAAGAACATTTTGATTATTTCCTTAAGTTTGGATATAAGATCACAGCCTTCTGTAGTTTCTCTTCCTGAAATGTAAGGACATGCAGCGAGTTCAAAATGTCTGGATGTTATCTTATAGAACTGAGACTTCGAAAATTGCTCTCTGGGGGGCAGTGATCTGAAGGTTCAGAGCATTTCAGGAGAAAGATCAGTGCCCAAGTCATCTAGCAGAAACTGAACACTTTCTGCATCTCTCTTCCCCTCCTCATCTGCTTCCCTCTCTGCCTCCCAGTTATGAAAAGAGCATTATAATGTTGGAGAAGAGTCAAAAAGTTACCTCCTCCAGATAACAGCAACTGAATGTATAGACAAAGACACCCAAATACACACATAGGCCTAATGGACAACCAAGTAAGAGAGACAGAGACAGTGTGTGGAAAGACTAAGCATGCAAACTAGAAATTGTAACTGAAGAACAGAAGACAACTGTGTAATTTAATAAGAACATAAATTCAAAATAATAAATGGCTAAGGACACTTAATTAAGCATTAGAAAAACAGAAAGGAGGTTCAAACAAAATGTTAATGGTAAAAACAAAATAATCTTAGAATTAATAAATAGATTCCAAAGAACAGTAAATTCAATGGACATTGCTGAAAAGCTTGAGATAATCATGGAAGATGCACATGAAAGAGAGAAAACTGTATCCAGGGAGAGTTGAATAGGAAAAGCAAATATCATCCAGTTGAGGGTAATTATCCTTGACAGTGAAAAGTACAACCAGTGAAATCAGGGTTTTTTTTCCCAATGGTGTAATAAAAAATACCCAGAATGGAGAAAAGCAGTTGAATTTGCCATTTGGAAAGTAAATGTAATTTCTTCCATAAATTGCAATCGTGACATGCATGTGTTTGTTAGTGTCTCATACTTTAAGAAAGAGTGAGGAATGAATTCTATAAGCATCAAAGGTTTATAACAATTCAGTGACAGGAGAAGAATCAGTTTATTCATAAATTTTCTACCATAGTATTCTATGCAAGAAAATATGAGACTCTAAGGGAGATAGAAACCTAATAATATGCTTATTTTCAATATTACTCATATATTAATATGAAGGCACTAAATGCAATTATTTTCAAGTATAAAAAGAGGGAACTCCACAAATTATGAGCCTCTTAAGAACTCGTTGGCAAATGGACCCACTCAAAGAAAGACCAAAGTAAAGGACTCAGAAATAACAAAACCCTGGTAGGCCCTCCACCTAGGGGTGGAGCTCAGTGGTGGCCACTTACTTTGAGTGTGTGAGGATCTGGGTTCAAACCCCTGCCATCATAAAGAATATAATAAAATGTGTAACTAATTTTTTAATTCTGTGAGAGATGTGATTTCAGAAGGAAAAGAAAAGATATTATATGTTTGCACAGAGAAGAAAAATCAAGGAAATGGAGTATGCTATCAGTTAACAACTGGGGTCTTTAATTGAAGAGAGTCAACAAATATTTATTTAAGTTAAAGCAAATAGATAAGATTTAAAAAAAAAACACACACACAAACTTCAGGGGCTTGAGAGACAGCTCAGTGGCTGAGAGTATGATTGTTCTTGCACAGAGACCAAGTTTGGCTTCCAGAACTGACACTGAGTGACTCACATCGCCTGTAACTCCAGCTTCAGGGAATGAAATAACCTTCCCTCCACATTCAACAATATCATGTGCATGTGTACACACACACACACACACACACACACACACACACACACACACACACACCACTAAAGAAAACCACAAACTCTAACTTCATTTTTTTATTTTTTCTTACCTATTTCTTTCACCTTAAGAAAATCTTTTAAGAAAAGCCTTTCTTGTGATTAACATATATATATATATATATATATGTGTGTGTATATATATATATATATATATATATATATATATATATATATATATATTGTGTTTATAGGTCCATACAGATGACATATTACTTATAATCCTGATTATGTATAGTTCAGTTCCTCATAATTAATTGATTCAAGTTATAGGTAAGGTTCTTTTAGAATCTATAACATTTTTAATGTATTAACATCTCTCAGTATTCTCGGCATTGTGTAAATGAGAAGACTCACATCATGATGCCCACAAAATGCTACCAATGTTTGCTTGGAGGTAATAAGAGTGACTAAATGGTTTTTAGACTTTTTTATTTTAACTGTTTCTAAATTGTTTGAACTCATAGTATAAACATGCATCAATTTTATAAAAATTTTCAATGCTTTTTCCCCATTAAAATAATGAAAATTGACCCTGCCCAGTGGGGAACTCTTAATCATAGCACTTGAGAGGTAGAGGCGTAGGAGTGGGGAGCTCAAGGTCATCCTTGAATACATAGGGAATTTGAGGCAGGCCTCAGCTGCATGTGGTCCAGTCTGGAAGAAAGAAGCAAAGAAGGAAGGAAGGAAGGAAGGAAGGAAGGGAGGGAGGGAGGGAGGGAGGGAGGGAGGGAGGGAGGAAAAAGAAGGAAAGAAGGAAAGCAGATGCACTAGAATAACTCCTGTTGGTTTATACTTGCTGATAGGAAAATTAATGATGATTACATTAAATTTATTATACCACACATTCTATGCTGGATTATGATATGAACTTTAAATTTTTTAAATGTTTGTGTGTTTTTGCTTCACCATACGTCTGCATACCACTTGTGTGCCTGGTGCCCATGGAGGCCAAAAGAGGGCTTTGGATCTCTTGGATCTGGAGTTGCAGAAGATTGTGAGCTGCCACATGGTTTGCTGGGAATCGAACTCTGTTCCTCTGGAAGAGCACCTAATACTTTTAACTGCTGAGCCACCTCTTCAGTTCAGAACTTTATGAAGAATTTTTATTTCAATTTGAAGAAAAAAAATGGAAAATCACAGAAGCTAATTTTGTAGATATTTTAAAGGACAAGTTGTTGTTCTAGTCTGTGCTGTAGCGCTCATCTCCAATAAGAGCTTGTGTTCCATTACATTGCCATCACAAGCACCTCCGGCACAATGAGAAAAGGGCAGAACTATGTAGAAGAACCATAAACACAAAATCAACACTAATTGTTTTGTTACTGCAGTTAGTAAGTGAGATGGAATAAAAGCCCCATCTGGAGCCATAGGCAACATCAGGAGAAAGCAACTATGATCTGGCGAGAGGCAGCTGTTGAAATCATCTGTTCGCTGCTGCCTCTGGCCTCAGCTGCTCTGAGCCTCAGGTGTTCTGCTAGAGGACCACTTACCAGGAGTCAGAAACACAAATTCAACCAACTGCAGAGACTGCATCTTTTAATCAATAAGTATCCTAGGAAATCTTTGAGAAACTCAAGGATCCCTAACCGGAACCTAGCCAAGATAATAAATAAATAAATAAATAAATAAATAAATAAATAAATAAATAAATAAATAAATAAATAAATAAATAAATAAATAAATAAATACCATTTGCACTAAGAAACTAAAAAGCAAAGTACAAACTAGCCAACATATTTTGTATTTTCCAGAGTATGTAGGTAAACATTTCTAACTGCATCCTTCATTTTATTTGGTACTGAGAAGCTGACTCCTAGAAGGTACTGTCTTCCCAGCAGGCACTGTACAGAGAGTGGTTCCCTTCTGGGGATTGGCTAATCCAGGTTCACAGAGGAATTAGAGATGTAGAGAGAAGAGAGGTAGTCTGCTTAAGGCAACACAAGCAAAGCATTAGGATCCAAACACAAACACCTCCAAGGCCCTGCTCTTCCCACCTCTCAGCATCAGATGTCAGTGCTACTTAATTCTGAGCACAGAAACTGCGTGTCATTTATGGTGTGATAAGAATAAAAAGCCTTAGAGTAGAACCTCAGAAAAATGTCAAGGATTTTTTAAAATTATAATTAACTTAGACTTAATTCTACTTTTAAGGTCAGTCATTTAAATGAATGATTCAAGAAAATCATTATATCGTCGTTTTGGGGGGAGGGATTAATTTTGCCAAAGCAGGGGCAGATTCTAATGATAAAAGAATGAGGCTGATGAAATGAACTTTTGTTGTCAAAGGAACATTAGTGAAACCCAGATTGACCTTGACAAACAGTCTTTAAACACATCTAATGTTTGTTATAATAACATAATCTAAGTATCAACACATTCCCTTTAAAGTTCTTCCAGATAGCCTTTTAAGACAGACATGTTTTCAAAAGAAAGAAGAAAGATCCACTGTACAGCCAAGCTGTAAACAACCACATATTGGTCAAATCTAGCATGGAAATACTAGAAATACTTCTGAAAATCATTCATTTCTGTAATTGTGAAAACAATTTATCCACAAAAAACGTGTTTCTAAGGATCGAGCATATTTGAAAACATTTTTTCATTTCTTTTAAATTTCTCATGTTTGAAAGCAATTCTGAGGTCTACACAAAGTTCCTAGTCCAGGGATAATGCTCCTTACCTCAACACCTCCTTTTGTCCCTATGGTTTGTAATTATGAATCTTTGCTTAGCTACTTCTTTCTTGTCACATAGCCTTCAACCTCCATTGTGCTCAGAAAGGCTCGGGCATAAGGAAGTTGTGAAACATCTTGGAAGGATTGTAGGGTGTGAAGTTAAAAGAAACAGGGCTTGGGATTTGAATCAAGTTGCTTAGTAGTAAAACCAACAAAGATTCTCCATGGAGGAAGGACTGCTCAGTTCCATGAGCCTCATGTCTAGAACAGGGTAGACACAAGATTAGTATTTACCATTGACAGTATTTGTTAATAATAAGACACTTGTCTAATTAGCCAAGTTCACTTTTTATGGCAGCTATAGGTTCACTGAAAAAGTAAGCACAAAGTCCACATTTCCTCATGATTCTGTCTCCTCTCAATGTTGTCCGCCCAAAAGTGGCTGTCTCCCACACCTACTTTTGACATCCTGTATCACCAAGATCTATTTGTTACAATCCCATCACTGTTAGTCAGTGTTGCACAATGTCTATAGTTTATATCAAGGTTTACTTGTGTTATCCATTCTGCGGGCTCAGCAATTACCTATGACATGCTCCACCACTGAAGGATCATAGACAGCATGTCGAGTGCCCCAGCAGTTTGCAGTACGTCATTTGTGTGGCCCCAACCACTAGAAGCTGCTGATCTTTTAACTCATAGTTTTGCCTTTTTCAAGATTATCACATAGAATCACACAGTCTACACTCTCTCTAGACTGACTTCTTACACTAAGAAATATATGTATAACTTCTCCAGTGCCTTTTCATGGCTGAAGAACTCATCTCTTTTTAGCACTGAATAATTTTCCAGCTTATTTAAAGGAAATAGCTTATAAATATATGACAATAATTTTTATTATGCAATATAATGGTTGTTGAAATGACATTTCAACATTATTAGTTTGACTATGTCTCAGCTCTTGTTTTGGGGTCATGGAGACCTACTGACTTCTCATTATGTAGCAACTCAAAGGGGATATAAAAATATATTCAAGACATTGGCTGAAGCACATTCAAATATCACACCCACAAAGCCGTCAGCTTGCAATTACTCCAGAGTGCTAACGTGACTTGAACACACATCTTTTCATAGAGACCATGACTAAGAGAATTTCCAGACAAATTAATGTTTCTTTTCTCACCTCAAAAGACCAGCACAGTGTCAAACCCATCTCCTACACTCAAAATAAAAAGGGAACTATGAAGTGTCAACTTTAATTGTCTTTGATGTAGTCCCAAACCCAAAACTGTGGATATCCTTAAGTAGCACCAAACCCAAATTTTGAGCCTGCAATGACAGCAGCCTGTCTATGACTTTCTGAGCCAAGAATGACTGAACACCAGTGAAGGATTAATCCCTTCCAGAGGGCAGGACAGAGAGTTGGTTGTATCAAATGAAGTGAAGCGTGCGATTCACTCTGTAACTTCTCCCTGTGACATTTTTCTCATGCCAATGGGGCAAATCCATAATATTATATAATACATTATACACTAAGTTCTTATTTATTTAGCTGCTTAAGCAATTTGATAAGCCCAATTAGACCTGAAGAACAAGTAGTCAGGGACCATTGTTGGAGTAAACTGACACCACATACACACAACACACAGAGAGAGAGAGAGAGAGAGAGAGAGAGAGAGAGAGAGAGAGAGAGAGAGAGAGAGAGAGAGTCTTCTGTCTCTGTGTTCTCTGAACATCTGTTCCCCTGAGCATCAGCATGACTTGCTGAAGCACATTTGTAGCAACCCAGATGTTGTTTTTCACCCTTCTGACTCCTCTTTGGATCTTTGTTCTTTGGGGGTTCACCACCCAGCTCCCAAATAGATCACACACAGAGGCTTCTGCTTACTTATAAATGTCTGGCCTTAGCTTGTCTTGTTTCTAGCCAGCTTTTCTTAACTTAAATTATCCCATCTACCTTTTGCCTCTGGGCTTTTTCCTTTTCTTAGTTCTGTCATCTTTCTTTCACTCTTACTCTATGGCTGGATGGGTGGCTGGGTGGCTGGGTGGCTGGGTGGCTGGGTGGCTGAGTGTCTGGTCCCTTCTTTCCTCACTCCTTGATCTCTCTTGCTTTTACCTCACTCCTTTTTTTCTCCTTCTATTTATTCTCTCTGCCTGCCAGACCCTCCTATCCTTTCTTGCCTTGCCTTGGCTGTCTCAAAAAATCAAAAAAAAAAACAAAAAAAAATCATAATGTAAATATCTGATAAGCAACCCCTGTGGGGATTGTGACCCACAGGTTGAGAACTAATGAATATGAACCAATTTCAAGCTTTAGATCCATTTCTACACCCCACAATGTCAGACCAAGATGAGCTAAATGTAGGAAACACAGGATTTTGTTTTACACAAATTAATCAAAGAGCTTTCACACTCCTGTTTGCTTCTAAAACAGGTTTCATATATATCAACATTTAATTTCCTTACGTTGGTGGACTTCCAGATTTCTCTAATATATAATATATTACAATATTAATATAATCTAGATTCCTAAGACAATAAAATTTCTTCTAGCATCAGTATTCCTAAGGAATAAATCTTACTTTTATTCTTGCCATTTTCAACTGTTTTACAGGGTCATCCACAGCTTCTGCTCTAGACTACTAGAACATTTACACAGTTCTAATTAAAGCAGATACTGGGCAGAATGTTTAGATCCTTTCAATATCAGAAGTGGGCTTTTGGAAGTAATATTAAGTCATTATAAACCAATGAAATACATTGGATGGAATCTCATCATGTAATAGGAAAGGAATTCCTGTGATGGAGTTTTCTTGTTTAGCCATTTTTATCCTTTAGCACTTTTCTTAGCCTCATTTTTACTCTCTTTAATAAACAAACAGAGCCTGGTAGTGGTGGCACACGCCTTTAATCCAAGCACTTGGGAGGCAGAGCTAGGCAGATCTCTGTGAGTTCAAGGCCAGCCTGGTCCTCAAAGTGAGATCCAGGACAGTCAAGGCTGTTACACAGAGAAACCCTGTCCCGAAAAATAAATAAATAAGTAAATAAGTAAATAAGTAAATAAATAAATAAATAAAATATACCTTATAAAAAATTCTCCTCCACTAAATATTAAATACTAAAGGCCATGACTAAATTAAAGCAAAAATAAATAAATAAAAAGGAAAATATTTTGGTAAAAATTTTACACAAAAATGTGATATTAGACTGTGGAGATGCCTCAGTCAGTAGAGTATTTGCCACATGAACATGAGAACCTACACAAAAACCTCAACATAGTGGGACACACCTGTCATTCTAGCTCTGGGGAGGCAGAGACAGGAAGATCCCTGGCCAGCCAATCTAGGGAGAGATTTTGTCTCAAAAACTAATGTGGAGAGTGATCAAAAATGACATTCAATGTTGGCCTCTAGCACATGTGTACACATACATGAACATGTATGTACACTACACTCAATACAAAAACGTGATGTCACTGGAATTTGTTGTTTATATGGCAGGATTTTTTCTTGAGAAAATCAAGCTATAAGTTTGCTGACCTCAATTCTACAGAACAATTTTTTGTCCTGTATATCTAAAAATTACCAGAAGCTTCAGAAATAAGCTTTTTTCCCCCATAATGACAACCTTTTGTAGTTTCTTTTCAGAAAAGGTTATTAGTGGCAAATGGTCAGTTTTAAGCACAGATTAATCCAACACCAAAGGTGAACCAGAGGTCAGTATCTCTAGGTCCTAGAATTCCTCTGTCCTACACTTTATTCTCTTTTCTAATTTTCCGATTTATTAAGAAAAACTAGATCAGCAGCTCTCAGAATTCAGACAGCAGAATATGAGGGAAAACAGAACAGATGTAACATCACTGAATCAAGCAGGTTGATCTTTTTCATTCATATGTTGTTTCGGTCTTTATCAATCATGCTGCCAAGCAGAGTGACTTTTGCCAAAACATAAGCCAAAGGCCAAGAACTGTATCTTTCTGCTCTACTCTGTGTGTATGTTCATGATTTCATTTTTATTTTATTATTGGTCTATGTGTGCACATGTGTTCCACAACCCATGTGTGGAGGTAAAAAGACATCTTTGTCCAGCCAGTTCTCTCTCCTTCTACCTGTACATGGGTTCCAGGGATTCAACTCAGGTCTCCAGGCTTGTGCAGCAAGCACCTTCGCCTGAGGAGCCATCTCTCTGGCCCTGAATGTTTCCATGATTAAAGATGAACAGAATAATAAAAGAAACATCCACTTGAAGAATTTGGAGTCACCTAAAGCCTTTCACTTCTGCAGAAAGGACTTGGCTCAGAAAGCACTCTATTGCTGTGAAAATAAATGAGAGGATTGTGCATAATACCACAGACATCCAAGTTCCTGGTGCACTGAGAGGGATCTGCTTTCCCATTCCCAGCTGACTGAATTAAGACACAAACTGCAGGGAATACTTTCAAAATAACTCTGTTCATTATAAATGCTTTGGGGGAAGAATCCAAAGTGTTCTGGGTCCCCGGAGCTGTTCTGCTACACTGAGTGGCCTTTGGATTGACATCCACACTAGTCTATTTAAAACAAGCCATAACTCAAATCCCACAACAGCTCTGCTGGCTAGAGTATTTTATCACAGAGCAGATCAAGAAAGCGGCTTGAAATTAGCTAATGGTATATTAGAGTTGGACAGTAAAGTTGGACATTAAAAAAAATTCTATGAATGAAATTTGCCTCCTATCAGGAGTCAATGTATCTCTTTGTTGAGGTGTAGAATATAGAAAACATTTTCGTCAAATGGACATAGACTCTAGTCCCAAGTTCCAGTCCACATATGCTAGGTGTAAAAGAAGTATACAGTTAAGGGGAAAGGGGATGTGGGAGGCTCAGATAAAATTGTAACTCCATGGAAGATGCAATTAATATTGCTTGGGAACTATTTGACTTTGAACATGATACAAAGTTGGCTTGCAAAAGAAACCCTATCTTTAATTCCTGCATTAAGATATATTGTGTTGATATTTTGTTTGTGCTTTAACAAATAAAGCTTGCCTGAAGATCAGAGGGCAAGGTTAGCCATTTGATAACCATAGAGCCCAGGCAATAATGGCACACACCTTTAATCCCAGCACTTGGGAGGAGGAAGCAGGAAGATCAGGAGTTCAAGGCCACCCTGGGCTACACCAGATCAAACCAGTCTAAAAGAAAAACAGAGCCAGGCTGTGGTGGTTCACTCCTTTGATCCTAGCACTTGGGATCTCATGCCTTTAATCTCGGCATTAGGGAGGCAGAGGCAGGAAGTGATAGGACTGGGTGAAGAGAGGAATGTAAGGAGGGAAGAGACAGGAGCTCAGGTTCCCCTTTCAGGCTGAGGAGTTGGCAAAGTAAGAGGTGGCTGTAGCTTGCTCTTTTGTCTCTCTGATCTTTCAGCATTTACCCCTATATCTGCTTCCAGGTTTTTATTATTAAGGCCAGTTAGAATCCATGCTGCAATATACAGCAAAAAAAAATGTATTTCTGTAAAGAAAATTATATTTCCTAATGGTTATGAGTCATGTGTGTGTGTGTGTGTGTGTGTGTGTGTGTGTGTGTCCTAGAAACTTAAAATTCACCATTTGTATTTTTAGCTGTGACCTTCCCCTTCTGTATCTGCCATAGACAGTTTGGTTCCACATTGACTCCTATTTCCCGGAGCATAATTCTGCCTGCCTTCTTTCTCACTCCATTTAATAAAATGCACACATAGTCATCCTCGCAATCTCAGAATAACATATAGGCACAATCAGCTCACTTCCATGTTTCACTAATACTTCTTCTCAGAAATAGTGCCCATCAAAAACTAAACCCTCCTACTGAACTTGTCAGCCATTCTCCAGAGCCATGAAGGAGAGATGTTCCCAAGCTCCGGAGCACCAAGGTATGGTAGCTATTTGAAGTTGTTTCGGGCTTTTAAGATGTCTTCGCATTTTCATTCTTATACAGACAACACACAGGCCCTATAAAACTGGAAAAAATCATGGAGAGTCCCCTGCATGGCTATCGGTACTAGCAGAGACACTCGTTAATAGAAAAACGGTAATCCAATGAAAATAATTGGCATTCAGAAGGCATGGTCATATCCTAAGACATAGTGTGACTTTTACCCAGCCTCACCTCCCGTTACTTGGGCAAGGAATCTGCACTAAGACTGAAAACCCACAAACCTCCAGGGAAGAAAAAAATGAAGTTATAGTCATCTCTGTACATAAAAGCCAATTACTCTAGTTAGCTGTTTTAAGGGTGGAAAGAAAAGATTTTTGGCGGCAAAGGAAAAAGAGGATTACTTTTTCTCAATCACGCAACTGCTTTTTGTCTCTCGGTCTTTTCCAAATGTTCCTACCTTTTAAATACTATTAAGTCATTGTTTCTCCATTAATAGTTGCACAAAAAGAAATTACGTTCCGACAGGAAAGCCGCCGGTCCCATGAGATGTAAGACAGCAGAGTCCTGCAACCCAACCGGCATGGCTGCCTGCCTCCGAGCTTGAACTCAGGAAGTTGAGTCTGTTTCTTCTCCTTTACTTAACAGAGAGGTAAACACACTGTCAACACCCAATTCATAAACAATGATGTGAAGTCCTGAGAGGCAATTTGTGGTCCACTTCTGGACATCCTTCCCTTTGGCATGGCTTGCTGTACAATGATAGTTCTGGCTGTTATTCCTCACAAAATGATGGAAAATGTCTGACCTTCACTCAAATAAGGGTCAGGGAAAACTACACGAGAAGCCACCACTGACCCAGGAGGAGAGATGTGAGGAAAACAACTTCTCACTGCTTGTCACAGACACTAAAAGTGTACATAATTTTGATAAAAGCTTGAGAGAGGTATTGAGGATTAATGGCCTCTTACATCCAAGTCAATCTCTCCAAGGGATTAGATGCTCCTTGGAAAAAAAGTAGACTTCTTAGTGATCATTGTGGCATTTTATCCAGTCTCTTTCTAAACACCAAGAGTACATGTTATTCTATGTAATTTATAAAAATATACTATATACTATAAAAACCTGTAGCCATAAAATGTGTATTTTCAAATGCACAGGCAACATGGACAACTTTTCCCTCAAAATAGAGATATCTCTTTCTTTTGCTGTTGTGTTGCTCAATAAGAGTTAAGAAGACCTTTTAAAACTGAGGCATACACAGTATCCTTCCATTGCTCATGCTTTCACTTAAGTTGCAACAGAAAGGATCAGTCTTAGCAGAATAATCCATAATAAACACCACAAGTTGTGAACGTATCAAGATAAGACCATGAATGTACCTAAGTTCATAGAGGCACCTACTTAAGCTAGGTTTACCATTCTCTGAGATCTGCTTCTAACAACAGTGAGATCATTTTGGTAATGTCTTGGTGTCCTCTGGGTACAGGTGAGAAGATGAAAGGTGGGTACATACTTTGTTCACATCTGTTCTCTCATTAATTGAAAGTGGGGGCATAAAATACCTATTGCGGGCCAGTGACTCTAAACACCATATTGCTCCCTAACCAAGTAGTAATGTCCTGTCACAGAGGGGAAAACACAACACTAAGCCAGGAATCAGGAAAGGAGGGAAGGTTGGAAAGTAACACAAGAATCCTTGCAACCCCAGAGAGAGTCTATGTGTCACCCTGCTTTCCGGCGCCCTTCCAATTTCTCCCTCCATGCACTTCAGTTTATTGATTTCCTGGAAACAGTTTTCTCTTCTTGTGTGAGTCTACTCTACGGGAACTTCTTGGTCAAATTTTTCAAGTGTATTTTGAAGTAGAACACAACACATTCAGTTCCATTGGGACATGGCACAGGTGGGTATCACTGAAGGTTGAAGTGTTGATGCAGGTATGAGACACATTGTACCTGGATTACAGCAACAGCCGTGAGCCTGTGAACTGTAAACCTGTGTCAGTGATGGTGGGTGCCCACCTCTTAGTAAGTGTACAGTAAGTGCCAGCTGCTACTATGTCAGAAAAATAGAACTTGTGATGTGGAGGGAAGTTGTGGTTAGAGTTTACCCAGGGTAACACTCAAGCCAAATATTTAAGGATGCAAATAATTTCAGAATAAGAAAAATTACCAAGACAGGGAACAGTGAAGAAGCAAAGATACAGAAACATTAAACTGAGCATTTCCATATCATCTAACTAGGAGAGTTTCAGAATTACGGTGGGGTTCTAATAAAATAAATACAAATATTTCATGATGAGGGATGGAAACTGAACACCGTTCAAATGTCAAAGATTAATCTTCTTAAATTAGAAAGATCAAAATATTAGAGTGTGAAAATATTGTGCACAGAAGGAAAACAATGAAGTCAGTTGAAATGCTGTTGCTGTGGCCTGAGTAGCCCCTTAAATACGTGATGTTCTTACATCAGGAGGAACAGAAAGTTGGTTTCTGCATTTGAGGACCAGATGTTTAAAATACCTAGGCTTACCCAAAGGCCATTTTATTCATGAATTTCTACATCTAAAACACATGTTCCACTCTTTAACACCCAGTTCAAGATACCCAGGGGGAAGAAACCATTCAAAAGTGGGCTTCCTATATACAGGCCCGGCTAATAGATAACAGATCTTCCTTAATGCCCCATATCCAGGATTTACCAGAAGTTCCTTAAGCCACACCTGGCATATCAAAGACTGGTACAGAAGGATACTTTCTTCCTTTATTATTTATCCTTTGCTATTTCCCAGGATGGCTTTTAAGGCAACGTACCCTGAGGTATAAATGAATACAGCCTCCAATTCTCTTGAGACATGAAGAACTACCACAAAGAAAGAAGCCCTAAGTTATAGGCCATCCTAGATTCCCGGAGTCAGAATGCCTTCCTCTGGGAAACACGCAGACTCACCTTTTTGTTCTTTATAATGAGGAATGGCGAGAGAATAAAGTAAAGGATTAGACTGAAGGAGATTTGAGCTCGGCTGAGCAAAGATGAAAAAGACCAAGATGAAGCCCTGTGCCCAGGAAAGGGGGGGGAAGGCAGGAAGCAATCCAGTGAGCACCAAGGAGGGTTGTGCAAAAAGAGAAGCAAAAGTTTTAAAAAGTAAAGGAGAATATAAACAGAAAAAGCCTACAGGAAATGTAAAATGAATTGAATCAAAATTCCCTCATTTAAATAGAAACCAAGGTGCTAGTTGTAAAGTGCTTTAAACGGTGTAGGACTGGCAGTAAGAAAGATAGCTCAAAAACCCATGTACAGAGCATTTGACTTATATTACCTGATCTTGAAATTTATTAATAAGCTATTATACTATGAGGCATACAATGTTATATGGCCTAGAAGTAAATATTCAAGTTAAACAGAATGAAGTTCATACTGTCATCCATGAATGTGTGCTCAATTGATTATTTTTGCCTGCATGTATGTCTGTGTGTAATGTGTGTATAATTCCTGCAGATATCAGAAGAGGGTGTCAAATCTTCTAGACTGGAGTTACAGATGGTTGTGAGTTGACATGTGAGTGCTGGGTATTAAACCCATATCTTCTAGAAGAACACCAAGTGCTCTTAACTGCTGAGCCATTGCTCCTTATCAATTTATTTTTGACAAAAATGCAAAGGCGATGCAATTGGGAAAAGTATAATAATTTTAGTAAATGGTGCTTGAACAGATCGACAGACAGAAAATAGATGATAGATAGATAGATAGATAGATAGATAGATAGATAGATAGATAGATAAGTCAATAGTTATAAATTCATGTCTTGAACATGTAAATTGTTTACTCAAAATTAATTATAAATTTAATTATAAAACTTTTGGAAAGTATCACGTTTGGTCCTGAATTAAAAACTCCTGAAACATAACTCTGAAATCATCTTTTATAGAAGAAAACTTGACAAGTAATGATTTTCCAAAATTAAAAGGCTTCCTTTTTTAAAAAAAAAAAAATCTTAATATGAGGACTTCAGCTAGATCATACAAAAACATTTTATAGTTACATCTTATATATAGAATTTCTGAGGAATTCTCAAAACTTGAGAATAACCAAACTTCAAAAGATATGTAGCCAGTTTTTTTTATCAAGTCATCTGTTGGATATTTGATAGAAAATATCAAAATATTTGAATAGACATTTAAACAAACAATGGTAAATGCCATATGACAACTTATATAAGTTTATTAGTCAATGGGAAAAGCACAATAAAGCCAAAGAAAGATGCCATGGCCAGTAAAAGGTGTTCCGACTACACTCCACACCCTTTAATTCTTGCCCTCAGCTTTCTGCCTTGAGTTCCTGCCTTGGCATCCTGTCATGAAGGACTGGATCAAGACATGTAAACTGAAAAAACCTTTTTCTCCCTAAGTGGATTTTGGACACAGTGTTTAATTACAGCCATAGAAACCCTAACTAAAACAAGGACTTACAAGACAAATGTTCACCATAAAGTAGAAGAAAATGAACTCTGCACAATGGCGGTCAGTGTGAAAAATGGTGTGTGTCTGCTTTAGGGAATGTTTTATAGGGAATTGGAGAGATGGCTCAGCAACTAGCAGTGAATACTGCTCTTACAGAGGACCCAAATTCAGTTCCCAGCACCCATGTCGGGCAGCTCACAACCACCTGGAAGTCCAGCTGCAGCGGCTCTGGTGTCTTCTTCTGGGTTCCATAGGTACCTGCACACTTGCATGCATACACACACACACACACACACATACACACACACACACGCACGCACGCACACACACACACACACACACGCAAAGAGGGAGAGACAGAGACACAGACACAGACAGACAGAGAGCTAAGAAGACTAGAGTAGTTTTTGTAGCTTCTTATACTACCTACTGTACCCACTACATGGCCCTGGAATATACTCCTAGGTCTTCACCCAACAGGAATGGAAGATTGTAAGTATGTGTTCATAGCAGTTTCGTAGGCAGAAACTGACAGAGTCTACAGGGGACTGACAAATAAAAGGTTACATATCTATGCAACAGGATACAATCTAGCTGTGAAAAAAGGTGAACTCCTGATGCATATAACATGAATGAATTTTACAATAGCCATGCTGAGAAAAAAATACAGTAACTCTGTCATATTGCTTCATTTATGGAAAATTCTAGAACATCAAACTAATTCAGGGTGATAGCAAAGCAATGGTTTCCTAAGGATGATCAGGAGGCTTAAGGCCAGAAGAAAAGATTCACACATATTCTATCAACGGATGTATCGAGTAAGTCAACTGTGCTGTTGGCATAAAGCATATCTTCTGACTAAGCATACTGACTACACTTCACACATATGTGATTGATTGCATATCAAGTATACCTCAGTAAAACTACTATAAAAAATGTTAAAAACACAATAACATGCCACTATATACACAGTAGACTGACTAATATTAAAATGCCAACTGGTTACATTTTAAAACTAAATAAAAACTGGTAAACACTTTCAACAGTCTATACCTGGATTTTGTTAGAAGAAAAAAAAATTGAAAACTTCTTAGCAGATGTTTTTGCATTTCAAAACATGAAGGGGCCGGAGGGATGGTTGTGCAGTTAAAAATATCTATTGCTCTTTCAGAAGACTTGGGTCCCATTCCTGTAAGGTGACTCACAATGGACATCTAAATGGTCTCAAAAATGCTTAATTAAAAAGAAGGAAACTAAAGAAAACTTGAACAAAACAGAAATCGCAGAAATGACAAATTTTTGTGACGTTATTGTTGTTAGGGGTTGTGTTATGATTTACTACGTTTAAAGAAATGTAAACAAATTTATGGTTGGTGATGAGCTTCATAGAGTAAGTTGAGTAGAGCTAGAGTTTGAAAGGCAGTGCCTTGAAATTCCATGCATTTTCCTGCGTCCTAAGGTCAATATAGTCACTGTAGATGTGTATAAGGGAAGTGACATTGCAATCAGTGTCTGTCCTTGTCAGTTGGAATGGGGCAGATGTGTATAAGGGAAGTGACATTGCAATCAGTGCCTGTCCTTGTCAGTTGGAATGGGCAAAGAAAGTATCAACAAAGCCACTCAGGAGATACAACTTTACCTGGAAGAAAGAGGAACAAAACGAGGAAAAGGCGAAGGCAAAGATATTTCGAATGAAGAACTATATAGTAGTGTTCTAATAAACAAACTGAAATATTTTATTGCATTTTTTATATATTATTTCTCCAAAATAACTCACAAATTAGACCAGGCCAGAATTAGATCCAGCATTTCTAAAGCTACTGAAGCAGAGGAAACCTCAAATACCATAATAGTCATTAAAATAATTTAACGTGGTCCATGGTCAGTCATCCATCTAGTTATCCAGCTTTGGGCATCGGCTGTGTTCAAAGTGCTATATTAGGTCCTTTTTCCCTCTTGACAGGCAAATTGTTGGTGATGTATATTCTCATCTGCCCCTTATCTATTATTCTCTAACTCCTAATTCTAGAGTCCCAGGAGAAGACAGAGGAAGAAACTTTCTAGTATGGTGACAGTCTTAAGTGGAAAAAGTAATAATAAGGAATATTTTTCTATCTACATTCCTTAATATTTCAACTGCTACTAGTCATTTTGTTCATAGAGAAAGAATTGTAAGGTGAAAGCTGCATGCCATGGCAAACAGAGAAGCCTCCTTAGAGGATATGCATTCCTGAGTTCTCATTCCTTCATCTGCTGCATAATTTAGTCCAGAAAATCACAGTCTCCAAAACAGATTAAATGGGAAAATTCAGAAATAGTCTCAAAATATTCTTTACTCAAAAAGAATAAATTTGTTTTGTTTTGTTTTAATCAAACAATGTGGTATTCTAATTGTACTGAAGTGTGATTTTGATTGTATGTTAAATAAAGTTGCCCAGGGGTCAGAGCTATTAGAGCCATAGCAAGAGTGTGGCGTGGTGGCACACGCCTTTAATCCCAGCACTTGGTAGAAGAGCTAGGTAGATCTCTGTGTGTTCAGGGATACAGCCAGCATTGGAGACATATGCCTTTAAGACCTGGGGGGCTGTACATACAGACAGTGATGAGGTAGTCACGTGTTTGGGTTTACAACCAATGAGAAGGCAGAACAAAAGACTATGAAAAGACAGACACACAGGAAATAAGTCTCTTTCGGAGAGCTAGGACCACCGCAGGAGGAATGATGAGATTTTAGCTCTGAGCTCTGACCTCTTGGCTTTCTCTTTTACATTGGTTCTGTGTTTCTTATTTAATAAGACCGTTGGTTACATCTACAGGAAGACATTATTATTGTACTCTGTATCATTAAATCTCTTCGGGAAAGAAATATGTAGCTCTCCTGATGCAGAGCATGAGAAAGCAGCCTCTGCTTCCTCTCTGGGCAGCACATTAGTGCTGACCCTGTTGTCAGGGTGCAGGTAAACCAGCACTGAAGGCATGAGAGCAACAGAGCTGACCCCACCCCACCCCCCGGGAGGGAGCGCTGCCATGTGGTGGCATGGGTGAGGGAAAAATGCCCTCCCCCCTCCACTCCTTGCTACCTACCCCAGGGTCATGAGAGTGAGAGAACTTGCCTGCCCCTCACCAGCTGCAGCATGTAGGAGAACGGTCCCTGCACCTTGTCTGGGCAGCATAAGAGAGCTGACCCTGTTTTCCAGTCACAGGTGAGCCATCCCTGAGGGCTTGAGAGCAGGAGAGCTGACCCCGCTATCCCCTCCAATGCCTCCTACAGCAATTGGGAGAGAGGGCCCTGAACCTTGCCTGGGCACAATAGTAGAGCTGGCCCTGGTGATTTGAGTGATGGGGAACCGATCTGAGGCCTGAGGGCAGAACTGGCCCTGCTCCTTGGTATAGGCTGGGCTGCGTAGGTAAGTTAACCGAGGCAGCGCTGGAGAGCTCATCTGGGCAGTGATGGTGAAGGACAGCTGGCAGGCTGCCCGACCCAGCTACCACCCAGGCCCAGAACCATGGATATGAGTTGGCCCACCCCAACATCCACTGAACCTGTGAACTGCTGGAGCATGTTAAGGGGGCAAACCTACAGACCCAAAACAACAGGATCTCCAAGACACAGGACAACAGCAGGATATCCAAAAGGAGTCCCAGTGAGGGCCCATTCATTATAGGTGGTGTAGCAGAAACCAGAGGCCTCGAGCCAGACCAATGACAATGGTCAGGAACATTTGCAAGCAAAGATGAACAGACTAAAAGGTAAACTATGTGTCTCAACGGGCCACACTGCAGCTTCTTCTTCTTCTTCTTCTTCTTCTTCTTCTTCTTCTTCTTCTTCTTCTTCTTCTTCTTCTTCTTCTTCTTCTTCTTTTCTCTCTCTCTCTCTCTCTCTCTCTCTCTCTCTCTCTCTCTTCTTTGTTGTTGTGTTTTTGTTTTTATTTTTGTTTGGTTTCTTTGTTTTGTCTTTTCTTTTCAATTTGGTTTTGTTTTGGGGAGAGGTTGCAAGGGCAGAGGGCAGGTGCAAGCGGACAAGGAGATAAGTGGAATTAGATCACATAATGTAAAATCCACAATGAATCAATAAAAGAAAAAAACCAGGTAGAAGCATCACTTGCTTTTGCAATCGAATAAGAAAAAAACTGCATAGAATGAAGCATTTCTCTATTATCGTAGAAACTGGAGTGGAGAATTCTTAGACATTCTAACCTTAAAATACAAAGGAATCATCCTTTGACATAGACAAATGGATTTAGTTAAAAATCAAAGATTTGGCTTCCTGCCTAATAAGTCAAGCACTAAGAAGGATTCTGATGAGGCTCTAAAGTATAAATATATCTGCTTCCAAAATGCCATACTCTACAGTCATGAAGGTTTTGTGTAGCTAGAGTTTTCCTGCCTTGCCCACAGTCAGGACAAATCTTTGTCACCCGCCAGTCCCACAGCTGCTCAGACCCAAACAAGTAAACACAGAGACTTATATTGCTTACAAACTATATGGCCATGGCAGGCTTTTTGCTAACTGTTCTTATAGCTTAAATTAACCCATTTCCATAAATCTATACCTTGCCACGTGGCTGGTGGCTTACCGGTGTCTTCACATGCTGCTGGTCATGGGGGCAGCTGGCAGTGTCTCTCTACCTCAGCCTTCCGCTTCCCAGAATTCTCTTCTCTCCTTGTCCCACCTACTTCCTGCCTAGCCACTGGCCAATCAGTGTTTTATTTATTGACCAATCAGAGCAATTTGACATACAGACCATCCCACAGCAGTTTTGTTCAGTGTTTAGTGTGGCAAAATCCACTAGAAAAAATAACTTCTGACACTCAATTACAAAGATAAGTTTATGACTGAATGTGTACTTTTCCAACCCCAAACAGAGAAGTTTCCTTTTCAAGAGCTATTGACTACCTGAGCCAAAGCCAGTTGTTCCTCATGATGGCTAATTCTGACTAAAAATTGACTGAATTGAAAGGTACCTCAGATTAATGAATCACACCTCTACAAGGGTCTGATGTTTCCAAAGACAATTGACTTGTGGGACAGCAACTTGGGAAGAAAGTCCTGCTCTGAATGTGAGCAAAGCATCCAATAGGCTGGGCTGGATGGAAGGACAGAGGAAATAGAGAAAGCCATCAGTGCATACAAGTCCCATTCTTGCTGAGCAAACGTGTCCCACATTGCTGCCACCTATGAACATTGTCAATCTTTCAACTTGGATTCCCAGTAGCTGCCATCCAGGGAGCTTCCAGAATATCACCCTCAAAAGCCCACAGCTCCTTGGACCTAGCAACTATCAGGTCCCTGGCTCTTCAGGATGAAGATGCCCTTGTTGGCCAAGCCAGTTTTCAATCATGTGAACTGCTCCTATAAATCTTCTACTGTAATTACAATTATAGACATATAGTCTATTGTTCCATTTCCCTAAGGACCCCTGATGCATTATTTTGAATTGGATTCTAAAGGGTTTCACTCTAGAAATTTTACATACTATTTCTTCCCTTAAGCTCATGTTCAAAAATGAAAATTTATTCTGAAGCCAAAGGCTAAGAAACAGAAACTATTTGATGGATTCAGTCAATTTCATAATTACATCTGCTGTTTTATTAGCTAGTGCTGACTTCATCACCAACCTGCATAATTCCTGACCCAAAATGGCTCTCAAGGTACTCATAAGTCTCTTTCTAGCATAATATTATGTTTTAGAATACACATGGAAATGATAATGGGTTCCTTCTTATAGGATATGGTAAAGGAACCGGTTTTTGTTTAATTAATGGATTTGGTTCACATAGCATTGCAAAATCTGCTAAGGAATGCAGTGGCTCAAAACCTTCTTCAGACTCTGGAAGAGTGGAGGGCAATCACACTGCAGTGTGTACATGGACAGAAGACCAGGTATATTGTGGGTGAGCGATCAAAGTTGAAACAAAAGTCCATTCACTGTCCCTGCCTCTACTTTAGGAAGTTGCCCAACCCCTTCCTTCCAGTAGAGCTCCTAAAGCCAGGGGCATCCCCAAGTTTTATAGGTTGTACTCAGTGTCAAGACTCCTCGGTTGTGGAGCTTCCAAACTTGCACTTAATGTTTTTCTAGGCTAACATGAAGCCCAGGATAAGAACAATGTGATTCCCTTGCCAGCTTTCTCTAAGCCCTGAAGAAAGACTCTTTTCATTTTTATGGGATAGGCTGTTTTCATGTGATCTCCCACTCAAACAGTTCCCATAGGTCTAGAATGACTAGGGTACAGTCCACTCGCATGTTACACTGCTAAGATCAGCCAGCTTTCATATCTGCCTCACAGTAAGTTACACTGACCTGCTAGGTTTCTCACTATTACATAGAAAGCACGTGCCTTGTGTATTTAGAAAGTCTTGAAATGGAGTTCTAGACTAGAGTCACATTCAAGAAAATTTAGTGCTGAGTCTAAACAAATCTACAGAAACAAATTTTCTAAGAAATTTAACTGAATCAAAACATATCATATTCCTATTAAATTCCTTTCACTTTCCTCTCTAATACACTATTTCTAAAATTATACAGGGTCTGGCCTACCCCACACAGAGGAAGTACAGCTGCTCCATTTTTCCCACAGTTCCCATCAATCAGACCCATAGGAGCCCTTTATCTATGGTAGGTGTTCTAACCAGGGCATGCCCCTCCCTCACAGCCCCTGAACAGCAGTTACAGACTGTACCAGCACTGCTATCCTAAGAATCCTCAATATTGGAATCTGAATGATCACAGCTTTAGCAAATAACAAGATAGACTGAGAATTCACTCAGTAATGGTGGGCTTTGATCATGTGATGAATATACCTACTACACTCATTTCTAAGTCTCTATGATTTTCACAAATGATTGAATCAATCATTGGAAGTCCTCCCATGCAGGGGACAGTGAAGTTAGTCACCCTGTAATTACTTTATCAAACTGTTCTTTTTAACATTAACTTAGAGATCACAGGGAAAAGGAATGTATTTGAAAACTGTTTCATTTATAACATCTTTCAAAAACTCTTAAAAAGTCACCTTGTGAAGACAGAGCTGGAGGAAGTTCTTTTCATGTGTGGCATGCAGAATCTGTTCTGAAAGAAAAATGGGAACAATTCCCACCTTTCTCACCATTATGCATGTAGGCTGCCTGGACTGTCCTGGAAAGCAGGTGATCTACATGGTGAAGTACTTACTCCACTTTGGTTGGGCTTTTGGAAACAAAAAGAACTCATGCTTAAAAGCGACTTTTGTTTGCTTTTGAGTGGAATGCATTTATTTGGGGCATGTAAAGGGCTGGGATTTGTGGTAAATCTTAAATCTTAATTCTGCTGTGTGCTTTTCTGTGGGTTGTTGGGTTGGGGGTTATATTTATCTTGAGATTTGCTCAACTTGATGGTAATGATTTTTTTTTAATTCACATTTCAGATCTGCACTGCTGATACATGGCCCAGATATTTGGATACCTTATGTGGGACAATTGGTGCAGACATTTGGCTGTGTGCAGGGTAACAGATGTGGATTCTTTTTTAAAGATGGGAAATTTCCTTTTCTTCCTGTTTGAAGTCATTTATTGGTCATCATTAGACCCATGGTAACAGTATTTTTGTCAATTGCTTTTAAGGTGTTTGCTTTGTTGGCCCACCTCATTAGTACTGACAATGTGTCAGTTCAACTGCACAGTCTTTTGGGTACCCAAGGTGTACATTCTATACTCTGACACTCAGCAAAAAAACTTCATTAATGATCCAGTTTAAGATTCCAGTGACATCCTTTTGATAAGTTCAACGTTATCATTTCACATTTACTCCTACCAAGTGGATACTGATTTAAGAGAATCAATTTCTTTTGGAATTCTTCATTTAGACATTTGCTGCCCTGGTTTGACTTTTCAATGGAATTCCAGTTTTCTTTTCTTTTTATGACACAGCCTTCCTTGCTGCTGTTGTTGCTGTTCTTGTCGTTTTTGGTTTTCTTTCCTCTGAGTCTCATTCTCGTCATGCTCCACATATGAGAGCCATGGTGAGCAGAGAGTATCTACGCTGAAAATGTAACTGGATGCAATGAGGCAAAGCCAAGGAGAATGTCAGCACATGTCACACTGCCCAGCTTCTTTGATGTAGGTCCTAGAAGTGACACATGGGTCCTTGTAGGTGATCTTTCAAACTTTGCGATTGTGAGTCTTCCTATGTGGGACCTTGATGTCTGTGTCCACTTACTTAGGCCTCTTCAATATCTTTTTAGTGATGTCTAGTGATTTTCCACGCAGACCTTTAACATACATTGTAAAGTTTACTCGTTCTCTTGCCTTTTGTGGTCCTGTTTCTGTTGTAAATCCCTCACTCTTCCTAGTTTAGTACACTTGGAGTATAGAAGTACAAGTGGAAGCCAATTGGTATCAGATCATAAACCTTTACTGGCCACCTCCCCACCATTTATTGTTTATAATCATTTAATTAGTGAAAATTGGGACTATCGCCTTTGCTTTGGAAATGGGAGCATGGGGGGGTAGAATTATTGTTTCTGACAAAATAATACAATATTTTAACCATTGGTAGGAGCCCTGAGATAGGAATGTTTGGTATTTAATTCAAATTTTAATCAGCCTCTAATAGGACTTCCCAGTTTTGATGCATCTGTATGTATGTCTGTGCTGCATGTGAGTATGTGAGTATGCACATCCATGCACGCATATGGAGGTCACAGCAAGACGTCAGGTATCTTCTCTTACCTTAAGAGATGGTCTCTGCCCTAACTGGACGCTCATCTTTGTGACTAGGCTACCTAGGCAGCCAGCTCTTGTGATCCATCTGTCCCAGCCTTCAATGCTGGGGTGACAAACCACCCAGCTTTTTCCCTGGGTACTGGGGTTCAAACTCACGCCACCGTTCTTGCAGAGCAAATGCTCTTATCTACTGAGCCACCTCCACAGCCTCCCCCCACACGAGGTTTTACAAATTAAAGAAGTTTTATAATTTAATTTTAATGGACTATGGTCATCCTTTCTAAGAGTCAGGTGGGTTTGTTTAAGTTTTCATCTGTTGGGACCTACTGTGACGATTCTCTGTTTTCCCTGTTTTCCTTTATTCTTGCTCATTGCTTCTGTGGAAGAGGTAGATGTTGCACTGCCTTTTCTATCAAATGGTTAAATGAGACAAAGGTCCATCTTTAAAGAAGTTATAAAGACACATCTGGAGCAAATCCCTCCCCGAGTCAGCATTTTCTAAGATCAAAGGACGTGCTCCAGATTGCATCCTGTTCTCAAAAGTTGCACTTTGCTTATCAGCTGAGCCGCTTCAACCTAGCTAATCACATAAGAACCGCAGATGGAGTTCTGACCACTCAGCATGGAGCACAGGACGCTTTCTGTAAGGAATAAACAACCCAGAGGACCCCACCATGTGTGTCTACCTGCCTGATTTAGCACAGATATGCAGTCTCCTGCAAAACTAAACCTTTTTGCCTTGCTAAAATACTTGGGATGTGTGGTAATTCTCTTGAGACCCCAGAATCATTTTCAACACTTGTATTGGTTTCATCCATTTTCTTCATTCTATTTTTTTATACTCTGTCCTAAAATTATGTGTTTTGTTTCTCCTTGTCATGTAGAATACCACACAACCATTACCAATGCTGAGAAGATTTCAGGTATATTATTCAAAACAAAGAGTATTAATGTTCCAACAAAGATTAGAAGTCTAAATACTTTTACCCACTATATCTTGAACAGGAGGCATTGAGGGAATGAACATTGCTTTGAACAAACTGTCCCCAAATGGCAAGATCAGCTGCAAGAGTAAGTGGGTCCCCTCATGGCTGACTACACAGGACATGTGGTTTATACAGACCCCTTTCCAGCAGTGGAAAGACCTCTTGAGATATGAAAATAGCTGAGACATGCCTGGGGACCAGTAGCATATATACTTATGCGAAGCAGGAACATACATGGAGCTTTAAACAGGGACAGAAATTGCTACACAAGGAAAACTTTGACATAGATGGTGGGGTCTGTTTGTCTCTTTGGTGTGTGACATTCAGAACCAAGGTCCTATGACTTGAAGACAGTAGGGTGGAAAGACTCCATGTATAGGCTGATTTCCCAACACTCCTAAACCAGGATTTCAATTTGTTTTATCCAAGTTTCTCTCCCTTCACTCCTCTTGGTTTTGAATTAAATAATTTACTTCTAGTTTACATTTCTTAATTGTAAAACTTTTGGTGTGTTTTGATTTTAATCACTGACTCCTAAATTTCGTATTATTGCTTAGTATCTCAGCTCAATGGACTTTTTCAATCTCTCTCTAGTTCACAATGGATGTTTTCTCATCTTCGAAGTGCTTCCTAAGGGCTAATCTTCCTGTTTTCAGAGGCATCCCTCTGTGTCAGGGCACTCATTGGCCCTGGTTCTATGCACTCAGCACAGAACCACTTCCCACTCACTTCTGACAGGCTCTATACAGGAGCCACTGGCCATGGGTGAACTTTAAATTTGAATGAATTCTTATATCAAAAATACATGTTTTTCATGCAGTGTATCCTGATTATGGTTTTCCCTCCATCTACTCCTCCCAGCTCCTAGCACTTCCCTCCTGTTCACATCCACCCCCTTTCCATCTTCCATTAGAAAACAAACAGGCTTCTAAGGGACAATAATAAGATAAAATATAAAAAGATAAAATAAAGCAAACATATTAGAATTGGAGAAAACAAACAAAAAGAAGGAAAAGAGTCCAAGAAAAGGCACAAGAAACAGATATAGATAGAGCGATCCACTTGCTCACACACTCAGGAATCCCATAAACACACAAAACTGGAAGCCATAATATATATCCAAAGGACCTGTAGAACGAAACGGGGGGTGGTAGGGAGGGGGGAATTAAAAAATAAAAAAGACCAAATTTCAAAATATATTTTTAAAAAAGAAGAAGAAAAGAAAAAGCCTTGGCACAACATCATGAGACAAGGAACTCCCAAAGATGCTGTTGAGATTATTTTCTGTTGGGCCACCTACTGCTGGTCATGCAGCTTACCCTTAATAGTAGTTTGTTTCCCCAGTGAGACTCCCTTGAAGGAGACTACATTTTCATTTGCAAGTGGTTATCAACTGGAGATAGTTTCTGGGTTAGTGACGAGGGCCTGTGTATGCTGCCTCGGGTTTTGTGAATTCATATGTATGTCAGTTCTGTTGTGTTTAGAAGGTCTTGTTTTCCTGGTGTCCTCCATGCTCTCTGGCATTTACACTCTTTCTGCCTCCTCTTCTGCAGGGTTCCCTGAGACCTGAGAGGAGGGATTTGATGGAGACGTCCTGTCTCTTACTCTCTGCATATTGTCCAGTTATGGGTCTCTGTATTTGTTCCCATCTGCTGCAGAAGGAAGCTTCTCTGATGATGGCTGAACAAAGCACTGATCTATGAGTGTAGCAGAATGTCATTAGGAATCATTTGATTGCTACACTAATTAGTGTAACAAGTACTACTTGGTTTTACCCTAGATATATGGGCTCTCCAGTCTCCGGTTCTTGGTCCTTCAAGCAGCATCAGGTATGGACTCCATCTCATGAACTGGGCGCTCAGTCAAATCAGATGCTGGTTGATTATTCCAACAAGATTGTGCAGCCATTGAACTAGCATATCTTGCAGGCAGGATACCACTGTAGATTGAAAATTTTTATAGCTGGGTTGGTGTTTATGTTTCAATTTTGGTAGCATACTAAGTGCCTTCTGGTACCAAGAACATTAGCCTATAAGGGTGAAGGATCTAGTTATGCACCCCCTCAACTTCTCCATGTTTAACAAGATGAGTTGAGCAGGTGTTATCTTCATTAAAATTAGGTAATTTTAAAATCTATTTCTTTTTTTCCTACCAGCCACATCAAGCACACATGTGGCCAGTGGCCACTATAATGAGTTATACAGATAGGAAACATTTCCATTCCACAGAGTCTTATATGGTTACTCTTGGGTTTCCCTGGCCCTGAGTTAGCTCTTGCATTAATTTCTTGGCTTAGTTTCCTAAACCACAAAGACAGTTACACTTTAACCCTTATGAGTATCACAGGTATGAAACTTAGATGCTAAGTGACTTCTCTTTCCATTCATGACCCCAAGCCAAATGGACTGGCTTCTTTGTGTCCCTGGAGCTATTACACGAGTACTTTTAGATTGCTTTCTATAAGTAACTTGAGTAACTGGCCCTTCAAGATTCTGGACTTCATTAGGGGGTTCCAGTCTACTTCATACTGTGAGCATACTGGAGGCCATCTTGATTTTCCCTTGTGAATATTGAGAGCCATTAGTGTCTCCACATCTGCAATCCCTTGAGCAGCCAAGGAGACCACGTGCCCTTGCTTTTCTGGATTTGCATCCCCTCTTCTATTCTGTCTCCTCGGGTTGTTTTTTTCTTTCTGTTTTGGAAGCTCATTTACATTCCTTGCAGATAAAACTACATCACATTTTGAAAAGTATTTCCATCATGCTTGTAGACGGAGAAATATGCACTTGAGTTATTTAACAGGTGATACACTGAATTGTAATGCTGGTTCCAATCTGTTAAGGAAAGGCTTTAAAAGGTGAGTTTCAAAATAAATATCATTGTCAAGAAAACTTTTTAGTGTAATTGTTCCAAAATGTTTCCTTGTCCTATGGTGCATGAAGTTCTATAAACCTTTAAAGATGTTTTTTTCTTATACAGTGCCCCATATCCAATCACACACAAAAATATTGCCCATGTTCAACCCTAAAATTCTATATAAAAATCCATAGCTTTCTATACACTGATAATCAACATGCTGAAAAGGAATCCAGAACAGTCCCATTTGCAGTAGGCTTTGGAAAATAAAAGCACTAAAAAAAAAAAAATCTGTTAGCCAGGGACACGGGATGACATAAAGTCCTTCATTTTGCCTAAACTATGACAATTCTAGTAACTACAGTGATATGCTTTCCAGAAATAACTTAACTTGTTTCTCTAGATTCTTGCCTTCCCTGCCCTTTGGATCCCAATGGCCAGCCAGGAAAAGCTTCTACCAATGCCCAGCATTCTTTATCTGACTATTCATTGGTTACCTCTAGGAATGGCCAACTGTGGGCCAGAAAGGGAAAGTCTTCATTGTCCTTCTTAGCCCCTCTTCTGTCCTATAACTCCCCAGCTTGTTATCAGATAGTGGACTCTAATTCTTCCAGAAACACAACTTAGCAAGTATCTCATCTTCTGTCTTCTTTTCCTTCCTGATGACCTTTCATAATCCACTGAAGAAGATGAAGTTATCCACAGTAGGAAAGATGTTGAAGAAAAAACTTGAAGAAGACACAAAGATGAAAAGACTTCCTGAACTCATGGTTTCACAGAATACATGAAAATAGTCATATGGCCAAAAGTGATCTGCAGTTTCGGTGCATTCCCCATCAGAATTCTAACAACATTCTTCAGTTCTTAACAGGACTAGAAAAGAGCATCATGAAATGAATATGGAAACACAACAGTCCCTGAGTAGCCAGAGCAGCTAAGCAGAATATAAAACAGTGCTGGATTTTTCACAATTATATACAGAATCACAGGAACAAAAACAACATGGCATTTGCACAAAAACAGACACATACAAATGCTATAAAACAGAAGGCCCAGAAATAAGTCCCTGCAGATGCAGTCTTCTGAGCCTTACCAAGGGTACCCCACTTGTGTGTTGAATATCCCTTTTGAGAAATAGTGCGGAGAGGATCGCATGTAAAGAGCCAAAAGGGCAGCCCTGTCTCTCACTCTCTATAAAAATCAATACAAAATGGATCAAAGCCTTAATGTAGGACCTGAAACTTTAAAATGGTAGAGAAAAGAAAATAAAAACATTTTCAAAGCCACATCAGTATGGAATTTCCTCAAAAAATAAAAAAAACTGAACCACTATGTGATTTCATTCTACCAGGCTCCTCCACCTGAGGATGGGAGAGCTAATAATGTTTTATTTTTATAATTTAGTACTGGGGTTCAAGCAATTCTCACATTAACATTTGTGGATTCCCATTAAAATGATTTTATCCCACTTCAAATCATTCTTTTTTATTTTTTTTACTATATTGAAAGTGAAAAGATTCTTTGGTGAATCTTATTTCACATGATCTGATATTATTTTGTCTTCTCATGCCTTGACCTTAATTTCTGTGACTGCTGATTTTGATTCCCTTTAACTCCCCATACTAAAATCCCCTCCTCTCTAAGGACTTGATTGGTACCTAGGACAGCAGTAGTCTATCTATTGAACTGTTGTTTGTATCTTCTGTACCAACCCCACGTCTCTTTATGAGACAAGTGGCCAGAAATCTTGAGCTCATTGAAATATTGAAACTGTGGAATCAAATTTGTTAAACTAAACTACATTACTCTTTTTGTGAAAAAAGAGCCCTTTCTCCATCCTTTCCCAAGAAAACATTTTAGATAATTGTCACATTACTAAACTCCCATTTAGGTCAAGTAAAAAATCTCACAAAGGCCTACGTATGGCTTCTTAGCCATGTTACTAGAGACAAAGTTTCCAAAGACAATTAATCATAAGAAGAAGAAAAAATGAAAGTATCTATTTATGCCCAGTGTGCCAACTTCTGCCATCAACTGTCCCAAAAACTTACAAAAGGAATAGTAACTCAAAATCAAACTCAACAAAGCTAGAATCATGTAACAGGAGAATGAAATTTGTTAGTGTTTCACTCAAACCCAAGAAAATGTAAATCACTGTTTCCCATAGCTGGCCCTGAGTCCAGGTGCAGGAAGGCAGTGTGATCCCCACTAATGTCATTAGCTATGTGAGCTGTCTTCCTCTCTTCTGTGCCCCCCATGCCCTAGTAGAACTAGCACTTTCAGAGACCAGCACCTACAGTACTAGAAGGAGAATAAAGTGAATACCCTCAATCCTCCTTCCCTGAGACAAAGCAACTTCTGAGACAGGGATATAGTGTCAAATTGGCTACATCTGTCTACAAAATGTGCATATTTAGACACACACAGCTCCTTAAGGGTGCAAAAGAGAAAGTGCAGAACACTTAAGCGATGGTACACTATATAGAAATGGTCCAGAGTAGTAATTAATTACAGAGCACTATTGCTTCACAGCGTTCAATGAAAGCTGTTGATGAGGGCTCCAAAGGATACACAATAAAGAAAAATAGGAAGTGGTGGGGCAGACACATAAATTAGAACATGCTTGTGCCCCCAAACCTTAATGAAAAACAGTCCAACTGTAAAGGAAATCCAGCAGTGGCCCTAAAAGTAGTCAATTAAGCATGTCCCTTCCACTATCTCCTCCATAAACTATCTAGTAGCATGTTATTTCAGAAGGAACGCTGTCTAGACAAGGCTGGCTTGGGTTGTTTGTCAAGCTAGAACCTGCAGTGCCTTTTGGCAGCAAGATTTATCTCCACTCCAGGGAAAGACAGGAACCAATCACACTGCAGAAGTATTATGTGGTAGAAATTAACAACAGCTACAATTTGTTTACTGAGTCCAAGTTCACAAATTAGAGAGCCAAAAAGCTTAAAGTGATTATGTAATTTATAAAATAAATCAAAACTCCTAAAAGATAGTCTGGATTATGAACCAGATTGGCTTGACCTCAAAATCTATGTTCTCTGTGCCTTAACTTTGTCACAAATGCTGTCCTGATCACTTGCTAGGTGGACACTGGCAATAGGACTCATCTTGATGGATAAAAATCATGAGAGCTAGGCAGAAGAATAGTACCCTCTATCTAAGGGTTTAGTGGGGACATTTTCTAGCCTAGGAAAGCAATAAGAGTCAAGCAAGATGCTGGTCCTAAGGGCCAACAGGGACTTGGGAATGACAAGATTGCAGCTGTCCTAATCCCAATCGGACTTTTCCCAGACACTTGATGGTAATTGATGGAAAGAGAGTCAAGGCATGGAATTGCTGGTTCCTGTGATCGAAGAGTGTGGTTACCTGAGAGCCACTCCTATACTTTTCTCTTACAGCAAGGATTTGGTAACTAAGCAGGACTATTCATGAACCAAACTATAGAAAGAACAAGATAAACAAACCAGACATTAAATAAATTTGTAACAGTGAATTGTTTTGATTTCCTAACCCAGTTTGGAAAACTGTAGTAATAAAGATGATCCCAAGGCATAGAATAATAAATGACATTTTTATAAACTAATCTGATGTTAGTTATACAACATATCTCTGCAAAAGCTGGGATTTTAAGGGGCTGGCTTATAGCAGTAATAATTTGTGACTGGTTGGTTTATTTTCTATAACTACGAGTTTTCTGGGCTGAACTGAAGAGTCACCCTAAGCAATATGATGTTACTGAGGTCCTCACATACCTAGGCAGCTCAGTCAGGGCTAGGGCAGCCAAATGGCTATTTGTCCTCTAATCTTTCTCCATTGTCATCTCTCCTTACTCTAAGTTGAAGCCCAGTGTTAGGACCATACCAGTCAGGAAAACTCGGGCATCAGCAAACCTGTTCAGGTGATCAAGCTAAGAGCTTCAATTTTTTCTTTATCTTTGAGTTTCTCATTAACCCATCTACCTATAAAATATGACTATCTGCACTCTTGTGATTTGTTATAATTAAGAGGCTTTTACAAATGAAATGAAAGAGCTCTCTGGTCTTGTCTCATCTCCCAGTTAATGTCTCTAAAACATAGACAATGTCTCCATCAGATCCAGCAGCAGCTTCCAGGAGCACATGGAGCCATATTTCTGGAGCCTTCACTCTCTACCTAAACAAAACATTTAGAGAGCATTGGCATGCACATTATATCACAGTAGGACAGGGTACATTAGATATTAATGAGCTGAGTGAGTTTCCATCATGAGTTTAAACAGAAAAATAAATAGTGTAATAAGATATTCAAAAGGCACATCTTCAGGAATAGCCACCACTAAGTTGCTAGATGATCTTGAACACATCTTTTGACCCCTCCAATACTCACTACCTATTGTAAACTGTGCCCTGAGCCAGAAAAATATACTTCATATATCAAAGCCTCAAGAACTAGAATGGTGACATTGAAGATGAAGTTTTGGGAAATAATTATAACTAACCGCAGTCTTGAAGGTGGGGTACTCATGAGGATATCAGTGGCCACATAAAAAGAGGAGGATCTCTCTCCTTGCCATGTGAAGATTCAGCAAATAGGCAGTCTTTTCTAAGCCAGCAGAAGGACCTTCAACAGAAACTGAATTAGCAGCATGTTGACATTGGACATTGAAGCTTCCAGACCCACAAAAAAATAAATGTCCACCGCACAAACTGCCCAGTGTATACTGTCACTACAGCAGAGCACACAACTTAAACCCAAAATGAGCCATTGTTGTCAATTCCTAAAATCTGCTCTAACTATAATTACATTTTATTATTTCTCCTATAAAATTATATTAGCAAGTAAGTATTACCTGAGCACTGTTGAAGGATTCACTCAAAGAAAGTTCATCTGTCACCGTGACAGTAGAAGTATCTTCCAATCTAAAACATGATGTTGCAAATAAATGCAGTGAATAATACTGATACCCAAAGTATACAAAGAATCTCTAAAGTTTAAGAAAATACGAATCCTCTTAAAACATATGCCAAAGCCCCTAACTGACACCTCACCAACTATCCATGTGGCAAACAAGCAGAAGAAAAGATTTTCGGGAGATGGAGAGATGACTCAGCTGCTAAAGATCTTGCCACACAAGCATGCGAATCAGGGTTTCGATCCCCAGGACCCACATAAAACCTGGTGTGGTAGTGCACACCTGTAACCCTAGTGTAGGAATAGGCTGAGACAGGCAGATCCCAGTGCCATGCTGACCAGGCAGTCTAAGATAGTGGTAAGCTCTAGGTTTAGCAAGAAACTTTATCAAACTGGAAAATAAGAGGAAGATATGTGATACCAACCTTTGGTTTCTATGTATACCTATGTACATTCACCCATATGCACATGTACACAAAATTTGCATAAATATAAATACCACATACACACACGCAAAGTTTTTATAAAAGAAAAAAAGATGTTCAATATCATACATCATGAAGGAAATGCAAGCTAAACAACAATGGATAGCACATACAGTTAAGAGAATAACCAGAATCTGTAACACTAATCACATCCAATATTGACAAGGGCATTGGACAAAGAAATTATTATTCAGTGCTATTGGGACTGTTAAATGCTGTAACAACTTCTGAAAACTGTTTAGAAACTTCTAACAAAGTCAAACACATTCTTATCACAAAAATCTATCACTCTTTGGAATTTATGGAAAGGATTTGAAGTATTATTTCCTCACCAAAAAAAAAATATGTTGCACTAGTGAATGTACAGTTGTTGTATTCATAATTGGCAGAACTTAAAGCATTCAAGACTCTCTTCAGTCAATGAGTAAATATAAACTATGGCCTACCCAGACAATGAAATATTATTGAGTACTGAAAAAGGATCGAGCCACCAAGCCATGAAAAGACATAGGAGAAAAAAATTTGATATATGGAAAACTTCCGACTTTTTCTGTCGACTTTACTTGAAATCTACTACTGTTTTTTAAAATAAAGTTCCTTTTTTGTTATTAAATTTTTTCATTTATTTTACATACCAACCACAGTTTCCCCTCCCTCCTCTCCTCCATTCCCTCCCCCCACCTCCCATCTACACCCCCATCTACTCCTCCATCTCTGTACAGAAAGGGGCAGACCTCTCATGGGAGTCAACAAAGCATGGCACATCAGGTTGAGGCAGAACCAAGCTCCTCCCTCTGCATCAAGGCTGGGCAAAGTAATCCAGCATAAGTAACAGGTTCCCAAAAGCCAGCTAAGTGTGCCAAGGACAGGTCCTAATCCTACTGCTAGGAGCCCCACAAACAGACCAAGCTACACAACTGTCACACACATGCAGAGAGCCTAAGCCAGTCCCATGCAGGCTCCCTCGCTGTAGGTCCAGAGTCCATGAGCTCCCACAAGCTCAGGTCAGCTGTCTCTACGGGTTCCCTCATCATGACCTTGATCCCCTGGCTCATACAATTCCTCCCCTGTCTCTTCAACAGGACACCTGAAGCTGTGCCCAGTAGATCTCTGCATCTGCTTCTATCAGTTACTGGATAAAGGCTCTTTGATGATGATTAAGGTAGTCACTAATCTGATTACAGGACAAGGCCAGTTCAGGCACCCTCTCCACTACTGCTAAGAGTCTTTGCTGGGGTCATCCTTGTGGATTCCTAGGAGTTTCCCTGGCACCACGTTTCTCCCTAACCCCAAAATGCCCCACCATCAAGACATCTCTTTCATTATTCTCCCACTCCGTCACATCCCCAACCCACCCAACCTGATCCCTCATGTTACCATTCCCCTCATGCCCCCTCTCCATGCTCAGTTTACCCAGGAGATCTCTTCTATTTCCCCTTCCCAGGGAAATCTATGTGTCCCTCTTTGGGGCCCCCTTGTTACCTAGCCTCTCTGGGGCTGTGGATTGTAGCCCAATTGTCCTTTACTTTACAGCTAATATCCACTTATAAGTGAGTACATACCACGTTTGTCTTTCTGGGTCTGAGTTACCTCACTCAGGATGATTTTTTTTCTAGTTTCATCCCTTTGCCTGCAAATTTCATGATGTCATTATTTTTTTAACCACTGAGTAATACTCCATTGTGTAAATGTACAACTTTTCTTTATCCATTCTTTGGTTGAACAGTTTCTTTTGAAAGCTAAAATTTTAGTTTTAATAAAAAGCCTTTCAAGGTATATGTGAGCCTATCTCTATGTTAGTATACAATGTGGAAAGGATGTCAAGTCTCGTGCTTAGAGAATAGAAACTGTACCAGCCAAAAAGCTGAGCAAAGACAGAAAAAAATGTCTCTCTGTCTTTTTCACAGCTTCACTAGTAAAATAAAGGTTTTTGTGTTCCAGAAACTGAGAAGGTGGAAAAGAGTATTATCGAACAATTTTTCCTATCTACACTTCTTTTTAAACAACAAAATCCCCATTAGAATGTAGCAGAAAAATCAAACGCAAGTCCAAGTTGGGGATTTCAGAGTTAATGCAGAAAGAATTGACTCTGGAACCCACTAATGCCAAAATTGTAGCAGGGAATCAGAGAGACGGGAACTGGTGATGATTGATTGAAGTTTCCTTTTTTACCTTTTTCATGTAAAACCATGTTTCTGGTGTGAAAAAGTCAGTTTTCCAAATTACAACATCAGCAGCAAGTCCCAGAGAGATCATCAAAATACAGATTCTCTTCTAGGTCTGTCCAAATTGTTCCCTGTGGTGTCAATATAATCTGGTATCCTGAGGGGATATTATGCAATAAAGTACATAAATAAAATTAACTTGTGTTATTCACATAGAAGGACTGTGTGTTTATTTACTGTGAAAGATTGTCAGCTAAAGACTCATAAATCATAAGATGAAGATGAACTCTGAAACTGTGCATTTTCAATTCCCTGGCCTTCTCAGACACAGGCTTTTTAATGGTTTTCCACTTGGGCATAAAGTAATTAGTGGGTCTAGCCTGAACAAAATAGGGAAAATGCAGAAATAGCACAGAATGGTTGAGATGATTCTCAGCATAATTATCTTGATTGATTCATGTGTAGTTTTTCACATAGCTAATGTGCAAAGAAAAAAATAAGGACGAGGTAACAGTCCTCTGTCGGCTGCCTCAGGATTCTGCATTTAACTGGGGTTACACCTGCTGCTATGAATGCATGAGCCGTCTCTTCTGCCTTCATTGAACTCTAAGTAGAAGGCAAGAGGAACTTTTACATAATTTAAATGTAAAGGAGGATATGCAGAATTTTATTGCTCCCTAATTTGTCTGATGTGAGCAAAAGATAGTCTTTCTCACAGTTTTATGGACTATAAAAAAGGACACAGTAGAAGTTCTTAAAACACACCTAAAATATTTGGATGTATATGATGTATATGAAACAAGTGAGTGGGCAAGTGAACGTTCTTTGCATTTTCTATTTCTAATATGTGTAATCTTATAGAGACCAAACATCTTGATTTTTTAATTTTTGGGTTTTTTTTGTTTTGTTTTGTTTTTAAGTAATCAGCCTTAAGTTCATCTAATATGGCCCATTTGTTATTCTCCATGAATAGTACATGTGAGATCATCCAGCACTATGCTGGAATTTACCAACTGTCCCAAATGATGGCCCAATGAAACAAAGCATGAGTCAATTGAACAGCAAATTTTTTAAATGGGACTGAAACTTAGAAGCACCTAACTTGCAACTTTGGTAGGGTCAAGACAAATTCCACACAGTCTTCATTCTTCTCAGTGTGTATGTGTATGTGTGTGTGCATAAGGAGGGGGATCCACCTATAGGATGTTGTGTGAATGCATGGATTTGCCTCTACTGGAATTCCTGATTTCAGCTCCATTTATGGTCACTGCTTCATCACAGTATAATTATTCAAAAAAGCTTTTGTGATTTCCTCAACTGGTCTATTAAGCCTCCAAACATCTCACAAAGTCTTGGCTTTTTAGTGAGGCCTCCCATACATTCATTTACAATTTAGGTAAAAATGTCCTGTGTCATGTAAAGTCTTCTCTGCAAATGTGGTAATTTCTAAAAATTCATTAAATCTCATTCCCACTCCATTTATTATAGAAATCTTTGGGGGTGGGAGGGATGGGAGGATTAAACAGGGAGGGGAGGAAAGACAGGGTAAGGGAGGGAACACAGAGAGACAGCTAAAACAAAGAGCCATTGGAAGGGTTGTATGGAAGCCTACTCTAGTAGACACTTCTTAACTCTAAATGGAATCACTAAATAACAGGGGGAGACAAGGCCCCACCTGGACATCTCTTGCCACCAAATCAAATGTCCTGTGTCAGGAATTGAATACATCTCATTGAATTGGTCTAAGAGCCCCAAAGATACTCTCCCCCAAAAGCACCCAGGCTATTGCCAAGGCTATTGATTGCTCTCTACGAACTGGTGGTAAGGCCTTAGTGCTAAAGTCAAAACCTATGTTCAACATGGAGAAGTCAAGCTTTCCGCCCTACTGACTAGTGTTCATGGTACTAAAAGGTACTCTGCACGCTACCAGAAGAGGGGAAACAGCAACCTAGCTACAAACCCTTTCATCTACCATGGTGACTGGATGCAATGTAAGCTGGTACAGTAGCAGCACAAAAGCTGTGGTAGTAACCAACCTTTATCTGATTGGATTTAAGGCTGACTCCATGTGATGGAACTCACACCTGACTCTGCTCAGATAGCCAACTACCTGAGACTAGAAAGGCCATGCACCCAGGGGAAAACCAATACTACTGTTCTGTAAAAGAATGTAGCAATAAAATGACTCCTAAGAACATTCGGCTACACTCATAGATCAGTACCTTGTTCAGTCATCATCCAAGAAGCTTCCTCCTGTAGCAGAAAGGAACAAATACAGAGACCCAGAACTGGACAATGTACAGAGAGAGACCTTAGAACACTCAGCCCTAAATGGATGTCTCCATCAAGTCCCTCCCTTCAGGGCTCACTCAGGGAACTCTGCAGAGAGGAGCAGAAAGATTGTAAGAGTCAGTGGGGATGAAAGACATCACGAAAACACAGCCTTCTAAACACAACAGGGTGACGGGCATAGGAAATCACAGAGGTTGGCAGCATGTCCGTCACAGGGCCTGCACAGGGTTAAGCCAGATGGAGTCCCAGCATGAAGAGGAGAAGTGAAGACAAGCCCCCATCCTTAACCCAGGAAGTATCTCCAACCAGAAACCACTCACAAGGGTTTTCTCCAACAGAGTCTCACTGGATACAAACTGCACTTAAGGGCAGGCCCCAGGCCCAGCAGCAGATGCCAAACCCAATGAACCCAACATTGTCTTTGGATGTTTGTTTGTCTATTTTTGTTTTGTTGGTTTTTTTGTTTGTTTGGTTGGTTTTTGGTTATTTTTGAGATGGGGTTTCTCTGTGTAGTTTTGGTGCCTGTCCTGGATCTCATTCTGTAGACCAGGCTGGCTTTGTAGACCAGCCTGGCCTTGAACTCACAGAGATCCGCCTGGCTCTGCCTCCTGAGTGCTGGGATTAAAGGCGTGCGCCACCGCAGCCCAGCTAGTTGTTTATTTGTTTGTTTGTTTAACCTTACATAATCTTTTGCTTATACATTATGGTTTCTGGTTTTGTATATTTATGGGATGTGTGTGTATGTGAATGTGTGTCTCTGCACCTATCTGTGTTTCATGCTCTTTTTCTTTGGCTCTTTCCTTTCCCTGTTTGTTTGTTTGTTTGTTTGTTTTGTCTTATTCTGGTTGGTTTGTTTTTATTTTATCTTATTTTTCTTTCTAGAGGCCTGTTTGTTTCCTAATAAGAGAGCAAGAAAAAGTGGAGGTTTGGGTGGTGGGAAGATGCAGAGGGTCTTGGAGGAGTTGGGAAGTGTGATCAGAATACATTGTATGAAAAAAATATATTTCAAAAAAAAAGAATAGAAATCTTGCCTGATAGCATCCTCTGTGATGACCTTGTCACCTCTTGCCCACACTACAGCAGGCTGTCCTTATCTGAACACTGATAACAGGGTCCTTCGGTTCAGAGCCTCACACCCCAGCCTTTACGACACACTGTATTGAAGGCTCTTCCAAGCCGGTCTGCTCACTCACACTGTAAGCTTCTATAGAATAGAATCGAGTGTAGTTGAATTCAATGCCACAGTCAACAAATGAGTAACTGAAATGACCTGAGAGCAATAACATCCTTGGGAGGTAACACCTAGTGATTTCAGTTTCTGCAAGTGGTGAAGAGGTGACGCAATAATCCCAAAGATGTGAGCTCTGCTGGTGCCCCGACCATGGCTTTTAGGTCTGTAGGATGAAAAACTCAGCTAACGTGAAAGACTTGGCCAAATCCTTAAAACTGCAAGGTTGTAAGAAGCACTGCTTGTAGGAGGCACTCCTGTAGCCCAATGAGTTGTGAACATGTCAGGTTTTCATGCTCCATCTGCTGGCTAAATTGTAGAAAAACCTAGATGCCTCTTTGAAATGGCCAAGTAAAGGTCTTAGATAGCAACATGTGTGACCGTTGAAGCAAAGAAATGAAAAAAAAAAATTATCTGTAAGGAGATAAATCATCTAAAAGACAGAAGGATGAGAAATAAAAATAGATATTGACCACAGGGGCCAACAGCATGCATGGTTCAGAAGGTAAAGGCACCAATTGCCAAGCCTGACAACCTAAGTTTGATCCTCAAGTTGGAAGGAAAGATCCAACTCCCAAAGTTTTCCCCTTATCTCCACACATGCTATGGTACATGTGTACCCACACACATATACATACATGCACACATTACACACAAAATAAAGAAATTTAATCTTTTTTGTAAGATATTGCAAGTGCATTACTGTAGTGGAATAGCATAACATCCATTTTGGACATGCATGCATGAATACCATGGAAACCAGCTCCAATTACCCCCACCTACCAATGTCTATATACACCCTCCCATGTACCCTAGGATTGGTTTCTCCAGCTTTATGGTATAGCATAGGTCATGTATCACTTCTTAGATTGGAGTACAAAAACTGAAGCTTTTGTTTAAGGTACTCTCTTGTGTATCTTCTCTGCCTCTGCCTCTCTCTCTCTCTCTCTCTCTCTCTCTCTCTCTCTCTCTCTCTCTTTCTCTCTCTCTCCCCCACATCTCTCTGCTCTAAGAGAGACCACTCTCCTGTGGTCCTATCATGGCACAAGAATATTCAGACAAGCCAGGCAGTGGTGGTGCACGCCTTTAATCCCAGCACTCAGGAGGCAGAGCCAGGCAGATCTCTGTGAGTTCAAGGCCAGCCTGGTCTACAGAGTGAGATTAAAGACAGGTACCAAAACTACACAGAGAAACCTTGTCTCAGAAAAAAAAAAAAGAATATTCAGGCAGCCTAACAGACAGGTCTTAGAAGAAAACTTGGCTCCAGTCAAGTCTTCAAAGTACAGCCTGCAGCACTGAGTAGACCCGTGCCAGAAGAGCAGACCAACAACTCTCATGAAATAAGCTGCAACCACTTTTAATTCCTGACACATAGAAACAGTAAAATATTCAATGCTTGCCCTTTTAAGCTGTTAGAACTTGGCATTATTTGCTATACAGCATAAACAGCTAACACACCTGCATATACACACATCCTTCTTGGATGTGTTCAAATATCTGTCAACCACCTGTGTACTCGGCAAATCCAGAACTTTCTATCTCCACTGCACATATCCAGCTTGACTATTTTTCAGTCACTGGTAGTTTCATGCATTACCTTTTCTCTGATACACACACCTCACTGGAATAAAAGATCAAAAGCGAGGCTAGGGAAATGGCTCAGCCATTAAAGACGTTACTTGCTGCACAAGCAGGAAGACCAAGTTCAGTTCCAAGCACCCATGGAAAGCTGGGCATGTCAGCATATGCATATAATCTCAACTCTACTTAGGCAGGGGCAAGAGGATGATGCCTGGGGCTTGCTGGCTGGCCAGACTTGCCAAGCCATTAAGCTCCAGGCTCAGCAAGAGATTCTATCCCAACAAATGAGATGAAGAGTGCTTGAAAAAAACACTTGGTGTTGACCTCTGGCCTCCACACACTCATACACATGCACCCATGTATAAATGTGTGCATACACATACTAATATGTACACACACACACACACACACACACACACACACACACACACACCACATGCACATGAGAAAGCTTCACAAATAAATTTGAAGATTAGCCAATGTGTTCTAAAGAGTTTGAGAATATTCTTTGAGGAAGACTATAGGCCTTAAAACACCGTGGTCTACATTACCTTAGAGTAAATGATGGATATAAGCCTTGTTGGAGAGAACAAGTAAATATTATTTTTGTAATAAGTTAGCCATTAGTAAATCCTTAACTTTGGGAAATAATCATGGACACTTATTTTTTCTTTTATTCTCTTTGGGATCATAAGGGATTTTCCAGACATAAGGGTTGAAATGTTATCTTAACTTTGATAAAAGGTAATTTAAGATAACATTTTCTGGTAAGATTTGATTTAATACTCAAAATCTTAAAAACATTAAACTCGATCTAAAAATAAACTCATCTTGACCTAATTAAAAGTTTGAGAACGGTATAATAGGTTTCCACTCCAAATCCAGTTGGTAACTTTTAATTAATCGACATGTAGACACTCTGAGAACAAAACAGTATTTCTGAACCATCTGCCTCATCTTGGCAAAATAGGAAACATTATTTGAGGCAGGGAAAGGTGAAGCAAATTGTTTCCTGAGCATCTAACACTTCATTAACATGTGTGACTGCATCCTCCACATGCTGTTGTTTGATTAATGTTGGTTCATTAAGCAGAAAAACAACCAAATCTGCCTACTGGGGACTATCAGCCGGAAAATGAGGAGGAAATCAAGGATGGAGGAAGAGGCTAAAGATGGTAAGACTGCAAGGTCCTGTGGGAAATTCCCTTTGATGTTCTGATCATCACTGAGATTTGATGTTCTCTTGTTCTGCTCTAGAGTGTCTCACCACGTGCAAGTAGCTCATCCCAGGACACCCACCATAAACCAAAGGTCAGGTCTCCAGTTTTCATACCCCAGTCAGTCAGACTTTTTAAACCTGACTGAATCCTATTTCTACATACTTTCTCACCTAGGGAGTTGTAAGATTCCTTACAACTAAAACTAAAATTATCATACACACACACACACACACACACACACACACACACACACACACATACACACAAAACCTTGAAAAGAGAATCCTTACAATAGCAGGTTTGACATTTGTTTCTTGTAAATTGGAGTGGTTTTTATAACTATAACAAAATACCCAAGAAGAATGGCTTTAAAGAGGAAGGATTTATTTGGAGTTCCAGACGCTTCAGTCCATGGGTGGTTGGCCCCATTGCTATGAGTTATGTGGGAGACAGAACACATTGCATGCCTCCTGACAGGTAGGAGACAGCTGTGAAGAGACCAGGCATAAGATAGCCTCAAAAGTCATGCCCCCTAGAGACCTACCCTTTCCCACTACGCCCCTCTTAGGTTTTCATTTTGTCCCCATTATGCCATCGACTTAGGATTCCACTAATATCTAATGGATGAAAGTCAGACTCCCATGACCTAAGCATACCCAAAGAGCATGGGAGCTGGTAATCAAGTCTTTAATGCATGGTCTTTCAAGGAACATTTTATTCCAATCATAGCACATATGCAGTTCTTAAGAGCACAAAAGGGAACCTGTCTCTGCTGTGATCATCAGTCTTCAAGAGTAGCCTGTGAGAATAAAATGAGTATCTCACCATGTTGAACTTCTTACCGTCTGTCCCTTACACATGCTTACCTCTTTTTAAAGGCATGATTCCGATGACTTGAAATTGGGAACTTGGGAGGTTGGCACTCTGGTAAAGAACCAAGTTTCAAGTAGATGTTAGAGAGACATGTTTCCCTCTGTGACATTATCCTGGAATGAATTTACTGCCTTTAGACACAATAGCTCACACAGAATCAGACCACTCACTTATGAATGAAATGCATGTGTTTCTTTTTCTATAGATTGGCATCAAGAAAGTATATCCAACATAAACACCATATGAATAAAGATCTGATGACCCACAGGAGGACAAATAATGGATTTTTTTATAATCTTATGCAAATGTCTAAAACGAAAACGAAATCACAAAATACCCAAACTAATAGTTAACTATTACTTATTTATATTAAGCTTGCTACCACCAGAAATACCTAAAGAACAAAGTTTCTACTTCTGGTAATGTTTTGCATGATACCTTATACATAAAAGATGTACAACAAGCATATTTGGAAGGGGGAAGAAGGGAAAGGGGAGGGAAGGAGGAGAAAGGAAGAAAGAGAAGTAGAGGCTGGGAAGGAAGGAAGACAGGAAGGCATATGTAACAAGGTACAGTTCGTTTAAAAGCCACTTGGAACAAAGCAGTAAATTCTTTTTGGCTATTAGTCAATTCAAATCAAAAAGGATTGATTAATGTTCCCCTCTGGACTCTGGGTGTTCAACGCAATGTGCATTTGTCAGCTCTGAAACACGTTGTGTCAAAACTCTATGACTCCTCGAGGTGAGGAATTACTTACTCCCCTGTGTGGGAGATAAAGATGATGTGGAGGGGTGAGGAGAATGGGAAGGAGAGCTTCTGGGCCAAGAAATCCAAAGGCCCTGAGCCTCTCAGGAAAGCCTTCTGACTTGGGTCTAGTCCTGGAGGAACACAAGACGAAAGTGGATGATTCGACTTCTTTACTTTGGGTACTTGTAAAAAAAAGAAAAAGGAAAGAAAGAAAGAAAGAAAGAAAGAAAGAAAGAAAGAAAGAAAGAAAGGAAGGAAGGAAGGAAGGAAGGAAGGAAGGAAGGAAGGAAGGAAGGAAGGAAGGAAGGAAGGAAGAAAGAAAGAAAGAAAGAAAGAAAGAAAGAAAGAAAGAAAGGAAGGAAGAAAGAGGAAAAGAAAAAAAAACACTAAATATTTTCCCTGAATGTTTTGCATTCAGTTATACCCGACCACAATGTGCCAAGCTTTTTTCCCCTTAATTCTCCAAACCCATATGTATTCTAACGGAAATATAATCCATGTGTCTCTGATTTGCTTACATTTAAATCACTTTAAAATGTTAACTTTTTAAAAGGATATCCAAGATATCTCGTGTGTCTTCCTCATGATCCTCCTGCAGGATTCTTAAGAATGTGGCATTGTGAAGTGCCAATGGAAACAAGGTCATCCACCCTGGTGTAGATTTTGTCTGTACCACATAATCTGTTCCATCATTGAGAATAAAATAGCAAGTAGATTTCTTCTGGTAGAATGGCTAACTTGAACTGCTGTTCATCAGGGCTTTGGAATTACACCTGGCTTCCTTTAGCTACCTTCTACAGATTACTCCAGTGAGATTCGTGAAGTGGTATGGGCAAGATGAAACCTTCTCAAGGAGATGTAAGACAAAGAAAAGGATGCAAAACAGCTCGTGTCAGAGAAGAATTGGGCCAATGGTCTCTTCAAAGCCCTCTAAAAAGTAAGCTATCACTTTCCATTAATGTGATAAGTGGGCTATCATAGCATATGGTAAACTAACGTCCTTAAAGCAGATAATGGAGACTCAGTCTGTTAAGACTTAGGCTATAGACTTAATGCCTTCGAGTCAGTGGTTTGAAATGAAGACAACCCACTTCCAACACTCCTTTCTTCTTTTTTACAAGTTCTCTCTATGGTGGTGTGGGACCATACAGAAAGGAGAGTCTACATGTTTAAAACAAATACTTATAAAACACAGAAAGGAAAAAGTTTGTGTTCATTATCCCATCCAGAGAATATCAAAGCAGATAAAGCAAAGGCTTGTGCACTCCATCTATAAAAGAAAACAAAGAATTAAAACTAAAGACTCAACAGTCCTAGTCAAAGGCTCCCAGGAAAGTGAGCCTGATGGCAAAGGAAGAAGCACAGAAAGAAAAAGAGAGCATTGGAAACTTCGGGAATGGTGCTTGTTTGCACTGCTCTGCCATTTCATGCTCCCAACATCCAGTAGACTCAGTGCATCAGTTTACATGCAGGTGTGACAGTCCTGTCTTCATAAGGCAGGGTGTCAATCCACCTGTCTTCCTTCTCTGGTTGTTGAGGCAGTGAGAGAGCCTTCCGAAGGCTGCGGGATAGCCCAGCCCCTTGTTATCCCAGGAGGAGAAGGCCTGGAGGAGCAGCTGCACAGATTGGCAACCATCTGGTCCGAGTCGACTGGATTCTGGCGGCTGATGCAAAGAGGAAGCTGTGGAGACATCCGGGACGCCCTGTCGTAAACCTAGTTTCTGACCCAGACTTGTGACACTGAATTTATTTCGCCAGGAAAAGAAGGTCTTGATTTATTCTCAATTGTGCTGATCACTATCGGGCAGAGCCTCAGATACACTTTAGCAGTTTTGGAGGAGACTTCAGTGATGAACCCTAAAAGTTGAGCAAATTCTTTGCAATGAAACAAGACAGCAACACATCTACCCAGTGTCATTTAATGTAGCTGGAGATGGCCCAGCTGAGGTCCAGCCAAATGTTCCGTCCAGTCTAGTGGAACCTGAGAGAAGAGGGTGTTTATGTGCACTTCACTCTAACTTTGCGCTTGAAGTTAAATAAATTCAAATTCGGTGAGCAGGAAACTGACTTCAACAAGACAAAAATCTGTTTCTTTTAAAAGAAAAAAAAAAAGAGGAAACTAACAAAAGCCCTATTCATGGCTGTTCACTCCAACATCCTTTTGTGTTTGCAGCAGACACTCTTTCCCCATAGGTTTCAGGCCCAGGTGTCTTTCACCTCCCTTGTTTTTCTCCTCAGGGGTCTTCCTTCCAGTGGCATGATCAGGTCTATGGCATCAGTCTATCCCTCAGAGACCCACAGCTACTCACAGCAAACAACCGAGTCACACCCAGCCAGTTTGTGTACCTACCTAAGCTCCGACTGTTTGGGGTTCTACATAAGACCTCCATTTCTTCACTATGATCTTCTCTCCAGGTGTGTTTATCGTGGATCCTACATTTTATCTGTGTCTACCGGTCCTGCTTCATGGGCTAGCCTCAGTGAGTACACTCAGGAAGCAACTTCAGTTTTTCTTCAGTGGGGTTTTTGAGTGCTATTGAAGGAGGTACTTCAGCCCAAAGAGGCAATGCAGAGCAGTAGCAGGAGAGTTCCCATCCAGAAGAAAGCACACCAGTATCCCATCCCCACTCTCACAACGTGTGCGCACTAGTATATTCACATATAAGGGCTTGTAAGAAGTGGTTACATTAAAATTAAGTCCCCTGGGTTAGCCCCAAATCAGTATGACATGATTTTTGTTCGTTGGAAGGTGTATTTTGTTTGGCTGGTTGATTGGATGGTTTGCTGGCTCGGTTAGGTTTTGTTTTTTGATGCAGGATCTTACTATGTAGCCCTGGCAGTTCTTGGACATGTGGCAGTGATACCTCAGCCTCTCAAATGTTAGGTTACAGGCAGGCAACATCACACTCAACTTGGCGATCTTATAAGGAGAAAGTTGGTCACCAACAAATACAAAGGGAACAGACTATGGGAAGAGCCAAGAAGGTGGCCACCTATAATCCATAGAGAGAGCCCTCCAAAGGAACAGATCGCTGCTTATACCTTAGTTTTGGATAGCCACCCTCCAGAAGTTAATTTATATTAGGATAATATATATTAAAGCTGTCTTAAGGATGTAGCATTAAAATATTGCATTAATACCAGCTATTTTAATCACTGTGATGGGCCAGCACATGGAGAGCCAGCAACATGGAGGTATGGACAGTTGCATACAGACCTGGAAACGTGACTTGTGGAGGAAGAGAACTGACTCCCTGAGGGGTGTTCTCTCTCTCTCTCTCTCTCTCTCTCTCTCTCTCTCTCTCTCTCTCTCTCTCTCTTTTTAACCATGCAACAAAACCTTTATTAACATTTTTAACAAAGGTTCAGCTATTACTAAAACTTGTAATTTCTAACTTAAGTTGGGGCAAATGGCTATAGTACAAAGTAATGCCATCATTGCCCACTGGGAATGCAGACTTTAGAATTAATAGCCACCCCTCAGACGGAGGACCAGGTGCAGGGTGGACTCTTTCTGGATGTTGTAGTCAGAAAGAGTGCGGCTATCTTCCAGCTGCTTGCTGGCAAATGAGTCACTACTGGTCAGGGGGATGCCCTCTTTATCTTGGATCTTGGCCTTCACATTCTCGATGGTGTCACTAGGCTCCATCTCTAGGGTGATGGTCTTGCCAGTCAGGGTTCTCTTATCTCTTCACATGCCCCATTGCACAGGCACACTGCACTCAAACACACACACACACACACACAAAAAATCATACACACATCACACAATCAGATACATACATATACACAATCACATACACATCACATAATCAGACACACATACACACACATGTGGTGGTATTGTGTTCTCCAAAATATTGTGAACCCTAATAAATTTACCTGGGGTCAGAGACAGAACAGCCACAATATTAAACATAGAGGATAGGCAGTGGTAGCACACACCTTTAATCCTAGCATTCCAGAGGCAGAAATCCCTTTGTTCAAGGATACAGCCTTTAATCCCAGAAAGTGAGCCTTTAATCCCAGGGAGTGAGGCAGAAAGCAGAAAGATATATAAGGCATGAGGACCATAAACTAGAAGCTTTTGGCTGGTTAAGCTTTCAGGCTTCTAGAAGCACAGTTCAGCTGAGAGCCATTTGGCTATGAGGACACAGAGGCTTCCAATCTGAGAAAACAAGATCACCTGAGAAGTTGGCCAGGTGAGGTTAGCTGTGGCTTGTTCTGTCTCTCTGATCTTCCAGTTCACCCCAATACCTGGCTCCGGGTTTGATTTTATTAATAAGAACTTTTAAGATTCCTGCTACACACACACACACACACACACACACACACACAATCACACACACACACACACACACACACACACACACACACACACACGGTGATATGTTGTGTACCCTAATAAACTTACCTGAGGATCAGAGGACAGAGTGAGCCACTAGATTAGACACAGAGGCTAGACAGTGGTGGCCCACACCCTTAATTCTATCACTTGAGATCCCATGTCCTTGCTTGGGAAGCACACGCGCCTTTAAACCTAGGAAGTAATATGGCAAGGCAGAGAAAGGTATATAAGGTGTGAGGAAACAGGAACTCTCTCTCTATAGGCTGAGGATTTCATAGAGGTAAGAACTAGTGGCTGGCTGCTCTGCTTCTCTGATCTTTCAGCTTTCACCCTGACATCTGGCTCTGGTTTATTTTTTTAATTAATAAGACCATTTAAGATTCAAACAACACACACATACATACACACAATCTCACACACACACAATCACACACACTTAAATAAGTAAATAAATTTTTTAAGTCTGATTATTGCTATTTTTTTCAACATGGTATCATAATTTCCAGCTACTTAAAAATGAAAAAGACCCTCATTTTCATATTTTAAAAAATCTGATGAAAACTCCAGCCATTTCATCCCACTCACTGTTGATTTTTTTCTGTGTCCAGGCACAGACTGTGGCATGCGTGCGTGCGTGCGTGTGTGTGTGTGTGTGTGTGTGTGTGTGTGTGTGTATGTGTGTGTGTGTTATGTACATGTTTGTGGATCCATGCACATGTGTTGAGGTGTGTGTTAAATGTGTGTGCATGTGTCTGGAGGCCAGTGGTTGATATCTGGTGTCTTTCTCAATCTCTCCACATTATTCAGATCTGAACTTTTGAAAACAGCGATAGGGATACCAGACTCACTCCATTCCTTAAAATTCACCTAGTTTTCCCTCCAACATCCGTTCCCGCCCAGTATTTCCTGCTATATCCTCTAGAATCCAGAAGGAAAGACCAAAAGTAAAGGGGCAGAAGCCATTTTTGTTCATAGCTGATATGAACTTTTCTCCTGGCTTCAAAATGTCCCAGAAACCCCTGCATTGGTCCAACCTGAATAACTGCACTAGAGACACCCACACTCCACAGGGTAACCATGCATCAAGACATGCATGCTGCTGTCTGGCAGGATTTCTTTCCTTGCCATAGGAAGACCGCATTTTCATAACGTGCTACTCCTGATACTGTCTGTAAAGATGCTTCTCATTAAAGAATCTCTTGTGAGGAATGTGGCTGGGAGCTGGGGGGCAAGGGCCTGGAGTTCTAGCTCTCCAGTGAACTTACTAACTGTGTGACCTTGGACAGGTCACTTAACCTCTCTGTGCTTCAGTCTCTCCCTTGTAAAATGGGAGTAATTCCTACCTCACAGGGGTGTTGTGGGTATTAATTAGAGAAGCTGTTTGTAAAGTATTTAAGGTGTTTAAAGGAGGCACTATATAAATACAAAATAATATCTATTAAAGTTGGCTTATTTGTGAAAATACAAGACTCTTTGTTAAAATAAAGTTCCAGTCTGAGGTCCTGGGAATTAAAACTTTGAACATATAGGATGCTATAGATTGGGATAGGGACATAGGAAATACCCACACGAAGCTGGGGTTGCTCAGTCTAGATTCTAATAACTCCTCCTTTCAGTGGAAAGATTCTTCTTCTCCAAGCAGAAAAGGCCTACCAAACCCAATGACCCTTCCTCCAGGGTTGGTTGCAATTCTCTATCACTCTGGAATGAGGATGTTTCATAGTCTAAGGGGATTCAGCCAGCATGGCCTAAAGAAATAAAAATGGCCACCCCAGAAGCACTTGCTGAGCGTCTCCTCAGAACCCCCTCAACAGTGATTTTGGATTCTGCAGCTGTAATGAGATTCAAGTCACAGAATGTCCCTAAACATGAGGTACAATGTGTTGTCCATAAGGAAGCACAACACACTCCTGAATCCTCTTGAGTCATAACATCTAAGATCTCAGGTGCTACTCAATACTCTATACCAGATTCATAAATGGCTTCTTATTATTCAATATCCATTTCATTCCCCTTCTTAATTCAGAAACCCAATATTTAAGGCAGTCAAAGTTGGAATAGAGATGGATAGCTTCACCAAAAACCCCAATTCTTAAAAAAGAAAGGACAGGAGATGGCATTGTTTGGGCAAAACAATATTTTTCTCTGAAACATTCTTTCCCTCATCTCCAGCTTTCTGCAGCCCTGGCTCCTGCCTCTGGGAGAAGAGGCATCTCAAGTGAGAATTGAGGAGCGTGCTATCTGTGGAAGCTGCATTCTACCAACCAAACTCTGAGGCTCCAATGTTGGCATTGCCACCACCAATGAAAGGCTTTCTAGACTACTGCCTCATTGAGGTTGGGGATTAGCGCCTTCAAGTACTGAGTGAACTCAAATACTTTTGCTTCGAGTCAGTTGTGTTCCATGTAACCACACCCCAAATTATTTCCTAGACATAGTAAGAAGTGGCATTTCTTTAAAGACTTTGAAGAATAAGGCCAGTAAAATTCCTTTGTTGAACAAAGTGACTCAAGGGAAAGATTAAATTAAGGGTGTGGTCCTGCCGTTCAAGCCCGTTAACTTCAAGGTAGCCAACACTGAGAGAGGTGTGGAGACAAGAAAGGAAATAAAGACGGTCAACAAGAGGCTTAATTAACTCAAGCTGCTCTAACAAACATCCACTTAAAATAACCTCTTTTCATTTCTTCAGACTTGTTTTGTGCCATGCCCTTATCCATAACATCCTTACCAAACACACACGTGTTAGTTTTCTCTCAAACATGGCAAAGCTTGTTAAATACACAACTGCCATACACACACACACACACACACACACACACACACACACACAGTAGCAATTCTGAGTCTTTAATTTTGTTCATTAGTGATTTACAGCTCGCTACCACAGATCTAATGTCTATATGCTTGGTAATACGGAGAATATGTGAAGTCCTTCAATCAGGAAAGTAGCAGTGACAATCAGAATTTACCATCCTGCCTATATTCTATACAGGTTGAGTTGGGAAACATTGTTAAATGTTTAAATTTAAATGAAGTAGGCTTTTTACTGAAATATCAGAATCAGAGAAAAAAACTATGCAATATTTAATATATAACCAAATCTTAAAGTTGTTGAAAAATAGAATCCATTAAACCTTACCTTGTACTATGGAATAAGGCAGATAATTTGTAATTAGAAAAGAACCTAGCTAGATAAACTAGTTTAAATTTCATATCCCATAGGAGTTCTTAAATAAACTGAAATAAAATGTCAAATGCCAAAAAGAAAATTGCTTACAGTAGTCCCACATCCACACACCCACAAGGGATACATTAATTACAAGAAATTGTGGATACTATAAAGTCTAGGCCTTTTCCTTACAGAGTTCCTGAGATAAAGTTTAATTTATGGATGAGACACAGTAAGAGGTTAACAATAACTAATAATAAAAATAGAATTATATAACCGTGTCCTGAAATAGGAGTTCTGGCAGCAATATTCTTGGGCCTTCATGAGATTTAAAAAGTGGTTCGTGGGCACAGGCATCAAGACACAAGAATAGTCAATCTGATAAGCGACAGGGCAAGTGAGTGAGTAACAGGCAGGGTGATTCACATCCTGGGCAGGATGGAGAAGGCCAGTGTGAGATTTTATCATGCTTCTCAAAACTGCATGCAATTTAAGATTTAAGAATTGTTTATTTCTGGAATTTTCCATTCAGCAATTTTGAACCATCATTGACTGAAGTTACAGTTGGGAGGGATTAGTGAATAACGGCTTTGATAAACAATGCTGATTTGATCCAATCAAATATAAAAAGGTAGTTGACTAAACTAATTCCTATTAGGTAAACAAGCAGAGAGGAAGGAAGAATAAAAGAACAGGAAAAATCATCACAGGAAGACAGTTTTATTACATCTTCTATGTGGTGAACAAGATTTAAATGGAATTCATGAAATCAGCATTTGTGCAGAGAAACTAGGTGGCAATATTTCAACAAGAGGAGCTTGACTTGTGATCCCTATGGATTTGAGTTCACAGTTGCCTAGTGGGGGAGCGCACTTTACCACATTAAGGGAAGACAGCAAATAGCAGACACTATTCTACATGCTGTTACTCACTAATGGCCATTGTGCGTCATTAAATGTCATATATTTGACAAGGCTACCTAACTTAAATATTGTAGAACACTGACAAAGAGGCATGAAAAGAGATTTGCACATTCAGCCAAGGAATTACAATAAAGTATATTTGGAATAGAATCTTGGGAACTTTTATTTATTGTAAACAATCATGTAAAAAAATTCATTATGACATTTTCATACATATGGATCATGATTTTTTTTAATCATATTTATTCTCTTTCCTCTATCTTGTCCTCCTACCCACTCCCAGGAAAACCTTTCTACTTGGGAAATGGTAGTGGGTCCTCTCAGAAGGTTCTGAAGGGCCACTATAAAACTACTGAGGTAAATTTTATGAATAAATTGGATCCACTGAGCATGCTCAGTAGGCAAAGGGGCTCCTGTGCCAACAGGTATTGAGAAATGGACAAAAAAGATTCTAGGGTGATAGAGAATGATTCAGACTGGTTTGTGAGATTGTGGACAGAAGCAGTTGGAGTCAGGGCCTGAAGAATGAATTGGCAATAATGTAAGTGACTGGGTGATTCATAAGCCAGTAAGAAGCAATCTTTCTCTACCAATTAGCAATAGAGATTCATGAGTGATATTAAGGTAATTAGACACTCTTCCAACAGAACACTGTCAATAATGTAGATACTATTTTGCTGAAGCAGAGGTTGGAGGCAAAGAAACGCTATTGCTCTTTTGTGGGCAAGAGAAGATGAATGCCTAAATAAAGGCGGTGGGCAGGCACAAGGAAGGAAAAAGTCTCCAGATAAGTTCAGGCCATGGCAAGGACTCCAATTTAAATGAAAACAGTAAAGCAGGAAAGAAAACAGAGGAAAGGCACAACACATTGAAGCTTGATTACTGGGTGGAAGGTGGTGATGCTGAGGGATGTGGACAGTGAGCTCAAAAGGAGAAAATGACAAATTTGTTTGGAACAAGTTGCCTTCCAATTGAGTGCCGTATATTTGCCATTAGACTAAATGTATGCTATTAGGTCACTGGCAATAAGTACTGAAAGCTCAGGAGTAGATGTGATAGAAGAAAAGAACTGGGGGGTCGGGAGTATGGTTGAATCTATGTATGGAAAAGCGTAAGAACTTCTAGAAGATTACATAACAGCTGGTATCAAGATACAGAACAAGATACAGATTCCTAGAACATTACAGAAGAGCTGGCTTTCTAACATGCGGGTTGCAGAAATGGTTTTCCTGGTTCTCTTGCCTCCCTCTCCTTCCTTCTGGTATCTTCCAGTACTTTACACACATAACACATAACGGGCATAAAAGGAAGGAGCTGCTGAGCTTTCTTGGTAAAAAATTTGTTAAAAAGGAAAAGGAAACTATTGATTAGCTATAGAATTCTAGTATTTATTTGTGTGTGTGTGTGTGTGTGTGTGTGTATCTATTTTCCTGTGGATGGCTTGCATGTGCGCGTGCGTGCACACACACACACACACACACACACACACACACACACGCTGCACATGTAGAGGCCAGACTTAGGTGTTCCTCAGGAGTTGTCCACCTTGCTTTTGTGAGACAAGGTCTCTCATTGTCCTGAAGCTCAACAAGCAGGCTAGGCTAGCTGGCCCGCCTTGGAACCTGCACCTTGCCAGCACTGGAGTTACAAGGCTGTAGCATCACCCCACTTTTCTTTATGTGGACTCTGGGAGTCAAACTCAGCTTCTCACTCTGGTGCAGCAAGCACTCTACTGACTGAGCCGTCTCCTCAGACAAATAGATACAATTATTCTTTTTTTTAAATTTTTTAAATTACACTTATGGTATTCATTAATTACACTCATGATATTAATCACATTTGTGGTATTCATAGATTATATTTGCAGTATTCACTCAATTAGATAGATAGATAGATAGATAGATAGATAGATAGATAGATAGATAGATAGACAGACAGACAGACAGACAGACAGACAGACAGACAGACAGACAGATAGATAGATAGATAGATAGATAGATAGATAGATAGATAGATAGATAGAATTATTCTTACATGAATTCCTGAGCCTTTCTTATAGGGGAAAAATGAAAAGTGCCAATAAATGCCTATAAAGGTACTCACTTCTCTAATTTTCCTGAATAAAATATTGGGTTTTCCGTGTTTTCACAGCACACAACATGATTGTGTAGAATAAGATGACCTGGATACCAACTTCTTTCAGCTGAGGAATATAAAGCAAGAAATAAACTTCTTGATATCTGTCAAACTTCAAAACCATATTGGCTATCAAATCTCCTTGTTCCAAACCTTGAGTTAAGTAAGCCCTGCACCTTTCCACAGAAGACAGTGAAGTTCTCTCTTCCTAGTGGTCAGCATACTGCCCTGGATACCATGGATTTGCAGTAAGTATTTTTCATCTGCCATACAAAAAGACCATGCCTATGCTCTTCTAAAGAGCCCTGCAGTTTTTTGCATACTAGACATTCCCTTCCCTTCTTAGAGTAGTTTGGCCATCTGAATCCTCTGACCGATAAAATGTAGTGTGACTCATGCTGTAGGTCAAGAGACTGTGGTTTATGTTTTTGTCTGTTTGGAATGATCTTGAAAGCCAGCCACTATCTCAAAAGTACAACTTTTAAGAAAGAGCAGAGAAAGACCATATGGATAGAAGCCTGAAGGCATCTTACACGCTGTAATAACCCATACACAAATACATATTTACTATCTGTATCTTCATGATTGAGGGATATGAAACACAAAGAATACAAACCACACATCCAAATATATTTAAATAAGTATTTTGTGATAATATATGTGGTAAAGGAGTTCATTTACATGTTTGTTCATTTTTAAAGTCCATATATATGTTGTATATTTTAAAGGCAATAACTCTTAAAAAAAAGAAATATTCTAGATTGTATCTTTGAGTCAGAACTTGATAACCTAGTGTGAATGGCTAAGCTACTTTCATAACATATTCTTCAAAGTTTAAAAATGCAAAGCTACAACAACACATTTAAATTTCTAGCTAAAAGCTTGGTTTTCATAGTGGTACTTCACTGGCCCCTATAATAACTCCCAAAATGATAAACCCCTCAAATTCTAAATCATATCCAGAAAGAGCATTATTTTTACATTATCCCTGCAGACAACTTGCTTTTGACATGACTCAACTTGTTTTGTTTTCTGGTGTTGAAAGGAGTGGAAAAAATGATCCATTTAATAAACGTTTCTGAAAAACATTAACATATAACAAGTGAAAAGGGACATGCTTTTAAAGCTAAGAGGAAACAAAGCCAGCTGCTCAGAGGGGAAAAAAATGAATCAACTGAAATAAATGAACATGGTTTTATTTTCAAACACAGCCTCAAAGACCATTCATGAACAATAGAGGCCGCTTCGGAAAATATCTGATTTGAAAAATTACGAAAATAAGTTCTGTAAAAGGGAATACGAAGACAAAAACAGATCATGGCAAGAATAATGGTCACCATCCAGCGGCCTGATGTGTATGGTTCTGGGGACACAATGAAAATGAGTCCAAGGGACTGTAAGGAGGTCCCCACATGACAGAGATCAAATGCAGCCCAGCTGAGTCCTCCCAGATCTCCTGCTATCTAACTGGGATTTCCATTTTCAATCGCAAATGCAGGAGGAAACATGGATTGATCCCTATAGTAAGACTTTTCCACCACCTGTCACACTATGAGAAAATGAACACAGAGGAATCATTAAGATAAACTTGTCATGCACTAATTAACACAGTCTACACTTGACAGAACTTCCTGGTTGAACACTGAAAAATTCTTCAGTCTCCTATATAAGAATTTTTATGAAATAATTAACCTTTATGTCTCTGTTTCTAGCCATGATTAACCTGTTACCAGAAAATGTGGTCCCTGTCACTAGATTATCCGAGATCCTTCTGTGCCTGCATCACTCTGAGATGTCAGAGGAGCTGAACCTCCACAGGAAGGTGCTGCCACCTTCTGCATGTTTCTCTCCCCACAATCCTGGGGTGCACTGTCACCTCGCTAATGCAGCTGAACAACCTAGAGCTAGAAAACTGATGCTGTTCATGAGTCAAGACCTGTGCCCAATTCCAAAGGTCATATATTTCCCCATGTCATTTAATATCATAATAAAACCTGAATTACTAGTTAATGAAATGCATGATATATGTATGATTAAAATTATTGAATCTTCAAACCCATGCAAGAAAATTCTATTTCCAAATCTTGCAATTCCTTTTCACTTGCTGCTGTCAATCTACCACTGACTCCCAACATAATGAAGCTGCCTATGTCTCTCTCTGCCCCACTAGGTCAGAAGGCCATCAAGAACAGGCTTTCATTCACCATGCCAACCTAGCCTCTGCCTAGAAGATGGTAGTGTCATAAATGTAAATCCAATTTAGAACATTTAAGATAAGTTTATAAAGACACAAACAATATCAAGAAAGTTCTAGCCATGCTGTCAGCCTGATAAACATATTATTCTTCTATTACTTTCACTTGTTCATTTGTAAATGAGGGGAAAGCACTTTCACTTTTAATGAAGAGTCAAGTTGCTTGTACACCAGTATTCTCCCAGAGCCCAGTTGGAGTAGCAAGTCAAAGATGGAGTTATCCCTTGGGTTTGATACCCTTACTCAGGCTCTAGTAGGTCCCAGTTCAGGGCAGGGTCGTGCTAAGTCATGCTGCTCTCCGCATTTTGTTCTTGATGCTGCTAGTTCGTTGGCTTCATTTTCACACAATATGAACATTCAATGTCACAATTTGGCTTTTTGGGGTTCCCCTCCTTCCTAATTTTCATTCCTCCTTCATCCCAAGATTGAAGAAAGGTATCTCCTTGGCTGCCTCCCACATCCAATACCCACAGAGACACAGTAGTAATTCTCAGTAGCATATCATTGTAAAGCTGTCTGCTTATTGCTGGGTGGTGTAGTTAGTCAACCCTCTGATGATGCGTTCATCTCCCTAGTCCTCATGATTCTAGCAGAGAAGCAAGACGTGATGGAGGTGTTTCCTTCTTCAGTCTCTAAAGCCAACCAGATCCCCAAATCTCCTACTCTTAGAATGTAGGGCACCAGGCAGGTCCCCATCCTATACCATGTAGCCAAGTACTCTTAGAATGTAGAATACCAGGCAGGTCTCCATCCTATACAATGTGGCCATGTACTCTTAGAATGTAAAGAACTAGGAAAAAGACATCCAGAAGCCTTCTGCTATCTCCTACCTCTTCACACCTATCATCACACCACTGTCACTGCAAATAGCCTTGCTGCAGGGACTATCTGCTAGGAGAAAAATGAAGAAAGAAGGGATTTATGCCAAGATCAAGTTTTGCCTAGATGAAGATAAAATCTTACACTAAATTGCACTGGTTCTGAAAGAGAGAAGTTGACAGTTCCAAAGACCTTTTCTCTTTATTCATATGAACAGCATTTGCTTAGAGGAAAGTTGTCAAAACAATCTATAAAATGTCCCTGAAACAATTATTTCTCTCTCCACAAATGCTATGACATATCACATACTCTGGCTCTCAGACCTTGAACATATCATAGGGATTGAAGTACAGGGACAAGCTTTCATAATGGTAGAATGGAACGGATGAAATAGCTTTTCAAGATGGGCTCATATAACCTCATGACAAATTTAGTGGTATGATTGCTAATTTAGAATGTATGTGCATATACCAATACTTACCATATACAAAAGCATATTCATTTTAGCATGGGTATTTACTCAACATAAGCACAAAAACATATATCTATCTTAAATCTGGAAATTGAAAATTCTGTGTTCAAACCCCAGTTCTTCCTCACCTAATTTTAACAATTTTCTGGGTAGCTTTGCTCTGATTCAATGGAAACACAGCCTCATGCTCCTGTATTTTATATTTATCTTCAAAGAATACTTTTCAAACGTGTATTATCATAATATTCAAATCAAGAAACAAATGCTATTTCCATGTGTGGTTTAAAGATTACATAACTGTGAAAATTATGTCTAGCAGAATATTTCCATTTTGATACATACCGTAAAGAAAATACAAATCAAGTGCATACATGTAGCCAGATATGTGTCTAGTAACCAAAGTATCTCCTCACCTCTTTTGATTATATCCTGCTTTGGGGTTATATGTCCAATGACTTCCAGTCTTGACGTCCCTGTGAGTTTCCAAATGTTTAAAGTATTATAAAATTTTCAAACAAAATATGAAATTATTTTTACAAATGGAATAAGCATGCTACAGCTCCTTATTGGGAAAACTTTTGCAGAGTTAGACAATTCCTAGAGGGTTAGAGACACTGGACTAGAGACTGGGGCCATATACCCTCTGAGTCTCCACAACCAAAACAATGATGCAAAGAAAAATCGCTCCTTAGGCAAACAAAAGCTTATTATTTTAAGAAAAAATACTTTCAATTTTGAATATAACTCCTAATCCATTCCCCATTTTTCTTTAAGTAGAGCAATTTCCTTTTAAGTGGAAGTAGTTGCATCTTCACATCTATTTGAAAATGTAATTAGATAGAAACATAATACACTCCAGCTGGAAAATGAACAATCCATTTTTCCTCTTCCTAGACAAGGTCACACTGCTGAGCACACTCAAGTTAAGCGTGATACAGAAGTCAAGCCATAAATCCAATGAGATGGAAGTCTCTGGCAGCCCAGACACAAGTAAGGCCCAGTGTCAAAGGGTTCACACTCAATTATCTCCGTTTCATTTAAAAACTCTCAATCCTTATTAACAAATAGTCCTTCTCTTAGAAAAAAAGTGTAGTATTTTAGAGACCAGATCAACAAAAGACACTGTCATTTTTTTTATAAAAACCAAAACATATTTGGGGGAAAAATGTAAGTGAAACTAATTTGCTACATATGTTTTCTACATACAGTACATAAGGGGGTTTCTCCGACGCCATATGGAACGCATCTGAACTTGTAAGACAATGACCTTCATAAATCACTCTAGGCTCCAACTCCAAATTATGTCTTGTTCCCCCACTCATGGGATAGTCACTATATCTCATATAAATTCATTATGGTATATGTGCACAATAATCTATCTCTACCTTTATAAGGAATGATGTCATAACATACAGGCAAGGCTTTCCAGAAGAGAACAAGCTCTCCCAACAGATGTGCCAGCATATAATACAACCTCCACACTCGTGGTTCACAATAGCCCCTCCACACCGCTAGAAGACAAGAAAATTCATGGAGAAGGCAATACATGACCTAATGACAAAATGGTTTCTATGCCTTCTTAAGTTTTTTTTTCTCCCGAGGTTAAAATGTAAACTAAAACTATCTTATATATTTTCTTCCTGTACATTTCCCATTTATGCCCATATATCTGCCTACTTATTTTTATCTGTGCTAAACTACTAGCCAGGTTCTACCAGGGTTTTCTGTTAACAGATGAATTGCTGAGACAAAGGCTTAAATTAAGGGAGCAGCAACATTTGCCAGTGGTGGATGGAGAAGATAAAGGAAACACAGATATTCCAGTCCGGCATCTTTGTCCATGAAAAACTGCCTCTTACCACCTTCCTTCCTGATGTGATCTTTCTTCCACATTCTAGAGTTCAGAAGAACAAGTTTGTCCTCTTGTTCACCTGGAACCACTTGAGGAAATGAGCACTGAGATAAGATAGATCAAACTTCCTGATTCTTCTTCATCACCAACCTTCACATTATGGAACTTCTTAAATCCATAATGTGAAATGAAAACCACTGAGAATAGCCCATGCATAAACCTGTATAAGGACCACTTTTTAGTCCTCTGATATCATCCCCTTTCCTTAGTTCTAGTGTTTTCTTTCATTCTGGGTCAAAGATCAAGCATGCAACATCAGGTAACAAAAAAGGGAACATAATAAGCACACATTGAATGAGTTAAATAAGCATTAATGGCTAGAATGAGAGGTTATTATGAATATGACAGCCTCAAGAGATTATGCCCCATCGAAAGCAGGATGCTCTGAATAAAAATGTTGCACTTAAGATTTCTGGGGAGGATGGGACACTACAAGGGCCAAGCATGTAAAAGCTAAAACTTATCTATAGGCTGGTGTACATCTAAAATACAGAACACATGTAACTTCCAAGCAAGAATCTAAAATTTGCTGGAGAAAGAAATGTCATTGGAAATTGAGAGTCCAGATCATCTCTAGCTGATATCTAATTTGAGATGGGGAAAGGATCAATAAAGAGTACCAAAGCATGACCTATAAGAACAACATAAATGAGTAATGCTCATTTGCAGATTATTCAGATGTATTAGTCGGTCTTTATTGCTGTGATGAACACCTGGTCCAAAACCAATCTAGGAAGAAGAAGGGTTTCTTTCAGCTTTACAGTTTATAGCCCATCATGAAAGGAAGTCAGGGCAGGAACTGTAGACAAGAACTGAATCAGAGGCCATGGAGGAATGGTGCTTACTGGCTTGTTCTCCATGGCTTGTTCATCTTGTTTCCTTACACAACCTAGAACCACCTGTCCAAGGGTGGCACCACTCACAGGGGCCTGGGACCTCATACCTTAACCATTAATCAGGCATAACCTGTAGATATGCCTAGAGGCCAATCCAATGGGGCTCCCTCTTCCCAGGTTACTGTTGCTCGTGTTACCATGGCAAAGACCAATCAGCACGTCAGAACAGAACACTTGATAGTAATTTATACTTGAACTAATGTTCTTTTAAAAAATATATTGTGATGAAGAGATTAGAGCTTTTAGAATGCCTAGTTCCTGAAAGTATTCTGAAAAGTCTACAAACTCATATAACTAAGGGCACCCACATTCACATCATATGCATACACACAGAGGACCAAGCAGAAAAAATGCTGCAAATTCTGTAATAATGTTGAGATTCCCCTTGAAATATCCAATTCACAAAAAATAAATGTCCACAAAAAAGTGTGAATACTCTTCAGAAAAAGTCAAGCTTGTGTAAAAATATTACCTTACAGAGGTAAAATATTACCATATTCGAAAATAATATCAATATTGCTTTGTAAATTTTATTTTATACACAAGGCATAAATTGATAAGATCCTGCTATTAAATGAGTATATAAGCTTTATTCTATACTTTGGTTCTAAAAATCATCACTATTTTTAATCGTTTGGTACAGTCAGTGCATCTCCCTCCACTTCTGAGTCCAGAATTACTCCCCAACAATGAATTATTAAAAAGCTAGACAAAACAATGAAATAATTGTTTTCAGACATGGATAGTAATATAGGACTAGGATTCCTCAAAGAAGAAGAAGAAGAAGAAGAAGAAGAAGAAGAAGAAGAAGAAGAAGAAGAAGAAGAAGAAGAAGAAGAAGAAATTAGATGACCTGACTATTGCCCTTGAGGTCATATAGGAACAAGTTTTAGATCATAGACCAGGGAAAATTAAGAAGACAAACTGGAGCTCAGGCAGGAAAAAAAATGCCTAGAATTCATGAGGCAGAGTTCTGAGGAGGAAAATATTCTAAATATCTGCCTAAGAGTTTCCCGAAACTTTCACTAAATCCAAAATCTCTGTCTATAGAATAAAATAGTATGAGACAAAGAAGAAAAGAATTCCTAAGAAGCCAAAAGTCAAACAACTCTTAGAGCATTCGGAGCTGACAGCCACTCGGACTCACAGTTCAAATGGAAGGGCTGTGTTATATACACAGACCATTGAGTAGAGGCCCCAAGAGGTTATGTCTCAATAGAGAAGGCTTAACTCATCCTAGAATTGAAGATATTCTATACTGACCCCCCCCCATCTTCACAAACACACGAAATTGTTAAAAAGAATTGGGAAAAGGGATGGAGTTACTGTTCTGAGATTAAGAGCACTGGATGTTTTCCCAGATGATACATATTCAATTGTCAGCACCTATATGATGGCCCATCACTGACTGTAGTTCCAGTTTCGGGGATCCAATGCTCCCTCTGTCCTCCATGGACACCAGTCACACACATGGTGCACAAATATACATCAAACAGAACACTCATACACATAATTTTTTTAAACTTTTTTTAGAAGAAAAATATTGGAAGAATTAATATTACCCACAAGTACCTTGACTATCAGAACAAAGTCCAAAAATAAATGTTTAAACACTGCAACAAAATCAAGTACTCAAGAAAAAATTCACAAAGCCTAAAATTAAAAAAAAAATGTTCTAGATGTTCAAAATATTCTAGAATTGTGACTCACAACCAAAAAAATCAACATAAATAGAAATTATAGAATTAAGTGATGATACAAATGAAAATTATTTTCAACGTGCTCAGTATGTTCAAAGACTTAAAAGAAATCATGAGCACAATGAGGAGAGAGATGTAACATATAAAATCAAGACCTCTGCTCATTTGGATAGGCACAAAAACATAATATCCAAAATAAAATTCCATTAGACAGGATTAAAAATAAATTATACACTTGCAGAAATATAAAGGAATTTGAAAATATGACATTTGAACATATGCTGAGGAACTGCAAACAGAAGTCTGAAAAGAAAACATATAAAAAATGCAGTCACCAGAGAGTCATGTCAACTGTTTCAACCTCTGTAATTGTAGAAACCCAAAAGGAGAGGGGGGAAAACACTGAAAAAATAATCCCTAAAGATTTTTGTTGTTTGGGGTTTGTGGTATATTTTGTTTGCTTCTCAAATTTGATGAAAGCTTCAAATGTACAAATTCTTATAAACTGAAACATAGTTAAAATAATAACACACATCTTGTCAGAAACTATATGCACTAAAGACCAATTGAAACATGTTTAAAGTGTTAGGACTGGGAAAATCAATCTGGAGCAAACATTTTTTAAAAAGCATCAATAATTCCATTAAATATAAATTGTCCAAACCCTCCAATTAAAAGGCAAAGATGTTTCAAGTTAATTTTTTTAAGATTCAGCTATATGCTATCTACAAGAGGATAAGAAACCAACTTTAAATATAAACACACATTCAATCGGAAAGTAAAGAAATACACAAATGGACAAAACAAAATTTATGAGAAAGCTATGGTAAGTGCTTCATATAGTGTAAAATATACTTTACAACAAGTCCTACTATTAGCAGGAATAAAGAGGAACATTTCAGCCGGGCGTTGGTGGCACACGCCTTTAATCCCAGCACTCGGGAGGCAGAGCCAGGCAGATCTCTGTGAGTTCGAGGCCAGCCTGGGCTACCAAGTGAGCTCCAGGAAAGGCGCAAAGCTACACAAAAAAAAAAAAAACCCTGTCTCGAAAAAACCAAAAAAAAAAAAAGAGGAACATTTCATTATGAGTAAGAAGCCTGTTTACCTAGATGGTTTTACAACTGACTAAGACAAGTAGGAAATCAACAATGCATCATTTTGCAGCAAGAGCATTTGGGAAATATAGGCAAAGCAAACTGATTTGAGAATACAATCCATTTCAATTTAGAAGAATACGTGATTTGTGATGTTGACAACCACTTTGATATATTCCTTAAAAGATTGTATAGATTTCCAAAATGCCCATGATCACTCTAAATACAACCCAAGGTGAGTCAAGTATTCTGGGGCAGGAAATCATGCTAAAGGAGAGAGATCACAAAGGACTTCCCATAGCATGCTGTAAAGTTAAAACACAGTAAGTAATAGGTGGATCACTGAAGAGAATTAAGCAAGCAGGTCCACAAGCAAACTTCCCCTTAGAACATTAACATTCACCCTAAAGCAATGTTGAGTATTAACTGGAGAACAAACTTCCTCATAAACAAAATAGCTCAGTCTCAACAATATGTGAGAACTGTAAACACTGTGGTAGCAAAGAATCTACTTTTTCCTTTAAAAAAAAATACTTTGAAACCACAAATAGAACAAAAAGTAGATACATCATTTCAATAAGACTGGTTATATAACCATAGTGGAGGGTATTCTCCCAGATGCAGTGATTGTCAAGGTCATTCCAGGTAGACAGTTAACCAGAAGCATGTCACAGACAAACCATTGAGTGATGTTGCCCCGAATAAGGGTTGTTCCCTAAGAGGACAGGTAACAAGTCTTTATCTGTCCCATCAACCAGCTCCCAAATAATGACAGAGAGACTTCTTATTAATTATGAAAACTCAGCCTATACCTTAGGCTTGTACTTAACTAGCTCTTATAACTTAATTAATCTATGCTTTTATTAATCTGTGTTCTACCACATGGCTTTTACTTCTATCTCATTCTGTGTGTATGACTCATTCCCCATGGCTTCTCTTGCGTGCCTCAATTACCTCCTCTTCTTCTCTCTGCCTGGAAGTCCTGCCTCTCTCCTACCTAGCTATTGACCATTCAGCTTTTTATTACACCAATCACAGCAACACATCTTCACACAGTGTACAAATATTCTCCAACATTTCCCCCCTTTTGTCTAAATAAAAGGAAAGGTTTTAACTCTAACATAAAATATATACAATAAGAACAATTATCAAGTAAGGATTACATTCAAAATGTCCAGTCCATTTGTATTTGGTAAATTTAGAGAAAATTTTCTATTATCTATTCTATCTTGATGAATCTAACATTTTATAACTAAATCATTTTTATCATAACTTGTATTACCATCCTAAAAATATCCTTTTTTACCTTAAATCATTTTCTTAAATAAACAACTTAAGCATTTATATCTCTCAATCTTTATAAACTTTACATCTCTTATGTGAAGCTTCTTTTCTGAATTTGGTAACAAGAAAAACTGTAACTATACCTATCTCATCTTTCACCCCATCAGAGACCCAAGAAGGAGTAAACAGGAAGTGCAGAGCAAGCAACTTCCAAAACTATAAAGACAACAAAGACATCTGGCTGCCTTAACAGTCACCCAAGTTTCCTCTGTAGTGTTGGGGCAGCCATCTTCAGTCTACAGGCCTAGAATATCTGACAGATTTTTCATAAAGCAGAAATTTTGAAGGACTATCCTACCTTGTCTTGGCAAAGTTTGCCTGTCACCTTCTTCTGTTTCCTGTTCATCCAATTCGGATAGCATACTGTCAGCTGTCAAGCATCAAGGCAAGGGCAATTTCTTGCCCAGTGGCAAACTTTGCCACAGTGAAATCAAACTCCATATGGAGGTTCTTTGATGACTATCATCCTTTTTTGAAGTAAATTGGTGCTGCCAGGAGGAGATGTATCTCACTGTCATGAACAGCCTTGTGTTATTAAAACATTTTTAAATGCCTTATTCTGTAAGTCTATGAAGTGTTTGAAGACAATCTATTTAAAATGTCTCTTGTTGACCTTGAAAGCATACTTAACATGACTATAAGTTTGATTATTATAGATTACTAATTACTAACCTGTATTTCTTTATTATCCTAAGTAGTTTTCAAGGACTAAAACCTTACATTACATTTTAAAATGAGCCACATAGGTACAATACTTTAAACAGAGTAGAAACATATATGCACTATAACAAAAATAACCTTAAATTTGAATCAGTATGCAAGAGTCCATACCAATGTAAAATATTTGAGACTAGTAGCTGGTTTTTAGTCTAAAAGTATATTCAATAATCTACCCTTTTATCTTATCCTTTCCATACCCACCCCCTTTTCTCTTCAGAAAGAGATCCTTGAATCTAAGCTCCCTTGCTTAGTTTTTTTTTCCTGACGATGACAAATAACAATTTGTAACCAACTCCCCAAATGATAATAAACATCCATAATCCACTGAATGATCAAAATTCACCTACTCCACCTCTTGCAAATGTGGCCATCGTGTTCTCTAGACAGCTTCCTATTGTCTGGGGGTGATGACATCTTTAGGGAACCCTGAAAAAAGTTGGAATAATGGTTAAGTCCTGGGAAAACTAACTGTATTTTTTTTTTTGTTTAGTCTCTATGTGATGGGAAAGTCTAGAGATCATCTGAAGTTTTGGCTAGATAGTCAATAAGGTTGGGCCATCTCAGCTAGTAGCTTTGAAGTTGTTCTGGATGCAAAATTCTGAGTAAACTGCAACAGAGGCATTCTAAGAAGCTGGATCACCTGGGCTATTTGTTTTCATTGGTGACTGGGCCTTTTTTCTGACACAAACTTTAAAGATAACATATATATCTACATTAACACAAGTATGGAATGTGCAGTATACACAAGTCAACTAAAGATGGTTTTTTGTTTATGTTTGAGCAGGTAAAAAGGCAACTGTGAATCTTATAAGTCTGTTTGGAATGGATAACCAAATTGCCATGAGGACTTGGTAGCCAACAAGATTTACCTTGTCTCATCCAGTCCTGGTGCAATCCCCATGTTGAGGAATCAGTGTGTATGTCGTCTGTCCTGCACTCTTTCCTGGATTTTCCCCTCATGTCTACAGCCATGATCCTCAGGAGGGCTCCCCTGGTCACATCTGATCTCTATTAACTTTGAAAAAAATTATAGCTTTTTGTTTCCTGTGGAAACAAAAGCACCTCTCCCCCAACACAACACATTTTCTGACTTCCATTCTGAAGTGAAGACATTCTTAAAATATATAGGTTGGTTTAATTTAGCAGTTTCCATAATCCAGTGTTTCTCAGCAGCTATTGTTTTTTGTTCATTAGCATTTAAAAAATCAAAATTAACAAAACACCATATAAGATCCTAATTCCCTGTGTTGTATATTTCCCATCTTTATGTGGCTTATTTTTTTATATTACTTTACTTTCTCTTTAAAGACTTTATTTTACTGTTGTTTTTTTTTAACTACTTTTGAGTGTCTATGCCAGTTTTCTTTTCTTTATTTAGTACCTAAGCGCTTTTTAAAGCATATTGTACATTTTTAGAGGTTTTCTGTGTCTGGACCAGGCTTTTTGTGTATCTGAAGCATTCTCTGACTGCATCAGTCAAATCTTAAACTGCTAGGCTATCACTGTGTGGCTCCACTTAACATATGGAACACAGGCAGCTGACTCTGCCCCAGTAGGATCCACGGGCAGCAGCAGGATCTGCACCTAAGCCTAACTGTAACATGAAACTTAAAATGTCTTATTAATAAAAACAAACCTGGAGCCAGGTATTGGAGTGAATGCTGAAAGATCAGAGAAGCAGAACAAGCCACAGCTAATCTCACCTCACCAGTTCCTTAGCTGATCTCCTGTTTCCTCAAACTGGAAGCCTCTGTGTCCTCATCCGAATGGATCTCAGCTGAACTGCTGCTCAAAAGCCTAAAAGCTTAACCAGGCTCTAGTTCCTGGGCCTTGAACCTTATATACCTTTCTGCTTCCTGCCATCACTTCATGGAATTAAAGGTGTGTGTCACCATGCCTGGCTGTTTCCAGTGTGGCTTTGAACTCACAGAGATTCAAATGGATCTCTGCCTCCAGAATGCTAAGATTAAAGGTGTGTGTGCCACCATTTTCTGGCCACTATGTTTATCTAGTGGCTGTTCTGTTCTCTGACCCCAGATAAGTTTATTAGGGTGCACAATATTTTGGGGAACAATATCACCACACCTAACCATCCAGCTCTGGGAAGCTGCTGTGTCCACAATGCAGCAGCAGTTTCTACCTAGTCTCCATCTCCAATAGCACATAGGCTGCTCAAATGATCAGCTGTACTTAAGGGGCAGCACCTTTGTACTCTGCAAGCACCCAGCCTGCTTGAGAGACTAAGGTCGCCTGGAAGTCACACTTGACTCCATGTTCAGTTATTTTTTTCTTCAGTTTTTTTTTTTTCAGGCACTATGTGGATTTACATGCTGGACACTGGGCACTATTTGTAAAGAGTCTTTCTCTGGCCTGCCAGGCAGCTCCCAAATAATGACATGGATACTTCTCAATAATTATGAAATATCAGCCTATAGCTTAGGTTTGTTCCTAATTAGCTCTTATAACTTAGATTAACCCATATCTTTATTAATCTACATTCTACCATGTGGCTTTTACCTCTATCCCATTCTGTGTATCTGACTCATTTTATGTCTGGCTGGCTTCTCTTGTGCACTTCAATTATCTCCTCTTCTTCTCTCTGGCCAGAAGTCCCACCTATCTCTCCTTCCTAGCTATTGGGCATTCAGCTTTTTATTATACGAATCACAGCAACACATCTTCTCATGGTGCACAAATATGCAACAACAGGGCCCCCAGTAGTATTTCATTTGCCACAACAGCAAGTTATTTCACTATTCTGAGACCCAAAAGTCGCTAGAGTAAAGGTAAAAAATCACACAAATGTTCCAGGCTCCAGGCAAAGGGTTGGGGGCCAGGCAGGGAGTGAGTGAGACTCTTCCTGTGGAAATACCTGCAGAGATGGTACTCAGGACCAGAGAGAAGAAGACAGAGAAATCCCATGGCCAATCAGAAACTGCCAATAAGCACGAATGCTCAAAAGAATAAATAAAATCAATACAAGAAAAGGAAACAGGAAAACATTCCAAATGTTATCTTACCTCTCTCTGCTTCTAAAAGACAAGGTGGACAGAAAAAACATAGATAAGAAGAATTATTTAGGTAAGATTACTATCTAACTGATAGGTATCTAGCTGTATGCCCTAGTGGGAACTCATGAAAGTTGGGTCAATGGCTGTGGAGCCTGCATGGGACTGGACTAGGCCCTCTGTATGGCAAGACAATTGAGTAGCTTGATCTGTGTGTGGGGCGGGGGGGGGGGTGATGGTAGGATCAGAATCCATACCTGGTGCATGAATGGACTTTTTGGAGCCCACTACCTATGATGGGACACCTTGTGCAGCCTTGAGGCAGGGGGAAGGGCTTGGACTTGCCTCTACTAAATGTCCCTCCCCATTGGAGGCCTTACCTTCTTATGGGCAGAGTGGGGCTTGGATTGGGAGAGGGAGGCTGGGGGTGGGGGGCAGGAGGAACGAAGAGGGGAATCTTTGATTGGTGTGTAAAATGAATGAAAACAATTATAATTAGAATAAAAGTTAATAAAAATATTTTAAAAAAATATGTAGGGGTTTGTTTTCAATACTAGTACTACATCTCAAAAATCAACTTTATATTATGTCATTGGGAAAAACTTAATAAAATTTAAAAACAGGAGTAGTAAATTTGATAACCTCTTTCCAAAAGCAATAAAGCTAAAACCATATCTAGACTAGAAACTGTACCACTTCTTTGTTCAGTATGCAGGAAGAGGGTAGAGTGGTCTGGAGTAAAAACACGGGAAATAACCCATTGACAGAATTCTGCTGTGGTCTTGAGGTCTCCGAGAGAGGTGCGTGTGCTTTGAGAAATCAGTGGATGACAAAGCCATCATTAGCATTCAAAGTAGAAGACCCAAGTACCAGGCACAAGGCCCCATGTTCGATCCCTGCAGGGCAGGGAGAGGAAGGAAGGCTGAAAGGGAAGGAGAAGTGTCTAAGAGCAGGATTTGCGAAAACACTGAGTTCATTTTCCGTCAACTTCAGTTAAAAAAAAAAAATGGCAGCTAAAGATTCGGTGGACGCCATCAGAACAATGAGATGACTCGATCCAGCTAAGTCTCAGAGCAGAGATGGAACAAGAGGAGCATATTTGTGAACAATGCCTAAGTGACATTTTGTGATGTGTGATGAGATAATAGTCTGCAGAGATGCTTTGAAAGAGGAAGCAAGGGGACACAAGAGAGTCTGCCCTTCACAGATTTCCTTTAATGAGTGACCTCTTATTGCATATGTGAATCAAAATGCCACACTATATTTTATAAATATGTATAGTTATAAAGTGGTACATATTTTTTAGTTAATAAATAAATATTTGAGAATATACAAAAGAAAAACATGCAGGGAAAAGCTTTAGGAAAGACTACCCCAAAGCATGTTGCTTCTTTTTGCATTTATTACATTTGTAAATATGGTTTCTGCAGCCACACTTCCTGCTACACTCTAAGTTGCATGAGAGTAGGATCCATGTCTACAGTGCTCACAGCTTTATTTCTCTCCTACCAAGTGCTCATTGAATAGAGTGTGAGCCATCACTATTAACATCAAAAGTAAACAGAAAAATTAATCAATCCATTTGAACTCCCTTTGTTCCAATCTCCGTCTCCTATTCTGCTGCTATGTATAACCTATTTAGCCCCCTTTATATTTCACACTCAGCCTCTCTATTTGGTTAGCTCTTTTCTTTGTTCTGTGAGAAATCTATAAGAGAACGTGGTTTCTGTAAGAAGCATCAAATGTCAATATTACATGACAGTGATAAAAATTAAAGTCTTATATCAAATCATCCCTTATAGAATACTGATATCAATAATAACAGGACAAATAAGGACCTTTTAGGAATTTTCACACTATACCGTACTTAGAAAATAATATTTATAGCATACCATGGAGAACAGAGATACCTATATTATGCATTGGGTCTAAGAAGCCAGTGGAGGACTGGTAGACTCAAATGCACAGATAGATCTGAAAACCACTTGTCGAGCATAGACTAGAAAGTACCCTTTAAGACCTGTCCTCCATTTCCAACCTTACAAGACTTACAGCTACACTTATGAGTACACACTGATACTGTTTATTGTTAGAGTGTAGCATAGAGGGACAGATTGTCAAGGTTTCATTCTGACTGTCAATAGGAAGGTGATCTTCAGAAAGTTACTAAACACCTTGTGTTTCTTAGTTTCTTCACTTATATAATGAAATGTTGACACCCTACTCCATGTGGCTGTCATGGAGATGAAATGACTATGTACCAGGGACTTAGATCAGCATCAGACAGTAAGAAAATATGGTGTTCTTATTACGTCAATTGCTTAAAGGGAAGATCTCATCTTGCAGTGTTCTAGCAGATCTTGGAACACAATGTTTTGCTGTAAGTGTGCATGGTCTCTCATCTTTTACAATGTATGTGGACAAAATTTTATTTGGTATCGTTTACAACTGGGGAAATGCTAGATCGATCATGAAGAAAGTAATGGAAAGAAAATATATAATGAATCAAAAATTCACTGAAATCATCATGCTAATTATGTTTATAAATCTAAAAATACAATTTTATAATGATGTAGAAAGGAAGCTAGTCATTCTCTGCTCAACAAAATTCTGAGTCATAAAGACTTGAAAAATGTTGTGCTTTGATGATGCAGGCATTGCTCAATTACTACTACAACTTTTAATAGGGCTTTTGTCTCTACCACCTCATTCTGAAGTCTATAACTTATAAATTAAATAACTTAAAATTAAACAAAATACCAATAATCTCCATCAAACTCAGATGGTAGCTAATAACCACTCAAGAGTAAATCCAGGTCCTAAAGGAGATTGTGTTTGGAATCTAAAAGAAAAAAAGAAACAAGAAAGCTCTCGGATTAAGATTAATTGTGTAGCTGCATCCTTTGTATAGAATATTTGATACAGGACCAAGGATAGTCCTAAGAATAAATCTAAGTTAAGACAAAAGAATAAACCACCAGCTCAGAGACAGTCGAAGAGTGCAGTGGGCTGAACACATGCCAATAAAGACTAATTTACGACCCTATGCCAAATCCCCTTCAGAACTGTCTTTGTAGAGACAGCTAAGCTCAGGAACCCAACTTCACTTGAATGGTCTGAGCAGAGAGGAATCAACTTGGAAAGCCCACCTATGACCATTATAGAGAATTCTTTGCTAGGTTTTGTTGATGGTGTCATAGGATTAAAGCCCATGGCGTTCATATGAACAGGCTTAAAATATGTTAATTGTTTTTCTGGAGCAAGTATATAACAATCTTTGTAAGGTGATATTTTAGTGCTAATGGGTAAGTTTTAGCCCTGCCCTTATTTAAATGAAGATAAAAGTGTAGGAAATAATAGGGAAGAAAATTTCTTCAAAGAATATTGAGGAGTTATGCAAAAAAAGAAGGACAAAAGTAGTTATGACTTATTGAAAAAGTACATCTATCATGTTGGAGGAGGAAATGAATGAAAGGTAGTTAAAAGAAATTTTAAGGACAAAATCAATAATTTTGGGAGACCATATGTGGGTCACTAAAACCTCATATACAGTCAAACTAATAAGAAGCCAAGAAATCTTGGATCTTTGCCATGACCACAATAGGGTGAGCCAAGAACATCCCAGAGTAAAACCGAGACAGAATTATGCATGCATCTCTCCTAATTCCTAGCTGATGCACTGGCCCAAACTAATTACAACGTAATGAAAAAAATTCACTTGCAGATGAATAACCTTCCTTACCCCCAACCTCAAATTTTCTCCCTCTGCAGTCCTTCCTAGCTCAGAAAAAAATAGCTGTCCCATTCTTCTCACAGATGTTCAGGCCAAATGCATGCAGTCAAACTCTGCTCCTCCCATTCCTTTACACTCAGCATCCAATTGCACTTCAAACCACATCCATAGCCCCACCTCCTCTTGTTGCTTCCTCTGGAAACCTGGTCTGTACCATTTCCCAACACCTACATCTTACAAACACATCTTTCTGCTCCATTTCTCCCATCCCTGCCATCGTCCCAATCTGCTCTCAACACAGTAGGCAAAGTCGTGCTACTAACATTTAAAGCAGAACTGTTCTTCTAGCCAAAATCCTATAAGGTTCACTTTGCTTCACTAAAATGTGTGTGTGTGTGTGTGTGTGTGTGTGTGTGTGTGTGTGTGTGTGTATGTGTTTAGGGTCTCACTTTTTAGGTTAGCCTAAAAATTGCTTTGTAGACTAGGCTGGCCTAAAACTCAAAGATATCCTCCTCCCTCTGCCTCCCAAGCACTGGGATTTAAGGCGCGTGCCACCATGTACAGCTGCCAAATTCTGGCAATGACCTGGCTGGCCCTTCCCAGTGTTCCACCAATGTACTGTTGCCTCTGTTCCCACCACTTCCTGTTGGACTCAGTCTTTACCCTCACAGTGGCTTCTTTCTCCATTTACACAGAGGGTGGTCTCATAGGTCAACTCTCCCAGTTCTCGTCATCCCAGTCACCCATGCTTTCATTTCTTTCTTCTTCACAATGTTTGTTAATCTCTAACAGAAAGTTGTTTTTCATCTAACTGTCCTTTGTGGTGGTAATCTAATTGTACTGAATTATTATTTTGATTGTATGTTAATAAATAAAGTTGTCTGGGGGTCAGAGCTATTAGAGCCATAGCAAGAGTGTGGCGGTGGTGGCACACGCCTTTAATCCCATAGATATCTGTGTGTTCAGGGTCAGAGCTATTAGAGCCACAGCAAGAGTGTGGCGGTGGTGGCACACGCCTTTAATCCCATAAGATCTCTGTGTGTTCAGGGATATAGCCAGCATTGGAGACATATGCCTTTAAGACCTAGGGGGCTGTACATTCAGACAGTGACAAGGCAGTCATGTGTTTGGGTTTACAACCAATGAGAAGGCAGAACAACATACTATAAAAAAAAACGAACCGACAGGAAGTAGGTCTCTTTTCGCGAAGCTGGGACAGCAGAAGGAAGGGTGAGATTTTAGCTCTGAGCTCTGACCTCTCGGCTTTCTCCTTTACATTGTTTCTGTGTTTCTTATTTAATAAGACGGTTAGTTACATCAATATCTGGCGCCCAACGTGACAAGAATCCATTAAAAACTGCTTGGCTTGGCGGCAGGTCCGCTTTCCCACAAGGGCGGCAGGCGGCCGGCGGCACACGGCGGCCGGCGGCGATCGGCTTCTTAGTCCGAGCAGCGGCTTCTGAGCCTGGGTCTAGTTCTGCTTGACCTCAGGCTGGACTATCGGTGAGCTGCTTGCTTAAATCCTGCTCACTTAAAGCCGGTGCTACAAACAACTCAGAGTTGCCCTGCCGAACAGGGCCCTGCCTGTAAAGCCAACGCACGTGGTCGGAGCTTAAGGAAGCCAGACCCAAGCCTTGACTCGCACAAGAGGGAACACGTGGCTGCATTTAAACTTTAGCCAGCTACGCTTTCTTGTTCGCTTTCTTGTTCTCTCTCTCTCTCTCTCTCTCTCTCTCTCTCTCTCTCTCTCTCTTTGGATTTACACCTGGGACACTAGGTGGCTGCTTTGAAAATCCCCTCGGATTTCTACTGTTCTACGCAGATTTGGTAAGTCATAACATATCAGATATTTTAAAGGAAACTATCTAAAAGAGAATTTTTTTCCACATTAAAAAACAAATGGGTTTTATGTGTACATTGGAAGAAAATTGGTTTTTGTTCGAAATTTTAGGCAGTCTGGCAATGGAACAACTATATAATATTAGTATTGGTGGAATTATGCACCTTATCACTATAATAATCCACATTTTAATATTTAAAAAGATAGTCAATTTAAGTGCCAGGATAACAGCTTTAGAAGAACTTGTTAAACCTGTAAAAATTCAGACAGAAGAAATTAACAGTGAAGTTGTTTCAAGTCGGGATCATAAGGTTGCAGAAAGAAAGCCTGTTTTCACACAGTCACCCTTAATTTATCCTGTAACCGTACAGCAGATGCCTGATCAAATGGCTACACAAAATAATTGGGCTCCAATTGAAATGTTGGATTTAAAAAGGTTTAATGAGGCAATAGTATCTTATGGCATGCATTCCCCATATGTAAAGCAAATGTTAAACTCTTGGTCAACATATAATAGGATAGTACCACAGGACTGGCGGGACCTTGCACAAGGTGTTCTGGAACCCAGCCAGAGACTTCAATTTCTGACTTGGTTTAAGGAGGAGGCTAAAAACATAGAAAAACAATGGAGGGATAAAGGAATACAAGTTTGCCAGGATCAGCTTATGGGCGAAGGCCAATATGCTTCAGCACAAACACAATGTTTATATGGTGTCCAAACCCTAATTTTATGTCGAACGGCAGCCTTGAATGCATGGGACAAAGTTGAGGAACCAGGAAAAAAATCTGAGTCATTTACAAAGGTGAAACAAGGCCCAAAAGAGTCTTTTACAGATTTTTTACAAAGACTGGCTTCAGCAGTAAAGAGAATGGTCTCGGATTCAGAAGCTGGTAAGGCAATAATTGAATCTTTGGCCTTTGAGAATGCGAATGCAGCATGCAAAAGAATAATCAGGCCATTAAGGGCAAGATCTGCACCTATGGAAGATTGGATTAGAGAAACAATTAATGTTGAAGCTGATGAGCATGATGGTACATGGGTAGGAGAAGTAATTTCAAAAAGTTTGAGGAGTGTTAGATGTTTTGGATGTGGAAAGCAAGGACATTTGAAAAGGGACTGTATACAGGTCATTCCCAGAAACAATGTTTCTTCAAGGAACAATGGCAAAAGAATGCCCCTTCCTTCTGGAGTATGCAGAAGGTGTGGTAAGGGAAAACACTGGACCAACGAATGTAGATCAACAAAGGACAGACAGGGTAATCCTTTGCCTCAGTCTTCGGGAAACTCCCAGAGGGGCCTCGCGCAGGCCCCCAGTGCAAATCCAGTTCAAACCTTTCCTGCAGCCATAGAGGAAATGCCTGCTCTGGAGAGCGATTAAATAACCAAATGCCTATTGGAATAAATCATGCTGGTCAGGATGATGAAACAGAGAGAATAGAAAATTCAGGAGAAAACATAAAGAAAATTTTTTGGCAAACTTCTATTAATGAACAAAGACCAAAATTAACAATAAAAATAAATGGTGTTTTGTTGTCTGGTCTGGTAGACACAGGTGCGGACGTTACCATAATTGCACCAGAATTTTGGCATCCAACTTGGCCTCTTCAGGAGGTAAACGTTCAACTGTTAGGAATTGGGACATTATCTCAGGTGAAACAGAGTGCAAGATGGCTCGAATGTATAGGTCCAGAAGGACAGAGAGGAAAATTAAAACCATATGTGGCTAACATAACTATGAACCTGTGGGGTCGAGACTTGTTGCAACAATGGAATACTCAGATTAACATCCCTCCAATCTCAGAAACAAATCATAAACTAGCACATGTTACTGAGAGAAATATTAGAAGATATTGTTCTAATGAGTGGTCACCAGCCATCCATATTATACAAGAACAGGGCACAATAACTGATGATCTTCCAAAGACACCAACAGCTCTACCTTTAAAATGGTTAGCAGACAAGCCTGTATGGGTCCAGCAATGGCCTTTAACAACAGAGAAACTCCAGGCTTTAGAAGAGCTGGTAGAAGAACAGTTAAATGCTCAGCATATTGAAGAATCAACCAGCCCTTGGAATTCTCCTGTATTTGTTATTAAAAAGAAATCTGGTAAATGGAGAATGGTAACAGACCTTAGAGCAATTAACAAAGTAATTCAGCCAATGGGCTCTCTACAATCTGGGATGCCTTTGCCTACTCTGTTACCAAAAGGATGGCCTCTCATAGTTATTGATTTAAAAGACTGTTTCTTTTCAGTACCCTTACAAGAAAAAGACAAAGAAAGATTTGCTTTTACAGTGCCTACTTATAATAATTCTCAACTGGTTAAAAGATTTCAATGGAGGGTCCTCCCACAGGGAATGTTGAATAGCCCAACTCTGTGCCAATATTTTGTACAACAGCCATTGGAAGTGATACGTAAAAAATTTCCTAAATCTATAATTTATCATTATATGGATGATATTTTACTAGCTGACTCAAATGCAGATACTTTAGAAATAATATTTGAAGAAGTAAAGAAAATTTTGCCTTGCTGGGGATTACAAATTGCTCCTGAAAAGATACAAAGAGGAGATTCTATTAATTATTTAGGATATAAAATAGAGCTACAAAAAATTAGACCCCAAAAGGTGCAAATTCGGAGAGATAGACTACAGACTCTTAATGACTTTCAAAGATTATTTGGAGATATTTCTCATCTACGAACTATTGTTGGGGTAAAAAATGATGAACTGACTAATTTGTTCAGAACCTTAGAAGGTGACAAGGACTTAAATAGTCCAAGAGAATTATCACCTGAAGCTGAGAAAGAATTGGCCTTGGTAGAAAAGAAAGTGCATGAAGGACACGTGGATCATATTGATCCAAAGCTGGATTGCATTTTGGTTATTTTACCTTCTAGGCGTTCTCCTACTGGAATATTAATGCAGAGGGAAGATATTATATTGGAATGGATATTTTTACCAAATAAACCAAATAAAAAATTAAAAACTTATGTGGAAAAAATCTCTGACTTGATTTACAAAGGAAAACTGAGACTTCGTCAATTAGCAGGCATAGACCCAGCAGAAATTGTCGTACCATTAACTAAGGAGGACATTGAAAAATTATGGACAGAAAGTGAACCATGGCAAAGAGCTTGCAGTAATTTTTTGGGAGAAATTAACAGCAAATATCCCAAAAGCAACAGAATTGATCTTATAAAGAGAGCTGAATGGATCTTGCCTCAAATTGTACAGCAAAAACCCATATCTGGAGTTCGTACATTTTATACAGATGCCAACAAAGAAGGAAAGGCAGGTTACAAATCAGAAAATTTAAGTAAAGTGGTTCAAAGTCCGTATAATTCAGTTCAAAAATCAGAATTGTATGCTATTCTGTTGGTATTAATGGATTTTTCAGAACCTCTCAACATAGTAACTGACTCTCAGTATGCTGAAAGAGTGGTGTTACATATTGAGACTGCAGAATTTATCCCTGATGCTTCAGAATTAACTTCACTATTTATTCAATTACAAGATACAATCAGGAAAAGGAATCATCCTTTATATATAACTCACATTCGATCCCATACTGGTCTGCCAGGCCCTCTAGCACAAGGCAATGATGAGATTGATAAATTATTGATAGGAAATGTGCTGGAGGCCTCAGAATTTCATAAAAAACATCACGTCAATAGCAAAGGTTTAAAAAAGGATTTTTCCATAACCTGGCAACAAGCCAAAGAAATAGTAAAGAAATGTCCTACTTGTTCCTTCTACAATCAAATGCCATTACCAGCAGGATGTAACCCAAAGGGTACTCAGAGAAATGAAATCTGGCAGATGGACGTGTTTCACTTTGCAGAATTTGGAAAACTGAAATATGTACACCACACTATTGATACTTATTCAGGATTTCAATGGGCAACTGCTTTGAGTTCTGAAAAAGCTGATTCTGTAATCACTCATTTGCTGGAAGTTATGGCCATCATGGGTATACCTGCACAAATCAAAACTGACAATGCTCCATCATATGTCTCTGTTAAAATGAAACAGTTTTTTGCTTATTACAATATAAAGCATATTACAGGCATACCACATAATCCTACAGGTCAAGCAGTTATAGAAAGATCAAACAGAACTCTAAAGGATATGCTAAACAAACAGAAATGGGTAACAAAAACCCCCAGAAATAGACTGCATAATGCTCTTCTAACTTTGAATTTTCTGAATGCCAATGAGAAAGGAACAACAGCTGCAGAGAGACATTGGATAATAGAAAAAACTACAGAATTAAATCAGCCTATATACTTTAAGGATGTGCTGACCTCAGAATGGAAACCAGGGTATGTATTACATTGGGGACGAGGTTTTGCTTTTGTTTCTACAGGAGAAGATAAGCTGTGGGTACCATCAAAATTGATAAAGGTTCGATTTGAACAAGAGAGACCTCTTAATTGAGGAGGTGATAGTTCATCAACCAGCATGAACATCCAATTTAAACTAACTTGTATCAATAACACATGCCTTTTCATTTAATCAGATAATAACTTGTCAAAAGGAAACATCCCCAAAATTAGTCTTGGGGAAAGGTTTTTGTTTTTGTCTTTTAGGAGAATGAAGGTTAAGGAATCTGAAGAACACTGGACAAATGAGACAACTGAAGAAAAGTGACAAATCATCTATCCCAAGAAACAGAGTGAAATGGTGTATGGGTATATATTATCTAAAAAATTTTTTATGTCTTCCTAAATGTTTGTTTCTGCTTTTCTCTAAAGATTTAACACTATTGGTTTTCTAATAGTCCCAGTTCAATTAAAATTTAAAGCTGACTTTGGAGTTGGAGAATGGCTCTCTCCTTCTTTAAAATCAAGCATGTTGTTAAAAGGAAAATGCAAACTCCCTGTATCATGCCAGAATAAGAGCCATCTTCTGCTATGGTACAGGACAAAAGCAAAATTAATTAAGGGACTATTCTATTACTAATCTCAACTCTTTTGATTCTATTCTGATTCTTTAAACTTTTCTCAAAGTATAAATTTTATATCAAAATTTACAAGATTAATATATATATATATTTATATATATATATTTTAAACTTTGTTAAGATATGAATGGTCATATAGAGTACTAACTAATTCTAGAAAAAAGGCTAGCTGCATATATATGTTTTTGTTTTCGAGTCTCTTATCAGTTTTCTGCAGGAAATCATGGCCAGGCCTAACATCAACTGAAGTCTCCAGAAAGAAGATGGGGCCCCACAACAACAACAATTCCACGTGGACAATAATAATATCATTAAGCTGACAAACATCATCCATAGATCAGCTTTGAACTACAAGGTGCTCAGAGCAAATTTGAGATGACTAGCTGAGATGATCCAGTCTCAAAGACTACTTGAATAAGGACTTGAGATAAACCCTGAACTTTGGCATTATACACAGACTGGATAATGAAGGATATAGTTACCTCTCCTAGAATTTGACAATTAACCTAAAATTTTTCTTTCAGGATAAAGAAAACTTCGCCCATACCCAGCAGGAAGCAATTTTAAGAATACGACGCCCACATTCCCAAAGAGGTGGTGTGGGGCGGGTGGTTTTTTGGTCTTTTTAATGGGTTTTGGGTCTGGGATAATTTTCAGTATTTAGGGGGGTTGGTTACAAGTTATTGTCAAGGGTTAGGAAAAAGGCTAAGCAAAGGAGATTAGATTTAAGGTTCTTGTTTAAAAAAAAAAAAGAAAGAAAGAAAAGAAAAAGACAATTACTAGTTTTAAATACTTTACATTGGATTGAATTGTTTTATATTGTATACAAATTTGAAACTGATATGGTTAGAAAATGCTATATGTATATTTCTAATTGTATTTATTCCATCCATTTAACAATGTAATGAAAATTTCTGATCCTTGAATATTATTATTATCAACTATTAGGATATAAAGAAATGAAAGCTAGTAGTTAGACATTATCATAGAACTTGTAGTCATATTAGATATGTTTTAAAAAATTGAGCAGAGATGTTTTAGACAGGTCATCTTCAAACCCTTCAGAGATCTACAGAATATGGCATTTAAAATGTTTTAATAACTTAGAAAATTTTTCTTTTTTGAGACATGTCGGCTCCTGGCAGTACCAATCTACTTTAGAGAAAATATGGGCATTGAAGAAACTGCATATGGAGTCAACTTTCATTCTGGCAAAAGTTAGCCACTGGACAACAAAGTATCCTCGAATCAACAGGACAAAATGGACAGACAGATCACGAAACAAGGGATTACTGATTCTTACCAAAACAAGTGTGGTTATGGCTTTATCAAAAGGCATCTTCTGAGGCCAGGACAATATGGCCCCATCCCTGAAGTGGCCTTCGCATCCGGAAAAGGTACAGTGCCCTTTTCTTCGAAGGCAGCTTAACAGGCAGAGGGCCGATGGATTCTGTTGTACAATGGAACAGCAGCTGAAAGCTCATGCCTCTCAAAAGTAGACTGGCATTTAATAGAGGGATGTGGAGAAGAAGGGGATGCTGAGATGAAGCCATATATACACAGCCAAGAAGAATGGACAGCTGAATTAAAAAACTGTCAACAATTTCCAGAATTTAAAATCCTGAATCATGACAGGACACTAGTGGAATTCAGGTGTTTCTGGTACGTGGACTGCTCTCACCCAATGTGAGGTTGAACTGTTGACCTTGTGTACATCCTACTTCACAAATGAGTCTGTCAGATACACTAAGCCTATAGGCTGAAGATGATGCCCCAACACTGCGGAGAAACCTCAGGTGACTGCCCAGGCAGCTGGCTGTTTCTGTCAACTCACAAAATTTTTTGGAAGTTGCTTGCATGCACTTCCTGTTTTTATTTTTGTTAGCTAATATTATTCCCTTCTTGGGTCTCTGAGGGAGTTGAAGATTAGTTAGTTATGGTTGAAGATTAGTTAGTTATAGTTGAAAATTAATTAGGATAGAAAGTGCGTTAGATACATCTTGGATTTACCAAAATAGGATAGATAATGGAATTGTTTTCTCTGATTTGTCAAATACCTGTTTAGGTATTTATTACTTGTATATATTGTATATAGTTATTGTACTTTTGTATATAGTTTTTCTTTTGTTAGTTATAACCTTTTGCTTTCTTTTTCTTTTTATTAAAATAGAAAAGGGGAAATGTGGTGGTAATCTAATTGTACTGAATTATTATTTTGATTGTATGTTAATAAATAAAGTTGTCTGAGTGTCAGAGCTATTAGAGCCATAGCAAGAGTGTGGCGGTGGTGGCACACGCCTTTAATCCCATAAGATCTCTGTGTGTTCAGGGATATAGCCAGCATTGGAGACATATGCCTTTAAGACCTAGGGGGCTGTACATTCAGACAGTGATGAGGCAGTCATGTGTTTGGGTTTACAACCAATGAGAAGGCAGAACAACATACTATAAAAAAACGAACCGACAGGAAGTAGGTCTCTTTTCGCGAAGCTGGGACAGCAGGAGGAAGGGTGAGATTTTAGCTCTGAGCTCTGACCTCTCGGCTTTCTCCTTTACATTGTTTCTGTGTTTCTTATTTAATAAGATGGTTAGTTACATCTATAGTCCTTTCCTTAAAACACAAGTGGCATGTGTCTTTTTGTCATTCATTTACTGGCCTAACCCAAGCAAAATGCTTTAAATGTTATCATATAGATACAATGTTCAAAATATTTGTTAAAGGAAAAAAATGATCAGTAATAACATGCCAGGCAATGTACGGAGCAGTAATTTTTCACTCACAGTTACTGTATGAAAATAAACTGGGTGGTACTGGCAAACTAAGGAGATGGGAACGGACATGGTATTAATTCAACAAAAGTATACCTGTTATGGATAAACTAACAGAGCGGAAAATCAATGTGAGTAGCTTCAACTGCTAAAAACACAGATAGGCATTACATACTAGAGACATGTATTTCTGAACATCAGAAAGTATAATACAGCAGAAGAATCTCTTTCTATTCCCTGTGAAGGAATTCAAGTCACTCAATACCTGGAAAATTCAAAAGCTAGGCCTTGGAGAAAAACACATAGCAGAGATACTCTGCCTCTTTAGACCTGTAGGTACCCTAGTTCCAGCCTCTACTCCAATAAGAGTTTGCAGATAAAATGACAAGGAGATCGAGCAACTTCCCCAACAGGACAGGCTTTAAGGGCCCAAGACATGGCATTGCTTCTCAAAAAGATGGAGGTAGTAGTAGGTGATGTATGTCAAAAAACTGTCTAAGTCTTTAGCACCACCCAGTAGTGTCAGAAGCCAGAGATAGGAGAATATATGGGAATTCAAAAGGTTTTGACTCTGGTGGGTGGGACAGGTACATCAATTCAAAGGGCACAATACAAATGTGACTTCATCAGAGGAGTTTAGAGTACTTTAAACTTCTCCCTAAAAAATGCATGATGACGCTCATCCATAGTGAAACTGGAGCTGCTTTCACTTGCTGGCATTTTACTCAGACATTATTATGTTTTTTAATTCTATTCAAAGTCTCCGGCGAGTGATCTAAGTGTGCCTAAATGGGTATCAAGACAAAAACAGGGACTGGATTTCTGTTCTTCATTCATTATTGTAGAGATTCACCACTGAATGAAAACAATGAAATAAAAGCAAAAGGACATGACTCCTCCTAGGTATGGTGAAGAAGAAAGTTTATTGTAGGTAAAAGGGAGAGCATAGTCAGAGGCAGGGACATCTGGGAGAGTCCAGAGTGGACACGACCCTGAGCCGTGTGAGGAGAGGGGGGAGGGGAAGGGAGAGGGGAGATGGGGGACCAGGTGCAGCAGCCAAGAGGGCAAAAGGGAGAAAAAGGTGGGAGGGAAGTAGCCAAAATGACTGAATTACACAGGGAAGAACCTCTAGGGAGAAGGGCAGCCCAGTCCCGGGCTGGAGAATTCAGGGTGGAAGGTTGGGTGTGCCAGCCATACCCTGTAAGAGTTCAGGACTGAGGGATGCTGGGAGAACCTGGCAGCCAGGTCAGCTTTGATATCTTAAGTAGATACCTTAGCCATTTGTCCCAGGGTTTCAAACCTAAAAAGTGCTACTCAGCTCAAGAAGACATGTAAAGAAATCAGAGGGTAGAGTAGGGTCAGGAATCTTTTACAAATGACGTAATCTCACCTGTTACAAGTTTCATTTAAAAAAAAAAAATCATGAACCTAAGGGCAATGTTAAGATATCAGGGAGGAAAAACACATCCTTAACTGTAGCAGGAATCTTAGAGTCTTATTAATAAAATCAAGCCTGAGGCCAGTTATTGGGGTGAACACTGGAAAATCAAAGAGCCAGAACAAGCCACAGCTACCTCACCTCGCCGGATCCTCAGCTGGTCTTGTTTCCTCAGACTGGAGGCTTCTGAGTCCTCATCCAGAACAGGTCTCAGCTGAATTGCTGCTCAAAAGCCTGAATGCCTAACCAGCCAAATGCTTCTAGTTTCTGGTCCTCACGCCTTATATACCTTTTTGCTTTCTACCACCACTCCCTGGAATTAAAGGCTTGCTTTCTGGGATTAAAGGCATTATGAGTCACCATGCCTATCTGTATCCTTGAACACATGGATTTCTGCCTCTGGAATGCTAGGATTAAAGGCATGTGCTACCACTGCCTATCCTTCATGTTTAATATTGTGGCTGTTCTGTCTCTGACCCCAGATAAGTTTATTAGCATGCATAATATTGGGGGGAATACAATACCACACTTCATGTTTACACATGAAGAAATTTTGCTAGACTTATGAGCATAATGTCTTTCAAATTGAATATGGAAATAAGATGAACTAAAATTGTCCCCATCTATTAGGATCTGTGCCTGCAAATCAGGAATATCTGGTCTACCTTCTCTAGCATGGTGAGAAAGAATCTGGTACATGACAGGAGCATCTGAAGACAGCTCAACCGCTAAGGTAGTTACAAAGTCCCTTTGCCCATTGCTCCATGTGAATTAGATATTCTGTATTAAAGGTATATTTATATTTAAATCTATCTCTCAGCTGCTCATCAATTTAATAGGAAGAATACATTATAGTTACAGCATCCAATGATGTTGACAAAATAAATATAATAGCTGCTCCAGTGCTTCTCTATGACCCCCACCCTGGCCCCTGTATGTGAGACACTTAAATGTAACTGGGTGCTCAACATGACTACTCATGTCCCTGGCAGGTGTCCTATATCCAGAATGTTCCAAACCTAACTTCTAAACTTTTAACTTGTTTCTCTCTGTCTCCTCTCTCTTAGTCAGTGGTCATTCCATTCTTCCAGGTATTCAGGCAATAATGAGAGTTCCGAGTTCCCTCAATTTCTCTCACACAGCCAATTCAACAGGAAATATTCTCAGCTCTGGCTCTATACTATCCAGATGGAACACACCTGCATGATGTCTTCAACATGTACCAGCCTCCACTGACATTACTCACAGAAGAGACACCACAGAGCCCTCCAACATTACTGCAGTAAGCCTCAGCAGTGGATTGAACAGGACAGTCCCCAAATTCACATCCACTACCCACTCAATGTACATTCATTTGAGAATAGTCCATAGATGTAATTAACTGCGATCTGGTCGTACCTGATTTGGGTGGTTCATAACCCAAGGGCTAGCATCCTCTAAGCAAAGGAACCAGAGAAGTACAGATATTGGTACAGGGAAACGCCACATGGTATTGGAAGCAGGATGAAGCAAGACATCTGCAGGCCAGGGATGCCAAGGCTTGGGAGGAGTCAGCAGAAGCTGAGGAGCGGCAGCAAAGCACCCTCCCAGAAGCTCTCAGGAAACCCGGCCCTGTTGACACTTTGATTTCAGACCTCGAGTCTCTACTGTGCTGAGAGAATAAATCTCTGTTGTTTCCAGCCAATCTGTGGTTCCTTGTCACAACAGTCCTAGGAAGTCGCTCTGCTTTCACCCTTTGCCACCATAGCAGTTTCACTCGGCATCCAGTGTGGCCTTTGATGTGTTGCCTCCTGTCACTGTCCAAGTCATCCCCTAATGGCTTTCATTTTCACTTGATAAAAACAAGGACTCACTGTGCTTCCTGGTCACCAGGGACCTCGCTCCCTCTTCCATTTTCCCTCTATCCAGTGATCTCACCCCAGTCTTTCTGCTCATCCTCAAATATACCAGCTGTGACCCCAGCCCAGAGACTTTGTTCTAGCTGTACCTCCAACTGGCCCATGCTTCTCTAACCTCTGCCTGAACTTTGACCCCCTACAAGATGCCTAGTATCCCCCTGAATACTACAGCTTTCCCTCCCCCCAACTCCTTCACCAGTGCTTCTTTTCCTCTTTATACTTGTGATGTCGGATGCTGTGTGTGCTAAACTTACTAAAATGTTTAATTGTTCTCACCTTCTTTATCCTCCTAGAAAGTAATCTCTTCACAGGAAGGAATTTCTCTTCTCTTGGTCACTGTTGTCAGCCACACTCAGGACTCATCAAAAGATATATCGTGAAAGTTGTGTGTATAATTGTAAACTTCCTAATAGTCATGCTACAGAGACAAAAAAAAATGAAGCAACTGAAATTGATTTTAATGATATGTTTGGTTTAAATCAGGAGATATGAAATATTTATCATTTAATGCATAATCACAAAGTAAATATTAATATAATATTTCAACTTTGTCACATCTGTACAATCTATTATGTGCTTTGCATTAACAGCACATGACAACTCAAGCCAGTCCTATTTCAAGGACTCTTGGGCACATACATGTGCTCTGAGTGGCTTTCCTGCCCGAGAACGCAAGCCTGGGACACGTGCTAAGCACAGGTGATATTAAATAGATATTACTAAATTAATAAATGTTTGAACAAAGTGTCATTTTTGGTTCCACTGCTACACAGAGCAAAACCTTCAATGGAGCAGGAAAAGGGAGTTCAAAAGAGGACTAGGGCTAGACAAACGGACAGAAAAGAAAAACCACACAATAAGATTCCTGTCAGGAGCCTGGGAGATAACTGAATTGGTAAAGTGCTTGCCTGGGAAGTGCAAGGACCTAACCTGAATCTCTAAAGCCCAGGTTAAAAAACAAAACAAACTGGACATGGTGGTGCATCCTTGTTAACACCAGCTCTAGGGATAAAATGACAGGTACAAATCCTTAGGACCCATTAGCAGCCAGCCTAGCCTACCATGGAAAGTTCCAGGCCAGTAAGAGAACCTGTGTCAAAAGACAGCATCTGAGAAACAACATATCAGGTTTACCTCTGGCTTCATGCAAGCATAAACATGTACAGTTGCATATACACACTTGTATACACACACACACACACACACACACACACACACACACACACGCACACACACACTCCTGCCATAGCTATCTTATAAGAAAGCCTAGACATCAGCTTGCACAGAACAATTGGGCAAATTTCTTGAACACCGTCTCCTTGGATGGACAGACCAGACACAATATGACAGTGGTGGTTTGGAATTCAATAATGTCCTTCATAGATGTTCTAGTCAAAGAACAACCCAATTCTTGTCCTAAAATTTCTTGTTGAGTCTGAGGTTGACTCCAACAAATGTACACTCTTGCACACAAGGAGAGGCTTTGCCAACAGAGACTGCAGCCCAGCTGTTGGGCAGGTCCTTTTGCTTTACAACTTTCTTATGTTTAAAAAAAAAGGAAAAAAACAAACCAAACAAAACAAAACACATGGGTTTGTCTGGCAGATGCTAAAGGACAGCTTCTGATCTTGGACCTCAAATGCACTGGTGTAAATTAAAACATGAAAGGTAGTCCGAGTCTTTACAGCCTCCTTTGCCACCATGCTGGCCCCCTGCGTCCAGGGATGGCCACTTCAGAGTTTCCCAATGCTGGCATGTTTACTTAGTGCCGGGAACGTGATTGCGTAAATTAAGAGTTCTGACACAAACACCCCATTAGCTCACTCTAAATCGCAGGCTCACTAATCTCTCATAATTTACTGTGCATGAATGCTATAGCGCTTCTTGAAGTGCCAAAATAAACTGTCAACAGCTTCAAAATATAGCAGCCCATTAATCTGCTCAGAGCAAGGCTCCAGATCTTCCTTTCATTAACAGTATGAATGAAAAAGCCTCTTCGCTTCTTATATATTCATACCAAGACCTTACCTCTCCCTCCAACTGCTTGTCCAATCTGCTTCTGCTTTCAAAATGACATTGGGGCCACAACTTGTCACTTAACCATGTCCAGCAATTTCTGCCTTGACACATCCTTCATAGAAAGTATTTTGAAGAAATTTCTTATGTTTAAAATTGCAGACCTCTCTTTTGAATAATGCCCTTATGAAACTAGATTAAGACTACAGTAGAGAAACAACTTACTCAAACGATAAGCATTAACCCATGAACAGGCTTGGCAAGTGACTTACTGAAACTAAGAATTGTGTTTGCATGGCTTCATTTCTAGCCTATGGGCAATGAAGATCTGTGTATCTCAGAGCTATTACCAGCCCCTCTCTTCTCCCCTCCTAAACTTCCCTTTGGACAAAAGATTTGAAAATATAGCATACTAAACTATACCAGAAAGTTCACATCTCAGTGTGGAACTCCACTCCAAGTGCTGCAGGAGTCCAAGGCAACCAGGGAAGATCCCTGCAAACAAATGCTTCAGACACCAGGGAGCTGCCAAGGTTCCAGAGTGGTGGTGTGTTGAAAATGATCTCCATTTTCCTTTACTTTCTAGATTTTCCTGGAGTCAGACTTAAGGTTCATCATCAAGACATGTGCAATTTTTATCAGTTAGAAGATGGGATTAGAGGGTGAGTGGAAGTATAGGTGGGACAAGGAGAGAGGAGAATGCTGGGAAGTGGAAGGCTGAGGCAGAGAGACGCTGCTAGCCGCCACCATGAGACGATGTTAAGATACTGGTAAGCCATGAGCCACGTGGCAACTTATAGATTAATAGGAATGGGTTAATTTAAGATATAAGAACAGCTAGCTAGAAGCCTGCCATGGCCATACAGTTTATAAGTAATTTAAGTCTCTGTGTGTTTACTTGGTTGGGTCCGAGCAGCTGCGGGACTGGCAGGTGAGAGAGATTTGTTCTAACTGTGGGCCAGGCAGGAAAACTCTAGCTACAGGTGGGTCATCTGATTTGGGGGAAATTTTCCTTTGAAATGATGGCATAACCCAAGCCACCTTCTGTTGAAATAAAATTTACCTACAGTACGGCAGGGTGAGATGGAAGCCACGCAAACTTTGACACATTTTGAACATAACCATTTTATAGTTAACTTTACATTTTATTCTATGTCTCTTAAAAATGCTTTTGCCAGAATGAAGATAAAGCTCAATGGGAGAGTCTTCGCCTAATGTGAGGCCTCAAGTTCAGTCTGAGTCATTAAAAAGTGCTTCCTCTATACTCACTGTTTCCCTTGCAGACTACCATGGAAAATGGAAATGATTTTCTATACATTTTTAACATCTATATGCTGTTTATAGTCTGAATAGTTGTACTTGACTAAAAAAAAAATTTCTAAAAAGAAGTAGCTTGCTAATATCATTCCAATAATGGAAAGTTCTCTTATGGGCTGTTGCCTAGAGGCAGATATACCATGAGGGTTAAAAAAAATAACCTCATAGCAAAGAGGATGTTTTGCAAATTTTAAAAATCACTGCTCAATCTAACTTGTATCTCTCTATATATTTCATGAAATAAATTTTAAGCTATAATATTACATTCTTGGCTTGGGATTTTACTGCTCTCCCTCTAGAAATAAAGTATTTCTCAGAGTATCTATTATTCGTTAATAAGAACATATGCGTATATATGGGCATATATATATATATATATATATATATATATATATATATATATATATATATGCATGTGCACACATTCGTGCATTCAGCCGCAGATGCCAAGATCACAACAAATTCTTCCCTTGCTCTCTTTGGCACTCATGCTCCATCCTTACTTGTCTCTCATCTCCTCACTGTGCAGATTGTCAGAACCTGTAAGCCTCTAGCAGTATCCACCACTTTCTCGCAGATTTTGCATCATAATTCCTAAGATCCAATCCAGAATTAAGGAACCTGTAAAGTTACTGATTGTTTTTATGTCTTGCCAGTGGATGAGGAGTAAAATGTGTAAAGGCTATGATAACTATACCAGGAAAGTTTACTCCATGGAACTAGCAAACTGTTGGAACTATGAAAGTTTTGATTAGTTTCACCTCCGTGTGTGTGTGTGTGTGTGTGTGTGTGTGTGTGTGTGTGTGTGTGTGTGTGCCTTGCCATGTAGCTCTCACTGGTCTGAAACTCTCTCAAACTTGAACTTGCAATGATCTCCTGCCTCTGCTCCATATTCCCACTACTGATATTACAGGCATGCATCACCACAGCTAACAATGTGTTTGAGCCGTGGTGGCGCACGCCTTTAATCCCAGCACTCAGGAGGCAGAGCCAGGCGGATCTCTGTGAGTTCAAGGCCAACCTGGGCTACCAAGTGAGTTCCAGGAAAGGCACAAAGCTACACAGAGAAACCCCATCTTGGGACGGGGGCGGGGGCGGGGAGAGAATGTGTTTGAGAGGAATTATAGATAAGGGAGGGAGTCTAAGAACTCTCATTTGTAGAAGTTGAATTAGAAATGAGCTGAAAGAAACCAATTTCTGCTTTTAGCAGTTGTAGCATATGCCTGTAAACCCAGCAGTTGTGGAATACCCCTGTAAACCCAGCAGTGGTAGAATACACCTACAAGCCCATGATCTCAGCACTTTGGCAGGCTCAGATCAGAGATGAAGAGTTCTAAGTCCTCTGGGATCTATGATGCTATCCTTCCACCCCTAAAAATGTCCTCATCCAGGTATCCAAGGTCCTGTTGGAACAACAGACCAGCACAGTGAATAAATGGTCTGTTCCACCAACCAACAGGAAAATTATGTTTATAATTTTACTTTTTATGGTCCATTTTCATTCATTATTGGCCACAAACTCTAAGGTAGACTCTATGAAACTGATGGTAACTTTTATTAACCTATAACAACCTAAAGTTAGGAAAAGAAAAACCTCTGCTGGTATCTTCTTCATGTGTCCTTTCCCCACACACACACACACATCAAGGAACTGTAGCATCAGTCCAGCCTGTGCAAACTCCCCACCTGGTCCACCTGCTAACCAGTTGCTCACTCTTCAGCACTGAGTCTCCAGCTTCTTCCCTTGTTTCTTTCCCCTTGACTCACTGCCAAATGTTCATGGAAACAGGGAACTAGATCCCAAAAAAGATTCTTGCCTTTCAAAGACACCAAATTCTCCTACCTGAAAGAAAATTGCATGCTGTTGTACACTCAAACTTCAATGTAATGTCATCATCTAAAAGTCTAAAAGAATTAAGAATGTTGACACCAATGATTTGAGAGAGGATTCACCACCAAAATCCTAATATCCAGCTTGGTGTATTGAACACTTCAAGTCAGAGTAAACAGCAGAAGCAGAAATGTCTCTCTGGCTTGCCCTTACCCCTCCTCTCTAAAGAGGAACCTAGAACCTAGGGAGGAATTTCTGCCCTTCTTATGCCGCCAGGCTTTGTTTGATATGTTTAAAAACTAGTCACTGGAAACTAGCGTAGTGTTTGGTTGAAATATGAAATGCCCCTTATAGGTGCACATGTTTAAACTCTTGTTCCCTGGCTGGTGGCACTGTCTGGGAAGGTTGTAAAACTTTCAGGAAGTAGAGCCTCAAGGGAGGAAGTGAGTCCCTGAGGGGCGGGTCCTTGGGCCTTATAGTCTGGCACTATGTCCTGTTCCTGTCCTCCTTTCTGAGTTTGGATACCACGTGACCCGCGAGTTTCCTGTTTTCCCTGTGTCTTCCCTGTCTGCTGCCATGTCTGCCCCATCATGATGGACTGTGAGCCAAAGTAAACACTTTCTTCTTTAAGTTACTGTTGTCAGGGTGTTTCATCCCAGCAACGAGAATGTAAATGAGAAAGGCAGAGGGAGAGGAGCTAGGTGGGAGCACTCTGGGGCCGGGAGATGTGTAAGCCAGAGCAAGGTCTATAATGCACAGAATGAGCGCTGGTGGGTTTTCCTGAACAGACTAAACACGGGACAGGAAATCGGATGACTGGAGTGCTGAGACCGCTTTCCAGTGCCAGAACGGCTAAGTCTTCCAGGCTTAATCTCAGGCTCTGTTGCCTCAGAGCATTTAAAACCAAGAAGCAATATTTATTTGAGGAAAGTAGATCTATTTGATCTACTCTATTTGAAAGTAGATTTATTTGTGAAAAGTAGCCTTCCCCATAAAACCCAAGGTCCAAATCCCTCTTCAGCACTGTTTCCAGGCTCCAAAAGCCTTTGCTTCTCTTTGGTAAACAAGACGTAACAGCTAGTCCCTTTTATGCAACAATCACCGGACAAAAAGAATGGTTTCATCCTGGACAGACACACCTTTTCAGCTAAATCAAAACAGAACAATGCTCAATGGTCCCATTATCCACTGCTATGCTTATTTTGTTAATTGTAATTAAAGTTACCATGACTACCGCAGGTAATATGCTTGCATGTTACAAACATGAACTCACTTTACTCCTCAAGTCTATAGTATCAGTGTTTTCTCTTTCACACATGAAGGCAAAAAAAAAAAACCACTTTTAAAAACTATTGATCTTATTGTAAAGCTATTAAGTAATAGGGCAAGAGCATTAAGCCACTTTATTATAGTGCTGCTTATATGGAATATGTTTTTATTGAGCACTTATTATGTGGTAGTGATAAACTGTGTTAGATTCTTTAATACTGATCGCATAAAATACTTTAATAACCCCATTTTAATGCTGGGACAACTAAGAGAGAAGACCAATAATTTACCAAAAGTCACACTTGCAAACAAGAAAATGGAAGAGGCTCTATCTAAACTGAAGCCTGAACTGAAGTTTGTGCTTTTACCAAGCTCCTAATGTTTATTTCAGACCACAGTATCTCTGAACGGTGTGGAGGAGCCAATATCTGAAGCCCAGGGGTCTTCATTTCTAACATCCCTCCTCATCTAAGCCCTACTCTTCCATCAGCCATTAGCACATTCAGCTATTTCCAAGCTGAAGCTCATTCTCAGCCCCTCAGTGTCATTATTTATCCCCTGCAAGCATTATAAACAGCACTGATATGGAATTAGCTACACTTTGGACCACATCTCAATCTACTGAAATCTTTCCAAATGCCCTAGGACTTCAGCTTCCACTTTTAGGTATCACATCATTAATGATTATTAATGTGAGATCCAGAGTGGGTGTTTCCATGTAAACAGCGTCAGTGACTAAGAAATTGCGAGAGGAAATGCTCAGACTCCTGCTACCAGAGCAGACCTGGGCTCTGCTGAGAAGGGCTGCACTCACAGCCCAGGACTATCCCTGGAGAATCAGGGATGTGATACATAACAAGGCACTCTAAGATGCACAATTCTTGAGATTCAACTTATTTATCTTTTCCATGTTCCAAATTTAACTTCTGGTTTTAATTTAAAATCACCATAAACTATTTATAACTTATCAGTAAAAATGTACATTTACAGGAAGTCATTCCTAGGTCACAGAAGAATTCTTTGGTTTTGTTTTAGGGAAAGGAGAAATGAGTCCAGAGCATCAATGTTAAAGTCTGTTAAATATGAACACATGTCTCTGCATCCCAGAATCCCAAAATGGAGAGTGTTCCTTCACCCCTCAGTTTGTATATTTTATAGCAGATCCAAGTTTGGGTTAAGTTTTTGCAAAGCTTTACTGGCTTTCATGGACTTTGCCTGGTGGTCAAGTTACATCCTTACTGGAACTTGAATGTGAATCACTTCCCATCCATGGCCTGCAGTCAACTGCTGTCTTCAGTAAAGCCGTGTGAAATAGCGAAATTTTAAACTTGCACTCAATATATGACTAGTTGTGAAATAAAGTTTCTTGATCATTCTTGTTTATCCTGAAACTGACAGACAGGTGTGCATTATTCTTCTAGAGGCTTCCAATGAGGTCAGAGAGAAAATACATTCCATGAACACTGTACAGCGAATTCTGGTAACACACAGCTGGTCCCAATTTTTAAAACCAAAGTTCTACAGTCAGGATCATAGAGCTGTGGCTTTTAAATTCAGAAACGAATTAGGATGAGAAGCCCAAGCTGGGGGAGCAGAGTCCAGCACAGCTCAGTCTTACCACCATCGTATTTTTCCTAGCTAGAGATAAAGGATTCTCACATTCCATAAATTGCCTATTCAGACAGCAGCAAACACGGTTGGTAAGAAGTGTCTGTTTATAAGTGGACAATTTCTGAGACCACATGTGACAAGCATTATTAAAAAACAAAACAGAAACAGGAAATTCTGTAGCAAGTGTAACACAATTATTTCTAGCCCAAATAAATCATATAGACTATTAAGTAGCATAGGCATTAACGATACACTAATATTGTATATTGATACTGTATACTAATGCCTCAGTATCACCCAGGCAGGATCAGTGTCAGGATGCCCAAATCCAAAGATGCTCAAGTCCCGTATATAAAACTGCATAGTTCGCATATAGAATGTGTAATATTCTATATATAAATATATATACTAAATATATGTTTGTATGTTTGTTTTAGTAATATTATTTAGTAATATAAATATTATATATATATATATATATATATATATATATATATATATATATATATATATATATATACTCTTACATTTTAACTCCTTTCTGGGTTATAATAACTGATACAACATAAATGTTATGCAAATAGTTGCTATAGTGCATTGTTTAGGAAAGAGTAACAAAAATACTCAGTATGAGCTAATACTGACACATTTAATTTTCAAATATTTTCAATCTACCTTTGGCTGAGTGTGGAGAAATACATTCTCTCTCCAAATGTCATGTCTTAAACTACTGCATTATATGTCATATCATAGGCTTCCAGGACATGTAGTCTACAGATGCAACTGTAATTGCAAAACCAATATTAGAACATCACTAAAAAAAAAAAAAAGAAACAACTGGGAGAACAGAGAGACCAAGTATCCCAACTAGGAACAGGGTCCTCCGAGGAGATCCCAGGGCAAGGGAGCGGCAAGCTCTGTTACAGGACACAGGAGTCAGGGAGCACCTGCCCCGGATGCTTTGTGACGCTGGCAAAAAAGGAAAAGAGGGGGTGGGAGAAAAAGAAAAGCCAGCATGAGTTGCATTTTCAGATCCGGAGCCTACTTTGCGTATGTAGTGAAAATCAGTACACAAGCATCATGGCAGAAAAGAAACAACTAGTCCCTCCTTTCATTTCTTCATGGCATCTGACTACTGGGCACAGAGTTTATGATCTGTACCGTGGAGACCAGTTTACCTTGAAAGATGTGAGCTGAACTGTACATTTCTTCTCCCTGAAGAGGACACAGCCCATTCCCTGATTTGTATTATTCTGCCATCTCAACATGTCATGGAGTTTCCAAGCTGGTAAGGTAGCTGAACCCCTTTTTCTGATGTGATCATGGTATCACAACACAGAGGTTCTTGGATTTCTTAGCACTGGACACTCACTGCTAGCCACACTCTGCCCATCCAAAAACAACATGAAATCCCAAGCATGAATAGGGTTGAAGGAACTAGGTCACACCTATCACGTTTTATGTTCCAAGACAATTAATTAGGTTTGGATCTTCCAATATAAATACACATTTTATTAAACTGGAAACAGAATCCTGATAATGATTCCTGGGCCCCAGCATGACAACAAGGATTATATGTTCCTGTCTGTGAGAGAAATAAAAAATGATTACAAAAAAACTATAAACATTGCAAAACATTCTTTTGGCCTGGAGCAGGAACTCAAATAACAAAGATTTATTTGGGAGCACTGAGTCTGGCATAGTCAATATTTATTTGTTTGTGCATCCATCTTCTAGGGCATATTAGAAAGCAGAATATGAATATAACTCACGGCTAAATGCCTATCCTCATTTCCCAATCTAGAAGAATTAATAGCAAAATTTGTTTTCACTCTAGTAAAATGGGAGATTCATAGTGCCCAATCCAGTGACTTTTCTACTTACTTAAGGCTAGAAGAGAGAAGATATTATATCTCTATGATTTTAAGTGGAAAAGGTAGATAAAGGTGTATTATTTTGATACCTAGTCTACTCTTTGTTACCAAATAATTAAAAATGACTGCTGCCATGCTGTCATTTTCTTCTGCATAGCCCTTGAGTCACTGATAAAGACCGTGACCCTTTCTCTAGGTTTCCTGGAAACCCTACTCAACTTTATAAACTTCATTTTAAGGAGTGTGACCACATTTGATGTGTTTACTTCCTTTCCAACAGTTTTTGCCCTTCAAGCCCCTAACACAAATCAACTCCTTGAAAATAAGTTTAATAGGCACTTTGTGCAAAGATTGTGGAATTCACCAATGCATCGAGGTGCCAGAAGGCAGGAGAATAACCGCCTAAAGCCAGCTGTAGTGTGGACTTGTAGAACTTGATTTTACTTAAACCTTGAAAGAGCTCAAACACCCCTAGAATGGTCATTTTTCAAGTGGAGTCTTTTGTACTTATATATTTCAAATACATTGTTTTTCCTGAAGCTGGAACAGTGGGTGAAAATACCAACATAAACCATTTTATTTGTGATATACCCAGTGCTGTTGGCAGGAGAAGGTAAAGACACATTAAAGGAAAACCTGTTCTTAGGAGACCTTCAGGACAGCTCCTCTACGCCTCAGAAAACCCCAGACTATGGTATTGGTGAAATTACTAAGGCCACTCCATGTAGTTAAAAGGGAGGTTTATTCAGTGGTGTAACTTGCAAATGAAGTGATAGGTAGGTTGCAGGGTCTGGGAAAGACATAGCGCAGTCTGGCGGTGTTCTCTGGAGAACTCTACTCCGTCTACCTCCAGTGTCCAGGGTCCAGGAACGAAGAGAGGGCAGCGCATCCGGATCTCGGGTCTTCAGAGCCCTCTCGTGGCCCTACCTTGTAGGCATGACCGTTACTGAAGCCTCAATGGGGGTTGGAACTTCCAGATCAAAGCTGGAATGGCTACCCACTACATCATGGCACTGTGTCCTGTCACTTCTGATTCAGTAAAGATGAGATGCACATCAATGGGTAGTTTGTAGAATCATTCCAAACAGAGGGTAGAGAAATGACTCAGCAGTTAAGAGTGAGTCCTGCTCTCGAAGGGGACCTGAGTTCAGTTCAGAACACCCACATCAGACAGCTCACAATTGCCTGTAACTCCAATTCCAGGGTTTGCAACGCCTTCTTCTGGCCTCTGTGAGTACCTATGCTCATGTACAAATAACCCACACAGACACACATGCATACAGATAAATAAAATTAAAGCAAATATTGAGGGAAAGAATCATTCCAAACAAAAGATAAAAAAGGTTTTTTAAATGCAGTACATAGCCAAGCCAACTCACCTGAAAAGGTTGTGGTGCTCCGAATGTGGTTTGGGATGCAAAGCACACAAAGAAAATGGTGTTGACCCTTGGCTGGAAATAAATATCGTCCTTTGAAAAGTGTTCAAGTGCCTTCTCCTCCTGCCCTTCAATAATCTGCTCTGGCAATAAGCCCCATCTAAAGCAAGAGCACAAATTTGAGGCTTTATTGATTTTGAGACTTTCTCTCAATTAAAAAAAGCACACAAAGATTGAGTCAATACATGAGGGTAGCTTGTTCTTTACCCATGGACTCTTCAGGACTATTCCTCACTATTAAAAATACCAGCCTCCAACAACCAGAAACTGTCAGTCATAGCTCAGTAGCCCAAGGGAAGCCTCGGATTTTATATCCTGAAACTGCTCGTGGAGGCAGTGACAACACTGGAGTACTAATTCAGTGTGCCTATTGTGTGCTGGGAATTGTATGTTGCCTTATAATTTACTCACCACGTAGGACAGACTGAGTAATGTGCACTGCTGCAGTTAAATGGAGTAAGAAGTTCAGGTAAGGAGCAACAATTAATAAGTGGACTTCTTAAAACTGAGAAGCTTCTGAAGACAAAGGGCATGGTAAACAAAACGACAGCCTATAGAATGGGAAAAGATCTTCACCAACCCCACATTTGATAGAGGGATGATCTCCAAAATACATTAAAAAACTCAAGAAGCTACACAGCAAAATACCAAACAATCCAGTTAAAAAGTGGGCCACTGAGCTAAACAGAGAATTCTCAACAGAAGAATCTTAACTGGCCAAAAGACATTTAAGGAATTGCTCAACATCCTTAGTCATCAAGGAAATGAAAATCAAAATGACTCTGAGATACCATTTTATACCTGTCAGAATGGCTAAGATCAAAAACATTGATTGGAGCTTATGTTGGAGAGGATGTGGAGCAAGGGGAACTCTCCTCCACTGTTGGTGGGAGTGCAAACTTATATAGTCACTTTGGAAATCAGTATGGCGGTTTCTCGGAAAATTCTCAAGACCCAGCTATACCACTCTTGGGCATAAACGTAATGAATGCTCAATCATACCACAAGGACACTTGCTCAGCTATGTTCATAGCAGCATTATTAGTAATAGCCAGAACCTGGAAACAACCTAGATGCCCTTCAACTGAAGAATGGGTAAAAAAAAAAATGTGGTACATATACACAATGGAGTACTACTCAGCAGAGAAAAACAATGACATGATGAAATTTGCAGGCAAATGGGTGGAACTAGAAAATATCATCCTGAGTGAGGCAACCCAGACTCAGAAAGACAAACATGATATGTACTCACTCAGAAGTGGATACTAGATATAAAGCAAAGGATAACCAGACTATAACCCACAGCTCCAGAGAAGCTAGCTAACAAGGAAGAACCTAAGAAGGACACATGGGAAGGGGAAATAGATGAGATCTCAATGAGTAAACTGGGGATGGAAGGGGCAATAGAGGGTAGAGGATGGGGGATGAGAACATAAGGGAACAGATGGTTGAGCTGGAACAGGGATGGAGTGGGAGAGCAATGAAAGAGATACCATGATAGAGGGAGACATCATGGGAATAGGGAGAAACTGGGTGAGAGATGCTATCTCAAAGAAAAAAGGACAATAGGAATCGAGGAATATACACAACATTGACCTCTGACCTTCACATGTACATTCATGGGTTCACACACGCACACAACACATACCTTTGTAAGCATACACAAAAATGAAATTAATAATTACAGCATTCAGAAAGCAGGAGGATCAGGAGTTCATAATCAGTATCATGTAACCTGGGCTACATAAGGCCATGCCTCAAAAAACATGTTTTAAAACAGAAAAATGAAAAATATTTGAGAAAATAGCTATGCTCGTCTTGATTTGAACATTGTAACAATACATACATAAATAAAAACATTATATGCTGTACCATTAATGATAATATAAACATTTTTTTTAGTATATCAGTTAAATATACATTTAAAAACCAAGCATGGTACTGCATGGCTGGAATTCAAACACTTCGATAGCTGAGGTAGGAGGATGGCCAAGAGTTTGAGGTCTGAGCTGAGTAGACAGAATCTGTCTCCAGAAAAATCTTTTTTAATAAATTTTAAAATTAATATTAACTACTAATATTAAGTAAGCCTCTCCACTCACTCTACCCAACTCCAGGCTGTTACCCAATCCCCAAACTAGTTTTCCTAGTTCTTATTTCCTTGTTATTTTCTACACTCCACTTTCTATACTTTGACCAAAATTTATTTATATATAGATATATACATATATATGTGTATATATATGTGTGTGTGTGTGTGTGTGTAATTTACACACTATATATATAGTATGTAAGTCTATATAGTGTGAATATCAGGTTGTGTTATCCGTACTGAACCTATTCTAAATCAGTAGTTCTCAACCCCAAGCAATGCTTTTCCAAGGACAGATGACTGTCTGCAGACAGTTTTAATTATCAGGACCAGGAGTGAACGCTGCTGGCATCTCCTGGGTAGAGGCCAGAGATGATGATGAGTATCCTGCAATACATGCTATGGCCTCTGCAATGGAGACTTATCTGCTCCTGATGATGGTGCTGATGCTGCAATCCCCTGTGCTAAATCAAAGTCCTTGGCCAAATTTGTATGCTCACATATGCTCTTTGCCGCTCTCAGTCTATCAGTGCCCTTCTCAGTATGTAAATCTAGATTCAAAGGTCACCTCCTCAGAGACAATTCCATAAGTTTCTCAGGTACGGTAACTGCATCCATACCATCCTCTTGAGTCTCCATCCTAACCATGTACCTGAAACCTTGAAATTTCCTTGTCCACTTATATGTTCCTCTTGCAGTGTAGGTGCTGGGGTGGAGAACGGCTAGATAGAATCTGTTTTCTGTTCTCTAGCCCGAGAACTGCCCAGTCCTCTGCCTTCAGTGCTTTCTGGGTCCTGTGAGAAGACCACCACACAGGAAAGAGATGGGGTACAATGTAGAATTACAAAGTTGACAGGAAAGTGAATGAACAGGAGTACAAACAGACACATTTAGACTTAGAAAAAGTGGTCATGGGCGGCTAACACTGTTAGTTCAAAGTACTGTTCCAAATTCTTAAACAGACTTGCTCAGTTGATCTCCAAAGCATCACAATGCCCCCCGCCCCCACAAACGTCGCTGTAACTGTGGACAGGGGAAGGCAAACATAAAGTCAGGTGACTTGCTAAAGCTCTGGCTTTGGAACACAAGCCTTCTGCCTCAGCCCCACCCTTGTAGCCTCTGTGTATACAACACATGCAGCAAGATGGAAAACTGTCTGCCTATGGTTACACAACACCAGGAATTCTCCTCGTGCTCCTCTCCTTTAATCTTTCAAGCTTTCTGAGAATAGAGAGGGCCAGCAAATGAAGGAAGAGTAGCAAAGATTCTGGCCACTTTAAGAAAAATGAATTCAAATATAAGGAGATTAAGAGGGTTTCTATGAAAACAGGGAGCAGTGTGTACTGAAACCATGTGTAAGGAGTAACGTCTGCAAACAGAGTACTGCAGAATGCTTACCCAGTAGCTTGAGCTTCAGGACTGAATCCTACTAAATGTCTTTTGAGATTCTAATGGACTTCACTAAGTCATCTGTTGCTGACGGATTAGAAATATTCTCACCCTGCTCTGGTTATCTTTGAAGCAAATGATCAACACAGGTTTCATCAAATTTGAAGAGTGCCTTTCCTGTTTTGACAACTACATGGAGCTGTCACTGACAATTTTCTGCAGGTCCCCACTTTCTGGTCCACATTTGGGCCTTAAAACTCCTCAGTCCGCACCTGTCAATCCCTGTAACCTACATTCCTGGTATGAATAAGGATGTTCTAAAGAGACATTTCTACCTCTCTTTTTGGCTAACAATTAGTGGTACAGTGGACCACATGAAATTGTAATTTTGCCAGGCGGTGGTGGCACACGACTTTAATCCCAGCACTCAGGAGGCAGAGGCAGGCAGATCTCTGTGAGTTCAAGGCCAGCCTGGTCTACAAAGTGATTTCCAGGAAAGGCACAAAACTGCACAGAGAAACCCTGTCTCGAAAAATGAAAAAAAGAAAGAAAGGAAGAAATAAAAAGAAAAAAAGAAAGAAAGAAAGAAAGAAAGAAAGAAAGAAAGAAAGAAAGAAAGAAAGAAAGAAAGAAAGAAAGAAAGAAAGAAAGAAAGAAATTGTAATTTCACTGGGCATCTCATTGTTGGAAAAGACTTGAATTCTCCAGATGATAAGTCAGGATGGTTTTAAGATGGGAAAAAATAATTACATGGCTTCATTAGATTACTTGGTTTTGCATATCTTTTGTCTTCTATCTAAACCTCTTAGCACCTCAAGGATGGATTAGTTATCTTATATTTTCTTTAATGTTCCAAATTAGTCAATTTGAATAAATATCATGTTTTAAATTTTCAAAAAAAAAAATTTGAAGAGTGCAAATTCACCACCAGGATAGTTAAGAGTTCTCTTCTAGGTTCTTGCTTTTCATTCAGAAAATCATGGAGTAATATTAGGATGTCCCTATTCCAAGATTTAAAACACGTGGATTCACTTGCTAAGGCTCATCATATCCTCCCTTCATATTAACAGGAAGCAAGACTCAGAACCTCTGATCCCTGTGATATTATTAAGACCACAGAAGAAAACGTGGGAAAACAGTGGTTCACCCTGCAGCTGTTGGGCCATGTGTGTTATCCTGAAAACACTGACAGTACGTTCTGTTAACCTTTTCAGTTAATGTGTATTGAAGCCACAGTGCTAATGATGGGTGGACATGGCTTCATCTGAAGGACCTTGTCCCTAATCTCTCTGCTACATGATCTTGGCCATTTCAGTATTGTACCCTCCTCAGCACCGTCTTTCCCTGCCCATAAAGTTTGTAAGCCCCTCCACACACATACCACAAAATGACTTGATTCTTTACTTTTGATCTATCTGCAAGCACACAGATGTGCATGCATGCGTGCATGCGTGAGTGCGTGCATGCGTGAGTGCGTGCATGTGTGTGTGTGTGTGTGTGTGTGTGTGTGTGTGTGTGTTTGATGACTTGTAGTGGTTTTTGGAATATTGACTAGGCAAGAGATAACTCAGCTAATTCTCCCACTTAAAATGCTACCTCAAAATACATAAAATTATTGAAACTTTGTTGGGTAATGGATTGACGGAGAGGCAAGGCTATGAATCTACACTGCTGTCTCGCTGCTAAATGAATACTTGTATTTTGATATGTCCACAACTGGTCTCCTGAATCAAAATGATAGCAAGAGTTAGTAAATGCTTTCTGTGTTAGGAGATGATCATATAAAGATCCAGGGCTGTGAGCTTTTATCTAATGTAGGATTGCTAATTCTGAGATGCATATGCTTGTATATGCACATGTACATACATAACACACATATGTATATGTATATGATATAAGAACATGTACTTAATTTTTAAACTTATCAGGCTGATGAGCTATACATAATTTTTCATATGAGGGGTAGAGGGTGAATGGGTGTGTGGGTGCATGTGGTGGATATTGTGTGGGTGCAGAGTGGATATTGTGTGGGTGCGCATAGGTGTGAGGTGTGCGGGATGTGTACACATGAGTGTATAGGCACACCAAGTCATGTGCATGTAGAGGCCAGGGGAGAGCATCAGGTGAGTTCCTCTACTACTCCATGCCTTATTCCCTGAAGACAGAGTCTCTAACTGAACTGGAAACTGGTTATTTTGGAGAGCTTGGCTGATTAGCAAGCTCATGGAATCCTCCTCTCCCCACCCCACTCCACCCCCAGCACAGGCATGATGACTTGTTCTGTGGGTCCTGGGTATTTAAACTCAGGACCATCATACTCATATGACAAGCACTCTTAACCATTGAGCCAACTCCCAGCATACATAATTCTTTTAACCTTTAACTATTTTTACTCTATAAAATATTTTGTTCCTGGGGATAGTGGAACCCAGACTCAAAGACGTCAACTTCTAAGTCCTCAGTTCATCTGACAGGAAGGGTACCTTCAGGCAGAAAAGGTTTTACCTAGATCCTGGAGATTTTATTCTGAGTCATAGACTCACAGAGAGGATACTGCGACAGAGGAATCCAGGGGGCATTAAGGAAAAAAAGCTTCTAAAACAAGAAAAGGGGCCAAGAGGAAGAGATGGAGGAGGAAAGACAGTCAATGACCTTGTCTTCTTCTGAAGTATAAATCAAAATAAACCCATCTTCCTGGACCCTGCTTCTGACCAGGTATTTGGTCACATCTATTATGGTTGGTTTTACTGTCAACTTGCCAAAACTTAGAATCACTTGAATAGGGAACCTCACCTAAAAACCGTCCTGATTGCCCTCATTGGTGTGAGAGGGCCACCCTGATTATGTGCTGGACCTTCAGGTGGCAGCGCAGATATTCACAGGGCTCTTTCGGAAGGGAGCTTCATCTGCCTTTGCTTGGTTGGCCTTTCCTCTGGCAACAGAGGTGATTTCCCCTGTTGTTGGTGCTGCTGCCGATTCCTCAAGTGATGGCAGAATCAGCATTTCCAAGTTTCCACAGTTAAACAGGGACTACTGGCTCTTCAGGAACTTTCTGGACTTCTGGTGCCAGTTTGGGACTCCTGAGGCCCCTGCCTTATGATCTGAATGGCTGCTACAGGTCACAGACCCTTAGTGAAAGATGAATATTCTGGGACTACTTCAACAATTGAGGCAGCCAGTACTGTGGCTTGGGTGTGATTGAGATATTATTGTTTTAAAGTAAAGTTCACTTTGTGTATACACACACACACACACACACATACACACACACACACATACACACACACACACACACACACACACCTACTCTCTTCATGCTATTCCTCTAGAAAACCTGACTAAAACACCATCACATCACAGCAACAAGAAAACTAAAGCAATCTATCACTACCAGAAAGTAAATAATGTCAAATCAGATATTTTGTTAACATTAAAAATGTTAAGAACTCAGAAGTGACACATTTTTTTATGTCTAGACAGAAATCAATGAAGATTGATGAAGTAAAGTTAATCACAGAAAATAATCAAGATGGAAACACAACACCCATGACCTTGACTATCCCTGGATATCTGGAGGACCAATGTGGCCTAGAGACATTATTACAATGAACAAACAGTGCTTCCCAGACGTGTACAACATGTTGAACATTCATGATCAAAGCTTTGTGGCCAACTCTGAAAAAGACAGACAAGCTGCCTGTAGCCAGAGGTGACTGTCCCAAGGGCTCAAGCTGCCTCTCAACTGTCTTGAAGGCAAAGGCCAACTACAGCTTGCAGCCTGTACCCTCTCCTTCTAAAGCTGGTGTTCTCTGGAGCGAAGTGTGAGAGAGCTTTAAGGAACGGAGACCCGACTTCAAGGTTCAGAATACAAAGGGAGCATCTTCCATAACAACAAATGCATCGCATAAGCCCCTATAAAAGGCCACTAACCACACCTCTCATCTATCATTTACACATACTACTGACTAAATTTTTCATCCACACTCACAGGCTTTTTCTCTATCATTTTAGCTCTAAATCTTTCACCTCACAAAATGGGCTGTACCCTATATGAGGATTTTGTAGTCACATGGAAGGACATTCCTGAATCAGTCTGAGCCCACAGGTAACAGTGAGTGATGAATATACTTGGCTCGGATACCACATATCCCATTGCAGGCTTTTTATATTGCAAACTGTCCATACTGTAGTGTGAAAATTCCTATTAGACTCTCCAGAGCATTGAAGAAGATAAAAGATTTTAGCAGCCTTCCACATGAGGTAGTCCACAAAAATATGGATTCAACTACAGGAAATAATGGAGACTCGCCATTGTAAACTACTTGTGCCTGGGGCCAACCCACAAAATCAGGCAATAATAGAGATTCTACATTAAGGCTGGATATTACTACCCAGGTCAAGCTACTCCCCGGAGCCCGGCTAGGATTACCGTGGGTGCATTCTAGAAGGCTGCAGCTGGCCCACATTTCATTGTCACACATAACGAACTTTCACTATTTCCTTTAATAATCCTCAACCCCTGCCTTGGATAGTCAGATAGAATTTATTCTCTCCTAATTTCAGTTTTATTCCTTCCCATGCCTATTTCAGACAGAGCTAAAATATAAATAAATAAAAAATCCCATATCCTCATGGAATTGCACCTAGATTTTCTTACACGGTTTTCACCTTTCCTCTGATAATGCCAGGCACTTTTCTCTGAAACCCTGCCAACTTGTCAAATTCCTTTAGGGAATTCTGAGATCCCAAATGGACACAATGTAATAGAAAAACCAGATGACTGAACCGGGTGCTAGAGCTTAAGCCTGGCTTTATTCTACTGTTCACATTTTTATTAGGAGGGAAGAGAGGAGTCCACTGCTTTGCCCTGCTTTCTCCATTCAAAAAAGTATCTAAACCAATATTTCTGTGGCTTCTGCTTGTCTCCTGTAAAATGACTCACCTTAAATCTATTTTAGGAATTCAAATTAATTTATCAATACTTACACAGTAGGCTCTTTTGTCACAACAAATGAAGCCCGTAGTACAATTTTATCTTTATACAATCCTTTAATTCCACAAACGCACATTCCTTTACATCAATATTAAAAAGTGTGTTTCTGGTGTCAGGAACTGCTCTGAAGCAATTATTTGTCCAACTGATATAAACCAGATTCCCCTTCCATGCACAGTGATGAATTGTAGCCTTTTAGACCTAGCTTAATGAAGAAAGTCCCGGCCTTGCCCACAGTGGCTTCAGCTTGACCTCTACCCCCTGTAGTCACAGTCGTAGAGTTTCGTCATGACAGTGTGTAAGCTGCCTGCCCTTACCAACGCGAGAAGTGAAGTATCGCCGTAAGTTGTAATTACTGAAGAAAATACTATGTCAGTAAAGGAGAGAGAATGCCTAATCTCATTCAAAATGTTGCTTTAAAATACTTTCTTCAGGCACATTGTAAGAGCTGTCACATAAACAAGGTCAGTGTCCTTGGGCTACCTGCCACCACTCTTTCTGTTCATACATACATATAAGAACTGCAGACTACTGCAATCCTACCTTAGAAGTCTAATTTTTGTAATATGGAGGCAGGTATCAACCCATGACCAGCCCCTGAGCTTCAGCCAGTGATAGGCAGCTAAATAACGAGACTGTGTCCAAATTAGAAAGATGTCTATCATCAAAATATGACCATACTTTGTATCAGTATGCTGCCAGCACTCAGTGAGTGCCCAGAGGGGCAGAGTGGAACTCTAAATAATCTAGTTCCGAGTGCTACCCGATTCATGAATTGCTGAGTTTGGTTCAGTTTTATTTGCTGTTATTGATGGGGGAGGGAGGGGAAGCACAAATAAATTCTACTTAATTTGTCAAAATAAATGTTTCTTTCTCTTTCAACAAGGCTTTTTTTCCCCTTTTTAATGAAGTTACTTGTTAGGTTAAAGTATCTTAGTAAACAAAACTATTTCTTATAAGTTGCTTTTTTTTTTTTTTAAGATGCTTGAGTTCTCTGACAAGCAGACATCTAGATGGCATTAGAGGTATGCAGTAGGCAGTTTCTAAGACCACTCCCAATTGCCCTTTCTTCCTGTCATCAAAGTCTTGCATAATTTCCTCTACTTGTATTCAGGCTTGTCAAATGACTTTTTTTTTATTTTATTTTATTTTATTTTTTTATTTTTTTTGGTTTTTCGAGACAAAGTTTCTCTGTAGCTTTGGAGCCTGTCCTAGACTAGCTCTGTAGACCAGACTGGCCTCAAACTCACAGAGATCCACCTGCCTCTGCCTCCCGAGTGCTGGGATTAAAGGCGTGGCATGTGTCACACTTATCACCGCCCAGCAATAAGTCTTTTTTTTTTTTTTCCGGAGCTGAGGACCGAACCCAGGGCCTTGTGCTTGCTAGGCAAGTGCTCTACCACTGAGCTAAATCCCCAGCCTCAAATGACTTTCTTCTGACAAGTAAAATATGAAAAGGTAAATAAGTTTTTATTTCTGTGACTAAACTAGAAAATGTTGAAACCTGGCCAGAAGAATTCCTTTTCACTCGCTCAGCCAGAGTAAGTCAGTGCAGCGGGAGATCCTCATGGCAGAGGACTAAGCAAGGCCTCCAGTCAACAGGAACTAAGGACCTAGCAAATCAGTGCATGAAAAACTAAATCCTCTAGGTCCTTCTGTAGTTGAGCCTTGGATAAGACCCAAGCATTAGCTAGCCTTGATTACCAGCTTAGAAGAAACTCCAAGCAGATGGACAAAAACACCGACCAAACGCAGCTCAGCGAAGAAAGGGTTTATTTGGCTTACAAGTCCCAATGACTGAAGTCTATCATTGAGGGAAGTCAGGGAAAGAACTCAAGAGGAGAAGAGGAAGGAACCATGGAGGAGTGCTGGTTACTGGCTTTGCTTCCAGGCTCATATTCAGCTACCTTTCTTAGACCTTCCAAGACTACCTGCCCTGGGTTAGCATTATCCACCGTGGGCTAGGCCCTCCCACACCAGTAGCAATCAAGATAATGCCATACAGACATGCCTATAGGGCAATCTGCTGGAGACATTTTCTCAACTGAAGTTTCCTCCTCCCAAGTAACTCTAGCTTGTGTCAAGTTGACAAAAATAACTGACACACAAACACATCACTATTAAACCATAACCTTTCCTTTCTTATTTATTCCCTATAACTTATATCAATATCACAATATAAAATGTAGTATAACTAGAAAAGACCCACAGTCTTTAAAAAATTCTAACACTTTAAAATTTCAAAATCTCTTTAAAATATCCAAAATCTGTTAATTGCAAGTTTCTATAAAATCAAAAGTGAGCTAAATACTCTCTTACTCCAAGAGGAAAGAAGCAGGACACCGTTACAATCTGGTCAAGGAAAACTTTGAGCAAGCATAATAGTGTAAATAGTTCAATGTCTAATATTTGGAACTCAAGATCTTCTGGACTCCAAAGGCGTGGGCAGCTCTGCCTCCTGACACCTTCAATCCTGTGTCTCCACTGCAACGTAAGCTGCACCTTCAATAACGGCCTCCTAGCTTCTCTTCAGGGACTCCAGCCCTACCACATAGTGACAGGTCTCAGCTACGCTCCAGGACCCCTTTATGCCTTCAAAACTAGTGACATGTGGGAGACTCTCATACATTTACTAGGTTCTGCTTCCAGTTTGATGTGCAGCCTTGCCCTGCCCCAACCTGGACCACAGCTTCTGTGTGCTGACTCTGAGGAAACACTTTCCAGAAGATTTCATCTCAATGATGCTTGTCTTTTAAACACAACTGTTCAGTCCCAGCTAACCAGCATCAATTATCCCACTAAAATTTCACCTCAGTGCTGGTTTTTTGGGAACCACAGTTGATTCTTTAGCCCCAGCTGACTGGAAACAGCCCAAATGGAAATCTTTCCTTCCCTCTGAAACGTCACAAGCCAGGCCCCCATTGTCTGGGTTTCTCTCAACACTCCTATCTTCCAAGCTCCCCGAGACAAGTCCATTAAGCTTTGAGCACTAATGGCTTTTCTATTCCAATTTTCCAAACATTTCCACACTTCTCATAAAAACAGCATGGTCAGGATTGTCACAGCAATAGCTTACTCTCTGGTACTAATTTCTGACTGGGTTTCTTCTCTATTGCTGTGATAAAATGCTGACTGAAAGCAATTTGGGGAAGAAAAGGCTTATTAGGCTTTCAGGTCCAGATCACAGTTGATCAATGAGGGAAGTCAGAGAAATAAGCAGGAACAGAGGCAGAAATCATGAAGGAAAGCTGTTAACTGTGTGACATTCAGGCTCACATTCAGCTGCCTTTCTTAGACTTCCCAAGACCACCTGCCCAGGGGGTGGCATTATCCACAGTGAGCTGGACCCTCCCACATCAATCAACAACCAAGATAATGCCACTCAGACATGACTATAGGTCAGTCTTCTAGAGGCATTTTCTCAAAGTTCCCTTATCAAAAGGTGACTAGTTTGACAAAAACTAACCAGCACACCATGATTATAGTAACCGAGAGATGATAAAAATGTATTGTATGATGCTCAATTTTATTTATTTATTTATTTATTTATTTATTTATTTATTTATTTATTTATTGACATAAACACAGCTATGTCAAGAGCTCAGTGCTCAGACCAATGGGAATGGCAAGACTTTTCCTGGACCAGGCTCAAAGGAATGACAAAAGTCTCCTCTGGTCAAGTACAGATATTACAAATGATTGCCCATTAGCTAAACCAGTCTATGAAGAAACCATAAACTACAACTTCCTCTTCCTAGTTGACTACAATCTGAAACTGTTCCCTACAGAGACCTCCTACCTACCTAGACTAGCTAACCCAACTCCTTCTAGTTCAACTGCATATAATAAACCTGTCTTCTCACTCAGTGGGGTATAATAAACACACTGAAATTCTAGGCAATGGCTGCACCTCTGTCAGAGCCCACAGCCCACCAGATCTCAGCTTTTCTGTGTGTCTGTCTTTTCTTCATCCCCTTCTCTCACCAGTCAGGACAAGTTCAAAGCCATGTAGGGCATGGCACACTGGAGAAGATAATATCTTACACAACAATACATAACAAATATGATATGTAAATAAGTGTATTGGGGAAGGAAATGGTGCTGGAAGGGCTTCTGGCTGGTGTGAGTCAGGTCCCTGGTAAAGGAGAAACACCAGAAGAAAATGTTGGCCAGACAAGTATTATACTATGGTAGAAATCTAAGTGAGAAGTCCCACATCGTATAAGAATGCGCCTTGCCATGCTGCGTCACTTGCTGGGAGCAGTCTGGAGGATCCGGGGTCCTGGCACAAATGCCATGGTGAATCCCAAGAGGACCAGCTAGAGTTCCACAGCATGAGACATGACTGGTGCATTTCCACACTAAAGAGAAGCAAGCCAAAATTGCAGTACTAGAAAGGAAGCATAAAATATCCTTCCAAAATGATATTGCTTGGGGATGGAAAGAAATCTTACTCAGTGAAGTTCTTACCTTGCAAGCAGGAAGATGAGTTCAATACTCAGAACCCATGTAAAATAGCCAGGTGTGGAAGTGAGGATTTTTAATCCCAATGCTGGGGAGGTGAAGACAGGAAAATCCATGGAGTTTGTTGAACAGCAAGTTCCAGACCAATGAGAGACCTTTCATATTCTCTCTCTGTCTCTCTCTGTCTCTCTCTCTGTCTCTGTCTGTCTTTCTCTGTGTATATCTCTCTGTGTGTCTCTCTGTCTCTCTGTGTGTGTCTCTGTCTCTCTGTGTGTCTCTCTGTCTCTCTGTCTCTCCCTCTCTTTCTGTCTCTCTCTCTGTCTCTCTGTCTGTCTAAGATCGCTGATGCCTGTGAAACACCTGAGATCATCTTCTCTGGCCTCCACACATGTGTATATATACTCATGAGTGTACACACAAATGAACATATACACATAAGCACAACCCCATACATACACACAACACACAGGTCATACATAGCACTTAGGATTTGATTGAGAAATTCTCTTGCATGTTCTGTTCTTGGTGGTGTTAACCACAATGGGCAGAGAAGCAGTGGTCCATGAGTGAGGGGGACGTGACACAGCAGAAGCACAAATTCCATCAGCTCCTCTGTGTGGCCTCACAGACACCTCATCTTTGGGAATACCACCCTCAATTACGCAACTCTTACGTTATTAAGTAGGGACTGAAAGTTCACTGCTTCCTCAGACAAAAGCATCCTTTCTTAAGAAAACATTCCCTACTTAAGGACAAAAAGGGTAAGAATGAAATAATTATTGGCCTTATTTAGACAAGTATATTGCCCTCATAATTTATGACAAAACTGAAATAATCCATGTATGTGCGGGAGAAAAACATATCATCACCTTTCAATTAGTTTATACATATTTATACCTTTTAACTACAATTAAAGACTTTAATAACATAATTCACTGTCAAATTAAATTTTAGACTCAATTGTGCCAGACTGATTGTAGAAGAATGAACAAGAATTTCAAATTAGGTGGATTGGAGTTGAATTATACGAGGCTGGGAATCAACATGCTGGCTGTGTTTCCGTGGTGTGGAATGAAGAACATGCCTTCACTGAAGTAACAAGCAATGCACTCTGGTGCATTGAGAAACTCGGGGAGGCTGTTTGCTATACAATGGGGATGCCTTCATAGGCGCAAACTTCTGGATGTCTGTATAGATGCCATGACTTTGGACTAGCCAAGAACAGGTGACAGCAGTTACTCATTAGAGCCAGTGTGAATATATTCCCTGTAATAAAAACAAGACCAAAGTGATACATGGAAGGACCTTTACCTGTGGGAGTCTGTATCAGTGGCTAATAGACCATCTTATTCCTAGAGGCAAGAGGTATGAACAGGCAGCCAATGAGAGTGTTACCTTACCTATGCAATGATAAAAATTCCTAAGCTGGTGAGTAGAAGACCTATGGCAAGCATCATATTAGAACATGATAACTTAATATTGAACTGGCTATAATCAGTTCCCAGAACCAGAGGCAGTCAGCAGACAAGACAGAATAGCAGAGACAAGAACACCCAGTACACATTAGGTTGTTCCCCTCATGGAACCTACAGGGATTTTTTGAGGTAACATGGGAGAAAATAAAATACACAGCTCCTTTGGAAGTTGAATGTAGTATCAGAATAATACTGACACTAGGGAATACAGATTTCCATTGACTAGAAGGAGAATGTAATTGCTTCATGGTGTCTATGGATCCACCCCTGATGTTTTTCCCAATCAGAGTGAATATATGATCACAATAAATATGCCAAGCAACTATCAGAAGCTTCACATTTGTTTGTTTTGTCTTTAGAAATAGCTATCATGGTGGGAAGGATTGAGAGAAGTCCTTGTAACTGTTCTCCAGAGTCAACACAGTAAATCAAAAGGTATGCCATATCCTCTTGGAATCACAGACACACTGCTTTCCTCAGAGCCGAACAACACAAAGACGCTGGTTCCTGCTGCGTTCCCATTCCAGTAGTCAGAGCAGCCTTCCAACAAGAGAAAGAAAAGAGTAACTCATAAGACAGCTCTGAAGAATGAAAGACAAGGATATCTGAGGAAGAGGTGCGTGAGCACACCTGTGAGAGAGACAACCTGTGCAGAACTTGACCTCACACCCAGGCACACCACATAGAAAACAATAGTGGAGATGTTTTCTGGCATCTCAGTGAGCAAACTAACTCGTCAGATGCACCCAAACTACTAGTTTCTGCTCTTTCCCAGCTCGATGCCAACATCATGGATCCGTAAACAGAGTGGCCATAGTGACGCCATGCACAGCCCCATCACTTTGGCACAAATGACAATAATGGGGGCCTGTAGATCACATCACTAAAACTCCCAGTGAAATTGTTACCAGTTAACTTGCTGGGGTCCTTTTATGCAACTCAAATAGAAATCATAAGAAGTCAAGGGTAAATTCATCCAGCACTAGTCCTTTGGCAATTCTCAAAACTCTTGACTTCCAACAATCATGAGTAGCAGCAATAGATCACAAGGATCCATGACAGCAGGTAGTCCTCCACCGCCTCCCAGTGCAGACCTCTTGGGACCTTTACCCCAACAGAGACAATGTTAAAGCTCCTGTATAAGCCTACTACAATATACATCACATTAATGAATTGTCGTTTGCTGTTTAAGCCTGTTGAAAGTGGACTCTGGAAGTGAGGAGGCCCTCCAGTATCTCAGACTTAAGCATGCTTATTTCAAGTAACTTCTCAAACTTCCTGTCTTGGGGCAGGCTGGAGCCTTCTCTGTAACAACGCAGGAAAAATAGCAAACAGCTAAGGGTATTAAAAACACCGTGTCCTTGAGACCTAATTACCCTTGTTTATCCCAGGCTCTAAAAATGCCTGCAGCGGGGACAGGAAACTGGAAGTCTCTCAGCTGAGAGTTCCAGTGGATGAACTCAGTGAGGATTCCCCAACGGATATCTGCTGGCTACTATAATCCACTAATTAGTGTTATACCTGGAGTGGTTTGAATGGGATATCCCCTGTAGTCTCAGGCATTTGAACTCTTGGTCCCCAGTTGGTGACACTGTTTGAGGAGGTTTCAGAGTTGTGGCCTTGCTGGGGAAAGTAGGACACAGGGGGCAGGACTTGAGAGTTCAAAGACTCACTCCGTTGCAGTTCCAGATGTGAGCTCTCGACTGCTCCCCTGCTCCTGTTCCTAGCTGCTTCTGCTCCACTATCATGGACTCTAAGCCTCTGAATCCATACTCCTCAAATAAACTCTTCCGTAAGTTGCTTTGGTCATGGTGTCTTCTCACAGCACCAGAAAATCAACTAATACATAAGCTCTGCTTGTTCTATCAGGCTGCTTCTGTTGAAGGTTGTGTTTGATTTGATGGTGTTTAATATCTGCTGCTTCTGTCTCTCTGCTACTTGCTATTTGTTCTTTTGCTTTCGCTTGCTACGTACTGAACAAACCCCCTCATTGAAAACCAGAAGTATGGCTATCATAAATTATTCTCCTGAACACATGGGAAGTCAGAATTCTCCAGTCCTTGGCAATGGCTGGTGTCACCACTCCCTACCTATGGTGTCTAAGACCCTTGGTCCTGCAGGCCAGTGGCTAAAGTTTCTCTTGTCGTGGCCAATGCCAGGCCACTGGAAACTCTGACCACACTGTCACAGCTGTTTCTCTGCTGCCACAGCTCGGTTCCTGCTGTCACTACTACAAACCTGCTGCTCCCAAGGCCACCAGCTGCTCCTCTAGCTCCACTTCCTCAGTGGTTCTGCCGCTTCTCTCTTCATGTGAGGCTCAATCTGCTCTGTGCAAACTAATCAAGAAAAGAATATTCAAGGGGAAACGTTGCCTGGATCTAGTGCTGTTAACACCAAGGTAGGCAGTGAAGGAGGGTTTTTTCCTGGCCAGCTCACGAAGTAATGTGAACAGCCTGCTTAGATAGCTAGGAAAGGGTGCTTGCACTAATCAGAGAAGAGCTTTATACAAACGAAGGACTGGGTTTACACCGATCATGACATTGCCCCCTTTGCACCAGTCACAATAGGACTAGGCCATCAAGGGCATTGCATGCATGCCCTCTGGCATGGTGTAAATGGCTATAGAAAAGTTCAAGCTCTTGGACCAGTCATGAGTGGAACAGCACCCTTGGTACCCATGCTTCAATAGCAAGTAGTTGTAGTGGTTATGCAGCATCTTCAAGGGACCTGCAGAGCATTCGGAATGCCTGGTGCTGAAACAGACAGTGCAGCTAGCTGCTTGACTGATAATCCTTTCTTTAATCAAGACAAGTGTGCCAGGGAGGGGTGTGACAACTGTCAGAAAGTCAAATCACACTGTTGTCTGACACGTTTGTTTACAGGAAAACAAACAAATCAGAAGGAACACTTCCATCTAGAACTTATCGTTAGCATGAATACTGATTTTAACAATGATCAGCACCTTACACGTGCCCCCTGAGAGGCAGGTCCCCCTCATTTCCCTCAAAAGGCAGAAACTGTCTTCATCTTTATTTTGACTCATGCTCCAGAAACTGAGGACAGCTACAAACTGAAACATGAATATCAGAATAGCATAAAAGACCTGAACATGTCTGTATGTCACATGTAACAGATGCTCTACAGCAGACTACTTGTCCTGGTTTGGTTTCTGTTGCTGTGATAAACACTAGAATCCAAAGCAACTTGGGAAGGTAAGGGTTCATCTGACTCAAATGGCCCAATCAAAATCCATCACTGAAGGAAGTCATAGCAGGAACTCAAATGGGAACTTAGAGAGGTAGAAGCCACAGGGGAACACTGCATGCTGGATTGCTCCATGGCTTGCTCAACCTGCTTTTCTTATACAAGCCAGAATGATGGTCTCAGGGTGGCAGGGCCCACAGTGGGTTAGACCCTCCCAATACCTAGAAAATGCCCCCACAGGTTTGCCTGCTGGCCAATCTGATGTAGGCATCTTCTCTACTGAGGTTTCTTTTTCCCAGATGACTCTAGCTTGAATAAAGTTAACAACAATAACAACAAAAATTAACCAGCATGCAACTGGTTCTCCAATGCATGTCCCAAGCAGCAGCCATAGCAGACACTTTCTGGCATAATCATGGCTTTAAAGAAATTTTGCTTTTCTTCTATGGCCATGGGCTTTCTCTGACACCTTAAAAGTATATGTGGCTTGGGGCTGGAGAGATGGCTCAATGGTTAAGAGCACAGACTGCTCTTCCAAAGGACCAGGGTTCAATCCCCAGCACCCACATGGCAGCTTACAACTCCCTGTAACTCCTGTTCCAGAGGATCTGACACCCTCACACAGACGTGCATGTGGGCAAAACATCAATGTACATAAAATACAAATAAACAAATTATTTTTAAAAAATAATTTAAGCAGGTATAGCACAGAAACAGGGAAATCATCATCCCCTGGGTAGATCTCACCCAGTAAAAGATGGCTGCTATTGATTAAAGAGTCTCACCAGAGTCTCCCCAGCCCGTGTTCTGCTTGGTCTCTCCACACCAATATGATGTCACAGCTAACCCTGTCACCTCGGACCATCTCATCTTTCATTAATGCTTTCTCCTCCCTTCTCTGTTTACTCCTGCCTTTGCTGAGATCACTTCCCAAACACAGCCTGCTTCCAAATCCTCTTGTCAGTCTTCCTTTTGAAAAACAAGGCAAAAATGCACTAATGGCTTAAAACCATAACAATAATGCCTTGTGTGTATAAATAAAAATAAAACACATAACAACAGTATAAACTTAGGTGCCTTGACAATGTTCTATGATCTTCCTATTATCCAAGAAAGAATATAAGAATCAACTAACTTTAGACTTTGATAAGTCAAAATTCTTTATTGTAATCTCTGAGGTGGTCATTAAAATTTAATCACTACATGTTTTCACTTGCTTTTAGATGCCAAAATAAATACATCTCATAGAAGAGAGTGAAATGGTGATCACAAGAGAAGGGGAATGGAAAAAGACATAGGGGTGCAGAACTGTTAACCGCCGTGTAAAAAAAAAAACAGTTGGAAAGGAGACATGAGTTCTGGCTCATTAAGGCACAAAGGAATAACTACAGTCAACAGCAAATTCTGACATATATATATGAAAGAAGATTACCAAGACTCACAACACATAGAAATGACAAATGGGAGGTGGACACGCTAATTCTTCTGGCTTAATCATTATACATGTAATGTATCAAGTTATCACACTGTATCTCATAAATATATATGAACACTGTGTCAACTACAACTTCTTTCAAAAGCAAAGATGTGTGGATTTTGTGCAGAGACCCACAGCCAAGCACTTGGCCAAGATCCTGGAGTTCAGCTGAAGAGAGGAAGGAAGGATTATAAGAGCAAGGGGAGTCAAAATCATGATAGGAAAAACCACAGAGATTGCTGACCCAGGCTAGTGGGAGCTCATGGACTCTGGACTGACAGCTGGGGTGCCTGCATGGAACCCAATGTGGGTGAAAGTTGCATGGCTTGATATGTTTGTGAGTCCCCTGGCAATGGGACCAGGACTTATCCCAGGTACATGAACTGGCTTTTTAGACCCCATTCCCTATGGTGCGAAGCCTTACTCAGCCTTGGTGCGGGGGGGGGGGGGGAGGCTAGGTCTGGCCCCAACTTGATATGCCAGCCTGTGTTGACTACTCAAGTGAGGCCTTACCCCCTATGAGGAGGGGAGGGGGTGGGATAGGGGTAGGTGAGGGGAAGCAGGAGAAGGGGAGGGAGGCAGAACAGGGGTAGGTATGTAAAAGGAAAGAAAAAAATTTAAATAAAAAAAGATGTGCATAGATGTGTATTTTCTAAGCCAAAATATGAAGTATAATCTAATATGGGCAGCAAGGATATAAAAGAGACACACGACAAGCAAGAAGACCTACAAGTTGTCTTAAAACTTAAAACATAAATATATAAGTAATGACTTCAAGAGCATATGACCTTCACAACAAGTTAAATGACAGAAACAGACTAGGAAAGGGAGATATATTGATTTGCTCGATGCAAAACACGCTGTCTTTGCCTGGTTTCCCCAGAAGACAGAGCTGAATCAAAAACATCTGCACAGCTCCAGCAAACAGGGATGAAAGGCAAGGGGTGTGACGCAGAGGAGGAGGAACAGCAAAGGATGGACAAGGAAAATGCTGTCAGAGTCTTAGGGAAGGGGAGGATCAGCAGTTATAGAAAGCACTAACCAGAAAGGTGAAATGGGGTAAACTGGCTTATATTAACACTAAATCTGAAGGATTTGTTTATTAAAATGTAGCCTTCAAGAACAAAATAGCAAAGCATGGGGTGAGAAAGGATACTTTAAGCATATATACAACTGTCAAAAGTTTCATTATATATACAAACACACTTATGTACATGTATGGAACTCCTTAATATTAATGACAAAAATAACAAAAGACAACTCAATGAAACATAACCTGGAGAGCTGAAGAGAGCTTTGGAGGATACCAAATGGTCAATAACTAATACATATGACCATCAAAATTAAAACAAAAAACAAGGAATTATCAGTGCTCGACATTCTTGTATCTCAGATGGATGTTTCTGACAATTTTGAAGCTTGATACACACTCAGATCAACAGAAATTCTTTTCTGGTGCTCTTGAAAGTATAGGTTTGCCTGCAACATCACCTACTACAGCTGCAAATCTGCATTCTTCACTCCTACTCAAAAGAGGCAGATGCACATTAAGACCCAAAAGACATAGACAAGAAGCATACCAGAACTGTGTTCACAAATTATGGGATGAAAAACCAGACTGTGATATGTTCCTGTGCTGGCTTAACAGAGTCTGGAGTCATCTGTAGGGAGGGAACCTCAACTAGGAAAATGCTTCCATAAGATCAGACTATAAATTTTTTTTTAATTAGTGATTGATGGGGGAGGACCTAGTCTACTGTGGGTGGTATCATCCCTGGGCTGGTGGTCCTGGGTTCTGTAAGAAAGCATGCTGATCAATCCATGATAAGCAGACCAGTAGACAGCACTCCTCCATGACCTCTGCATCAGCTCCTGTCTCCTGGTTCCTGCCCTGCCTGAGCTCCTGTCCTTCATCATTTCCTTCACTGATGGACAGCAATGTGGAAGGTTAAGCCGAATAAACCTCTTTCTCCTCAGTTTGCTTTTGATAAACGTGTTTCAAAACAGCAAAATACAGTTTCTAAATGAGATCATGTGGTCACTATATTCAACAATGTAGAATGATCCATAAAATATTCAAGAGGTAAATTATTATATCATTTAGAGAAGCATCATTGTATCATACTCTACAAAGGAAACCAAAGACAAAATTTTCATTAAAGTAATGATGAGTTCTCTTTTGGGAAGAGACCATAGCTAGGAGATGGAGGACCTATTCATGAGCCATTAATGTTTTCTACTTCCCGTCTGAATTGATAATTATGCAGTCTAGCCTGTGCTAATTAGCCACGCTATTCACTTGTGTTCTATATATTTTATTTAACAAAATAGAAGGTTTCAAAGAATGTAGGTAAGCAGGACAATTCAGAACAAAACGCCCTTGCAGGAAGTATGCCATTCTTTCCTTAATTGACCTTGGGTTTGTAGTCTAGACTCACTTTACAGTGCTAAGTTGCCAATGCATTAGCCATTTGTTTAGAGCAGTAGCTCACAACCTTCCTAATCCTGCATTACAGCAGTTTTCTTTATAATACAGAACTTTAATACAGTTCCTCAGGTAGTGGTGACCCCCAACCATAAAATTATTCCATTGCTACTTCATAACTGCAATTTTGCTATTGCTATGAACTGTGATATAGATGTTCAATATACAGGATATCTGATATGTGACCCCTGTGGAAGGATCAATCGATCCTGGGGGGGGGGGGGGGGTTACAACCCACGGGTTGAGAACCACCAGGTTAGAGTGATGTCTACTTTGTTGCTGTAGGACAAATGCAACTTCAAGGATGCATAAATTAAACTCAAGTCCTCTGCCCCAAGTCTCCCTCCATGTGCTGTCACTGTACCATCAAGTGCAATCTGGAGCCTCATAAACACTTCCATTCTCTTTATCTTCATTGCTTAATTTCTAACAGTATCTTCCTAGAAGACAATAGCTCATGAACAGTGTGCCTATTGTTTTTTCTTGCCACAAGGCATCTTTTGAAGCTTCTTTTCAATATTCCCTAATGACCTTGTAGTGGTGATGATCGCTTGCATGCCCATGACACTGTCCATATACTGCTTTCTTAAAAGTCATGATATCCACCAGCTCCAAGTCCAATTATTCTTTTAGGAGTTTTTGTATTTCTCATACTCAATCTCTCTGTAGAGACAATACTTTTTTTCATGTCCAGTCTCCAAAGAACAAATCAAATTATCTTTCCTTGTGCATAAACTCTAATAGTTTCCCTATTGAACAAAGAACAAATGTCATAAACATGTATTCAAGGACCTCCAAAAACCAGCTTCGCTTGTTTTCTCTCAGCTTCATTCTCAAAGACAATGAAACTCCTTCAGAACTTATCCTTCTCCAATTGAGAAGCAAGGCTGTTTTCCTACATATCTGACTTGCTTTTCATACACTTATGTTAAACTATCCAGTTTATCTAATACAGGTAACAAAGCAAGCACCCAAAATGGAAATTAAGTCAAACCATATTTAAAAATCCAGATATGCAGCCGGGCGGTGGTGGTGCACGCCTTTAATCCCAGCACTCGGGAGGCAGAGGCAGGCAGATCTTTGTGAGTTCGAGGCCAGCCTGGGCTACCAAGTGAGTCCCAGGAAAGGCGCAAAGCTACACAGAGAAACCCTGTCTCGAAAATCAAAAAAAAAAAAATCCAGATATGGAATAATAAGTATAATATTGGCTAATTTAAAAAAAAAAACAGTATTTTCTGAAAAAAGTTTTTAATCCAAGAAATTAGAAAACAGTCATTAGAAATTGTATTAGTATAATTCACAAGTACAATGAAAGTAAGTCATTATTAATTTTATGAAAGATATTTGCCAATAAATTTTGAAGAACATCAATAAAAAAGCACAGCAGTGGTGTCCACCATACTGTCAACATTTAAATCCATGATGACTGTGTTACCAATGGAATAAAATCAGAAAAAGAATGAACCACTTGCAAAGGAAAACAGCATTCTCCAGTAGAGTTTCACTGAGTACATAAACCACATTTAAGGCTGGCCCCATACTCAGCAGTAGATGGCCAACACAAAATGAACTCAATGGTATTTCTTGAGATTTTTTTTTTTATTCACATTGCTTTGTTTGGGCATTTTTTACCTTACTTGTCTTTTGCTTGTATATTATAGTTTCCAACTTTTGTGCTTTTATGGTGTGTCTGTGTCTGTGTGTCTTTGTGTGTCTGTGTCTGTGTGTCTGTGTGTTTCTCATGCTTTTTCTTTGTTTCATTTTTACTCTGGTTTGTTTATTTGTTAATTTACTTGTTCAGTTTCTAAAGAGAGACAGAAAGAAGGCATGGAATTGGATTGGTGGGGAGATAGGGAAGATCTGGACGGTGAGATGGGATAAACCATGATCAGAATATAGTGCATGGAAAACTTATTTTCAATAAAATGAATGAAGTCAGAAATTAGAAACAAAAAGACAAGACTTCTTTGTTTATGCTTAATGTATTTGCCCTGTCAAGGATTAGAATCATTTGAAAAGTCAGAACTAACCAGAAAAGTGGTTCTGTGGCTAGACAGAAAATCAATATATAAATATATTAATATTTTTCTACAGGCCAACTTTAAAATGTAATGAAAAATATTTGTAACAGCAGCCCAAACTCAAAACTATCTATGGAAACTATAAAAACTATGTAATAATTGTGTGGGGGAAGGTAACATTTTTACAAAAATCTGTAAAGATTTTCAGAGAGATTCTGAATATGTGGCATATCGAGCTCTGGAAGACACTCTATAACTTTAAAGAAGACACAAAAAGCAGATGCTACAATAAAAACATTGATGCCATATCAAACTGAGAAGAGTCTGTGTGGCAAGGAAATAGTCAAAATAGTAGACAGACAACCTACAGAATAGCAGAAAGGTTTCTGCACACTATTTATCTGACCTAAGATTAATCTGTATGGAACTCAAGAGACTCAGTGATGAAAAATGAATGATCCAATTTAAAATAGTAAAAAGAGCCAATTAAGTATTTCTTAAAGAAAAACCCTGAACGGTCAATAACCTTGTGAAAAACAGTCGGTATTATTATCTGTCATGGAAATGCACATTAAAACATAATGAGACATCAACTTACCCCAATTAGAATGGTTATTATCATTGGTTATAGGAAAGTAACAAAGGTTTTTTTCAGAGAAAAAAGAGAATATTGCAGAGTCTTTGATAAGGGCATCTCTGTATATCCAGGTTCACTGCAGCAGGATTAAAAATAGCTAAGATATGGAATCAGCCTAGGTACTTCCAAATGGAAGTATCTGTAAATAAATTGTGGTAGAAATTCCCAACTGAACACTGTTACATCATCAAAATAAAACTTCACCATTTTCAATGAAGTATATGAAAGTAGAGAGTACTGAGCTAAGTGAAATAAATGAGACACATACAGTATACTTTCTCAAATGCTGATTTTTAAAGTTCTTATAAATGTAGACTAAAGGATTCCAGATAAAGCAAAGAGCTTTAGCTGAAATTTTTGTTTTAATAATTGAGAGAGATATAGGAGAATAGCTCTCTATCCTCTTAGAGAAAGGAAAAAAAGCCTGTTCTAAAGAGAAAGAGTCATAAAAGAAAAAAATAAACTTGTCTATTAAAAAAATCAGTTTCTAACTTAAAAGGCACCATAAATAAAGTCGATGGGCAAGAAACTGACTAAGAAGTTGTAACACAGATATAATGACCTGATTATCCTTTAGTTTTTAAAGTTGCACAAAGTCAACAGGTTAGCTAATTTTGAAATGGGCAAATTTGTTTCCAAAATGAAAGGTTTGTCACTAAAGCTGAGTGCTATCTATGTGTCCTCCAATAACAAATGACTCTGCCCCAAATAACCATTTCAAAATGTTTGAAATATCAACAAGACCAAAACTTTAACATATCTGTTCTTTGAGAAAACTAAAAGTAATAAAGTTTGACACTTTTCAGGAGATGGTTTTAAATTTAAACATAAAATACATAAATGTTAAAATTAGAAATGAGCAAATTGTACGTGTTTTCTTAATAAGGACTAGAATTCATATTTTTCAAGATACACAAATATTTAAATAAACAAAAAGTGTTTTAAGTGAAACGTATTTGTGACAAACTCAGGAGGCAAAGGTTAAGACTAGGACCTTGGGGACAAGGGGACACTCTGCATAGGAACTTCCTTCAGAGCAGACAGACTCAGTAAAGCTGTCCTTGAGAACATGGTATCCCTAGGGTAGTAGGTTAAAGTGATACAAACTAAAAGAGTTCCCTTATAATACATTTCTTCAAAATAGTTTAAGTTCTTATCTGATTTCCAAATAAATTCTAGCAGTTTTCCCAAATATAAAAATTTTAGGAGAGGTTCACGAAAATTTTTATCAAAAGAACTGATCCTGGTACTTGGCGGCGGCAGGGGTGGGAGGTTATAACTATGATCACAAATCACATTATTTTACTATGCCAAACCTTAATGAAATCATTTAAGTAATGAAAGGAAAAAAACAAATGCTGTAACTTTTATTTTCTTGGAAATTTTTATTCTGGTCACTAAAGTACTTGAATTTGTAACAGGATATTTATTGAAAAGAGCATCAATGAAGTGCATGGTCCTCTGTAGTTCTTGACTGCCTTGCTTTTCTGCTCTATAAAATTTTAAACACAATTATACTCCTTTCCAAAGTTGTAATGTTTTTAGGCAATCTCATAAACAAACTTACTAGTTTGCACTGGCTATTTCTAAGTTAACTTTAATAAGAGAATTGTGTAAGTACAGGTTTAGAGAAAAAAGTGGTTGAGAAGTTAGAAGAGAAAAAAAATAAATGACTTCTGCCTTCAACCTGTATTTACTGGGTGTGTTCTAACTGATACCACCTCCTTATTCTCAGTGATCTGACATCTTCATTGATGACATAATTGTGCCTCATTCATTAAACTATTTAGTAAATATTTACTAAGTTCTATACCTCATGTTATTGGTAATAACATGATACAATAGTGATACAACAGTAGAGAATACATTAGTGATAAGCCTAGAAAGCCCATAAAACTCAAAAGTTAAGTTTTATGAGCAGACAATGAACAAGTAAGCAGGAGGTAAAATAGCAATAACACTGTCTTAGACCATACAACCTGTTATAGGCTATGCTATAAGCTGAGTGGCTTGTAGATCACAGAAGTTTGTTTTCTGTAGTACTGGAAGTGAGAAAGTCCAAGGTCAAGGCATATGTGGATGTGTCTGGTAAGGGTCCTATGATGACACAAGAAATGACTTCTCATCATGTATTTACATAGTCAAAGAGGAAAGTCTCTAGCACATAAACATTAACCCCAATCACAAAGACTCTGCCCATGTGACCTAATTACCTCCCCAAGCTCTCACCTTCTCATACCAGCCCCAGGAGCTTAAGATTTCAACACATGAATTTTGAGAAGACACAAACATTTAGCACATTGCAAGCATATAATTCAGATGCTGCAACAGGCAGTCTATATAAAATTTTTGGTGCAGGTCTTAAGAGACATTAAAGCCTTGGAAAACACCAACTATTTTCCTTCTTTTAAAAATTGTTCTTAATATATAGCATGCAAACCTCTGCAAGGCATATGAAAATGCTGTGTATGTAAATCTTAACTTCCTCAGCTTGAAAAGAGGAACATGTTCATTTGTGCTTGTGCTCTGAGCTCTCCTGAATGCATCTCAAATGCTCGTGCTCTTTGTTCTACTATCTGCCAGTTGTCCCAGCAACCACCACAATGATGCATGCACTGCAGCAGATATGCAATAAGCATTTGTTTAATTGAGCCAGACAATACTTACTTGAAGAAAAAGTCTACTCTGCTCTAGTTAGAATGGACAACACTGACATATTAGAGAGAATAGAAGAGTTTAGAGCAGGCTTGTTGACTGGTGGAGCTGTCCAACAGAATGAGAATGATGATACAGGAATAATGAATGAGAAGTGCCAATGAAGAATGAGAAAGACTGGTGATACAGGAACCATGAATGGGGAGAGCCAATGAAGAATGAGAAAGACTGATAATACAGGAACAATGAATGGGGAGAGATGATGAAGAATGAGAAAGACTGATGATACAGGAACAATGAATGGGGAGAGACGATGAAGAATAAGAAAGACTGATGATACAGGAACAATGAGTGGGGAGAGATGATGAAGAATGAGAAAGACTGATGATACAGGAACCATGAATGGGGAGAACCAATGAAGAATGAGAAAGACTGATGATACAGGAACAATGAATGGGGAGAGCCAAATGAGTTAACAAAGCAGTGCCAGGAAATATGTGCTTGTCTAATGTTTTGATTTACCAGGCTCACCCAACTGCTTCTTCAACTTCATCCATACCTCCAGAAAGTAATGTGCTACCTGCCTGTGTCTACTGGGAGATGCAAAGTGGTCTGTACCAAACTATTTCAATCCAGTACTTTCTGTAAATTTGAAATTAAGATGTTGAGGTGGCAAGCTGGGGGTGGGGGCGAGCGAAGAGCCAAAGTTAGGCCTATCCACAGGCAAAAAAAAATCCACACTGTCCATGTGGCAGAGCCAGGCAGAGTCACAAGCAGAGACAGAGGGAGTCAAGAGAGCTCTTACTTGCCATAGCATTTTCCCTTGTGACTTCTGTTCCTGTAGCACCTTGCTGTGACTTGTTCTAAGATACCTTTATCTTTCATAATGATCCTTTATTTTAGCAAGACAAGAAATAAATTGGGTTTGTTCTCCACAACCCAAGAATCTGGACTCCTGATGAAAGAACAATTCAATGGAAAATAGTGTCTCAAGTGGTACCACCCTGTGGGATCATAAATGTAAGCCATATACGCCATTTAAAATTTTTTGAGTCACATTTCAAAATTAAAGAAGTAAGTGAAAATAATTTGAGTTGATTTTATTTACGCCAGTAAATTTAACATATGAGCACTTCAGTAAACAATTTTAGTTACTATTCTGGTTACTGTGACAAAATGCCTTATAAGAAACAACTTACAAGAGGGATGGGCTCATTCCACTTAGAGTTTAAGAAGGGATACATACAGTCTATCATGGATATAAGAGCCAAAAACAATAAAACCACCAAAAAACAAAAATATATTGTCACATTGTGTCTACAATCAAGTAAATAGGAAGTGAGACCTGTCAATCAAACTTCAAGCCCCACCCTCCACTTTCTCCCAAGAGGCTGTATCATTGGTTCACATAGTTTTAGTTTTTGGTTGTTTTTTTTTTATTGTTGTTGTTGTTGTTGTTGTTGTTGTTTTAGGAATCTCCATGATGATTTGTATAGAGGTTGCACTAATTTACATTCCGACCTGCAATGTACATGGGCAGAGCACACAGTTCCCTTTTGTCCTCATCCTTACCAGCATTTTTATTTAGGATTTGTTTGGGGTTTTGCTTTTAATGATTGCCATTCTGACTAGGGCGAGATGAAATCTCAGTGTACTTTTCATTTGCATTTCCCTGATAGCTAGTGATGTTGGACATTTTCCCATGTTTATTAGCTGCTTGTATTTCATCTTTTAAGAAGATGCATTTACTGAATTATTTGAGTTATTGTTCATGTTGGTGCACATGTGCGTTAGAGCATGCATGTATGTGTGTGCACATATGGGCAGAAGTCAGAAGTTCACCTCAAGTGTCATTTTTCAGTTGCTATCCAACTTGTACTTTTAAGACAGGGTCTCTCACTGGCCTGGGGTTCACCAAGTAGGGTAGGCTGGCTGACAAGCAAAACCCAGGATCCTCTACTTTCCAAGCACTGAGATCACAAGCATTCACCACAATACTTGTTTTTTCACAGGGCTCTGGAGGCTGAAGTCAGGAACTCATGCTTGCACGGCTATCACATTACCTACTGAACTGTCTTCCCAGTCTTTAGTTTTACTTTGGTTCTTTGTATATTCCAGACAGTAATCCTCTCTCATATGTATAGTCAGCAAAGATCTTCCCATTCTATAGACTGCCTCTTCCCCTGATTGTTTCCTTTGCTGTATAGAAGCTTTGTAATTCTACAAAACCCCATCTGTCAATCTTGGCGTTGTTTCCTGTTTGATTGGAGCCCTCTACAGAATGTCCTTGTCTATGCCTATACCTTAAAGTGTTTTTCCTATGTTTATATCAACTGTTCTAGAGTTTCACTTCCTACATTAAGGTCTTTGATCCATTCAGATTTTGTTTTTGTTACAGGGTAAAATGTCGCGATCTAGTTCCATTGTTCTGCATGAGGACATTCAGTTTTGCCATGAATGAAAACAGGATGACCTCCTCTAAATAGTTTTAGTTTGAAGTCTACTTTTCAGATATCAGAACAGTGACACCACCTCATTTTCTAGTTCTGTTTGCTTTGAATGCCCTCTCCCAGTCTTTCATCCTGAGGATGTATTTGGCTTTGAGGATGAGATGAGTTTCAAGGAAGCAATGAATTGATGGGTCTTGTTTTTCAATCCATTCTGCTCATCTGCTTTTTGAATGGAGACTAGAGAACATGGACTTTCAGGGTTATCCTTGAAAAATGTGGATTAATACCAATCATTTTGTTGGTTTTTTTTAATGTTTGATGTTTTTCAATTTCTAGTTTCTTATCTTTTGTTCTAGCATAGTGTTCATTGGTGTTGTCCTATAGATCTTATATATTCTGTTTGTACTATTTGCATCAACATCTGAATACTTAAATTATATAGCTTGTCTTTCATCCCTGACATTCCATCCTTTATTGATCCATTCTGTTAAGGCTTTCTACTGAGTTTATATTTGACTTAATTGGAATTTAATTTCTAAAATTTCTATTTCTTTTTTTCAGTATTTCTAAATTTCTCTTTCTGGTCCTATATTTACTTCCACGTTTCTTTCAGCTGTCTGCGTTTCCTCTAATCATTCCATTTACTTGTACCCTCCCTGACTTTGTTAAACATTCTCTTTTGAAGTCTATTTCTGGAATTTCAACTAATTTACTCTCATTGGAATCCATGGCCATGGAATTGATAGTCTTCACATGGGTCACACTGTCTTGATTTTCCATGTTTCTTCTATTTCTATATTAGGACTGGAATATCTGGAGTGATTCCATTGGTTGGACTTTTTTTAAATCAGATGTATCTTGTCAGTTAAAGCCTTTGCAATATTCAGGTGAGACTGGTTTGAAGTAGGGTTGATGTATTGTTCCCCACCCCCATTGATCCAGTGATGTAGCTAAGTAGCTAAATGCACAGTTCACGTGCTCAGAGCACAAAGCATGAGCCCCAGCACCACTCTAAAAGAGATAATATTAACTGCAGAAGCAATCACAACTTCTGGATAGGAACATGAGGAAATTATCATAATGGTTTAAAACAGCTACACATTTGACGTCAGTAACTATTGAGGTGGTTCCGGAGCAAGGCTAGTACAGTGTGTACTAAGATAATAGTTACTGAAGTTAGGGACTGAAGGGAGACAGGCTGACAAGCAGAGATTAGCATCAGCTCAACTAAGAAAAATCAAAGAAAGAAAAGCAGATGGAAGTGGGAAGTTGGAATATTTTTGGAGTCCATGGAGTTTAAAGATTACTAAACCCATAGAAAGTTATACTTAAGAATTAATGCTAAGACATGATGGGGGCAAAGGGGAACCAAACAGAGACAGGAGGAGAGGAGGGAAGAGGAGGAGAAGATAAAGGAACGAGAGGGAAGGCATATGGATTGTGCATAAGATTAAAAGAATATATATCATAATGGATTCAAAGACATACAGAACTGTCATAAAATCTAATAGAGCAATATGAAAACAAAAGCAAAAATAAAAGAATATGCATGCAAAGGTAAAGCTCTGAAACTACAGAATAAAAGACAATGAAATAAAAGTTCAAATTTACCTTTAAATATCATAGCACCAGTTGACATTGCTTTGGTGGGACTGCTTTCCCTCTCTGTTAAGTCTCTTGGAACAAACTATCCTGATGAGGGAGATGAAATTTAAAGTCTCAACTCAAACCTGCTAAAACAAATTTGTATGTATGTAGTGTCCCAGTAGAGTCCAGACAAGTTACCTTTTAGCTTGAGGTTCTGCTCACTCACCAGAAGTGTTCCTTGGGTTTTAGGAGCCCTCAGCATGGAATGCTGCTTTTGAAACTATTTCCAGCCCTTATTGCTCCCCATGCTGGATATTCACACTTTTCACAATGAGTTAAGTCTAGGGCACCAATGTGACTCTGCCCATGCTATTGTTTGTCCTTTGACTGGAGAGGTTCTTCTTAGTGGGGCCCTCACTGCCTTTGCCAGTGTCTACCAGCACAATCTCTACATGGCTTCAAATCAGATCAGCCCTTGTGTGTGATCGCGTGGTTCTGGCTTGACTGTGCCGAGTCCAGCAGCATGTTTTTTCAGTCTTGTGTAGTCATGCGTCCTAGCTCTGGTGGATGTCCCAGGGTGTTCCCTCAGCTTCAGGTAGGTCACCATGCTTCTTCAGCTTTTGTCTCCACAGTCTGAACTGATAATAAATCTCTCCACCCACATTGTATCCGGCCCTTACTTACATCTACACAGCTGGGTCCATCTCTCTTTCCAGCTGTTCCTGCCTTGTTTTGTTTTCTGGGGTGCTGGCAAACTCCAGACCTGACACATCCCAAGCACACACTTTATCACTAAGTTGCATCCCCAGCCTTGGTCCAGTCCTTTACTCACCATCCCCCACAGCATTAGCAGGTACCTAATGGGGTGTACATTTTCTGAAATGGATTACAATTTTAAAAATTACAATTGACATCCTATTTATCATCTGTAGGAAGGTAGAGCCTCCTAAAACCCACAAGTTGCCATTTTGTAGGAACTGTGTGTCATCTTTAATTTAGAGGCCAATGGTTGTTTTCCATTGATTTAACCCAAGATAACCCAAGAAAGAAACAGAGCAGTTCCTAATGCCATCCTTTGTATTCATCAAGTCCATGTCACTACAATGAAATTCCTTCGAAAATCAACTTACAAAGAGAAGGAAATCACTAGCTCATAGCTTCAGAGACTCATATGCAAGGAGCCTGCCCAGCTTATTCTTGTGAGAGCAGCAGGTGGTGGCACATCCAAAGGGCATATGGTCGAAAAACTGGTCATATCTCAAGCCAAAACCAGAAGAGAGAAGAGGCTGAAGTTCTCTAGTCTCCTTAAAGGGTATGACTTCCAGTGACCTAGGGACTGCTTGCTAGCCCCCACACACACACATACTTAATATACACACCTAACACAACACACACACACACACACACACACACACACACACACACACACACACACACCTATGTCCAGGGACTATCTCAATATCACTACTGTGGGAAGCAAGTCTTTACACATAGCTTTGGGAATAGCTCAGTTATACAGAGGTGGCACCATGTTTCTGGAAGAGTGAAAGAAGAGGCACTCTAGTTAGATCTCACAAGCAGAAGGCTCTCTCCATTATGTTCTCTAATCTGATGGCTCAATGTGAACCCTCAGAAGGCTGCTGAGCGGCTGTTTGTTTTTGCAAAGTTGAGCACATACCAGCTAAGCTTTACTATTTAATAAGTAATTTAGACTTTTAGGTAGAGTCTGCATGCTAGGCCTGAGGTGCATAGAAAATTTTCCCCATCTTGGAAGAAATCATTACTGCCTGGAGCTAGCAGGAAGGACTGTGGGGTGGTTTCAGCTTGCTGTAGAGTACAGCGAGTATGAGGACAAGAATGGGTCTTAGCTCTAATTTATTCTCTCACTGTCAGATCTCACGCCTTTTCCATTAAGTGATTGATAAAAATGGAAGGAATGAGTAAATCCCTGGTGAACGTATGGTACCATCTGCTGTTGGGGGGATAGTGGTAGGACAGAAACACATATACAACAAACCATTTTTTTTTGAGACCTGTCATCTCCAAGGGCACTTGAAAAAATATATAGAACAACACAGCCCACTGACTCCATCCCAGATCTAGGCAGGTAGGCTGGAAGCTCGATGTCACTGGTCACCTTGCTTGCCCAGCATGCTGACTGTAGCATCCATACATGCACTAAACTTCACTCACATTCTTGCCCTCTCTCATTTTCTTCGGTAACCAAAACTCACTCTTCCAACTGACAGCCTTTGATATTGGTCCTCCAAGACTGGACATCTTGGAATCCGAATCAGTTATCCCATACACCTTAGCATTCTGCCCAAAGCACACTTGGCTTCATCTTTTTACCCAGTCCTTGGTCACATCTGTTACTATGTCTTTGAAGTGCTCCTTTGTAATCCATCCATCCTTGTACTCCCAAGGAGTTCAGCAAGAGTGCCCAGAAAGTCATTGCCTTGGAGAACTTGTCTTCCTTCAGACACTTCTCTCTGAAGGTCTTTGGTGAGGGAGTTGTCTAGCATTTGGACAAACTGCCCACCTCCTTGTGAGGTGCTTTTGAGGTAGACTTAAAGACAGTGGGACCCAGAATACTAAATATCACATTTGTTCATCAACCTCATTTCTGTTCCAGGAAGCAAGCTGGAATGAAATCCCATGACTCGCCCCATCTTGAAGTTCAAGTAATGTGCCCGTTGCACGAATGAGTTGAACATAAATGGTCTGCAGAGCTCTTGACTCGCGGCTCAAAAACCTGCCAAGCCAATAAGGCATTGCTGTGTGCTGGGGCCCAGAACGCTGACTTTTTATTGCGGGTGAGTTTTTGCTATTCTGTTCTGCCCTCTGTGTTCTGAGGCATCTGCACCGTGTGATTTATAGACCGGATTCCGAGCACAGCTTGCCATGCCTGGTGTGGTAGCCATTTGGCTCTGGGCTGGCACCACCGCTGGAGGGAGGGCTGCCGCCGCGCGTGTTCTGTTTCTTCTTTCGTACTGACTGGAGGCATGCTGACCACCACTTATTAGCTCTTTGATCTTTTTTATTTCTGAACATATGGTCAGGACCTCACCAGTGCCCAGAATGGCAGGCTGAAATTCTAGGAGGCTCGGGCCCATGTGATAAACGGCTTTGCGCTGGGGAAAAGTGAGGGGTGAGCAAAGCGAAGGCTGGTGCCCATTAAACACCCTCATCAGCGGGGGAGAATGTGCCTACCCGAGCATCTGTTAACTCAGAGCCGCTGCCTGCCCGGCTTAAAGGGCCTTCCGTGAAGAGCCTGTCCCGTGGGAGGCTTGCAACTTTCCAATGCTGCAATAACAGAACTGAAAAGCTGTATTGACTTAAGGCAATCTATTTCCGAGTGGAGCTGTTTAAACTGGACCTTCTCTTTGTTCTTATTTCCCATTGCTCTTATCCTTTGCCTGTTCTAAAACAGTATCTTATTCCATAAGAAAGTAAGTCATCTCTGCCCACCCCTTCCATTTCAACAAGCAGTTTCTCCCCTTGACATGTGATAACCGTAATAGGCACTTCTGAAAAAAAAAAAATTCATCAAGTACTTTATTGAGCAAGAGTAGTGTGTGTGGTGGGTTTCCATATGATGTTCTTCCAGACTCGGAAGTGCTGCTGGGCATGGTGGCGCACGCCTTTAATCCCAGCACTCACAGGCAGAGGAGGGTGGATCTCTGTGAGTTCGAGGCCAGCCTGGTCTATAGAGAGAGTTCCAGAACAGGCAGAACCATTACACAGAGAAACTCTGCCTTGAAAAACCAAAAAAAAAAAAAAAGGACTCTGCAGTGATAATTAGACAAGTCCCTGGCACTCCATCCTCCAAGCTGAGAATGAGGTTCCTGGTATCAGCGTCAAACAGTACTGATCCTGATCCTTGGAAAACTACAGATATGTCTATGGTGGCTGATCAGAGGGAATCAGACAGTCTTGGGGATCCTGGCCTACACCCGAAGGAATGCCCTTGCTGACTTTAGGTAAGTCATTCTCCTCCTCCACACCCTATTTCTTCACTTGAAGAATGGAAATAATAGGCCTATCTCATGGAATTGTACGATAACAAGAAAATGTAGAAATATGTAGAAGTAAAAATATGCATAGCTAATTGCACAATGAAATTTAAATATTGAATCTCATTGACCCCAACAGGACAAAAGGGAGCAGGCCAGGGCCTTCTGTGAATTCCTGCTCCTTGCATACTTTGGATTAAGGTTCTCCATTGCCCCTTCTGGGTCCATAAACAGATCTTTGGCCTTGGAAGGGAGAGATAATGTATTTACAGGTATAAAAGTAGAGACCTTTAACTTAATCAGATTAATCTTTCTCTCATGGTACAAACAGTCAAGCAGGTTATACCCAGCCCTGGGCAAAGCATTTATGGGCCTCTTTCTCCTTTTTTTTAACCTCTCCTCCATCCTTTTTACCCCCCTCTTCCTGCTCCTCCTCACCACCCCATTGCTGTCTCTACCAGAACCACCACAACCGCAGCACTTGGCACCTGAGGTTCCTCCTGCCCCCAGGGCTGTCTGCCATCTCTTGACTCAGCCGCAGGAGCCCTTTCCACGTGCCCCAACCTCCCGCTTCTCCTATCTAGATGTGTCAAGCTTTCTGTTCTCAATTCTGACCCCAGCACCATGGTCCCAATGACCGCTCTCTACCCCAGGTGTCACTTACATTTTCTCCAACAATTCATGCCTCTTTCACAGAGATACAGGAATATACAACATTCTGGTTCTTTAATTCAACAATGATAGACATATCTGAATTCAGAAATGGGACTATTGCCAAAATGGAATCTAAAATTAAGTTTGTGAAGACATTAGAAACCAGACCTTTTTGTCTATTTTTTTTTTTTTTAATTCAAGGGATACAGCATGGTTTTGGAATATTGCAACAAAGTGTGACTCTTATGCCTGGGACTCAGTTTTCAAGCTTAAACCCTTTGTGGCCATAGCAGACAGGCCACATGGACTGTATATTTTAGCTACACTGTTCATACAGAGAAAATGATTTTGTCCATTTAAGAGAATAGTATACAGATTCACTGTGTTGGCATTCATAAATCCTTAAGTTAAATCCTTAACTTAAATCCTTTCATTTAAATCCTTGAATTAAAGATTGCATGATGCTGGCAGCTTCCACACACAGATCAGCCCTGGCTGTGTTTGGGCCCGCCCCAGGTGCTCAGGTCTCAATGCAAGGGATCCAAAACACCGAAGGGGCTTTCACTGAGGTGGGTGAGAGTCTATCTCTTCCTAGTAGAAATATCACATTGGTCCTAGAAAAATCCTAGGACTATGTTCTTCTGAGACTGCCAAAATAGATACGCAGGAAGAGAGATGGCTTACCTACTAGAGCTTAGAGTGTTTGCTAAACTGTTTGAGGAGATTAATATCACAGCCTTGTCAATCATCAGTAAGGCATGTACAAGTTGTTAGTGCACTGGACAGTGAGCATGGGAGATGATTACTACTGACTATGCCCCCACCTGAGACAGCCTCACCATGCAGGGTGTCCCCCAGCCCAATGTTAAATGTCCTCACCCCACTTCTCACTGACAGTGACAAGAGGCTGCCTGAGATATCCAGTATTCATCTGGATGAGCAAGCGCTCTCTCTCTCTCTCTCTCTCTCTCTCTCTCTCTCTCTCTCTCTCTCTCTCTCTCTCTCACTCCTTTTTTCCTTTTTTCCTTCCTTCTCCGCCCTGCTCTTCCCTCTCCCTATCTCCCTAACACTTCACCCCCAATACCCAGAGATTTCATCCTCTAGGACTGAAGTGTCTTCTCTCTAGCCTGGATACCTGCCTTTGTTATGTTCACACCACTGTGTTAAGACAGCAGTGTCTGTTGCTGAAGTGCTTAAAAGGAAAGGATTTCCAAGGTCGGTTTGAAGGGCGTGCTTGGCATCTGTAGAGACTGTTCACTGGTACTCATCATTTGCTGCTGCTAAGTTTTTCCTGATCAGGAGCAGCTCTGCTCTAAGTCTAAGAGTTCTGTATTCCTTAAAGCAATTCTTACCGGAAAAAGAAACATCTAGAGTCCTTGTTTGAATTTTTTATGGCAAGCAGCAATTTTCTTCTTTCAAGCATTCGTGTCAGCAAACAAAGTTTTGGGATCAGACTAGAGTGACTTCTCATGTTCTTTTTTTTTTTTTTTTTGGATATCTTAGATTTCATGGCTACTCCAAAGAAAATTATGGGCTATGGAAGCACACCATTAGCATGAATAAAGGGGTGAATTTGAACCTGCTACTCAGTTATTTGCATATTCCTTTCCTAGACACTATGTGGAAAAGTCCGAGTTACTAAACAAGAATGTTTCATTAGATACCAGAAGCCTTGGAAACCTTTATCCTTGTTCTGTCAAAAGCACTCTCTCTCCCTCCCTCCTCCTTCCCCCTCGCCCCTCTCTACTTCTCTGTTCCCCTCTCTCCTTTCTCCCCCTCTCCTCCTCTCTCTCCCTGTTATTGTGTGTGTGTGTGTGTGTGTGTGTGTGTGTGCGCGCGCGCGCGCGCGTTGCTGGGGATAGAACTCAGGGCCTTGCACATGCTAGGCAAGCCCTCTACCACTGAGTTATGTCCTCAATCATCTTTTTTTGTTGTTGTAGAGACAGTCTCACTATGTGGCCCAGGCTAGCCTGAAACTTGCTGTGTAGCCAAGGCTGGCCTTGGACTCATTATCTGCTTGCCTCAGCCTTTCAAATGTTACAATCACAGGTGTGCACCACCATGCCCAGCCTCTGATTTTTATCCAGCTGATACATAATGGTATGTACCATGTATGTATTTATTGGGTACCATGTGGTGATTTGTTACAAGTACACCATGTAAAAAATCAAACTACGTCATTTGACTTATCTATCACCTCATACATGTACTAATTTGCTTTTAGTCTTTAGAGTACTGGGCTTATATCAGATATGGAAGAAGTAAATATGCAGTCCCTTCTTAAAAATCAATCTTGAGCCAAGCATGATAAGACACGCCTATATTCCCAGTGCTCAGGGAATGAAACAGGAGGATCACAAGTTCAAAACCAGCCTAGACTACTTAGCAAGATCTTGTCTCAGAAACGTCCATCTCTGTTCCAGAAATACTTTATGATTACAGATTCTCTGAGCCAAGTTCTTCAGGAAACAGGAGGTGAATGCTTTGCCAAGGCCCAGGCGCCCCAAGCAAAAGCTCCAACAGGCCAGCATTGCTCATTCTTGGTTCTTTCACATTATTTCAGTACAAAGTGGCATATGGTGACTATAGTCCTAGCACTCAGGAGATAGAGGCAGGAGGCTCAGATATCCCAGGTCATCTTTGGCTACATACTGAGTTCGAGGCCAGCCTGGGCCATGTGAGATCCTGCCTCCCAACCCTCCCCTAAAAAAGTATATTATTTCAGCATAGCAGAGCAAGTAAGATTGAGAACTGGATTCAGAGGCAGGCAAGCACGGACTTCTCCTGAGCCTAGCGGCGTTACCTACAGGGTTGTTGGTATTTTTCTTTGATTTTTAAATTCTAGATTTATGGTTTCTATTTTCTCACAAAACACATTTAGAAAGAAACTAAAAAGAAGTTTCAATATGGAAATCAGATAAAAGCACCATTTATTGAGCATATTATCTTTTATTTAAATTTTGTGCTTACAGGTATTTTGCCTACATGTGTGTCTGTGTATCCCATTTATGCAGGGCTTGTGGAGGCCAGGTGAGAGCACTGGATTCCCTGGGATTGGAGTTATAATTATGAACAGCCATGTGGGTGCTAGGAATCAAAACTGGGTCTTCTGCAAGAGCAGTCAGGGTTCTTGGCCACTGAACCATCTCTCCAGCCCTTAATTTAAAATTGATTTTTTATATGATTATCTGCCAAAGTTAAAAAGTGAGATCATACAGAATGTGTTTCTGGTTTCCTCTGTGATAAGCTTTAGTAATGAGCATATTAAGTGTTAATATTATTTTTTTACAAAATTAAAATTTAGTTTTGTAGAGGTGTTCAAAACAGAATTTTTATTGAGTCAAATCTTTGCTAGAGAGATTCACAAGTGGGAAAGAGCACCCCCACTATCTAGAAAGGCAAAACTCTCTACATAAAAAGATTTCCTCAAGTGGACAGAGTCCCACACCAGGAAGCTATTTGGGGAAACTGAGGCCAGGATATAAAATAATAATAATAATAATATCATAAATCATTTTTAAAAAGAAGCTTTTTGAAATTGAGAACCGTTAGGAAAGGAAAATCAGTTTTCTGCAGCGGAGTAATGCTGAGCATGTCAACCACACCCCAGGGCAGGCCCCACAACCAAGAGCAGCTGGACAACAGAAAACAGACTCCATAGGGGTTTTTATGGGGTTTTTGTTCCATTTTGTTTTGTTTGGGTAATTTTTTGTCTTACTGGCTTTCTGATTTATTTGCTTTGATTTTTGTTGTTTTGTTTTAAGAAACAGAGAACTTGAAACTGGGTGGGCAGGACAGCCAGGAGGATCTGGGGGGACTTGGGGGAGGTGAAAACATAATCAAAATGGAATAAAAATTTAATAAAAAGAAAAAAGGAAGCCAGGTGGTGATGACATATGCCCTTGGAGGCAGAGGTAGGTGGATCTCTGAGTTGAGGCCAGCCTGGTCTACAAAGAGAGTTCCAGGACAGCCAGGGCTGCATCGAGAAACTGTCTCAAAATAGCAATAATAATAATAATAACAACAACAATAAAAGAAAATAAAAAAGGTTTCCCCAACATCTTATTATCAAATAAATAGTCAAATTATTCTCATCATAAAAACATTTCCTATAACACAAAAGGATTAGCACAACAGCTTTCTGCAGCTTTTTTTGGTGTGTGTGTGTGTGTGTGTGTGTGTGTGTGTGTGTGTGTGTGTGTGTGTGTGTGTGTGTAGGACATGCTGAAGGTCAAGCCCAGGGCTTTGCTCATACTAGACAAATACTTGACCACTGAGCTATACCCCCAGCCGTTCATGTAACATTTTTTCAGTGGAGGTTATAATCCAACCAAGAATTACAGCAGATCTTAAAGCAGCAGGAGGAGTCACTGAACTGTAACTGTTGTAGGAATATCCTAAAAGGAAGCGTACATTGAATCACTCTATTTTAACTTGTTGTTTGCTCATTTGTTTTTAAATGCGCAAGCACCCAGTGGGGTGGGGGTTGGGGGAGAAGACTCCGTGTCTGACCTGCTGCTGAGATGAGCTTGTGAGAGGCAGCAAACTCATGTCTCAAAGGAGCAGGGCATCCCACGCCACCCCACCATGGCCCCGCAGCTCAGCACTTGCCATGGACCAAAGTGCTGCTGCTTGCAGTTCCCATTTGCAATGTGACCTCAGGAAAGGAGGCCGCCATGTGCGATACACGGGGTGCAGGCTTGGCTCACAGGCCTGCTCAACACCTGCTCTGTGCTCTGTGCTCTGCCTTAGATCTCTAACATGAAGACAAGCCTCGGCAGCGCTCGAGGGAGTCAACGTGATCTGATGGTGGATTCAGGCCTCTTCTGAGTCAAATGTCAGTTACCATTCACCTGGAGCAGTCATGGGCTAGGTATATCAAATTGGACACCAAATAATTTTTATGGCCACATACTGAGTTTTGACGATGAATATTTTTCTAATTATATGTATCTGTCAACTGTGATACTAAATATCACATAATATTTATGTGATAATAAATAGAACGTAATCTAAGGACATAAAACCAACCTGTTCAACTTAATCACATATTTAAAACTGGCGAGAGCAAATCACACATGCTGAGAAATTCGCCTTTGGAGAAGAATTCTAGTTCTTTGCTGTTTAAGTTTTCAAGATATGCCTTTAGTCAGATGAGTGGCTGTGGACTCAATCTCACGTGTTAAATTTTCAAAGAATGGAAAGAAATAGACTCCAAAACTAATTTCCGGTTTTGTAGTTTCTGATGATCTTAGAGAAGTGGGCCGGGGGTGGGGAGGTGGGGGGGGGGAGCAGGGGTTACAGGGAACATTCAAAGAGCCAAGTGAACGCCCCAAGGTCAGTGCTAGTGAGAGGAGGGAGCACCCTGCTCAGGGTGTGCCTCCACTAAGTCCCTAGCCGTCACCATCCCCTCCTCCTTTGTCACACCGCGACCCCATGTTGTACTTATCATATTTGTGGTCACAGAAGGAATCCTGTTCTAAGGGTATCCGTGCTTCCTCTTGCATTCAGCACCTTTCAGCTCTCCTGTATCTGGGGCCAATTTCCCATGTCTCCACTCAGTCAGCCTTACGGAATGATTGACAGTAATTGCAGTAAAGGAGTGATTTTCCTTTGTGCTCCCCGCAAATGTCGTGATGATTTCATTGCATCCTCCCAAGCACACAAAGACTTACCTTTCCTTCAAGATCTCTTTTCCCTTGGAAGCGCTTCACCCATAGGTGACCACTTCACACTCCTAGAAGGTGACGTACCACCCAGGTAGGCATCTCATTCTGTCAAGTGGAAAGACATGCTGTGAGAGCTATCATATTAACTCCATCTCTTCTCCACTGTTCTCCATGCACTATGAATAGGGATCCTCAGAAGAGTGACTCTTGGGCCAGATAAATTAGAAAAACGCAACGTACTCTTTTTCTCCTAAGGCACAAGGCACATTAAAGCCTTAAAGGGGCTGCAAAGCCCTTCATTTAAAAAATAATAATAAAAGAAAGAAAGAAAACCTACTTAATTTTATGTAATATAATGTTTCCGAAATTTGTTTGAAGAAAGAGCCCGCAAAGCATAGTTAGTAAAATAATGATGTAAAACAATTAAATTAAGAGTGTTTGTAGAAGTCTCGCTGAAATGTCTTCCCCTAATCTTTTGTAACCAAATTTCCATGGCATTGTCCTGGCTTGTTTGTGGTTACAGAAACAGTATAGTCGAAGCAGGCAAGCAAGCTGAGAATGTGCAGGCCTGAGCTGGACTCCAGGTTCCCTCTACCTTGCTCAGTCTCCACGGTCTCAGTACTTATCCATAGCCAGAGGGTTACTGGACACCATGATGATTAAGTATTCCAAAAATGAGTTCTATGTGACAAATCAATCAAAACAGACAAATCCAGGATTGCAGTTGCTTAATTTTTTTGTATTTATAAAGATAGATTAAAAAAAAACAAATATACCTAATAGGTAATCTAGGTGTTCAGAAACCAAACTCTTTGGTATCAATACTGTTTCTCTCTCAGAGGTAATACAATTAGATGATTCTTCAAAAATAAATTTCCAGGTAAGATGGCAAGCTGGAAGCCATGAGGGAATGGCTGGCTGACTGTAGTTTGGGAAATAAAGAGACCATGAATGTTTTTTTCACTTTATCAGCAATTTCTCCCATCCCCAAACCTCCCCAACCAACAAAACTTCTTCTGCCATCGGACCCATGAACTTTTGCAGCCATTGGACTGGACATGCTACTGTGTCAGCAGCCAGCATGATCCAGCAAACTGGCCAAAAGACTCCTATCCAAAAATCTACAAAAGAGATGTGGGAAGGGATTTCACAGAAGGGGTTACCCGTGACTGCTGCCAGGGCCAGTCAGTATGCCAACAGGAGCAGCGAGCTACAGGGACTTAGTGAAGGCGCTTTGGACATCTCACAGCTGTCTGCTGCTCCTGACGCTGTGGAGCCTCAGCAACCTCAAGTGGACAGTTTGCTTGTGCTGTCGCATACCATAGAACAGAGTCAAGAAAATCCTGCATGCAAGGGGTGCTGGGAACCACAGAAGAAGACGGGTAAGAGCAAATATCAGGACCAGAGAGACAAAGCAACTGATCCCCGAGTCAAACTCAGCATCCAGGCCAGAGATATTACTTTCTTATACCTACCCTACTCGCCTCTCCCCCTACAACTATTCCTCACCTGCCCCAGAGTCCATTACCCTCTGTGTCCACCCAGCTGCCCTCTCTCCACAGCTAAGTCTCATCTATTTAGTACAGGGGGGCATAGGAGGAGGCCAACACTATCCCCCACTGCTAGTTCTTTTCCAATGATTCTCTCTCTTCCCTCTTTCCTTTTTCCCTTTCCTCCTTTCTCTTTCTCATATCCACTCCTCGTACTGTCACCTTTCCCAGAGCCCAGAGGCTGACCTGGTTTACAACATCTGGGCACATATCTCTACCTCTCTTTAAAAGTCTAATGCTAATCCCACACATCCACCCACTTTTTCTTCTGCCTCAATTATTCCCACTCCTATGAATGTCTCTCCCCCACTTCCCATTGAACAACCCAACACTTATCACTAGACTCACTGTGATTGTTCACCTTTACTTTACTTTCCCTCATACTAACATATTAACACAGATGGTACCAGTGGGGTCTTTACTTCCTAAACTAACCTGTACTGAGCAAATGTCTGTTTTCCAGTAACTGCTACTCTGTTTAGTCAGAGTGGGTTAACTACTGGGTAGTGACTGCTGCTGAGAAAGAAGCGCCCACCCCACAGGGACAGACTGGAGACAGGGCATGTGGGCTGGAACACCAGTCTACCAGACGAAAATGTCACCACAACTGTACTAACTAGGACCCAGTCTCTCCTGGATACTATAAACACATCCACTGAAAGAAGACAGACAATCTGAATTAAAAGAACCAGAAAAGCAGCAACAAATCTTAAGCAATGATAAAATCCAGATCCCAGAGCAAAAACATGAAAACCCGTCTCCTCCAAAAATTACCAACTCTGTACTAATGACCACTAATTAAAATGACTTACACAAAATTCTAGATACAGAATTCAAAAGAATAATTACAAATGTTTAAAAAAAACAACTCAAAGAAGACTCCAATATTTTCCAAGAGCACAAAACAGCTAAGTGAAATGGGGGAGGTAGTCCATGATATGAAAATATGATTTAATAAAGAGATAGAAATCCTGAAGAGAACCCAAACCACAAGGATGAAGAATAAAACGTAACAAAGCAAATAAAAAGTTCAGTGAAAAGCCTCCCCAATAGAACATATCATGTGGACCACAGAATATCAGACTATGAAGACAAAATAGAGGAATTGATTATTAGTGAAGTCAATCAGAAACTTTTTTAAATATATGAATATAACATGAAAGAACCCTGGGACTCCTCAAAAAGGCAAAGCCTGTGTATTACAGACATAATACAGACATACAAGAAGAGGAGGCTAGAGAGATTGCTCCATGGTTAGCAGCACTTGTTCTTTCCAAAGATGGGGAGGGGCCGTTCTATTACCTACATCTACATGGCAGTTCACAACCATCTGTAACTCCAGCTCCAGGGGATCCCATGTCCTTTTCTGACTTCCTTGGGTACCAAGTACGCATGTGGTGCACATACATATATGCAGGAAAATACTCACATATAAAATAAATAAATCTAATTAAAAATATTTAAAAAGAAAGGGAAGAATTTCAGACAAAAAGTCATAGAAAATACTCTTAGTAAAATCACAGAAGACCCAGGGCTCAGGAACAATCATGGAAGAAGGAGTAGAAATATGGTAAGTGCCAGGGACAAGGGAAGACCCATAGAAAGGTGTCTTCTAGATGTGACAGGACCTCTGACTTCATGAACTCACAGTAGCTGTGGTTGCCTGAATAAGATCTGCACAGCATTAAGGAGTGGGAAGGATTCATGAGTCCCACCCTTAACTGAGGAACTATGGACAGTTCTGGCTGACAGGGAAGAGAAAGTTAATTTTCTTCAAAAGTTTGCCTCTTGGTAGGTCAATCACACTAGAGTCAGTGGCCCTATACCCGAAAGTGTATATGTTGACAGTACAAATTGAACTTGATACATTATTAATTTTTTAAAAAGGAAATGAAGTTTGGGGAATAGGGAGGTTGGGACTGACCTGGGATGTCTTAAGGGAGTGAGTTGGAGTGAATATGATCAAAATATATCATATGAAATTCTCAAAATTTTAACAAAATAATTTTTAAATGATAGAAGAAAACTTTCTAAATCTAAGGAAAGAGGAAAGCATCCAGCTATAAGAGGCACACAGAACACCAAACAGCCAGAACTAGAAAAGAAACTATTTGTGTCATGGTATGGCTCAAACATTAGATGTACAGAGCAAAAAAGTCATATTGAAAGCTGAAAAAAGTAGGGCCAAGTCATGTACAAAGGTAGGCTCATCATGACACATGCTGACTTCTTAACTCAAGCCATGAAAGCAAGAAGGGCTTAGAGTGATGTTTTCCAAATTCTAAAAGATCACAATTGCCAAGCCAGTCTAATATACCCAGCAAAACTATCTGTCATAATTATGCTTAAAAACGAAACTTTCCATGATAAAAGTGAACTAAAGGAATTCATGACCACCAAGCCATCCCTACAGAAGATATTAGAAGAAATGCTTTAGTCTGAAGAGAAAGAGAAACAAAAATGATTCTATGATACTATATAGACAAGAGAAGACAGTCTAAGTCCCCAACACTACCAAATAAGCAAACTAGCTCATAACAATGCCTGTCTTTCAATCATGCATTCTTTCAATCATGACCTTTTTTTTTGTATCTTTTGGGTTTTTTTTTTATTTACTAAGAAAATTTTTTCATTCATTTTACATACCAATCATAGATCCCCCTCTTCCCTCCTCCCACCCCCAGGCTCCCCCTCCCAATCCACCCCCTCTACTCCCCACAAGAAGGCAAGGCTTCCCATGGGGAGGCACATCCAATAGAGGCAAGTCCAAGCCCTTCCCCCCCCCACCTCAATTCTGCATGAGGTATTCCATCATAGGTAGTGGACTCCAAAAGGCCCGCTCATGCACCAGGGATGGATTCTGATCCTACCACCCTGGCAGGGGAGGGGAGGGCTCAATCATTACTCTTAATATCAATAGTAGCTTTCACCCATCAAATGACACCAACTAGCAGATTGGATTAGAAAACAGAAGGCTTGTTTTTGATGCCTCCAGGAAACACACCTTACTGCCGAAGATAAACACTATCTTAAGGCAAAGAGATGGAAAAAGAGTATTCCAAGCAGATGAAATCAGGAAATAAGCAAGCCCTGATGCTCTAATATCTGACAAAAGAAGCTTCAAACCAATTCTTGTCAGAAGTAAAAAGAGTTACTTTATATTGATCAAAGAAATTCTAAATATATTCATTCAAAACATCACAATTTCATAAAATGAACACTAATATAATTAAAATCATAGATTAACCCTGGCAAGGTAACAATGGTTAATTTCAGTATCTCATTCTCACAATCAGACTGATAAACTATACAAAAATGAAAGAAACCATATAAAAACAAACACTGGAATTAGGTAATATAATAAAAAAAGTATACTTTGACATTTACAGAACACTTCACCCAAACACCAAAAATACACAGTCTTCTCTGTACCCCTGGAACCACCTCTAAAATAGATTACATTTTAAGACACAAAGCAAGACTTATCATATGCAGGAACATTGAAACAATATCCAGTGTCCTAGCTGACCATGGGATATCAAGCAAGAAATCAACAGCAAGAGAAACTGAAGAAAATATATAAATTTATATAGAGTAAACAGCAAGCTATTTGATGAGAAATGGGTCATCAAAGAAATCAAGAATAAAAAATTTAAATCCCAGAATTAAATGAAAATGAAAACACAATATACCCCAAAGTATTTGATTCCATGAAAGTAGTCATAAGGAAGAATTTTATAGTTCTAACTGCATATATTTAAAAAAAAGAGAGAGAGAAAGTGAAAGATCACAAATAAACAATCTAATGACTAAACTTAAGGTCCTGGAAAACCAGAAACAATCCAATCCCAAAATCAGTAAATGGAGAGAGATGATCAGAGCAGAAATTAGTGAAATGGTGGAACTGGGACACCAACCCAGCCACAAAACCTCCAACCTACAACCTGTCCTGCCTGCAAGATATACTTGGGGCAACCAATGATTGGTTTAACTTGAGGCTCATGCCATGAGAGGGAGCCAATGCTTGACACTGCCTGGATGGCCAGAAACTAGAAACTGGATGACCCAGAGACCTGGGGTAGAACCAAACATGAAAGTCAATGAAATGATTCCTAATAATATTTTGTTATACCCCTAGATCAGTGCCTAGCCCAATCATTATCAGAGAGACTTTCTCCAGCAGCTGATGGGAGCAGATACAGAGACCCATAGCCAAACATCAGGCAGATCAAACTTGGAAAACCCTACAAAAGAAGGGGGAAGAAGGATTGTAGGATCCAGAGGACTTGAGGACACCAGGAGAACATAGCCCACAGAATCAACTAAGCAGGACTCATAGGGGCTCACAGAGACTGAAGTGGCAACCACAGAGCCTACATGAGTCTGCTCTAGGTCCTCTGCACAAATGTTGTGGTTGTTTAGCTTGGAGTTTTTGAGGTGCCCCTAACAGTGGGAGTGGGAATATCTCTAACTCTTTTTCCTGCTCTTGGGACCCTTTTCCCCCTACTGGGTTGCCTCGCCCAACCTTGATATGAGGGTTTGTGTCTAGTCTTATTGCATCTTATTATACCAAATTAACCAAAGGAGAAACAAGACCCCAATTAATAAAATTAGGGATTAAAGGGGAAATATTACTGCAGACACTAAGGAAAAATTAATCAAGGGGAGATAGTCTAAATTTCTATATTCCACTAAGTCAAAAAATCTAAAAGAAGTGATTGAATTTCTAGAAGCATATGACCTACCAAAGTAAAACTACATTGAACTAAATAATTTAAGTATCTCTGCTATAAAGGTCAATGAGATACAAGTGGTAATTTAAATACCTTAAAACTAAAAAAGGCTCAGGGATACCAGATGGATAGGGCAGTGGTGGCTCATGCCTTTAATCCCAGCACTCAGGAGGCAGAGATAGGCAGATTTCTGAGTTTGAGGCCAGCCTGGTCTATAGATGAGTTCCAGGACAGTCAGAGCTACACAGAGAAACCCTATTTCAGAAAAACAATAGATAGATAGATAGATAGATAGATAGATAGATAGATAGATAGATAGGTAGATAGATAGATATTGTTTTAAGCCTGGGTTTCAGTGAAGAATTCTACCAGACCTTTAAGGAGGAACTAACACAATATCCTTTAATTAACTGGGTGGTGCTGGTGCACACCTTTAATCCCAGCACGTGGGAGGCTGAGGCAGGCGGATCTCAGTGAGTTGGAGGCCAGCCTGTTCTCCAAAGCGAGTTCCAGGAAAGGCACAAAGCTACACAGAGAAACCCTGTCTCAGAAAAACCAAAATATGTGTGTGTGTGTGTGTGTGTGTGTGTGTGTGTGTGTGTGTGTGTGTGTATCCTTTAATTATTCTGTAAAATAGAAATATTACCATGATATCAAAACCAATTAAGTTCAACAACAAAAAAGAGAATTCTAAGACAATGTCTCTGATGAACACAGATGCAAAAATTCTCAATAAAAACTTACAGACAAAATTTAAGAATATATCCAAAGGATCATTCTCTATGAACAAGTTGGTTTCATTCCAAGGATACAGAGATGGTTCAACACACATAAATCAATAAATGTAACTCATCATATTAATGGACTCAAGGACAAAAATCACATGCTATTTTTAATTGATGCATAAAGGATCTTTGATAAATTACAATATTCCTTCATGATTAAAAAAAAAAGCCCTGGATAGACTAGGGATGGAGAGATCATATCTCAACATAATAAAGGCTGTCTATGACAGGCCAATAACCACCATCTTGATAAATGGAGAAAATTTTGTAGCATTCCCCCTATGATTAAGGACCACACAAGGCTGTCGACTTTCACCACAGTATAGTAGTAAAGCCCTAGCTAGAGCACTAAGAGAGGGAAATAAAAAGATTCAAATAGGAAAGAAAGAAATCAGAGTATCCCTAATAGCAGATGAAACAATTCTCTACGAGAGATCCTAAAGACTCTACATGGAAACTCCTAGAGCTGATAGGCACTTTAGCGAAATGGCAGGTTACAAAATTAATATACCAAAATCAGTAGCCTACCTATATACCAAAGACGGAGTGAGAAGAAAACAAGGAAGCAATCCCATTCACATTAGCCTCCAAATAAATTCAATATCGTGGAATAAATCTAACCAAAGAAGTGAAAGATCTATACAATGAAAACTATAAAATATTGAAGAGAGTAACTAAATAAGACACCAGATGGAGAGACCTCCCATGCACATGAATTGGTAGGTTAATATTGGAAAAAGGTAATCTACAGATTCAATGCAACTCTCATCAAAATTCCAATGCCATTCTTCACATAAAATGAAAATCCATATGGAAACACATAGAGGCTAGATATCTACATATAGAAGAATGAAACTTGATTCTTCATTCTGCACACAAACCAACTCAAAATGGATCAAAGATTTCTGTGTTAGACCTGAGCCCTTGAAACTGATGGAGGAAGAATAGGAGTATACTTGAGGACATGGGCTGAGTAAGGGCTTTCTGACAGGACTCCAGCTGCCCAGAGAATACAATCAATGGTCATCAAGCTGGACTTCATGAAATCACAAAACTTCTGTACTACAGAAAAAATTGTTAAATGACTGAAGAGGCAGCCTACAGGATGGGGAAAAAAATCTTTGTCAACTATACATCTGACAGAGGATTAGAGTCTAGACTATCCAAAGAACTCAAAAACTAAACACCAAGAAAACAAACTCCCCATTTAAAAAGTGGACTACACAACTGGACTGAGAATTCTCAGAAGAAGAAATACAAATGGCTAAGGAATGTTTTAAAAAGGAGTTAACCATCCTTAGCCATCAAGAAAGTGTACATTAAAACCTCCTTGAGATATCATCTTACCCCAGTCAGAATGGCTAAGATCAAGGAAACAAAAGATTACAAACTCTGGCAAGGATGTGGGGAATGGGGCATCCTCATGCACTGTTGGTAGAATGCAGACTGGTGCAGCCACTGTGGAAATCAGTGTGGAAGCTCCTCAAAACACTAGAACTAGATCCACTATGTGACTCAGCTATTCCACTCCTGGACATGTTCCCAATGCCTCTACCTACTGCAGAGACACAGATTCATCCCTGTTCATAGCTACTCTCTTCACAATAGTTAGGACATGCAAATAGCCTAGATGCCCATTAGCTAGTGAACAGATAGTAAAAATATGGAGCCTAAGCACAATGGGATTTCATCAGCTGCAAAGAAAAGTAAAATATGAAATTTTAAAACATTATACTCACTGAAGAAACCCAGACCCAGAAAGACAAATGTCCATCCCAGTGTCAAATCTTTAGATTCGGGTGTTTAACATAGAGACTTGTAAAATTTAGGAAACTGAAAAGGAACCATTGGTGGAGAGGGGGGAAGAAACATGTTAAGGGAAGGAGGCTAAGGAAACACAAGTGATGTGGAGGGGAAAGGAGCATGATGGGGAGAGAGGTCTAGGTGTGGGGGAGGGGTAACTAACACTAAGGATGTGGTCAATGACAGGTGGGCAGAAGAGCAGGGAAAAATAAAATGTCCCAAAGGCTGTCTTTCTTCCTTGCATTGGAAATATGATTTCAAAATGCCTTTACAAAATATTTTTAAAAACAGCATCTTAAATTTTGCAATATTCATTTAAAACTCCATCACTTCTCTGTCATCCAAATTGCCTGATAGATGGTCAGATCCTAAAAGGACAAAGCTTGGGTGTGTTTTAGTGATTGCTTAATGTTTTGTGCCTTAGCCCAGTGCAGCATGTGCTCGTCAATTATTTCTAACTGAAGGAAGGGCAAACCAAGCATCCAAGCATCTCCAGAGAGAGTTTCCTTTTTCTAAGAAAACCTTAAAAAGTTGTCATGGCAGGAAAGATTAAGGAAGTTACAAGACAGGAAAGATGGCGAAATGCCAACACAATGACCACATTGTTAATATTCTGATCCCACGAGGTGCACCTCTCTCTCTCTCTCTCTCTCTCTCTCTCTCTCTCTCTCTCTCTCTCTCTCTCTCTCTCCCTCTCTCTCGCTCTCTTGCTCTCTCGCTCTCTCGCTCGCTCTCTCTGTCTTTCTGCCCAGCATGTTTCCCTGCACATGTGAGATACCCTCGCTCCCCCCACGCATAATAATTCATAACACACATCACTACTGTTATTTTGTTGGAAGGGACATATGTGTGCATCTCCCTCGCTCCCCCCATGCATAATAATTCATCACTACTGTTATTTTGTTGGAGAGGACATATGTGTGCATCTGTGCACATGTATACAACAGGTGTATGCATGTGTGTTTGGGGTCAGAGGTCAGCCTAAGGTATTGTTCTTCAGGACCCATTAACCTTGTTTGTTGAAACATGGTTTCTCACTGGGACCAGTTGCTTCTGGATCAGACTGGGCTAGCTTGCCTGGCAGCTCCAGGCTCCCACCTGCCCATCCCAACCCCCAGCACTGGGCTTACAAATGCACACTGCCACACCTGACTTTCAATTTACCAACTGGAATATCTCTTTGACTATCTTTTTGATAATTAATAAACATTTTACTTTAAATGGACTTTAATAAAAAAAATCTGAAAATTTATATTAAAAACAGATATTGACTGACAGCAATACAAAGAGAAACCATGACAGGAGAAATACCCTCGAAGCTAATTTTGTCATATCTGAGACACTGAAATCCACCGCCGCCGCCGCCACCGCCGCCACCACTACCATCCCTGTCCACCACAAAAGAGAAAAGAACAAACAAACTCCACAGAATTGGAACCTCTGGCTAGAGCTAAGATCTGGCAACTTACAGGCTAGGACAAACCGCTGCACTCAAAGAGGAAATTTCAAATGAATGGGTGCTCTAAAGTGGCAATTAGGCAAAAGTGGGGGAGTGGGGAGAATAGATGGGAATATAATAGACTAAGTCTTCAAAACAGATGTAGCTGTAAAAATCAGCCATTGTTCCAATGGCTAAGAGCCAGCAGCATGATTGGGGTCACTACACAAGCTCCAGGCCCCAAACCATGAGAACACTTACTGCCCAGTACTGAAGTACAAAGAGCTGCCGCAGACAGATCTAGACACCCACAAATATACTGTGCTCACTTTGTCATAAACATGAAAACTGAAATTTGAAGGGGAAATGTGCAGCCAAACAACCTTCCATTTAAAGCCCCAAGCATTATTATTGACTCAGCTGTTTACTTCTGAAAAGATATTAAAGCCAAAATTTGAATATGCAAAAGTATCAAGAGGAAATTTACTTTTAATCTTTTATGGAATTTTCTAAGCCGTGTACATGTTACATGTGTATTTATTTCTAAACTATATACATGTGTTGTTGATCCAGATATTAAATGATATGAATATGGAGGCAACAGGGGTTGCTTCTTCCCAGATGTCTTAGGGTTTCTATTGTTGTGATAAAAACAAAATAGAAGGATCAAAAGCAAATTGGAAAGAAAAAGGTGTATTTGGCTTACAGGTTGCAGTCCATCTTCATGGGAAGCCAGGGCAGGAACTCAAGGCAGAAGAAGCCAAGAACCTGGAAGCAGGGACTGAAACAGAGGTCGTGGAGGAGTGCTGAGTACTGGCTTGCTCCCCATGGCTTGCTCCAGTTTCCTTTCTTATTTAACCCGGTTCCACCTGTCTGGAGGGAATATCACCCTCAGTGGTCTAAACCTCTCCCACATCAATCATTAATCAAGAAAATGTCCCACAGATTTGCCTACACTACAGGTCAATGTGATGGAGGCATGTTCTCAAAAGAAGATCTCTCTTTCCAGATGACTCCAGCTTGTGTTGACATAAAAACTAGCCAGCACAGCAGGTCACCCTTAGGTCGTGTCAAATTAACACTAAAATCTAAACAGCACAGGGTAGGAGGGTGAATTCAAAGAGCACAAGAAAGCACTAAAGCTGTAAGGAAGGTTTTACAATGGCACTTTGAGGCTCAAAGCAGTGATAAGAGGTTATTTTTCTGGCACATGGCCAAGAATAGTCACATGGCAAATGTGTGCTTCACTTCTGTATAAATCTCCATTATCTTCGTATCAATCTTTATGGTGTTATCTTCACAGTTTTGATACAGTAATGAATTCACCAAAGTAAGTTCTCAATGACAAGGGAAAAAAAAACAGGTTTATGATTTCCCCTTAAGATCCCAAATATGCATTGCCTGGTGGTGGTGGCGGCGGCGGCGGCGGCGGCGGCGGCGGCGGCGGCGGCGGCGGCGGCGGCGGCGGCGGCGGCGGCGCACGCCTTTAATCCCAGCTCTCGGGAGGCAGAGGCAGGTGGATCTCTGTGAGTTCGAGGCCAGTTTGGTCTACAGAGCAAGATCCAGGATAGGCTCCAAAGCTACAGAGAAACCCTGTCTCCAAAAACAAAACAAAACAAAACAAAAAAGGTCCCAAATATGCATCCAGCTTAAAGCATTTGAAGTTACAGATGCTTTCCACTTTTGCTTATAGATTTGTGCATGACTTTGTCTGCCCCTGGATGTTACACATTTTTATGTCATTTTTCAGAATGGTGTAAATATCATTTCAACCATTTCTGCCTTATAGCAACAACAACACCAAAAACTCTATCCTAGTGACTCCCGGGATCCTCAGCAGCTGTCACCTTTGTCATCAAGGCCATCCTGTGGGACTGAAATTCTGTTTCTCATCTATTGGGTGTGTTTCCCCCCTCTGGATGTTTTTCCCTCCGTGCCCTTCTCCTTCTCCGCCAAGAATCCTTTCACCCAGTCAGCGCTGATCACCTTTCAGCAAGACCCTTATCCTCACTGGGCTGAAGGAAAGATCACCTGTTGAAGACTTTCAGTTTCTACAAAAAGGTATCTGCCAGACTGACTGTAACTCTGGACGTGCCCTCACCGGCTCTTTAGTTAATGCTAGGGTAGCTTGCCACAGATGTACCGTTTCTTTCGATATTTGTACATTCCAAGACCTTGCCTTTTACTGCTGCCAAATGAGATGCAGATGGTTTCAATGTGGAAGCCACAGTCTACCCTAGGCTTTCTTCCTGATCAGAATTCTTCATGAGGCTTTCATTTCAAGCTGTTGCTCCCAGGAGTCTCTGGCCTTGTCTTTATGACTTAATCTCCATATAAACCGGCATTCCTTCTTAAAGGGCCAAACACCGAGATTATTACAAAATCAACCTTGTACCATCCACACCACCACCATGCCGCACATGTCATCACTCACCTCTCTGTATATCGAGTACCGGTCCCTAATACATCACGCAGACATCATCGAGTTGGGTAGAATGTTACTTCTCAAGCACTTCCTCTCCCAACAAACCACTTGTCAACATTTCCCATCTGTGGGTGAAATGTTAATTTATCCCTCCCATCTTTTATTCTAAATTAGACCTCATCATAAACCACATCCGCAGCCTTCTTAGCTACAAAAGCTCCAGGACATCTAAGTCGGGAGCTATCATGAGGAAACTGATCAGAGAAATGACCACTTCACTACGGTAAATGCGAAGGATTTCCATGATCCCTCGGGAGTTGAGGGTGGCCCTCCAAACCACAGGTTCACAACCCAGAACCTGTGAGTTGACTTCATTTGGAAAAGGAATATTCTGGCTGTATGGAGTCCAAAACTTTCTATCAAGAATAGCCCTGGCTACTGTCCTCATAAGTGATAGAAAAGGGAGACACCTTGAGAGGAGAGCAGCAGAGAATGGGATTATGGGGCCACAAGCCAAGGAACGCTGGGACCACCAGCATCTGTAAGGCGCCAAGAAGACTCTTCCCTAGAGACAGCAGAGAGAACACATCCTTCGTTTTAGATTTCTGGTCTCTAGAACTATGAAAGGATAGCTTTGTGTTGTGCTCGTCTATCTAGTTCAATGTACCAGCCTTAGGAAACTGGCAAGCCCACTGTAACTCGTTTACTTTCTTAAGGAGGGAACCAGCTCTTTTAATGCCAGGACTTGTGAGTGAGAATTCAAGGATCACAAACATCAGAGCCTTCGAATGCTTCACTCATCCCATAAATACAGAGCACTTACTGTGTGCCAGAGCCTGTGTTGATGACTTGAGATACATAGGAATCAAACAACAGCTACAAGCAGTGGCCTGGTCAGGGAGAGCCAGCATGGTTAGTGCTTCAGCTCAGAAGTAAATCCAAAGAAACTTCAGTTTCCAAAGGGAAGCGGATCTCTGCAATGCTTTTAACTTGTTGGAAGGCCTTAATTATGTGTACAGTAATTAATAGCATGTGGAATAAGTTTCTTCCAAACACGCAGCTTGAAACACAAAGCATTTGGCCAAATAGATTTGGGACATTGCTGGGTTTAAGTCTTAGGAGAGTGGTTAGAAGTTTCTGATGACCCCTTCAGTGGTAATGGTGATGGACATGAATGTGCAGCCTTTTAGGTAAGGTTTTCTTTTTCCTTTGTTTTTCTGAAGCCCTCAAGACCATTTACACATGTTATAGAAGCTTTGTTTGTATTTGTTTTTTTACAGTAGGCTGGACACATTTGAGAAATTCTTCAGGTGAAACAAAGCATATAGAAGCCTTGCTCAACCATGCTGTGAGTATGAATAACAATAACTATCATTTATTGTGATTATTACTATCCCAGCACATGGCTAAGTGATTTACACACACTTAGCTCAGCCCCCTCCCCTGCTGCTTTAAACACACACACACACACACACACACACACACACACACACACACACACACACACCTAAATGTTATGTTACAGAGCCCTACATTTTTTTTTTTTGAAGTCAACTGATGACCTGCATTTTTGAAAACCTCTTGCATCTTTCTGGTGAGTCGTAATGGGTTTGGAAGTTTTTATAAGCACTGCTTTCCACAATTGCCTGTCCTGTGCCTTCCCATGGCCTCCCTGTCTTCCACTGAAACCATCATCACAATCTTAGAAATAGAAATGAAAATGATTATGGACTTATAAAAAGTCCCTGTTCCTCATCATATCACAGGAAGGGAAAGAACAGAAAAAAATTTCCTCTAATATCCTATAAATAAACCCAACCCCTCAACATTGACCTCCATGGTTGCCTAGAGACAAATTGACATACACATGCCAACTTATGGTCATTCAGATCTTCCTCCCATCCCTTCATCCTCTACTTTCCTTCTATTGTGTCTTGTCCATGGCCCAGAGAAGTAGCTATGCAACATTGGTCACATGGCAGAACTTACACAGGATTTTCAGATGGTCTGAGTGTAGAAACTGGCTCACCGTAAGGACCTAACGAGTTTTCATAGTGGTGTGTGCACTAAGTGGCCTGAGTGGGTGTGCTGTTACATGGCTATGCCTTAAACTGTGCCTGCATAGTCTCAGAAACCTCTACAGTGGTTTTGTTAGTATGTTAGTTGTTCTTCTGTGAGACAAAGTCTCCTATAGCCCAAGCTGACCTTCAACTCCACATAGTCAAGGCAGGCCTTGAATGCTGATCTTCCTGCTTCCATCTCCCAAGACTGGGATTATAAATACATTCTCCCAGGCCAGAAAGTATTTTATTGCATTTGTAAGGCTGTATTTGTGGTTGGGGATTGCATCCAAGAACTTGTGCATGTTATGTGAGCACATTACCAGTGAGCCACATCTCCAGCCTTGCAGTGGTGTTTTTCAATGCAGCTTCTCCTCTGAGAACTCATCTCAAACTTCTGAGTAAAAAGAATATTCTGGAGGCCTGGGAACCTGCAATGTAGTGGTCCATTTTACTCGGTGGACTGTGAAGCCAGGACTGAGGAGATGGCTCCATTCATAAAGTGCTTACTACCACACAAGCATGAGGACCTGAGTTCAAATCCCTAGATCTCATGTAAGGTGCAATAGTACATGTCTGTATTCCCAATGCCCCTATGTGGAGATAGGAGGTAGAGGCAGGACGATCTCCAGAGGCACACAGGCCAGCAAGCCTGGGGGAACAATAAGGAATGTGTCTCCAACAAGATAGATGGCAAGGACCAACATCTGAGGTTGTCCTCTGACCTCCACATGGTACACACATGAACAGAAACATGGGTGCACACACACTGGACTCTCCCCCAGGGAGTGGCTAATCAGTGCATGCCTACTAACAAGTGCAGATGAGAAGTGCTTGCACAGAATGTTATATAGACGAGAGGCACAGTGACTTCAGGACATGGACACGACGCCATAAGAAAAAGAGCATTACCTTAGGTCTCCCAAGACCTGAATTCCATGCTCAATCCCACCATTCAAAGCCTATTTACTAAATCTGTACTGTACACAAAACATTAAACTCCACCTTCAGAATACAGAACAGCAAATCTCTGAATGCTAATCGCTTACAAGAGGAACAACGGAAATAAATAAACACATTATTCAACAATATGTAAGTACTCTGAAGAAAAATATCCTCGAGGCTAAAGGCAGTGGGGAGGATGCTATGTCAGATGAAGTGGGCATGTCCGGGAAGGGAACGGCATGAGGGAGTGAACCCTGCCTGTTAACAGTCCTGGAGCTGATGGGATGGCGAGGAGCTTGAAGGAAAGAAGCAGATTTGGTGACTGCAGGGGAGAGGACGGAGCAACTGTGACTGGAGTCATGTGAGTGCGCCTATCACAGTGGCTCTGTTGCAATTCATCTCCTGAGCTTTGTCTCCTCAACCTACATTTATAGGTCAAATTTAATTTCCTGTGTTGTGACCCATGGCAGACTTGGTTTGTAAAATTCTGATTTAATTTCTCAACACAAGGGTGACTTGAGAAAGGTCCAAGTTGTTTTTTTTTAATACACTGATCAGCTAGCTATCCACACAGCCTTACTGTTGTCATGCTTCTGTAACTCTCCCCCAACATCTCCACCTGTAAAGTCATCCTACTCAGACACAGAAACGCCCAATGTATCTAAGAGGCCCCAGTCTCTAAAACTCTGAAGCTTCGGGAACATATTAGCATAGATTTGCTTATTCTATTAGCCAAGAGTCAACAACGTGGATGTCTTCTGTGGCACATAGCAGCTGGGGGTGGGAGTCGGGGTGGGGTCGGGGTGGGGGTGGGGTGAGCTGCAATGGCAATGGACTGAAAAGACAAGTAAACCACAAAGATGTCTTCCTGCCGTCGTGACTCACACCCAGAAGCTGAAATCTCTAATAACTCATAGGCTATGAGTCGCATGAAGACCCAGGGGTCTGCAAGGCCATGAAATGATGAGCCTTCTCAAGTGGAAAAGGAGGGAAGCCATAGACAGAAAACCATCGTTTTCACATTCCAAGACCGATGAGCATTTTCTCCATACACTAAGCCAATCTCATTGACAATTTAGCTCCTTCTACACCTTTCCTACTCATTGCCCAGCTGCTGCTGCTGCTGCTTCCACTTCCTGGTGAGAAGATTTATCCATCTCAATTTCTAGCCACACAGACATTATATATAAACAATTCAGTAGTTATAGTTACTTTCATTTACATTTGGATCTTCTCTTTTTATTTGACAAAATAAAAGGAAGTCCTTGTGATACCCAAGTAAGTCACAACTCTGATAAGACACTTGGAAAAAGTCAACAGGAAAGATTTACGGTGGCTCTTAGCAGATTTCATCCCATTGTAGGGAAAAGAGAAAGAGAAGCAGAGCAGATTCCACGGCTGCCTCCAGGAAACAGAGGGACTGACTAGGCTGGAGGTGCTCATTTTTACCTGTTGTTTCATGGAAGCCCCAGTCAACCTACATTCCAAGTTTGTCTTCCCCCATCAGCTAATCCTGTCTGGAGATGCCCTCCCCAGCACAGCCATAGGTATACTTAACTAACCACCTAGGGCAGTGGTCCTCAACCTGTGCGTTGCAACCCCTTAGAGAGTCTAACAACCCATTCACAGGGGTCACCTAAGACCATCAGAAAACACAGATATTTACATTAAGATTCATAACAGTAGCAAAGTGAAAAGAGTCGCAGCATTAGGAAGGTTGAGAGTCACTGCCCTAGGTGCTTCTCAATTAATTAAATTAAGATTCACTATTAGACTCCCAGAGAAGAAGCTGGATGGAAGTAGACCTGGCTTGAAAGCAAACAACCAAAAGAGAAGTGACGTTCTCATGAACAGTTCTGTCTATGTAGAGAGTAACAGTGAACTCATAACCACAAAGGACAGCAGCCAAAGGCTAGCAACAAAGTACGGCCTAGGTTCTCTAGCCATGGGAGAGAATCTATTCAGATGATGGAGACAGATCAAGGAGCATATCCCATGCTGTGAAGATCATAACCATGCACAGCTTCATTGAAATGCAGCTTTACTAGTAGGTATAATTTTAGAACCAATATCTTTTTTTTTTTTCTTTAAAAATGGTTTATCTCAAAATTAGGTCATTGTGGAATTCAGAGTCTGAACCAACAAACAGGGAGATTACATGGGATGGACATAGGCCCTCTACATATATGTGTAGCCTGGTCTACTTGTGAGAGTCTTAACAATGGGAACAGGGGCTGTCCCTAATGCTTTGTCTGGCTCTTGGGAACCTGTTCCTCACACTGGGTGGCCTTGCCCAGCCTTAACACAAGGGGAGGAGCTTTGTCTTACTGCAACTTGATATGCCATGCTTTGTTGACACCCATGGGAGGCCTGCCCTTTCTGGACAGAAACAGAGGAGGATTGGATTGGGGGGTGAGGAATGGAAGAAGAGGAGGGAGGAGAAATTGTGGTCAGGGTATAAAATAAATAAATAAAATTTAATTTTTAAAAAAGAAAAAGACTAGTTTATCTCAAAATTAGGTCATTATGTGCTGTTTTCATTTGTTTCTACAGAGCTGTTTGGATGTTTCTCCAGCCCAAGTCTATGCACTCACTGAAATATGAAGCTAGAAGTGTAACATTAGTGTAATATTGAAAATAATATAATTGCTGGTATGAAAATGAGGGCCCATAATCCCAATAGTCAAGGGATCATACATAAGTCCAAAGTCATCCAGGAATATACAGCAAGAAGATATCTCCAAAGAAGGAAGGGGAGAAAGAAGAGAAAGAGAAAAAAAGGGGAGGAAAGAAACTAATGTATATTAATAATTCTTCACCCTCTGTTAATATTGACTTGCCTCAGAGTTCAATCAATGGTCTCTTCTTATCTTATTCTTCATGTACTCCTCTGGGAAGTTTCATGCACTTCTGTGGCTGAAACCACTATTTAAATCTTGACTGACTAAAGACTCATTTCCAACCTAGATTTACTTATAATACCTACTGAGCATCTGCAGATATTCTATGGAAAAAAGAAACAGGTAAATGAATGAACTAGCTCTCATGGGACATCCACAAAGCTCAGACACCTCGGATCTAGGCTGTCGCCACATGTCACCCCCAGGACTATATCTTATGGACACTTCCTTTTTCAGCAGCACACCTTCCATCTGACCACAGCAACAGGCAGACATCCAGGGACAACCTAGACTCCTCACTCATACTGGACCACTCCAACCAGCTACACTTTAGATTCTGCCTTGAAATAATCTTTAATATGGTCCTCTATATCATTTCTGCCAATGTTTCAGTTCTTACTATTTTCACATGGATTTCTGTAAGAAATTCATCTCTTTTCTCCTACTCATCTGGTCTTCAGCTGGCACAATTATCAAAACTGCAAACATAACCATGTTTTTCTGTTAAAATCTAACTACTGCCAGGTGGTGGTGGTGGTGCACGCCTTTAATCCCAACACCCAGGAGGCAGAAGCAGGCAGATCTCTGTGAGTTGGAGGCCAGCCTGATCTACAGAGTGAGTTTCCAGAACAGCTAATGCTACACAGAGAAATTTGTTTCAGAAAAAAAAAAAATCTGCTATCAATTTTCTTCACAAAAATCTAACCTCGTGTATGGCTAGGCCTCTTGCCCAGCACCAGCACTGATCTGTACACAGCTCCCAGTTTGCAACTGTTAGAATGCAGGGTGCTTCCCCATGCTGCATGGCTTTCTTCCGAGTTCTTTTCTGTCTCTTTCACTCAAAGACAATCACTCACTCATTTATTCCCAGCATCCAGCATAGAACCTGCAACAATAGGTTCAGATGGATTGCTGGCAGGGGAACGATCCCCAAAAAGACAAGAATGAAACATGGCTCAGCCCAATTTTTATACCAGCGCTGGGCCAGGACTTACAGAGTCTGACCTCAGCTTGTCTATTTTTGCCACATTTAAGCAAAGCGCAGTTTTGGTAAAGGGTTTGCGGATAATAACTAACTCAGCCCCATGAGTACAACAAAGCTTAAGCCGTGTCTATACTGAAGCTCTTTACAAATACATATGGCTTCCTCCATAAGATGGGCTCTTGTTGACTTAGAAACAATGCTCTCGGGAGATTGACTGAGGCAAACATAACTTAGGCCTGGCCCTAAGATAACACAGAAGTCACTTAGGCTGTTGTAAAGTACAAATGACATCTCTCACAAGGATGAGTTTTCTGGTCTACAAGTAATGTTCAAGGTTTTAGAGGGGGAAAGCCTGGGATAAACAAATAGAATATTCTGGACAGTATGGGCAGAGCCTGGCTCATCAGACAGCAAAGGATCACCAGGATGTAAGCTACACTTTGGAGAAGACAGGTGAAACATCTCTTTCCTTTGGAGGAGACCTGCGAGTTTCACTTTCCTGGCTCCTCCAGGGCTTCTCTGTGTGCACAAGCCCTTTCTACCCTCTACAGATGTGTATGAACGCATCCTAAAGTCCCTTTCCCCATCTTGGCCGCATCTTCTGTGCAGGAGCCATGGTGTGATGGAGAAGCAGTGAGGGACCCAGGAACGAAGACCCACCTACAGAACGAGCATTGCGTGATCCTAACTGAACCCTCGCCACCTGTCCGTTAACGCGTAGATGAGAAATGACCCCTCATCCTTCCCACAAGCCTAGGTAAAAGACAAGCGCTCGTTGACTAAAATAGGTAAGTTTTGCATACATGAAAAGGAAGTATCTGTGACAAGAAGGTCTGGAAGAAGCTTTTATTTTTTAAAATGACAAGACTGAGATAATCACCCAAAAGACCTTGGGAAAGCCAGGAGAATGCTAATTTGGGGTTCATTCTCTAGCCCACACTGCCTCCCTGTGGGAAGTTTTCTAGGCAAGGATGTACAAAAGGCAAGTCCAGGTTTACACACTCTAAAATGATTGTGGTTACGATTTGTGTCACTTTACACTTAGAGTTCACTTCCAAACACTGGATTATGAATGATGCCCAAGAGTAGTTTATGAAGGACTGATGCCCATTGAGATGTTGGAATAAAAAAAAAATTTCAATTAAAATAAGTAGCCCTGAGAAATAAATGATTCTTGCAAATGTGAAGATTTAGAAATGAAATAGTCACTGTGTAATGATTTTGTTTTTAACTACTTTGAGTAATTATACTCTAAAGGCCTTCACTGTGCTACTTGTGAGGGCTATTTTCAGCTAAGGTCCCTAAAAAAAAAAAAAAAAAAAAACAGACTGAAAAGGCACCACGTCTGTTTGCTATGTACTCAATACGACCCTTTTAGCATGATACTTAGTTATGATCATTGAAAAGCCAAGGCATGGCCACCGACACTGATGACTTCCTGCCTGGATATTCTTCTGGAAGTAGGACTTTGAAAACCTAGATGATGCCAGGTATGCTTCTGAGCATTAAAAACGTGTGCCTAGCTTAAGAAATACCTGGGTGGGGAGGGGGCCTGAAGAGATGGCTCAGTGGTTAAGGGTCCTTGCTGCTCTTTAAGAGGACCTGGGTTCGATTCCCAGCACCCACATGGAGGTTCACAACCATCTTTAACTCCAGTGTCAGGGGATCCAACACCCTCTTCTGGCCACTGAAGGCACCAGGCATAGATGTGCATGCAAGCAAAACACCCATACACATAAAATAAAGCAATAATAATAAAAATAAAATAAGTATCTTGAGGGGCTAAAGAAGCAGCTGAGTGGTAGAGCCTTTGCCAGGTAAGCATAGGCTGTGGGTTCGATCCCCACTATGATCAAAAGAGAAAAGAAATAGCTCAGTGTTGCTCTCATTTACCTGGTAGGGAAGGAAAGTCATGTAATACTCTTTTCCAAGAAAAAACATTCTGTTTCAGGCACAACATACCCTTCTCGTACACTTCTTTTTAATTTGCCCCAAGTCCCGAACAGTACACACACATCAAAAACAGGGGAAAAAAAGATTTAAGTCTTTGGTTTTCATAAAAGACTCTAAGCTATTTCCAGAAGTGAAATAATTGCTCATGATCTCCCTTAACGTAGCTATCTGAAGACTCTGCCTTTGACTTCCCAGACTCTCAGAAGGATTCAAATTCGTTACTCGTGTATTTCCTGGCCAGCTGCCTTTGAAGTGGTTCTAGGATCCACGCTATTGTTTGAAACGCCTGGCTGTCAGTAAGTAATCACTATTGCCTTGATGCCTGTCAAGTTGCTTTCTTTCCTGTGACCTTGACCTACAGTGCCCTGGCTAAAACCCCATAAGCATTTGCTCTCCCAGTCCACTACAAGTTCTGGCACATACACACAAGCCTCCTTATTCCTTGGCTGTTTCATCTCCTTAAGAAATCAGCACCCCATTATTGATGCCGAAACTTCATTTCTATTTTCCAAGGGTCCAGTTGTTTTATTGACTGCACACATATGCAAATAAAATCTTGAACAACTTTTTATTTTTAATGACGGACAAGTCCACATGTCATCCATATGACAAGCATATGATTTCTGCTTTTTTATGCTAGTATTATTGAAGTAAATACCACAAAGATTAATTTAAAAAAAAAAAGGATAGAGTGCATGACACTTTGTTATGAGCAATCAGAGACACAGGTCTGGGACTTTGGGAGAGACAGGTAGCCTGAGGGGAGGATTAGGGGAAAGGAAGAAGGGAGCTGAGGGAATCTGCCTGGCTACATGTCAGAATGCAAAGCAGAAACATCCAAACCATGAGCATGGGCTGAAGGGGAGAAGGAGTCAAGTGAGGCTCCTTCCCCAGGTCCTAGGCAGACATGAACCAACAAAAGAAGTCCACATGCCCGCCCAGATCTCATCTCCAGAAATAACATGAGAATGCTTTCATTTCCTCCTCCTGACTCAACCAGGCTGTAATGGCACAGAAGTAGCCAGACCCGGTGGGGTGGCCTGTAATATTAGTTACTCAAGAGGCTGAGACAAGTGGATTACAAGTTCAAGGCCAGCTTGTGTAACAAAGTAAGACCCTGTCTCAAAATGAACGGTAAAAAGAGGGCCGGGGTACGGCCTAGTGATGAAGCAATTGCCCAGCATATGTGAGACTCTGGGTTGAGTATCACTAACAACCTATGACATCTTGGTCAGGTCACCTAGCATATTTCCTTATACTTCAAATGCAAATAGTGCATGAGGTAACCCCATGGGTGGTGTTGGTTCTCAAAAGGCTAGAATCAGGAGCACATGGCCAGAAGAAGGCCAAAGAGCCTTTCAAGGACAACCAGGCAGATTGTTTGTCCCCACCTCAAATCAATTACTGTTATGGTGTGAATGTTGCCCTCTCTGAAACTCTTTGAAATTTAATTTCCACTGTAATGGTGAGATTTTTAAGAAATGACTGGACCATAAGGGTCCTGCTTTTATGGGTGGGATTATTGGCCTAAAGGGAGAGCAGAGAGATTCTCCCTAGTTCCGTCTCAAAGAAGGGGTGGACACTCCCAAATCAAGCACTGGCTGAAGCAGTAAAGGGGAACACTGGCCCCTCTTGCCCTCTGGCCATGGAGGGGTAAGAGTTCTCCCCACCCAGAGGACACAGCAAGAGGAGCAGATGCCAGCACAGCGGGCACGGGCTCCCCATCCTCCAGAAATACGAGAGGTAAATGTCTGTTCTCTGCAAAGGCCCCCGTCTGTGCTCTTCCCTCACAGCGGCATGCATGTGCTAAGATCAGTGCTGTGCATGATTTTCGTGTCTGTTAGGCCCCCCTGTGCTGCAAAGGGGTACTTTGCTTCTCTTGAGCAGAAAAGAAGGAGGGGTGGCCGGGAGGAAGAACGGAATGCACGCAGAATAACCCAGGAAAGAAGTGTTATATGTGCAAAAGACTGAAAGAGACGGAGGAAGAGAAAGCGATCACCAGCTAGACAACAAAGGGCGTTGGTAGGGAGATCTAAGAGGATACACTGGACCTGTTCCAAGGTTCAAGCGTGTGTGTGTGTGTGTGTGTGTGTGTGTGTGTGTGTGTGTGTGTGTGTGTGTATGTGTATGTCTTCATGGCATGTGAAGAGAGCAAAGGCCACTGATAAATCTGGCACATCAGAAGGCAGAGGGGAAGGTGTTCTGGAACATTCACTCTTTCACATGAAAATGAGACTTAACAGGGCTTTAAAAGGTACATCAGAGACGCTAAAGCCAGACTCCAGATCAAATCTCAGGGCAGGCGTTTGTCATTTGAATGGTGTGAGGAAGATATTTACCATGCCTTGCCTCACACTCCCCATCTGTTGAGTGGGAATACTGATTTTACTCATCTCACAAAGGAGTTTTGAAATTTGTGGGAGTGAATGTACACAAAGAACTCAGAAAGTGCCTCTCACAAGGAAAGCCCCTGTAAATGTTAGCTGTGGCCACCACGATCAGACTTCTAATTTAAACGGGCAATTCTGTATTTCTTAAAGTTCTATGGACAATTCGTGTGGACTGAAACCTAAGTGTGAGGCAAGCATTGGACTAAGTTCGAGAATTTGCTGTGACTACTTTTCTCCTCCTGAATGAAGAAAGCAAAACTCACAATGACCTGTTGAAAACTAAGAGTGACTGTTTGGAGTTGAAATATACAATGGATTAGAGAGCATTTACACTGCTCAGTGAGACCTAGCCAGAGAAATGTTTTATATCATCCATCATTAACGCTAACTGCTTAAATCAGCCTAATCAGATTAAGAGAAAATTACTAATTCCCATTAATTCCCCTGTGTGAGTTCTAGGATAAACAAGCCAATGAAATGAAGACTTTCTTCTGATGCCCAACTTCAGAACAGAAGGCCCAGTGAGAAACTAGCCTGGGGCTACGAAGCTGAGCTTGAGTTGAGGAGCCATGGAGGAGAACTGGTCCCCAATCAGCAAATGGGTCTCCTGTAAATAAATGGTAGTACGGTCAAACCATAAGTGAAGTGACATTCCACCCCCTAATCCCATGCCTCTGGATTTCCCTGACCAAGAACTATAGGAACCTATGTACTGAAACCATAGGCCCCAAAGACTACGTCTATTCCAGCTAAGAAAAATTCTGTACGGAGAAGCATGGGTATGCTAAACGACTCAGGCTGGAATCACAGGGAAATGGTGATTGATATAAACTTAATGTCTCCCCATTTACTTGCTGAATCCAGAAAACACATTTCTTTTTCATCTTTAAATTCTTGGAGTAAAGTAAACCATTCTTGGTCAAATCATGCAGAAAGGCTAAGGAGAATGAAACTTAGTGCGACCTCAGTCATTCACTTCCACAGGAACAGCTCCAGAGATAGTGTGGCTCACAGTTCTGATAGAAGCCCTGCTAATACAGGATCCCGGTTTGTTTTGTTTTGATCACAGTAGCCAAAGCAAGGGTGACAATTTAAGTGGCAGAAATGAAAAGGGGCCACTTCAGAGTGAAGTAGCCGGAGACTGGCAAGGAGTGCTAGACCCTGGAGTCAGATGAAGAAACTCCTAATCTCAACTCTGTCACATGACATTTACATAAGCTTGGATGTTCCTCAGTTTCTTCATCTATAAAATGGGTGTAATGAAAAGCAGAGCTGGAGCAGAGCAAGGAGAGCCAGTCCTTTCATTATCGTTAGAGTGAATGCATCCATCAACTCCGCCTGCAGCTTCCTTCTCTTGACTACCCACTCCACAGTCCAAGACCTAAGAAAGGAGATCTTTTTACAGTAAAACAATAAGGATGTGAAAAGTTCCTGCAAATACTCTGTACATAATAAGATTGAAGTTAAAAGAAAGAACAAGATAGAATAAGGACATGAAATTGAAAGATAGATTTGAGGGGCTGGAGAGATGGCTCAGTGGTTAAGAGCATGAGTTGTTTTTCCAGAGGACCTGGGTTCAATTCCTAGCAACCACATGGCAGCTCACAACTGTATGTAACCCCTGTTCTATGGGATTTGACGCCCTCTTATGGCCTCTTGGAGTACTGCATACAAGTGGTACACAGACTACATGCCAACAAAAACACCCATACTAATAAAATGATATTTTTTAAAGATAGATTTGAGGTGCCTGGGGGACATTTGGGTACAGACATCCAATGTTGGTTGGGTTTTTTTTGGTTTTTTTTTTTTTTTTTTTTTTTTGGTTTTTCGAGACAGGGTTTCTCTGTGTAGCTTTGTGCCTTTTCCTGGAACTCACTTGGTAGCCCAGGCTGGCCTCGAACTCACAGAGATCCACCTGGCTCTGCCTCCCGAGTGCTGGGATTAAAGGCATGCGCCACCACCGCCCAGCGACATCCAATATTGTTATGCACCTGTCCTGAGGTTGTTCTCTGGTACCTAGAAGTAAAGATCAGAGATATCCCCTGCCAAAGAGAACAAAAGATATATTCCTGACAGCAACAAGGATATGTTTTAGCAACAACAACAAAAAAATGGATAGCTACTCTTCCAGGGAAAGAGACCCCTTATAATTTCCTATCAAAATCTTCATGAAGTTACAAAGACAGAATCTCTTGGGCCCCGTATAGTTATTTTATTTGATCACTATGATAAGACACTATGACCAAGTCCATTTATAGAACCTGACCTGACCTCTCTCTACCTGCTTGCATAAAGGTCAGCAACATTCTTTCACCCCAGGTACAAACCAGGAAATTGGAAAGTCATGCTTGAACACTGCTCTGTAAAGACCACCGAACTATTGGTGAAATGATTAAGGCCACTCCACGTAGTTAAAAGGAGATTTATTTAATGGCATAACTTACAAATTAAGGGATAGGTAGGTCATGGGGTCTGGGGAAGGTGTATCACAGTCCAGCGGTGTTCTCTGGAGCTCTGCTCAGTCCACCTCCACCGTTCAGAGTCCTGGAACAGAGAGAGCGCTGGCCCATCCAGATCTCGGGTCTCCAGGTGCCTCCCTTGGCCCTGCTTGTAGGCGTGACAGTTGCCGAAGTCTCAATGGGGGTTGGAACTTTCAGATCAAAGCTGGAATGGCTACCCACTACAACGAACCATGAGTTCTTGCCACCTCCACCAACTCATCATTTTACCATAACTGAATGAAGAAAGCAACTTACAGGAAGCCCCAGAACCAGAGGTCAAGAAAAATATTAATTGTGGTGCATGTTGGGAAGTGTATCCCTCCACCCCTGCCTCCATGTCCTATTTACTTCCAGAGTACTCAAGCTTAGCAGATAATAATAACTTTTCGGGAAAACCAATTAGAGTCAGTAGATCAAAGCCTAAAGGTCTTGGTAAGTGGAATTAGCTAAGTACATTAATTTGCCTTTATGCATAAGAGGGGACTCTTCTAGAACCACTGGCCAGAGAATAGAACCAAAAGCCACCCACACAATTTGCTTTATGAATGTTTGCCTCTTCACTAGCCAGAAAGGCTTATAAGAAAAACCCTGTAATTTGGGGAAATTAGCTTTTTTCAATAATAAGAACCATACAGTAAATATTTTAAGCAGTTGTATATTCCCCATAGAATATGAGCAGATGTTTGCCTTTGTTAGGTTTACTATTGCTGTGATGAAACACCATGACCAAAGCAATTTGAGGAAGAAAGGGTTTATCTGGCTTATGCTTCCACATCACTGTTCATCAATCACTGAAGGAAGTCAGGACAGGAACTCAAACAGGGCAGGAACCTGGAGGCCGGAGTTGATGCAGAGGCCATGGAGGGGTGCTGCTTACTGGCTTGCTCCACATTGCTTGCTCAACCTGCTTTCTTAAAGCACCTAGGATCACCAAACCAAGGGATGTCATTGCCCACAACGGGCTGGGCCCTCCCATATCAATCACAAGTTTTAAAAATGCCCAACAGGCTTGCCTACAGCATGATTTTATGGAGGCATTTTCTTAATTAAGTTTCACCCCCCCCACACACACACACACACACGAATGATTTTAGCTTGTAAAAGGTTGACAAAAAAAAAAACTATCTAGCACAATATCATTTCTACCAAACAACAAGGAAAAGAAAGGAGTTCAGATTAAAAGACAATAAAATAAGAAAGTCCATGTGAAATAAAAGACAAAAAATTAAAATTCAATAATATAATTATAACCTTGTAAAAATCAACAATACATCACTAATAAAAAAATCAAATCACTGTTGTAAGGGACAAATTTGGAATGCTCTATCAGAGTTTGAGTTTGTGAAAAGCAAAAAGATTATAGAATGGCATACCCAAAAAAAACACTGAAGACTAAAATTAAAAGTTCTCAACTTGTCATTAGATTTTTCAAGTGAACACTAAATGCCAAAAGGGAAGGGGAGAACATTGTGAACACACTCAGCCAATTTGTAAAGCCAACAAAATACACTTTAGTCTACAGGAGCTTAGAAACACACTGCTGAAAACTTTTTAAACTCAGCCAGTTTAAGCCAATAAAACATTTCAAGGACACGGAGCTTAGAAAAATAATTCATGAAAATTATTTCTTGAAAAACTTTGCTCAGAGTTTTTCCAACAATCATAATTCGATCAAACAGAAAAGACCATGCTGTGTTCTTGCTCGACAGAACATTTGCAGGCACGGTGGCATGGTTCATCTTGACTCTCAACTTAATTGAGTAACAAAAATGCCTAGAACCTTCATGAAGCACACCTTTGGTTCTGTCTAAGAGGATGTTCCCGAGAAAGATTAACTAAAAAGAGTTAAGTCCTGCCCTGAATGTGGGCAGCAGTAGGCTGATTCCTGGACTGAATAAAAAGGGAAAAGGGGAAGGAAAGAACACTGAATACCAGCACCCCTTTCTCTGCTGTCTGGTCTATCCTGAAGCTTCCTCATACTCCTGACACCATCACAGTAATCATACAGATGATAGCCCTAACCACGTGCCAAAATAAACTCTTTGCACTTACATTGCCCTCAGTCAGGTATCTTGTCACAGTAAGGAGAAAAGTAACTGATAGAGAAAACTGGTGCCAGGAGTGAGGTTGTTGCTATAACTACCTAACTAGGGGGTTGTAGGCATTTAGAACAGGTTTGTGTGAAGAATGTGGAGGAGTTTGGAGCTGTGGGCTACTCTTAGAATGTTGCAAGCAGGGTGCAAGAAGTCATTTTGATGGGAGCTCAGAAGACCAGAGTGCTAATAGAAATATAGACGGTGGAGGCCATGCTAAGAGACTCTGGAGAGAAAAAAGGACTCTATCAGGAATTGAATCAAAGGTAATTCATGTAATATTTTCACAAAACTATGACTGCATTCTGTCTGTGTCCTGAGACTTTGGGTGAAACTGAACTGAAAGTAGTGGGCTAAATTATTTAGTGAGGAAATTTCAATACAGTATATTACATTTGTGTCATGGTTGCTTAGTGCTACCCTGATAGATGCCCTATTTATAGTGTGAACAAGAAGCAAGAAGAGCAGAAAGTGGCACCGGAGACCATTTCCTAAATAAAACACCAACAGCACAGACCCTGAGCACAACAATTAATAAATGGGACCTCTCGAAACTGAGAAGCTTTTGCAGGGCAAAAGACACAGTCAATAAGACAAAAAGACAGCCAACAGAATGGGAAAAGATCTTCACCAACCCCACATCTGACAGAGGATTGATCTCCACAATATATAAAGAACTCAAGAAACTAGACATCAAAGTACTGAACAGTCCAATTAAAAAATGGGCTAAAGAGCTAAACAGAGAATTTTCAAAAGAAGAATCTCAAATGGCTGAAAGACATTTAAAGAAATGCTCAACATCCTAAATCATCAGAGAAATGCAAATCAAAACGACTCTGAGATACCACTTTACACCTGTTAGAATGGCTACGATCAAAAACACCAATGACAGTCAATGTTGGAGAGGATGTGGAGCAAAGGGAACACTCCTCCACTGTTGGTGGGAATGTAAACTTGTACAACCACTGTGGAAATCAGTATGGCGGTTTCTCAGAAAATTAGGAATCGAACTACCTCAAGACTCAGCCATCCCACTCTTGGGCATATACCCAAGGAATGCTGATTCATACCATAAAGATACATGCTCAGCTATGTTCATAGCAGCACTATTTGTAATAGCCAGAACCCGGAAACAACCTAGATGCACTAGGAAACAACCTAGTAGTACACAATGGAGTACTACTCAGCAGAGAAAAACAATGAAAGCATGAAATTTGCAGGCAAATGGATGGAACTAGAAAAAATCATCCTGAGTGAGGTAACCCAAACCCAGAAAGGCAGTCATGGTATGTACTCACTCATAGGTGGATTCTAGATATAAAATAAAGAACAATCAGACTACAACCCATAGAACCATAGAGGCTATATATATAGCATGGAGGTCCCTAGGACGACTGTGGCTTATAATAAATTTCAGTTTTACTCAATTATTGAAAAAAAATAGCCAAATGAATGGAAACACATGAACTATGAACCAAAGGCTGAGGGGCCCCCAGCTGGATCAGGCCCTCTGAATAGGTGAGACAGTTGATTGGCTTGATCAGTTTGGGAGGCAACTAGGCAGTGGGACCAAGTCCTGTGCTCATTGCATGAGTTGGCTGTTTGAAACCTGGAGCTTATGCAGGGACACTTGACTCAGTCTGGGAGGAAGGGACTGGACCTGCCTGGAGTGAGTCTACCAGGTTGATCGCAGTCCTCGGAGGAGGACTTGTCCTGGAGGAGGTGGGGATGGGGGGTAGGCTGGGGGTAAGGGGAGGGGGTGGGAGGAGGGAAAATAGGGGAACCCATGGCTGATATGTAGAACTGAATGGCATTGTAAAATAAAATATATATATATATATATATATATATATATATATATATATATATATATAAAGAGCAGAAAGATGGGGGAAATGTGTAATTTAGTAAGGGAGGAGGCTTAAACAGGTTTAAAGCTGGAAGAAAGGTGAGGCAGCCAAGCATCCATACCTGTTAAATATATCAGCATAATTAAAGAAGAAATTTCAATATTTGCACTGGGACCATGTACCTGAAAAATACTATTGAGCCTACTAGAAAACTCTTGGACCCAATAAACACTTACATTAAATTTTCAGGATACAAAATCAGTATAAGAGAGGCAAAAAAAAAACCTAACCTTCCTTTACAGTAACAGTCTACTTTCTGAGAAAAAAATTAGAAAAAATATTTCCTTCAAAGTAATCTCCCAATTAAATATTTAGGAATAAACCTAACTAAAACATTGAAAAACTTTTATAGTGAAAATTTTAAGATATTGAAAAGGAGTCACAGAAGACCCATGTTTCTGGGTAGAGAGATATTAATGTGAAAATGTCTATACTACCAAAACTAATATACAGAATTAATTAAATACTGCCTAAGTTAATGTTTCTATTAATGTAAAGAGACACCATGACCACAGCAACTCTTATAAGGGAAAACATTTAATTGGGACTGACTTACAGTTTTAGAAGTTTAGTCCATTATTATCATGGCAGGAAGCATGGTGGCATACAAATAGACATGGTGCTGGAGAAGGAGTTGAGAGTTCAACATCTTGATCCACAGGCAGCAGAAGGAGTCTGTCACACACTGAGCATAACTTGAGCAAAAGAGAACTCAAAGCCCATTCCTACAGTGACACACTTCCTCCAATAAAGCCACACCTACTCCAACAAAGCCATACCTCTTAATACTGCCACTCCCTATGAGGGCCATTTTCTTTTGAACAACTACATTCCACTCCTTGGCCCCCAAAGGCTTATAGCCATATCATAATGCTAATATGCATTTAGTCCAACTTCAAAAGTCCCCATAGTCTATCACAGTCTCTAACTTATTTAAAAGTCTAAAGTTCAAAGTCTCTTCTGAGATTCATTCAATTTGGAACATTACCATTCCAAAACATAGGGAAGGGGGCATAGTAAGGAAATATTGGACCAAAGAAAGACCAAAAAAACAGCTGGGCAAACCCCAAACTCTGCATTTCCATGTTTGGTTTCAAAACACTCTTCAGATCTCCAACTCCTTTCAGCTCTGTTGACTGTAACACACTTCTTTCTCTTGGGCTGGTTCCACTCCCTGTCAGCAGCTGTCTTTAGCAGGTATCCCAAGGCTACAACATCTCCAACATCTTGGGGTCTCCAAGGCAATCCAGGCTTCACCTTCACAACTTCACACAATGGCTTCTCTGGGCCTCCATCCGGGGACACCCCTGACACATGCCTGGCCTCAGTGGCTTTATTCCATAATTCCTTTCTTCTATCCTTAACTGTAAAGCCAGAACCATAGGGCCAAAGCTGCCAAGTTCTGCTGCTTTCTGGGGCTGGAACATGGCCCCCTCACCAATTATATCTTCTCCAGCTTTCTGTTTTCAATGGTTTCCTTCACTGTCTAAGCTTGATTGTCCTGAAACTAGATCTGTAGACCAGATCAACCTCAAACTCAAAGGTCTGCCTGCCTCTGCCTTTGGATGCTAGGATTAAAGGTGTGCACCACTGTACCCAGCTCTAAGTTTTTCTTTAATTCCTTTTCACAAGTTGGAAACTTAGCTGGGTGAGATCTTGTCCTAAGGACACCACTCCCTTTATTCCATTTCTTAATCTATTTATCTCCTAAACACAAGATTTAGCTTTATTACACTTCCTGGCGCCCCTTTCCTCCCCAAATTGTACATTTTGTATTTTTCCTGCTCAGCTTGCTCCTTTTCATTATAAATCATCATTTATAATAACCACATGACAGAATATATAGTAGACTGTTTTGAGATTTCTTCTGCCAACAGAATTAATCCAAATCTCTTCACTTCTGCCTCAGGCAGACTCTTCAAACAAAGTCAAAAAGCAGCAAGCAGCCATATTCTTCACCAAAGTATCACAAGAACAATCTCTAGGCAATATCCTAAAATTCTTTTCCTCTGAAATCTCTTGAGCCAGGCCCCCACAGTCCAAATCACCCTCAGCACCACTGTCTTCCATGCTCCTATTGGTATGGCCTATCAAGCAGTGCTTAAAGCATTCCACTGCTTTCCTAACCCAAACTCTCAAAGTCCAAATTCCTCCAAATAAAAGCAAGATCAGTTTTCCAGGTAGCCTCACTGGTGATGTGAGTAGCAGTCCAGTCATCCTTATTCCACATCTAGCATCTTCCTATGAGTGAGTACATACCATATTTGTCTTTCTGAGTCTGGGTTACCTCACTCAGGATGATTTTTTTTCTAGATCCATCCATTTGCCTGCAAACCTCATGATGTCATTGTTTTTCTCTGCTGAGTAGTATTCCATTGTGTATATGTGCCACAATTTATTTATCCATTCTTCAGTTGAAGGGCATCTAGGTTGTTTCCAGGTTTTGGCTATTACAAACAATGCTGATATGAACATAGCTGAGCAAGTGCTCTTGTGGTATGATTGAGCATTTCTTGGGTATATGCCCAGGAGTGGTATAGCTGGATCTTGGGGGAGATTGATTCCCAATTTTCTAAGAAAGCACCATATTGATTTCCAAAGTGGTTGTACAAGCTTGCATTCCCACCAGCAGTGGAGGAGAGTTCCCCTAGTTCCACATCCTCTCCAGAATAAAGTGTCTTCAGTGTTTTTGATCTTAGCCATTCTGACAGGCATAAGGTGGTATCTCAGAGTTGTTTTAATTTGCATTTCCCTGATGATTAGGGATGTTGAGAAACTCCTTAAATGTTTTTCTGCCATTTGAGTTTCCTCTGTTGAGAATTCTCTGTTTAGTTCTAAAGCCCATTTCTCAATTGGACTGTTGGGACCCCAAGAAAGACACAGAGAAATGGATGAGATCTACATGAACAGCCTGGACATAAGTGGGAGCAATGAAGGGCCAGGGTCAAGGGAAAGAGAGCGGGAGATCCTAGCTGGATCAAGAAAAGAGAGGGAGAACAAGGAATAGGAGACCATGGTAAATGAAGACCACATGAGAAAAGGAAGAAACAAAGAGCTAAAGAGGCCCACAGAAATCCACAAAGATACCCCCACAAAAGACTGCTGGCAATGGTCGAAAGACAGCCAGTACTGACCTACTCTGGTGATGGGATGGCCAAACACCCTAATAGTTGTGCCATAAACCCCATCCAAGGACTGAGGAATCTGGATGCAGACATCCACGGCTAGGCCCTGGGTGGAGCGCTGGGAGTCTAATTAGTGAGAAAGAGAAGAGTTTATATGAGCGAGAATTGTTGAAACCAAGGTTGGATAAAGCACAGGGACAAATAACCAAATGAATGGAAACACATGAACTATGAACCAAAGGCTGAGGGGCCCCCAACTGGATCAGGCCCTCTGAATAGGTGAGACAGTTGATTGGCTTGATCTGTTTGGGAGGCATCGAGGCAGTGGTACCAGGTCCTGGGCTCATTGCATGAGTTAGCTGTTTGAAACCTGGGACTTATGCAGGGACGCTTGGCTCAATCTGGGAGGAGGGGACTGGACCTGCCTGGACTGAGTCTATCAGGTCGATCCCAGTCCTCAGGGGAGACCTTGATCTGGAGGAGGTGGGAATGGGGGGTACGCTGGGGGGAAGGGGAGGGGGGCAGGAAGGGAGAGAACAAGGGAATCTGTGGCTATTATGTAGAACTGAATAGTATTGTAAAATAAAAAAAAAAAATTTAAAAAAAAAAAAAGCAGGATCAGACCTATCACAGCAATACCACAGTCCCTGGTACCAACTTCTGTCTTAGTTGGGGTTTCTAATGCTATGAAAGGACACCATTGCTGAGGGCTGTGGCAGTATACAGCAGGTGACAACTAATGTTTGACAAGTTGACCCACCAGATGTATGACTCCCTGATGGGGAGCCCCACCTGGCAAAGCTGTGGGGTCACTGGCTGTGGAAACTGATTGTTCTCTGTCTGTAACTGTCTTATGTATGTGCCACCACTATACCTCCCTAAAAAGAACATCTGTAGGGATTCTTTCCACAGCCTATTGGTATTGTTTTACATCTTTGGGCACACTTATAGTTGTGGATGGTCAGGAAGGTGATTTCTGTTTAAGCTGTATAATTCTGATGAATAGAAATAATACCAGAATATTTTTCACTACTGACACAGCAAAGTAACAGTATTTTCAGTCTCAAAGACAGCTAATTTTAGACTTTAGAACAAGTTCAAAATAGACTAAGCTGCCCCTGCAGAAAATACACAAAGCCATAATCCCAGCATTGTTGAATCACAGTCAGAACTGAAGCAACTTTGATAGACATAACCCTCTACAGTAATTGACTGCATATACTCCTAGGTGCAATGTTCAGCCAACTGTTCACTTTCTGTCTGGAAACCCTCATCAACTTAGAGCTACGTGCTTAGCCAAGTGTTACACTGGCCAGTCAGTGCGACCTTCCTAGTCCGAGAGAAACTATATGACTTATCATGTGTTATGAGAATGGGTCGGACCCTGAAAATGTAACATAAATAATTGTGCAGAGTTTGGCTGTGGGAAAAGAGTGAGTGATGTGAAAGGACAATGTAAGAGCTGGACAGAGGGTAAGAGTGAGTGTGTGAGTGTGTGTAGGTACACATGCTGAGTGAGGGATGTAGCTGTATGGGAAAAGAGAAAGAAGAAGTGTGAGAGATAATAGAAGAAGTGTGAGAACAAGATGAAAGAGTGAATGAAGGAGAGAATGATTAAGTCAAGAGTGAAGAAATGGGGCTGGAGGGATGGCTCAGAGGTTAAGAGCACTGACTGCTCTTCTAGAGGTCCTGAGTTCAATTCCCAGCAACCAAATGGTGGCTCACAACCATCTATAACGAGATCTGGTGCCCTCTTCTGGCCTGCAGTCATACATGCATAAATAAATCTTTAAAAAAAAAAAAAAAAAAAGAGTGAAGAAATGATGTGATAATATGTGGAAAAATGTAACAGAGTAGAGAGAAGAAATGTGTAGATGTAACTGTGCAAAAGAGGTTTGTGGCTGTGTGGAGAAATCATGGAAAATGTAACACTGTGAAATATAACTTGGCTGTATGGAGAATGTAGCAATATAATATATATTTTATATATATATAATTTATTTATATATATATAAATAATTTATATAATAATTTATATTATATATAAAATATATATGTTTGACAAGTTGACCCACCAGATGTATAACTCCCTGATGGGGAGCCCCACCTGGCAAAGCTGTGGGGTCACTGGCTGTGGAAACTGGTTGTTCTCTGTCTGTAACTGTCTTATGTGCCACCACTATACCTCCCTAAAAAGAACATCTGTAGGGATTCTTTCCACAGTCTCCATATATATATATGTGTGTGTGTGTGTGTGTGTATGTATGTATATATGTGGAGACAGATTCTCAGAGAAAGAGACTTTTCAAGATGTAGATAAAGAGAAAGTTACCATCAGAAAGCACGTGTGTTTCTTTAATTTTACCCCTCAAATAGATAGAAACTTATTTCTAAATACTCTCAAGTAGAAAAAGTCTAGCCCTCAGATAAATAAGAATTTTTCCTCACCCTCGCCACCTTTGTGGATTTTTTTAACATCCTCTGGGTAGCTGGAGGCTGGCCCCCAGCTACCAATACATCATGACCACCACAACTCTTATAAGGGAAAACATTTATTGGGGGCTGGCTTACAGTTCAGAGGTTTAGTCCATTATCATGGCAGGGAGCATGGCGGCATGCAGGCAGACATGGTGCTGGAAAGGAAGTGAGGGTTCTACATCTGCAAGCACAGGCAGCAGAACGAGTCTGTGTCACACTGAGCATAACATGAGCAAGTAACTCAAAGCCCACCCCCACAGCGACACACTTCCTCCAACAAGGCCACACCTCCTATTAGTGCCACTCCCCATGGGGGTCATTTTCTTTCAAACCACCACAAATACCAATCAAAATTCCCATGTCATATTGTAAAGGTTTTAAAAAAAATACAAAAAAATTTTGATGACTTTTTTTTTCACTCTTTGACGGCCCACCACCCAGTTTCCAAATAAATACACAGAGGCTTTTGAATGCCCAGCCTTAGCTTGGCTTGTTTCTAGCAAGCTTTTCTAACTTAAATTATCCCATTCCCCTTTAGCTACGTTTTTGCCTCTGAGCTTTTTACCTTTCTTTATTCTACATATCTTCCTTTCCTTTCTACTCTGTGGCTGACTGTGTGGCTGGGTGGTTGGCCCCTGGAGCCAACTTCTCCTTTTCTTGCTCCTCCCTCTCTTCCCTAGATCCTATTGGTTCTCTCTGCCTGGCAGCCCCACCCATCCTTTCTCCTGCACAGCTATTGGCTCTTCAGCTCTTTATTAGACCAATCAGGTATTCTAGACAGGCAAAGTGACACAGAGTTAAACAAATGTAAAATAAAAGAATGCAACACATCTTTGCATCATTAAACAGATATTCCACAGCATAATTGAATATAATTAAATAAAATGGCAAAGCTATGCCCACTTAATGTTTTACAAAGGAGGTAAAAAATAGCCCACGGTGTGTTAGTGCTGGGATTTGAAACTTTTAAGAGATGGGGCTCGTGGTTCAACAGAAAGTATGCCCCCAGAGTTAAGGAAGAAGAGGCCACGAGTCTGAAAAAGATCAAAGGGGGCATAGTGGAAGCAGGAAAGAGAAGGGGAAGAAATTGGGTGATCATATTTTAATTTCAGAAAATATGAGCTGGAGAGTAGCTGAAAATATGAGCTGGAGAGTAGCTGAAAATATGAGCTGGAGAGGAGTAGCTGAAAATATGAGCTGGAGAGGTGTAGCTGAAAACACGAGCTGGAGAGGAGTAGCTGAAAACACGAGCTGGAGAGGAGTAGCTGAAAACACGAGCTGGAGAGGAGTAGCTGAAAACACGAGCTGGAGAGGAGTAGCTGAAAACACGAGCTGGAGAGGAGTAGCTGAAAATATGAGCTGGAGAGGAGTAGCTGAAAATATGAGCTGGAGAGGAGTAGCTGAAAACACGAGCTGGAGAGGAGTAGCTGAAAACACGAGCTGGAGAGGAGTAGCTGAAAACACGAGCTGGAGAGGAGTAGCTGAAAACACGAGCTGGAGAGGAGTAGCTGAAAACACGAGCTGGAGAGGAGTAGCTGAAAACACGAGCTGGAGAGGAGTAGCTGAAAACACGAGCTGGAGAGGAGTAGCTGAAAATATGAGCTGGAGAGGAGTAGCTGAAAACACGAGCTGGAGAGGAGTAGCTGAAAACACGAGCTGGAGAGGAGTAGCTGAAAACACGAGCTGGAGAGCAGCTCAGCAGTTAAAGAGTGCTGGCGGCTTTCCCAGAGCAGCCAGGTCCAGTTCCCAGCACCCACATGCCACTCACAGCTATCTGTAGCTCCAGTCTCAGGAGACCCAACACCCTCTTCTGGCCTCCGTGGGTACTGCACACATATGATGCACAGAAACACATGATGTGAAAGCTACCCATAGACATAAAATAAAATAAAAATAAACAAAAGTTTTCAAAAATTAAAAAATAAAAATTTAAAAGGGGTGATACAAAGGTAATTTCTGGCCAGCCCCTGGCTAGTTCCTGCGTGAGATTGTTATGGAAGCATTAGGCAGGCCTCCCAGTCCCCCCAGGACCCCCTCCCCAGCCCTCCTGTTTCCTGCATTAAGATGGGATTATATGTCCCACACATGATCCCATTGCTGCCATCACCTTGATGTGACACAGCTGAGAATGTGTCACAACCGAAGCAGTGTCAACACCACTCCCTTAGACCTCCAACACTTTGAACTAATAAGCCACCTTTATTCCTAAGTATCCAGCCTTGGTCATTTCATTATAGTGATGAAAAATGACTTAAATATTATAAAGCAATATAAATGTTGCATGATATTCAACTATCCCATAATTTTTAGAAAAACATTGTTCATCTGAATATAAAGAATGGAGTTGCTGTTTTTTTAATGTGAACTTGTTGGAGAACATGTTAAGCACTTAAATAGTTATGGGTGGATTTTCCAGAAGTCATCAGTGTAGATCATGACCAGAAATGACTGTCAACAGGGAAGCAGTATTCAAATCACCAAACACTACAAAGACTAAACAGGCAGGATTGAGAGGCTTCCCTCGGGTTCAGGCAGATGAGAGCTGTCTCAGTAGAGTGGAGGTACAAGTCACGTGTCATCGAAGGGTGTAAGGAAGAGGAGGAATGGACCTTGGGAAATATCAAAGGGGTTGAGTGTTCCAGACATCTGTCCGATAGCAAAAGGAAAAGTTTTTACTGGGTGTGGTAGTGCAAACTTGTAATCTCCACACCTGGGAGGCAGCAGGCAGGAGGGTGTCTACCCCAGATTTACAGAGAGGCCCTGTCTCAAGAAACATAAAACAGAAAAAAACCAAGGAAGTGCCTGTCCCAAACATCTACTTACTTTGGGGTTCCCTCTGCAGCTGTCACTATTTATCTGCTTCTTTAAAACGGTACTGATTCCTGTGCAAGTACTTCCCAAGCCTGACAAAGCCATGCACGGAAGAGCAGATGCCATGGGATCTCATTCACGTCTGGAATCTGGAAGCCTTGACCTCACAAAAGAAGAGTCGAGCTTACCAGAGGCTGGAGACGGGTAGGACCACACATCCTAAATAACAATTAGGAGAGATAAGCTGTGGCATTGTGTACAGACAGACACAGCAGAGGGACCAGAAATAAAATAATGCACCATGTATCTACAAAGGCAGGAAGAAAGGACTTTGAACGTCCTTGCCACAAACGTATACTGGAAGTAATAGCTATTTTAATTATCCCCATTTGACCATTGCATAATATATGCATGCATAAAAACAGCATACCCTATAATGATGTAAAATCACATGCCAACAAGAAAATAAAACTTGAGGGAAATTTCAAAACTATAAATAACACCTAGCTTCTTTTAGCTACCCAAATTGTTCCCTCAAATCTGATTCATTTTTCTATAGGACTGACTCTTAGGTTCCTATACTAAACCAGTCAAAGCATTCCATTACCATGACACGGCGAAAGTGGAGGTGGGTGTTATGTTGGGCCAAACATGGGGACACTCCAGATAACTTTGCTAGGAATCCTGAGACATCAGTGCATGTCACTCCTCTCAGAGCCACAATTCATGTCATATCCCATGTGAACTATGCCTGTCGTCGGGAAAACGGTACCAGGAAAAATGCAGTATCTAGAAACTGAAGCCATGGTGTGACCACAAAGGCAGGGGGTGTGAGAACAAAGCCAATTTTTAATAAAGCTGAAGCATGGGGTGAATTTGAATCACAGCAAAAGCCCAAACCAAACTTCTCCTGAGCCTCTTCCACCCCTGCACTGTCTCAGTGACACAAGCCCTTCAAGTCCTTTTGTTTCCCAACCCCGTCAAAGCTGAGCTTTCTAGTGTGACAGAAGTCACTCTTGGGGTGCAGCACCCTCGCTGGTGGACATTCTGTACAAATGCTTGTGTGCCTCCGTGCGTCTTTATTTCCTCATTCCAGACAAGCCACCAGAGCTGCTTACATTCTCCAGAAGGTGAACTTTAATGGGACAGTTCAGGAATTTGTTGCTGCCTGGGCCAAGGAAGAGGACAAGGCAATGTTCTGAGGTCCTGCTGCTGTGACTTCAGGTGGGAGCTAGCAAGGACATTGTCTTTTTTCTTTTCTTTTTTTTTCTCCTTCATTCACAGACTGCCCTGGGATGTCTTCAGATGGGAACTGCAAGCCCTGCATTCTGCATTTCTACAGGAGCAGGCACATGTTCTCATGTCATTTTAGGTATTTCTCAGCCAACTATTAAATAAACTTTCCTTTTTTTTATTCTGGACATGCACTATTTCTGAGTATTTCTTTACTCATTCTAAATAATGGAAAAATCTTGTAGGTTAATCTGAAAACAAGCTTCAGGTCCTGCTTCTTTCCATGACAGCACCATACACAGATGATTCTCTTTTCCACTGAACAGAATTTCCTGGGTATGTCTCAGTTTGCAGATTCAAAAAGAAAGGAAAATACATGTTAAACCAAAAAGAATTTAACAAAAAAGGCAAGTCTCAAACTACAAATATGGCTCCTTGTGCCACATTCTGGAGGTCATTAACTTAAATCCCCTCTGCTCAGTTCATGCCTTTAATCATACTTAGTCTAATGTGAGGCTCTCTTTTCATGTGAAAGTTGTTAAGTACATACAAGGTAAAACCAGCCCATGGGTTTTTTAAAATCCTAACAATTCCCAATAGACCAATTTGCAGAGACACAAGACCATAATCAACACAAACTTTAACTTAAATTCCCTACCTCAAGAAGAAAAAAATATACATATTTCAAAGAAGTGTTTTTCTCAGAGAGAAGAGAAAGCATTAACTTTATTCCTAGTTTATATATCTGTATAATACCAGATTACCCTCCCAGCAAACACATATGCACATATGTGCATACCCAATTACAACCAAATATGCAGGAAATTTCATTCTGGACCCAGGAAAATAATAATTAAAAACATAAAGGATAAGAGATGTAGGGAATGTAATGTTCCAGACATGTACTAAGGCAAGTAGAAGTTCTAGCTACTCTCTCATCATTACTAGCTGGACAGGTGATTTTCTGTGACCTTCAGGAATTCAGTTAACAGCTGGACTGCTGGAAGTCTACTGCCTATTAGGTAAATGTCAGAAGAAAGACCCAGATATAAAAGCACACCAAGAAGAATTTATAAATTGTTATTGTTGAAAAATGCAGAAGTGACTAACTTGTGCATTATCCTTCTGCAGTGACTTGAATAAGAATTGCTCCTATAGACTCATAGTTTTGAATGCTTGGTCACCAAAGAGTGGTGGTGGTAGGAGGTGGGGCCTTGTTAGAGGAAGTGTGTCACTGGGGGTGGACTTCAAGGTTTCAGATGCTCAAGCCAAGCCCAGTGTCTCTTTCTTTCTGCTGCCTGCTGATCAAGGTGTAGAGCACACAGTTACCTCTCCAGCACCATGTCTGCCTGCATACTGCCATGTCTCCCATCATGATGATAATGGACTAAACCTCTGAACTATAAGCCAGCCTGAATTAAATGTTTTCCTTTATAAGAGTTGCCATGGCCATGGTGTCTCTTTACAGCAATAGAAACCCAAACTAAGACACCCTCCTTCAATATCATTTTCTAAGTGATAAATAACCTTTAGAGAATTATAATGCTTGCTTTGTGCTATATATGCTATTTAGCTACTTACCAATGTCCATTTTGCAAAGAACATTCTTCTATAGAACCTTGGGTATTATATGAGGAAGGCATACTTTCTGTTCTTAACACACATTCAAATTTATGAATGGATTACTATAAATTCTATGAAATAAATGGATTCACAGCTCACAATACTACATAATAAAATGCACTAGCATCCATCTAATTTATAAATGTCTGGGTTAAGACTAACTATTTAAGAGATTGTTTTAAAGCATTCCATGTTTGTGATAACTGGGGACTTGTTGACATTTTTTTAAGCCAAGAAGAATTACAAATACTATTTACTTTGGAAAAATGAACCCGTGAATATTTACTCAATCATCCAAAGAAATTTTTCATTATCTATTATAAGATTTAACTTTAGGGCTTGGGAGATGGCTCCATGGGGTGGGGATCCTGCTGAAGAAGCATGAGAACCCAAGTTAGTATACCCAGAACCCACACAAAGCCAGGAATAGTAGTGCTCATCTATAACCCCCATGCTCTTATAGTGAGATGAGAGATTGAAATAGGAGCATTGTACCAGCTAGCCTGGTGTAAAGATGGAAAAACAACAAAGAGACCTTGACCCTTGAAGGGTGGAAGGTAGGGGCAGATAACCCAAGTTGTCCTCTGAACACCACACACCCACCATGGCATGCAAATGCATGCTCACACATTGCACATATGCACACACAGAGTTGTTGTTGTTTTTTTAAGATTGACATTAGATGCTGATAATGATTTTTTAACTTTCAAGAACTTCATAAGAACATGATTATTTAATTCTGATGGCTTGTGCTAAAGATGTCTTCTAGCCCTGGACTCCCAAGAAAACACATTCAGAAGTCTCTTGTAATAGCTAGTAGTCTCTAAAATATGAGACAATTTGTATATGGGAAGAAACCAAATTCATTGCACCCATATGATGTTGGGAGGCTCCATATGCATTACAGACAATCCAGTCACCTCCAGTTAACCTTGATATGCCATCAGAGCATATTTATGTCACTCCATTTGCATCTTAGGAAGCCAGGCTTTTCCACATTACCCCTTTTTATGTTCTTAATAATTAGTGGCTCTAAAATCCACATCTGCTTATTTAAACTAGAAGTGACAGCTTGGTGCTTTGCAGCATGATACCCAGATGCCACATTTTCTGCAGGGGAGGACACTGTGTCTTCATATGGCAGGAGGCAGAAAGCAAGGTAGCCAATGCTGTAGGAAGCCTGTTTTACTCACTAGTGAGAAGTCCTCATGACCTGTCACCTGCCAAGGCCCTTTTAACATTACTGGACTGGCAACAGCTGAATTTTGTAGGGGCCACATGAAATCCACAGCAGACCCTTTGAACGGTCAAGTGACTCACCCAAAGTCACTGATTTTGTACATGTTCGATTATTTTTGTGTACATTGTAATAATTTTAAAATGGCTTTGGAACATAAATTTTAAAAACTATAATAAATATGCAAGTCATAACCACAATGAATCTTTTGAAAATCTGTTACAGGACAGTGTAGGTCCACAGGACTTCTCTCGTTCACTTCAACTTGGCATTAGTTGGCCCCAAAGGAAGATTTAAAATACAGTACACTCATTTCCATCTTAGGATATAAACTATGGAAGGAATTGAAGATTCTTCATGTTGAAAATGGCATGAGGAGAGAAGTAACTGACTGCTAAACTTAGGGCTATAGCCAAAGAAAGGCCTGGTCTCCTTTGCTCTCTTGCATACAATCGCTTTCTGCCCTCCAAAGCTTGGTGATGGGGTTCTCTTTGAACATAAAGCTAATGCTTTTCATTTTAAATCTTAAGGCCTGCAATGTCAAGAAACTCAGACTATGGCCTCAGGTATCCTAAATGGACAGAGTCCCTCAAAGTGAAAATATGATTTAATTTGAAGACCAAGGTATCAAGTGGGCGTCTTACTTCAATCCTTCCTCTTTAAATTCATTTACCAGGCATATGCTATAAACTATGCATAGCTATGTGCCTGTGGAGGCAAGAAATATATAAGAAAGTGTGCTTTGCACAAGATAGTTTAGGAAAAAATATGTGCATCTATGACAGTTCTGACAAAGCTGTTTTGACACAGCTGTGCAAGGAAACAGCTGTGTCATACAGGGTGGGGGCAACAGCTTTTAAACAGGTCCCAAAAACAAACTGTCAGAGCTGCAGCTGTTTCTGTTAGCAGTAATGTGTGAAACAGACATCCTTTTCCCATTCTCAAGCCTCTGCACAGCCTTAAAGCTCTCCATTTGCAGCCCCCCACCTCCCTGGAATAGCAAAGCCAAGACTAAGTGAGGGTCCAAAATGAGGCTGTGTCAGGGATAGGGTGAGGATGAGGGATGGGATGCAGGGAGGCATCATCTGGCAGACAAACTATACATGACCAGAAGTTATATGCTTACTACGCTTACTCATCTTTGAGAGGGCCATTCATCATCCCTCACAAAGTGCCTGCTCATTCTCTGAGAATTCATTTACATCCTAAACGGGCTGTGCTGTGGACAGTGGACACATACCTTTACGTTCATATAAATAGGATCATCTGAGTGAAGATGCCACTTTGTCTGTTTTACATTTGAACCTCTAGAGAACTAGCTGGTGGGCACCTCTGAGCTTGGAGGTTTACCTCACTATGAAAATTTGATTTAGTTGGATGTCTGTGTTATACCAAAGCGGAGGAGGGTATTTGAGTGATATGATTTCCACATGGAAATATTAGTTTTGTTTTCTAACAGTTTTTTTTTAAATCTCAGCAATTTTTTCCCTATTTACAACAGTAATGCATACTTAGAGAATTTCCAGCATTTGGTCAAATAAAAAAATGGAGATGTAACATTTGGGGACATCTGTGGTAGTCACTATATTACTACAAGGGATATGGTGAGTACAAAGGACCATTTATAACACTCTGCTTTAGAGGGGCTATGCACACGGATCCACCTTGGGGAAATACCTGCAGCTCGTCCCTGAGAATCCCTTCAGCAAAGTGAAGGCATGGCTTTCTCTCTTACAGTCCAGTCCCTTTTCCACGTTGTAGTGGATTGCTTTATTGACATATGCCAGAAGTGGAATCAATAAATTATGGCTTTCTGCCTCAGTTACAGTTTCTATTGCTGTGAAAAGACACTATGACCACAACAACTCTTATAAAGAAAACATTTAATTGGGGTGGCTCACTCGTAGTTTCAGAGGTTCAGTCTGTTATCATCATGGCAACACGCAGGCAAATGTGGTGCTGAAAGAGTAGCTGAGAGTCCTACATCTTGCAGGCATCAGGAAGTTGACTGACTCACTGGGTGCTCTTCTGAGCATAGAAAACCTCACAGCCTGCCCCCACAGGGACACACTTCCTCCAATAAGGCCATACCTATTCCAACAAAGTCATACCTCCTAATAGTGCCCATGACATTATGAGGGCCAATTACATTCAAACTACCACACTTTCTTTCTACAGAACATTCCAGAGATTGGCATTAGTGCTAATCTAATGTATACCATTGATTTGGTTAATCACCTAATAAAAACCCTAACATGAGCCAAGGATGCCTCGCTATCTACCATAACAACAAAATGTATCTTTGTGCTACTGTGGAAGTCAGTATGCGTGTCCATTGCTCTGTGAGGAAGATGGTTGTTCTAAATGACAGGTTCTGTTTACTTTTGAGGAGCTCTTGTAGGCTGTCTGGTTTCACTTTGTGCAATGAGCTCTGGACCCCAGTGAATGTGTGCAAAGGTACTTGTGTTTTCATAAAATGCATAAACATACCATTGTGGATTCATGCACATGAGTGGTGTGTGTGTGTGTGTGTGTGTGTGTGTGTGTGTGTGTGTGTGTACACCCATTATTTTAAAGGTAAACTCTTACATTAAAGGGCATGCATAGGATGAAATTGAAACATGAAGAGACAATGTACAATGTTATAAATTCAGAATTTTGCTTACAACTTCTGACTATTGAGCTATGAAAATCAATGGTGTGGCTGCTCTGTACTAAATTAATGCAAAGTATTGTCATTTTTACATGGGTCTATGCAGCTCATAAATATTTACCACTTAAGTAAATAACTTTGAACCCATACTAAATCCCAGATACCCTTCCAACAATTAAGGATACAACATGCACAAAAATTGACATAGTCCATAGCCTTAAGAAGCTTATGGCTTAGCAAAGGTAGACAAAGTAGGTAAACAAATAATTATATAGGTTAGATGATTATCATGTTGGGAAAAACAATAGAACAAAGTAAGAAAATCCAAGATGTCACTGGGTGGGGAGAGAGTGGGGATATTTGAATCGACTGAAATGTAGCAAAGAAGTTTGACCTGCACATGTGTGAGAAAGGCACTAGGTGAAGAGGAAAGAAAACACAAAGGTTCAATGTGGGCCATGCATGTGTGATCAAGAATCAGCAAAAGAGACAGGCTGCAGGGAAGGGGGAGGAGCGAGGTTAGCAGAGGTTAATAAGAGCAGGGTAGGTGGGTTAGAGAGAAAACTGGATGCTGGTCTCTCCAGACAGGGATCGGGGGACAACCGAGAAGGAGGAAGCCAGGCAGGCGTCAGAGCACCAGGGAGTCCAGAGAAGGAGGATCTCAGAAGAAAGAAGGGATAAGAAATGTGGTAGAATAGGGACTGAGAATTAACCACTGGGTCTGCCCATCCCCACCCCGAGTCTTCACTCTGCTTTTCATCACTAAAGTTTTCCAACCTTTCCTCAATATTCTTTCTTGGCACAGACATGGAATATGTGGTGAACTATCCAGTCCCTAGAAACCTATTTTTCCCACTCACTGGAAGTGATAGGCCATGAGAAAAACTGTTGTCTCTTAGATGGTGGCCAATCATTCCTTCAAAAAGGAGTCAGAACCAGGGATGGAGTTCAGCTGGCACAGTGTTGGTCCAGCACGCAGGAAGCCCTTGGCTCAAATCCCCAGCACCACATAAACTAGATATGGCAATGCCTGTCTGTAATCCCAGCACTTGGAGGAGGACTGTGAGTTCAAGGTCATCCTCAGCTACACAAGATTAAATCCAGCTTATAATATGTGAGACATAATCTCCAAAACCAACAGACAGACAAAAAGGAGGGAGAAAAAAGGAGTTACACAATAAACTTCATATCAAAATAAAAATCCAGAAAATGATTTAATAGGAAATTATCTTTTTTTAAAGATCTGAATGGCTTTGAAGCAGGAGTGTGAAATAAAATGTCCCACGGTTGCTAATACGTGCCAAAGGCCCTGCTATTTTCAAGGCTGGAGAGATGGTCTTGATAGTGGATGGGGCTCCTTTCTTCCTTCGAGGCTGTTGTCCTTTACCTGGATCTATAATGGGTGGCATCTGAGATGGCATTTGAAGAGAGAGCTCCTAAGCTTAAAGCACATCTGGAATCCTTGGGCTAAATAAGAGCTAGAGGCTCTGTGAGTCTGTCGTCATGCAAGTCCTTCTCATTGTAATTCTGCAAGTCAACAAGCTTGATCTGAATACTCGCCAAAACCAGACTGAAATTAAATTATGAACACAACGCAGAGTCCAAGTTGGAAGTGGAGCTCAAGTTTGGGGACACCAAGGAGAAAGTTGATAGTTACTTCACATTGTTGATTCGTGGAACACCACAGCACTGAGGACACAGAGAAAACCTACCTGGCTGTCAATATTGCCCACTGTCCTGTCTGCTAATGGGATTTTCTCCTCTTCAGCCATGCCCAGTGTCATGGTGAGCTGGAAAACTAACTCTAGATTTCCTCTTTTCAAATGTCCATAATTCATCTGACCCTAGAGGAAAAATTCTTACACACTCTGGCAGGCTGAGGGCCATGTGATTCTCATCATCTTTAATAGAAATCACACTTCTGAAACCCTGAATAAAACTTCATCAGTTTAGGTAGTCTTGTTTCCATAGCCAAATCTGTTGCTTTTAATTTCCTCCAGGAGTTTGTGTCCACCATTAAAATAGTGGAGCATATTTATGGTGTGTGTCAGTGTACAAGATGCTATGTGCAGCTTCCCATTTCTTCTCCTTTGGTTCAGAGACAGAGTGCATATTTTCAGCATTCTGATAACACATATTTGGCAAATGAAGTGTGTCCATGTACCAGTCAGTTTATTTGGACTAACATAGTTCTGCTAACTGTGGAGGCTTATGAACCCACATGATTCACTTACGTCTAAATGATTTCACATAGTGCCAAAATTCATCCTGCATTTTCACATTATAGTAACTGTACTTTTGAAATCTGAGCATTGAGAAATGTGCATAATCGTACATAATTGCTTGCATAGCTCTGTTAACAAACTTACATGTTCTGAACTACAAGAATAATTTTCTGTATGTCAGTCATAATACATCTGAAAATGTTACATATTTTGTGTGAAACATACCAAGGCAAGGCTTAGCACACCATGGATTTGTGGAATCTCTGCACTAACTCTGGCCTCTCCAAAAAAAGCCCTAAATGTGACAAACCATAATAGAACAAAAATCCACAGTCTCCAGAAGGAGAAAAGTAAGTTAAACTGCAAGACAAGGGCCTGGAGAGACAGCTCAGTGACTGAGAGAAGACTGGCATTCAGTCCCCAGCACCCACTCAGAGATTCACAACCACTGGTAACTCCACCACCAGATGACTAGATGTCTTCTTCTGGACTCCACTTGGATGCCCATACTCACATGGGAACTTACCCACACATAGACACACTGAGAAAATTAAAATAAATCTTTAAACCACAGTTGGCCTCTTAGCAGCTACATGGATGAACTTTACCAACCTAAGTGTTTCCTAGTGTCCTTAGCTAATGCTTCTACTTTTAGGATAAAGGTTTTATATAATAAAATATAATAGTGCTTAATATACAATACAATGATGATAGATGATGTCTGTGTTACACACTGGGCTAAGTGCCATAGACTGTTTCTATATCTGTGTACTTACAGGATAAATATATAAACACAATCCCATAAAGCACATTGGGTAGAAAAAAAAACATATTCTAGTAAAGAGACCCTGGTAAATTTGAGAACTCTGGACTCTTGTACTTACTAGATACATGGCCATGATAAGTTATTTCATTTCCCCAAGAGTTTCCTCCTCCTTTGAAAAATGAGACAAGTCACTACTGTGTACTTTTCACCTCCAGTAGCATACAGAATTCCAGGACCACAAATGCTATGAAATAGAGTAAAAGTTTCTAGCTGGGCTTCAGCTCAACCTCTCTATGTTCCTGCAAGATATACTGATGCAATAGTGGCAACAACGTTACGGAGTACTTGAGTACTGTTTTTTTTATTGGATTTAAGGCCCACTCCGTGAGATGGAACCCAACCTGATATTGCTAACATGACTAAGAACCTGAGACTCAACAGGTCATGGACCTAAAGGAAAATCTACTGCTATTATTCTGCTAAAGGAACGTAACAATCAGATGATTCCTAATGACATATTGAGTACCCACAGAGCAGAGTAATGTTCAACCCTCATCAGCTCAGTGAAGCCTCTTCTTGCCGTAAAGGAAAATTAACACAGACACTCACAACTGGACAATATACAGAGAGTGAGAGATTCAGTTCAGAATGGGATGTCTTCACCAAACCCCTCTGCTCAAAGCTCAGGGATCTATGTAGAAGAGTCAGAAAGATTAGAAGAACCAGAGGTGATGGATGACTACAGGGAAACAGTATATTCCGGACACAAAACTGATGCACATATGAACTCATAGAGACTGTGACAACATGTGTAAGACCTGCATTAAGTTCAAGCCAGACAAGAATTCCAGCATGAAGAACAGAAAGTGGACACCAAGCCCCACCCCTCTCCAAAAAACTATTAGCAATTGATTCCTGCTGGATAAGGGGAAATCAGTTTTCTACAGTGGACTGTCACTGGGTATATCAACCACACTTGAGGGAAGGCCCCAGGTCCAGGAGTAGTTGGTTAACACCAAATGAACTCCATGTTTTGTTTTGTGGGATTTTGCTTCATTTTGCTTTATTTTAATATTTTTTTGTCTTACTGGTTTTTTGTTTGTTTATTTTGATTTTCATTTTTTTAATGTTTGTTTGTTAAGAAAAAGAATGTGAAGTTAGGAGGTGGGTAGGATCTGGGAGGAGTTGGGGGAATATATTGTGTGTAAAAAAGGTTTTTAAAGAAAAATGAGACAAGAGTAATAGTAATAATATCTGACAAATTCTCACACCGTGCCTGGCACAGAGGGAGAGTATAAATATTTGATAATCTTATTTTACAGATGAGGTAACTGGGTTCAATAAATTTATTTGTTCAAGGTTGTATAGTTGCTAAGTCTGAACCATAGTTGTAATTCAGACTTACTGCTCAAACACACATTTTATGGGTGTGGGCTTCTTTCTCCCCCTACTTCCATTTACTCTAGTCTAGTTGGACTTCTGGGTGATGGAAAGGACAAGCAGATACTCAGCAGCGGGCTTCTATCATAAGTTAGCTCCCACCATCGTCACCCCACCCACCACACTGAACTCTCTGGAACCGTACAGGGAACGGTGCAGAGAGGTAAAACAAGTGAAGGAACGCCTTGGCCAGCCCTTGATTCCTTGTATTGATTGCAACCCAGAGGTTGGCGGAAATAGGCAGCAGGCTGGGTTCCCGGGAGCACTTGAACACATACTCAATAGATGTCACAATACACGACCCAGATCCACACACTGTAGTCTCTCCTTTTCCTCCTTCTGAGTCACTTTTGCTGACTTTTCCCAAAGGCTGGACTGCATCCTGTCATCTCACTAATTGATATGCCATCATGAGGAATTATATTGGCATGTTGAAGAGATGTCTGTACTCTATACTCAATGCAGCACTATTCACAAGATCCAAAATATAGAAACAACTCAAATGTCCACTGACTGGTGAATGGAAGAAGAAATGTGGTACATATATGTAACAACGTACTTTCCAACCACTACAAGGGATGAACGCCTGTCACTTGAACCAAACAGATGAAGTTGGAGGATAACATGTAAATAAACAAACATAACCATAAATAAATCTCACTAACATGTGGAATTCTTACAAAGGGGTCTCCTGGAAGTTGAGATGAGAATAGTGGCCAGCAGAGGCCAGGAAGAGTAGGGAGGAGGGCGATAGGAAAGGGCTAGTCAACAGGTACTAAGTTACTACTAGATAGACAATGGTGACTTATAGACAATGGTGATTTATAGACAATGGTAGTGATTTATAGACAATGGTGGTGATTTATAGACAATGGTGATTTATCATATGTTTCAAAAAGGCTGGAAGAAGACTGGAGAGATGGCTCAATGGTTAAGATCACTGGCTTCTCTTTCTAAGGACCCGGGTTCAGTACCCAGCTCACCACCATCTGCAACTCTAGTCCCAAGGAATCCCGTGCCCTCTTCTGGTCTCTGTGGGCACTGCACACACATGATACATAGATATATGTATACAGGCAAAACACCAATACACAAAAAAGGTAGTAGTAATTTTTAAAATTCTAAAAAGACTAGGAGAATTTTTTTTTTTTTTTTTTTTTTTTTTTGGTTTTTCGAGACAGGGTTTCTCTTGTGTAGCTTTGCGCCTCTCCTGGAACTCGCTTGGTAGACCAGGCTGGCCTCGAACTCACAGAGATCCGCCTGCCTCTGCCTCCCGAGTGCTGGGATTAAAGGCGTGCGCCACCACCGCCCGGCAACTAGGAGAATTTTTAATGTTTCTGTCACAAAAAATATTATAAATATTTGAATAAATATGTACACTGACTTGGATTTGATTTGAATATTATATTATATAAACACATATCAAAACATCACACAAATATGAAGAACACAATTTCATCACAGTTTTTTTTTCAAAGTTTTATTTAAGGTAGAGCTAGTCTATCAGTATTTTTTTTATCTCCCCCTGTATTATATTTATTCACACCAGGATTATTTCCCACAATATGGTAAAGTGAAGAAAATGCCTTCAGTAAGCAAACTAAAGATCCAGCTTGGTTGCACACATCCCCCTTAGGATGCAAGTAGGAACAGGACAAATTCCATGCACCAGACTTAACTGCATCTTAATGGTCCTTTGGGGGGAAAACCCCAGCTCAGTATTCTCTGTTGCTAATTCAACATGAAGTCAGCATTGACAGCTCAGTTCTCAGATTCCTTCTTAAGGCCTTCTTAATATTGTTAATTATTAATTATAATAATTATTAATTATAATAATTCTATAATATAGCAATTATAATATTAGCTATTAATTATTATTAGGTATTAATTGTAGCTTCTAATCCTGATACTATATTCCTGTTGGATTCTCTTGCTACATTTATTTGTTTATGATTTATTTGAAGAGAGAGAGGATACATGCACGGATGGGATCTGCCCAACACATGTGTGGAAGTCAGAGGACAGCTTGCTAGGATGGGTTTTCCCCCTCTACCACGTGGGCCAAAGGGATCAAACTCAGGTCAGCAAACTTCACAGGAAGTATCTTCGCCTGCTGAGCCCTCTCAGCAGCCCCTATCCATCTCACCAGCCCCTATCCTACTGTGTTAGCCCGTTCCAATAGTATAACACACTCTAGTAATACTAACTAGTCTTGAAACATACCTCTATTCCAACGTAATGACATCTGATTTTCATTGGTACTATATGGGACATTCTCTTTAAACTTGAGCTCAGAAATCCCTGAAAAGAATCCCAGATACAAAGTGCAGCATGTCTGGCAGACTAGGGGCTAATGGACTCTTAATAGCAGTATATTTTTCTAATTGTCTATAATTTAAAAAGCTAGATTGTATCAGATGCCCCCTTACACAAAAGGCCTTCACAATCTGCTATCTTTATACATCACAGATACCTACATTTTTCTGAGAAATTTCTTCTTAAAAATTAAGATTTGAAAGTCGCCTTGAAGTTGGTACAGTCCTCAGAAACCATCATTTCCCAAGCAGCGTCTTCCTTTGTATTAAAAGCTGTGTTTTCTGATTAGTACCACAGACTTCTCTGTTGCACACATTCTCACTCAAGTGTAAGCAAAGTGGATGGGTGGGTCCTCAGCAAATGGCAGATGGACACCAAATGGAGAGCCAAGGCTTCGTTCACACTAAGGTTGTCGACATAATCTTTTTCTTTTCAAATGGAAAGTTCCATTGGAAACTCAAAGTTTCCTTTGCCAAATTGAAAGGGACAAAACAAGTTCAAAGAGAATTTCCAACTTTTGCAAAGGTTATTATGAACAATGGGAGTTTTTCAAATTATTTTTAAAATATTGCTGGCACTGCCCCTTGAAACAAGTTAAAAGGCAAAATAAGCTGAAATGTGACCCCTGTAACCAGCATGCTTAGGCAGAGAGATCCTGGCAGATACAGTCTCAAGCTATAATTCTGTTGCCTTCCTCCTGCCTTTCAAGTCTGATGAATTTTCCTTTAACTCCCATCCAGTGTGGGGCTCCCCAAGTGCTTGGAAATTGAGTCAACTAGGATAGGCAGTTTCCTAGGGACCTTCAAGAAGAAACTGACAGCTTAGCCCAATTTCTGCCTGGTTTCTTCTTCTAGCACACACTCAAGGAAGAAGCATAATTTTCAAAACATTTTAACTCCAATTTTCTGTTCATATATACAATAACTAAATTTAACTCCTGACTCAAAACATGGTAGATAATTAAACCAATCACTATTATAATTGGTAGCATACTATTACTATTTAAACTGTCTGTACATATACCTAACTGGAGCCAAAGGGCCAGACAAGATAAATTGAAATGATTCTTTTTCTTTTTCCCTTTTTTTAATTAAAAAATATATATAAGAACTTCATACATAAGAACTGTGTCTATATCACTCCCACCAGAGTAAAGCTAAATGACTCAGTAGGTTGTTTACGCATGGGGCCAGGGATTCCTAAAGGCACCTGCAAGGAAGTCCAGAGGAGAAATTGTCCTTCTTGTGAGGAAGCCGGTTCCCAGGTGAGTCACCTTGCAAACAAAGAGTAAAGCTGTTCAGCTTGTTTGACTGCCTTATTGTCTCCCTGATATTCTCTTAAAGGTTGGGGAGACACTCTAAGAATTTATCTCAAGAGCTACAGCAGGCATTGTCCAGTTGAAAGGAGATTAAAAACAACAGAGGTGATCTACAGGAAGCTGAGGATTGAGCAAAATAGCTTCCTTTACACTTCCTGTTATGGATAAGTGTTCTTGCGTCATTCTGTTGCTATGATAAAATACTCTCACCAAAAGTCACTTAGGGAAGAAGCGTTTATTTGGCTTTTGCTTCCAAATCACAATCCATCATTGCAGGAAGTCAGAGCAGGAGCCAGGGAGGAACACTGCTTGCTGACTGACTCGTGGGCTCACGATCGGCTAGCTTTCTCATACAGCCCAATACACCTGCCTAGAGATGTTGCTACCCACAGTGGCCTGGGCCCTTCTGTGAAAACTAAACAAATGAAGACACTCCCTCATAGACACGCTCACAATCAAACCTGATAAAAACAATTACTCAATAATGACTTCTTTGTCAGGTGATTCTAAGCCCTGTCAGGTTGACAGTGCTAAGACAATGTGGGGCACGGAAACCAACCTGTAGAGAAGCTCGCAACTCAACAAGTTTGCCCGGTTGGCAGGTTGCAAAGTTGATGTTTGGACCTGGGTCTTTCTAGCCTCCAAGGCCACTTCTAATTACAGTGAGGTCTGCCATGTGAAGGGATAGAAATCTGACATGACTTTGAAACATTGTACTTCACTTTAGTATGTACTTATAGAACCCTAATAGTCCATCATGAAAAAAAATGTGTCAATCAGAAAAAGCATATTTAAAGTTATTATTTGTGTGTGTGTGTGAGATAGAGAGAGAGAGAGAGAGAGAGAGAGAGAGAGAGAGAGAGAGAGAGAGGAGAAAGAGAGAGAAAGAGTCTCATGCCACAATTTATGTATGTTCTTAGAGGAAAATCTGGGGAGTTGGCTCTCTCCACTTTGTTTTTGAGGCAAAGTCTCTCGTGTTGTTCCTACCATGATGCGTGTCCCAAAGCAGCTGTCCAGTGAGTTTCTACAGTTCCCCTGCCTCTGCCTTTCATTCACCAGAAAGAGTCATGGGATTAGAGAATTACACCACAGTATCTTTTTTTAAGGGGGGCCCAGGGATCAAACTCAGGTCATCAGACTTGCTCAGAAAGCACATTAACCCACTGAACCAGCAAAGTGCCTTTTTTTTTTTTTTTATGTTCAAAACACTCAGAGTAAACTAGATTAACGTTAACAAGGAGTGAGTCATGAGTTCTAGTTTGACCGACAGATGACCGTAACTCCTGATCCAGATATCAAATAATCTTCAAGGATGTTTCTAATCATTAAGGGAAGAGCCACTACAGTGACTGTTTGGGGGCTGTGGACAAACTTTTCTTTCAAGGAAGAAAAGAAATTCCTCTTACTGATGCCTGAGATTTCTCTGTGTATTGAGGGAAATGCGGCTGTAAAAAAACAATAATAAATACTTAGCACATTCTTGTTGGTATGAGCACGTTTATATGTAGAGTCTAACTTTGCTGAAAAACAATCAAGATGAAAGAGTGAAATGGAGCATACAGCAGGAGTTCACAAACGTTTGGTCTATTAGAAGCTTAGGAAAGCGTGTTCAGAACGTATGGCCCTGTTGTTGATTATGCACATTTGGCTAGCAACGGAGAATTCAGATTTCCAAAGAGTCCCTAGATGCCTCTGCTGTGACTAAGCCCAGTACCATACTTTTTAAAAACGAGGAAAGTGGAAGCAAAAGAAGGTACTAGATGTTCCTTGTCTATGAAGCATACTGAGTATCAGTTCATCCCAGGGTGTGCTCTCTTTCCTCCCACTGAAACTGTACCATCAGCTCACCATCATAGACTTGCCTGGGAATTGCCGGCCTCCATAATCATGTGAAACTGCTGGGACTGTTTCTTTCAGGAATTCCTAACCAACTTAAATTGACATGAGGAGAAATGTTAGAGCCATGATAGGATGAAAGGAGACGATGTTGAACTAATACGAGGATGAGGCGAAGTTAATATTCAAGTCTTTAAATAGGGAAGTCTTATCTTCATGCACCAGTCAGTATTTCTTCACCCCTACTGCTTTTAAAAGAATTTTAAAATCTCTTTGAAGTCCTTGACAGTCACATCCTATTTCTACTGCCCGAACTATCCACTCTGTAGCCTGAGCTCAACAGCTCTTTAAAGCTTGGGAGGCAGGGAACACATGGCACCTATACTTAATAACTAGCCAGTCCCCGTGAAGCCGTGTGACATTCCATCATTGACTTCACCAAAGTTCTAACATGATATTACATCTCCAAGCAAAACTTTAAATAACTCCCCTTATCCCGTGTTATTTGAAAAATCACATCATCCCTACAGGACAGTGAGATGTGGTGTATGTGATGATCCTTGTATGTAATGGTTTAATAACAAGCGAGGAACATCAGAGTATGCCTTATACCTCCTGAGAGCTAAATCTTCATCCATCTGAACAACGCCTGTAAAAGTAGAAGCCAGAACTCACAGACTCATAAGCACCTCCTCTTAAAGCCATTGGGAACTTCTGGTACCTTCTACAAATGTCTGTGAGATGAGTGGAACCTAAACTCAGGAAAATAAGGATTTTCTTGAACTATCTCAGTCCCTGGGACCTCACGTCTCAACAGGAACTGCTCAATAGTAGCTAAGCTGAATTTTAAATAATTTGAAAAGATCTATTTCCTCATCTCAAAACACTTCACGCTTCAATGGGAATTAAAAGGAGATAGAGGATGGCTCATTTAGCCAAGAATGGAAAAAAAAGAGAGAGAGAGAGCGAGAACTCTGAAGCTTGGATTTCTCTGGCCATGAGTGTGGTTTTGGTTGTGCTGTGTTTACGCTTAGAAAGATGTGGCATCCCGTTTTTATTTCTCAAAGGGCTTTAAATGCTTATTAAAAAATGTTCTTTGAAATCAAATAGCTCTTTAAGGCTGTGTTTTGATGATTTGATTGTAAATGAATGAAAAGCATATGGATTAAGTCACACATGGTTTTAAAGAATTACAGGCAAAAAGTGTCTAACAAGACACATTGAGAGTTTACCAAATTCAAATGTTTGAAAGAAAAGTCATGGGCTAGAGAAAAACAAACTGGATTTTTTAATTGAAACAAATGTAAAGGCCTGTATGTGAAGAGTTTGGTCATTATGTCAGGCATCTCCAGTTACCATTTTGGTCCAATATTTCCACCATACACTGTTCTACACTAGGCCAACTCCCCAAATGCTGACTACAATTACTATTCTGAAATAAAGGAGTTTAAGTAAGACAAACAACACTTCACCCTCTAATCAGGGCTGAGATACCAACCCTAAAATGGCTGTTGTTTTGTCATGAGTGAATTGACGGCATGTGGAAACACCACTGTTTCAGGATAGTCTCAAATCACTAGTTTTGTTTCTTTGAGATTTTCCTTTAGACACACTCTAAATCGCTGCTTTCCTGTCAGGATGAAGGGATGGGATGCAGCCGAAGAGATCTAAAAGAAGTTCTATGTTTGGAAGAACCAAGGAAGCAGGAAAGAAGGTTGGAACTGGAGGATGGAGGGCTAAGGTTTCTTCACGATGAGAAAAGGAAGGTATGCAAGTGAGGAGGGGATGGCCATGCTAAGATTGGGAGCTGAAAGGACACAGGAACTGAAATGCAAAGCGGTCAAGGGACTCCACTGAGAGCAAGCTGAACAGGACCTTCTGCAGGAGCTTCCTGTGTCTGAGGTGACACCATGGGATGGAGATGGTGCTCTTTAGATTCTTGTGTTATCCCTTCCCTTACTTTTCATAGGTTGGTTTTCCCAGATCTTGTCTGGGTTACTACTTTTTAAAGACCCAGATTTTAGCCTTGGTCCTCACTGTTGGGTTTTACAGTGAGTGTGCTTGCTTTACTTTCCATGCTTTTGTGGTGGTTAATATTAATCACAACTTGCCAAGATTGATCACTGTGGAACAAGCCTCAGGCACACCCACACCTATGAAGGATTATCTAGATTGAGTTAGCCTCTGGGCATGCCTGAGAATTTTCTGAATTAGGTTAATTGAAACGGGAATAGAGCCACCCTAGATATGGGCAACACACACACACACACACACACACACACACACACACACACACACACAAGCACACAAGCACACCGAGGGAAAAGTTCTTTTTACACGCCTGTGTTGGTGCCTTGCTGGAGAATTGTTGTTGCCACAACTGCTGCCATCAACCTTCCTTGCTCTCAGAACCCCGATTCTTCAGCCTGTAGATACAGTCTGAAGACCAGTGGTCCTCCAGGAATTCTCCAGGGCTTCAGCACCACACTGGAACTGCTGAAGCATCCAGCTTCATGGACTGAGCATCTATGGGGCAGTGGCTAGGACTTGTTGATAGGCATTTGGATTTTCCCACTTTATAGGTTAGAAATGCTTGGTGCATTTTAATTATCACTTTTGAGTTTTTAGAAAGACAAAAGCTGGAAGTGTTTTCATATGTGTGAGAGCCTTTTTATTTTACCCTTGTGGATGGTCAGTTTGTGTCTCTTTCCCGTTACTCAACTGGATGGGGGGGGGTTCTTTTATTCTTTTGCTTTTTAATTGCACACACATGTACATACACACACACACACACACACACACACACACACACAGTAGACAAACTAAATACCCCTTAAATTTTTATTTTTTAAATTATGATACATTTACTTGCAGATAGAGACTGTGGATATGAACTTACATATAGTAATTAAAGTATTGTTAAAGGGACAAATTGAAACACACGGTATATACAGCATGTATTAGAAATGTCAGTTGTATAACATATATTATAGATGTCTGGACTATCTAGTACATGTCACAGATAATTTCACAAATGTTCCTGGAAGTTTTCCTGTGTCTTGGCCATGAGGCAGTAGGGACAAATCTCTCCCATTTGTGTCCCCCAAGTAAACACATAGAGGCTTATATTAATTATAACTGCTCAGTCATTAGCTCAGGCTTATTACTGACTAGCTCTTACACTCAAATTTAACCCATAATTCTTATCTGTGTTTAGCCTTGTGGCTTAATATCTCTTCTCAGTTCTGCCTTGTCATCTTGCTTCCTCTGTATCTGGCTGGTGACTCCTGACTCAGCCTTCCTCTTCCCAGAATTCTCCTTGTCTGCTTATCCTGCCTATACTTCTTGTCTGGATACTGGCCGGTCAGCGTTTTATTAAACCATTGTACAAGGACATTTTCTCACAGCACACAAACTTTCTATTTTTCTTGATGTTGATAGTATTTTTCATGAAGGTATTTTTTTAATGCAGTCAAATTGACCAATCTGCTCTCCTAATGCACCAAGATTTTCATGTCATGGAGGTCCTTGCCAGTAGGGCTTATAAAGGGATCCAACATCTATTTCATTTTAATTTTAATATTTATATTTCTGATCAGCTCAAAGTTTATTCTTATATTCATGGTTTGATGAATAGTTCTAACATTTTTCAAAGAACTGTACAATTGTCTAAGTATCATTTTGTTCTATCTTTGCTCAGAAATTTCAGATACTAGCTTTATTCAGTGGTAAACTTATACAAATTCTTAAGTCTTCTTTAAATGTTACAGTCTGTTCCATTGGTCCGAGTATTCATGCCCCAGTACCACATAATTTTAATTAATAAAAATCTTAATTGTCAAAACCTCTTTTTATACAAAACCATTTAGCCCTCTCCAACTGGTGAACCATCAGGACATTAGTACTTCAATTTCAATGTTTTCTTGGCTGTTATTATGTCTTATTCTGTAGGAACTTCATAATCTACTTGACCTGCAAGTAAAAGTGTGTTGGTATGCTACTAGTATCTACAATGTACTGATGTATGGTCAACAATACTTAGAAGCCTGGCTAAGAACAATGGATGTTTTCCATTGTGGTATTTAGAAGTATAGATCATTCTCATGGGTTTTGTACATTTCTTACTTTACCTTGAGCATTTTATTAATATTTTCTGATATTACAAATTAGTTTTCTCTTCCATTTTAGCTCCTAAATGAAGCTATTTGCTTATTTAAAAGTGCTCATATTTGCCATTTTGTTTTGTTGACTTCTTTTGATGTATGGGTTAGTTTTATCACTGACTCTGGAGGACTCTTAAACTACCCTCTACAACTAGCTGGGTTTTTTCCAGGTCTTTTATTTCTGTTTTCTTTTCCCTAATCACATTGCCTAACATTTCAATGTCAAATAGTATAGGACATAGTAGATTTCTTCATTTTAGGCCCCCTTGGAAATTATATTTGAGTATTTTAATAAAGATGTATTATGTTAACCTTTTATTCCTGTTTTTCATAATGTTTTTATTAGAATGAAACTGTCAAAGGCTATTTTTTAATTTAGCATTTATGGAAATATTATATTTTTTCTTTTGAGATCTTTTATACGAAGATTAATAAATATACTGATTTTTATTTTTATTTAATAATAATATGCTAAGATTAATAAACCTTTTAATGCTGTCATCCTTGCATTTTTATATAAATCTCACTTGACCTAGTTTATTGGGTTTTGATGTGATAAAGTCTACTCATTAATATTTTGTTATTATGATCTTGCATCACTCTTCCTAAGTGATGTAATCTCACAATCTTAGTCAGGCTTGGCTAGCAAAACTTAATACCGCTTTGAAAGAATTTGGACAATTTGGGCATTAGCCTCACTTTCTTCATTTTCTGTATCCTGATTTTAAAATTTCATTACCTTTTTCCTATGAATGAATCTAGGTCTTTTTCTTCCCTTTTGTGCTCCTTCTTTCGTGACTCTATTTCCCCCTAGAACATTGGCCTACTGAAAAATCCAGATATTTCACTGGGATCAATTCTAGTAAATTTGACTCTAAAGTTATTTGGATAGAGATATGCAAATTTGTCCTTTTATGGTATGGAAGTTTCCCTGTAATCAATTATTTTCTCCCTGTAGTTCCTTATTTTATGAGCTATACTTTTTCTTTACTAACTTAGCCATTGGTTTCTGTACATTAATGAATTTTCTAGGGAATTGGAGTTACTATTTATAAACTTTATACACTGTTTCTATGTTCTTTGGAATTGACCCTACCCTTCCACATGCTTTCTTTTTATTTGGTTTGTTGTCTATTTCTGGATATTTTTAGTTGGGATTTTCTTTATTTTTAGTCTTTTATTTGCACTTATTAAGATGTTTGAGTCTATGACTTTTTCCTTCTGGTCACCGCTTTAAACCTAGCTCCCAGATGTGGTTATAGAGTGTTCATTACTGTTCTCCAGAGATTCTATAACTTCTATTTGTATTTCCTCTTTTTACCCAAGATTTAACTTCATAAAATATTTTCTAATATTAGCTTGTAAGAGTCTTTTGATATTAAATTCATTTTAAGGTCATAGCTATACCACATTATGACCTGGGAATATTATTTATAATATTTTTACTATACAAATATTGATATATTTTTATGATATAACATATATACTTTTATGAACACAATGTGCAAGTGTGCAAAAGGAATTCTCTATTACCAGTGTGTAATACTCTGATATATTCAAAGCAGCAGCATCATTGGTGACGGTCTAATCCTCTCCTTTGTCCTATTGATCTGTCTTATGTTCTAAGAGAGATTAAAGTCTTCCATTGGCCATGTGCTTCAGCATATTCTTCATTTATGTTTTGCAGTTTCTGCTTTATAACACTAACAGTTGTGAAGTTTGACATGAAGATACACGTAACTATTGTGTGCTGGTTGTAAGTTGTGGCTTTGCTTTTCTTTGCCTTAATTAATGCTTTTATTGGTACAAAATTTGCTTTGTCTGACTAGAGGTTCAGTCAGCCTAGTATAAATTTGTTCATCAACTTTTAGCCTTTTTATAATTCTATTGCCTTAGGTAAATATCTCATAATCAGCATAAAGTTAAGGCTGTCCCGTGAGTCTCTCTTGTTTCCCAAAGGCAAGTTAAGTGTACATCCATTTTTTGACAATGTTGACCTACTCTGTCTTTTTATTTATTACATTCTTCCCCTCTCTCTCTCTCTCTCTCTCTCTCTCTCTCTCTCTCTCTCTCTCTCTCTCTCTCTCTCCTTGCCTCCCTCCCTCCCTCTTCCTTTACCTCTTCCCATCCTTTCCACTTTAATTCTATTCTTTCTACTCTGTAAAATATAGAACTTTCACATCCTTTCCTCTTAATATGTCACCAGCCTTGTTTGTTCTTAGACCTATAATCAAGTTTTCTAAATGTACAAAGTCAGTCCTCTTGATATTTCCTTTTTTATTTCTCAGTTAAGAGAGCCTCATACAGATAAAGCTGCATTTCTTTTTTGAAAGATATATTGATGTTTATTTACATGTATGTATATGTACGCATTCACATGCAAATGTGTAAGTATATGTGTATGTGCGCACACGTGATTTTATGTGTGTGCAGTTACCTGCCAAGTGTAGAGTGTGTCAGATCCCCTAGAACTGAAGTTATGGGCAGCTGTAAGCCATGTGATGTGGGTGCTGGGACTTCAGCCCAGGTCCCTCTGGAAGAAAGTGGCAAGCTCCCGTAACCACTGAGCCATCGTCCCAGCCTGAAGCTGCATCCCTTAAATGCCATGTTTGCCCAGTAAAATTAAGTTCAGTATGAGGTATCATTCTGCTTTCTGACTGGAGGAAATTTCCACCAGTTAAGATATCTGTGTTTCGCCGGGCGGTGGTGGCGCACGCCTTTAATCCCAGCACTCGGGAGGCAGAGCCAGGCGGATCTCTGTGAGTTCAAGGCCAGCCTGGTCTACAGAGTGAGTTCCAGGAAAGGCGCAAAGCTACACAGAGAAACCCTGTCTCGAAAAACCAAAAAAAAAAAAAAAAAAAAAAAAAAAAAAAAAGATATCTGTGTTTCCTTTTCTATTTTATTCTTATGGCACCTTCCTTAGAAAATTCATCTGATATTCTTCTTAGACATCAGGATTTCCACTTTAACACCATCCTATTCTGTCAAAATAGTAAATTCTAGGTTGGTGAATGAATGGCTTCCTTGATTGCTTGTCTTCTTTGTATTCCCGTATGATTACTAATTCCGTATTCCACTGCTCTTTCTCATCTTTGCTGCAAGGGGGTATCTTTTTTATTCTTTGTCTTCTTTCTCTCAGAAGCAATGCTTCTCCAGGGTGGCCATCCCCAGTTCCACTCATATTTGAGGTTTCCCAGACCTCAGGTCAATATTTGGCCTGTATAGGCTTGGGTTTTGTTTTCCTTTTGGTTTGGTTTGTTTTGGTTAGTTGTTGGTCACTTGGTGACATCTTTAACCCAAACTGCACCAAGTCCTTCAGGTAATTCTCTTCTAGCTAGGGCACCCACAGGCTAGCAGATAGTAATAACTTTATTGCTGACAGAATACGAAGGCCATAGAAGAGAGAGAGAGAGAGAGAGAGAGAGAGAGAGAGAGTCTGTCTGTCTGTCTGTCTGTCTGTCTGTCTCCTTCTTCTTATAAAGTCTCTAGTATTCAACCTCTGAGACTCCCCCTTCTTGATCTTATGAACTACTAACCAACTCCTCAAAGCTCCACTTCAACGTATTTCCTTGCATTTTGGCATGTGTACGTGTTCAAACAGCCCTTAATGGCTTATGATAATGCTGTCAATAAATCCCAAAGCACTTAAAGCACTCTTCATGGCCTCTATTCAAAGCCAAGATAGCTGTCCATCACTCCCGCCTCTGAAAAGACATTTCCCGAAGAAGCACTTGGAGCTTGGTTTGAAAGCTACAGTAAAACTTATACCTGGCTGGTCCCTGAGGGTGTGTTCCACCTTGTGTTTCCTGTTCCTTCTAATTGGTCCTTTTGCAGTACCCTAAAGCAGTATAACTTCCAAAGAAGATGAAAATCTCATCAGCTGGCTGCATGGGAAGAAGAGGCAAACACTCCTATACTCTGTGTGCAGAGAGACACTTGGCATACTTCAGATATAACTGCATTATTATATATTTTCCCAACTGTACAAAAAAGCACTATATTAAAAACTTCATGCTTTTATGAGGTTGAGACAAGATGATTGTGCTCAGCCTGGGCTACAAAGTATGTTCAACCCCAGCTATGCTAGCTAGTGAAAGTCTGTCTCAAAAACAAAAAATGGGTTCACATTCAACTTCCTTTTAAAGAATTTATTTTTGTTTATGAAACCTGGAAAAAAAATCATCTGGTTCGAAAAGAAAATACATCAAATACAAGATAGGGAAAGGGAAAAAGAGATGGTATAGGAAAGTGAGTAAGACACCGCCTCTGACATATTACAGGTAAGGGTAGAGAAAGTTTTATCTGTTGTTGAGCAAAAGATTTTGCTGTCAAATCTCTTTTGTGAGCCTATTGGTCCTAGTCAGCCACACTTCCTAATGAGAAGGGAAGGATAGAGCTTCAGATGTAACCCGTGACTCATGTACATGAGCCCTAGCTTCAAGGTCAGCAGTACAACACGGTCAAACAGAGGTTAGAAGAGTAATAATACAGAAGGTAAAAAGAAATTAGGGCGACTGGGCATGGTACCAGCAAAGAATACACAATATGATGAAGCAGAAGTCAAGGCTCTAAAAGAAACATGTGAGCTACCATCAGGATGCCTCAATGTGAGGTACAGAATAATATTAAAAGTACCCAAAATGCTTGTACTTCACTCTATTTTTAATTATTATTTGTATATTAAATGAGCTAATGAATGCACTGAGTTTTGCATGGACGCTTACAGAAAGCTCAAAAGACCCCATGCACTTAGAAACACCCTCTGCTTGGATTATGGGTTTAAAAAAAATGAATCTCTTAAAGGCTATCACAGGAACTGACTCTCAAGATTATCAAAATTTTAATGTATGTAATGGGAAGAAATAACTTTTTATATAATGGAAGATGGGAAATGTAAACAAACAACATTACAAAGCATTGCACTGTTGTGTTTTTAAACCATTCCATGTTCGTAGGGTCTCTGAGTGCCGTCACTATGGGGCAACGTCTGAAGCACTTTTAATAGGTATTACAAATAGGGATCCCATCTCCTCTCCCAAGACCTCCATCAGGGAACAGAATTAATCCTTGCTAATCAGCCCCGCACTGTATTGCCTCCAGCAGTACAGGTGGTCAAACCTGTGTCAAACAGTCACATGGCCCTGCTAACCCCATGTATGCTTGCCTACCACTCTGTCGTTCTCCTGGCTGTAAACTGTTCCCTAACAACAACATCCTGGGATTTTACTGGCCACTCTTGTTTGTGAAGACCAGCTGTGTAGCAGTGCCTGGAAATATCAGAAGAAATATGTGTGGATACTTTCACCATGTGGCTTATTAAAAGCCAATGGAGTCCTTTCATGTAAGCCAGGCTGGGCTAGGCACGGACTGCACAAAGCAAGGCCCAGCAATGTGCCTACAAAAGAAAAACTTCTTTCTCTGTGTTGTCTTTGACACACAACTGTCTTTGTACTTCCTAAAAATATCTTGGACAACTGTCACCACTGTGGATCTATAAACTGCTCCAAAGATATGTTTTATAGTTACCACTAAAAGTAAAGTCAAGGGGTAAAATACCATTTTCTATAAAACTGAAATTTCCATTATAGGTTTTCTTCAAGCTAATAGATATTTGTTGCATAATTTGAAATTCATGTATTCAACAATTTTTTGGTTTTGCTATTTTATAAATATACATCTTTATGGGGTACAGTGTAATAATTCAATACATGTATATAATGCCCTATGATCAAACCTTCTCCTAGTATGCCCTCATGAAAGCTTTATAATTTCTTATGTTGGGGATCTTTGAGCTCCTTTATTCTAGTGTTTTATAAAATACATAATAAATAGATGAAAACTGCACTCACCTTAACATGCAACAAAATGTGGCAATTTATTCTTTCTCTCCAGTTGTATTTTTTAACCATTTTCTACTCTCCATGTCATTTCCCAGCAACTTTCCTGGCCTTTGAAAACTACTGTTCTCTCTGCTGCTAGATCAACTACTTTCTTTTCTTTCTTAAACAATTTATTTATCTATATTTTATATGCATTGGCATTTTGTCTGCATGTATGTCTGTGTGAGGGTGTCAGATTCCCTGGAACTGGAGTGACAGACAGTTGTGAGCTGCCATGTGGGTGCTGAGAATTGAACTCTGATCCTCTCAAAAAGCAGCAGTGTTCTTAACCTCTGAGCCATCTCTTCAGCCCTGCTAGGTCACCTATTTTCAATCCCATGTATGAGTGAAATCACGTGGTATTCATCTTTCTGAGATTCTTCTATCACATAAAATTATGGTCCATACTTGCAAAGTAAAAAGCAAAATGGACAGTAACAACAAAAAAGAGCTATAAAAAGTACTGTGAAATCAATGAGTGTGGTGAAGAAAACGGAGAGTCTCTCAGACAGGCAAGCCTACCCTAGTCTGCAAAGCCAGAGATGACTTCTGGAAAGCAGCGATATTCAAATGAAACCTTTACAGGGACACAAGTGTTGGTGTTTGCTCTGAAGGGTCAAGAAAAAAGTCACCAGAAAAAGAAATAGGCACACGAGCAAAGGCCCTGAGGAGCTCAGATACTTAGGAGATGAATGAGTACATGGGGGTTAATAAGACATGGTAATTTGAATGTAACTGGCCCCCATAAGCTCATAAACATCATTAGGAGATGTGGTTTTGTTGGAGGAAGGGTGTCACTGTCAGATTGGGCTTTGAGGTCTCACATATGCTCAAGCTATGCCCAGTGGCTCAGTTCACTTCCTGTTGCCTCTTGATCAAGATGTGGAACTCTCAGCTCCTTCTCCAGCACCATCTACTTGTATGCCACCATGTCCCACCATGATGATAATGGACTAAACCTCTGAAATGAAAGCAAGCCACCTCAATTAAATGTTTTCCCTTATAAGAATTGCTGTGGTCATGATGTCTCTTCACAGCAATAGAAACACTAACTAAGATAAGTTGGTACCAGGGACTGAAGTATTGCTGTGATAGGCCAGATCATGCTTTTGTTCAGAGGAATGTGGACTTTGGATTAGAAAAGCAGTTGATTCAGGCCATGGTGGTGCATGCCTTTAATCCCACCACTTTAGAGGCAGAGGCAGATGGATCTCTATAAGTTCAATGCTAGCCTGTTCTACAGTGTGAGTTCCAGGACAGCCTGTCTTGAAAAAAATAAAATAAAAAAGGAAAGAAGTTGAATGCTTTAAGTGGGGCTTTGATGAGCCATCCTAATAGGAATATGGAGGACAGTGGTACTAAGGGTGATTTGAACTATGTGGGCCTGGCTCAAGAAGTTTCAAAGGAGAAGAATATTAGTACATAGCCTAGAGGCTGTTCTTCTAATATTTTGGCAAAAAAAAAAAAAAAAATGTTGCTGCTTTTTGTCCTTGTTCAAAGAGTCTGCCTAAGGCTAAATTGAAGAGTTTTGGATTAATTCTGTTAGCAGAGGAAATCTCAAAACATTCTAGAATTGACTCTGTTAAGTGGTTATTAGTGTTCAGTCTTATGCAGATCTATAACAAAATGGAGCAAGCTGAGAAAGGAAAAATATAAAATGTATAATTTGAGGAGGAAAAAAAGGTCACCAGGAAGTAAAATAGAGCTAAGATAAACAGATTAAAGAAAAGCCTGATATTAAATGGCATTAAGGTAGTGGTGGCCTCAGGGCAAGACCCCACCCAACTAGGCTTCCAACTTGTGAAAAGGAATTAAAGAAGTTTAGGTTCAGGCATGGTAGCACACATCTTTCATCCTAGCACTCAGGAGACAGAGACAAGCAAATCTCTGAGTTCAAGACCAGCTGATCTACAGAGTGAGTTCAAAGACTGTCAAGCTTAGGCACTAAATGAAACCATTGAAAACAGAAAGCTGGTGAAGATGTAATTGAATAAGAAGGCCATGTTCCAGCCCCAGAAAGCAGCAGAACTTGGCAGCCTCAGTCATGTGGTTCTGGCTATAGAGTCAAGGACAGAAGAAAGGGGTTATGAAATCTCCCTCTGAGACTAAGGAAAGCCACTGAGGCCAGACATGTGTCAAGGGTGCCCCTGAATGGAGGTCCAAAGAGGCCATTGCGTGAAGCTGTGAAGGTGAAGCCTGGACTGCCTTGGAGACCTCAAAAAAATGTTAGAGATGGCAGAGTTGTGGATACCTGCTGAGGAAAGCTGCTAACAGAGAGTTGAAACAGCCCAAAAGAAAGAAATATGTTGCAGTCAACAAAGCTGAATGAAATTGGAGGTCTGAAGAATGTTTTGAAATCAGACATGGAGATGCAGAGTTAAGAGTTTGCCCAGCTGGTTTGGGGTCTTGCTTTGGTCCAATATTTATTTCTTCACTATGCTCCCTTCCCTACATTTTGGAATAGTACTGTATATCCTATGCCATTATGTGTTGGGAGTATGTGATTTGTTTGTTTGGGTTTTTTTTTATTTTGATTTTACAGGGAATTAAAGTTAAGAGATTACATAAAACTCAGAAGAAACTTTGAACTTTAAAACACTGTTGAGACTATGATAGACTATGAGGACTTTTGAAGTTGGACTAAATGAATTTTGCCCTATGGTATTGTTATAAGCTAATGGGAGCCAGGGCATGGAATGTGTAGTTTGAATGTAATTGGCTCCCATAAGATTATATGGCGAGGCACTATTAGGAGATGTGGCTTTGTTGGAGCAGGTGTGGCCTTTTGGAGGAAGTGTGTTACTGTGGGAGGCAGGCTTTGAGGTCTCATACATGCTCAAGCCATACCCAGTGTCTCAATTCACTTCCTGTTGCCTCCTGATCAAGATGTAGAACTCTCAGCTCCTTCTCCAGTACCTTGTCTGCCTGCATGCCACCATGTCCTGCCATGATGTTAATGGACTAAACCTCTGAACTTTAAGCCACACCAATTAAATGTTTTCCTTTGTAAGAGTTGCCATGGCCATGGTGTCTCTTCACAGCAATAGAACCCTGACTAAGACACAAGAGATGCTTCTGAGAAACAGACATTTCAATTTTCAATCACAGTGAGGACATTTGAACTTATGCAAATGAAAGGGAGATGCAATGAAGGAAGGAGTGGGGAGAGACCCGATCAGGGAACACGTTTATGGGGTCTCTTGACAGTAGGTGAAAAGAGTCTTGAAGGAGAGGAAGGATGGATGAGTTGCTGGCCATTTTCTGCAGCTGGTATCTGTGATGGAAGAGCAGTGTGACCTCCTGAGATGTAGACTCTGTGGACAACATTTTAGCTTCCTGAGCATGGCACCTCCACCCTGGAAGCATCCCTGACTCCAAACCACATCTGCTGTCCCCTCTCCTCTCTGTAGTAAAAAAAAAAAAAGGTCCCACCTGGTGCCAGGAGGCACAGCTACTGGTCATAAAGAGAGGGCCATGGCCTCAGCCACACCTTCCAAAGCAAACCGAGGCTGAGAAGACCTAAGCAAAACCTATGGGAACAGGGTGTGTGAAATCAGAACAGAAGTGACAGCAGGGAATGAGGACATCCTTGGAACAAAGACTCATCAGGATCCCAGTCAGATCAGTCAGCCCTTAATCTGGCCCCCGAACCACGATGAGAAGAGCGCTCCTTTGATCAGTGTGCACCCATAAGCCCTGCAAAGCCCCATCTCCTTCTGCGAGGAAGACCTTAAAGCCTTGTTGTATTTGATTACCTAAAAAACACTCTCCACCACGGAGATCTAAGAAACAGCAGAAATGCAAATCAAAGCGTAGCTAAACGTCTTCTAGGAGGCCTCTGACAGCACAGCTGGGTGGGGGGGTTCCACGGAAGAGGCCAAAGTCCTTCCATCTGATGCAAGTGCAAACCCATGCCATGATGAGGACACCTAGACCCGAGCCTTTCATGGTGTCCCGTGAACAGTACTGATTAACACCAAATGGTAAAACAAAATTATTTCCAGCAGTCCTGAAAATGCAGGCTGCCTTCATGGACAGAAGCCCTGTTACCTGGGCAGAGTTCTCCTGGATGAGACAGGTGAATGCTAGCTCCCAGCAGGATGTTATGCATGTGTTTCAAAGCTGGAGAGAGCTGTTGCCAAGCCAGAATGCTCTGAATGTTAAATGAAACACATATCAAAGGAGCAAACGTCTCTGTTGAGCCACATGAAAACCCCAGAGCTCTACCAAGCTTATGTAGTGCTCGCAGAAACTGGAGGGTATTTATTCACATGGGGTCATTAGGCATTGTTTTAAGAAAAAGTCAGCCTGACACTGAACACAGCAGGACAAAAAGGTTTCATTGAATTAGTAACACTGAAGGTAGCAGGCGAGAGTTATGGCAGGTGAGAGAAGCTGGCTGGTGAGAGAAGCTGGAAGGTGAGAGAGAAGCTGGCAGGTGAGAGAAGCTGGCAGGTGAGAGAAGCTGGCAGGTGAGAGGAGCTGGCGGTTCATTGGGTGAGGGTGCTTACTGCCAAGCCTGACAAGACCTGAGTGTGATTTCAGGGACTCACATTATGAAAGGAAAGAACTGGCTCCTGAAAGTTACCCTCTGACACACATCAATACATGAATAAATGTAATAAAATATTTGCAAATAAGGTGGAAAGAGATAGAGGAACTATGTGACAGTCTCTCCTGGCCTCTTCATATGTCACACACCACACACATGCACACACACAGACACACACACACACACATAAATACACATCTATGCACATGGAGAGAAAAGCAAAGCACTGAAGCTATATTAACTAAACAAATAATTATAAATATATGTAATTATATTTACAAATATGTATGTGAACTTGTATACATTCACTGTGGTTAGATCTTATATTCAGAATTTGATTTTCCAATAATTTGAAAATGACCCTGGCCGGGCGATGGTGGCGCACGCCTTTAATCCCAGCACTTGGGAGGCAGAGGCAGGAGGATCTCTGTGAGTTCAAGGCCAGCCTGGGCTACCAAGTGAGTTCCAGGAAAGGCGCAAAGCTACACAGAGAAACCCTGTCTCGAAAAACCAAAAAAAAAAAAAAAAAAAAAAAAAAAAAAAAAAAAAAAACCCTAATCTAATCACATTTGCTTCTCTCATAGTGATCACTGGCACTTTAGAAAAAAATATATATATTTATACTCACTCTGACATCCCCTGCTCCATTTATATATCATTGAAACCCCACATAGGACCACATAATTATTTGTTCTTGCCATTTCTTGCCCACCAGATAAGCAACTGAATTTATTCAACTGGTCGCTAGAAAAAGGAAAACTATTGTTTTGCTTCTACATTTTTTTCTGCTTGTTCTTAGGGGGACATATCATTGCAAAGGAATTGTGAAAACTAAACACAAACACAGTTATTTTACCCCTTTCCTATACAAAGGTCAGGTTCAGGCCACTTCCTCTTAAACTCTGGCATTGCTCTGACCAATACGTCACAGACATGATACTAGGCCTTTCTCCATGCCCGAAAAACCTGACATCATTAGCTCCCAAACTCTTCAGACATGAACACTGTGAGAATCTAGTTTTTCATGCTATGAGAAAAACCACAGTGGTCACACCCAGAAGCGCCCTGAAAACAGGGATGTCAGGGTAGCCCCAGCCTGGTCCAGGCACACCAGTCCAGGCCCCTGGCATGAAGTAGAAAGTCATTATCATCATATGTCCAAGGAAGATGGCGACAGAGCCAACCCCACTTGACGTTTGATTGTTAGACGTCAGGAGCCTAAAGTGAAAACAGCCAATCCATAAAATTCTAATAAAAAGCAGCAAAATACTCTTTAGAGCCACTATATTTGGAGCAGTTTGTTAGTAGTAGCAGTAGATACTAAAAGTCATGCATTTTGCCAAAAATCGCTGCATAGTTTTCAAGACTTAAATTCTATACTCTTGGGATGTGAACTGGAGTGGTCGGTCCCTAGACATGCACCTATTTAAATCAGAATTAATTGTACTTAAATTATATTTAAAAGTCAGTTCCTCAGTCCTACAAGACACATTTCCCAGGCTGAACAGCCAAAGCACTGGCGGTTACCGCTACATGCAAATCACAAAATGTTCCCAATTACCACATAAAGTTCTAGCAGAGATCGGTTACAGACAGCCCAGAGCCCTGCCCACAGTTCCACGGAGAACGCTAAAGATGAAAAGAAACGGCGGCCATGTATTCTACCTTCTCAAGCATAAAACTGATCAAATCACGCCCTGAAGCCTATGTCTAACTGAACTGAGAAAAGACGTGGTAAGGTAGGCTCCAGCTAGAAAGCAAGCTAATAAAATTATCCGGGGAGACTTTAAGCCTGAGACTTTCGAAGAAAAACTCTTGTTATTGTTGTCGATGCTAATTACACCCCCCACCTCCCCTCCAGCAACAACTGATCTCAGTATGTCACTGACTATGAGAAAGGGTCTAAGAGGCAAAGTTACTGGAACTGAGCCCTGCCAAGCCGAGGCAGATTCGGTAATCGGAAGAGACGTTGTGCAGAATTCACGGAGCTTTTGCCTGACAGAGAATCATCACGATACATCAACTAGAGAAGAACAGGGACCCAGTACCTTGGCACAGAGCCACAGAAAATGTTGCCTTTCATCAAAAGATTCTTTGTTCCTTGGGGGAAGTTCTGAACCTACACGGATATGTATGTGTATGTCTACATGGGGGACCTACAGGAAAGGAATAGACAGACACACAAACCAGAAACTCAGATACACACATGGCTTTGCCTTCAGGAGGACATAAGTAAGAAGCCACCTTTTAAAAAGCCCTGAGGCAAGTTGATAGTTGCTTTTTTTTAAGTAAATACTAAGCTAGATAATTTCAAAAATGATGAGGTTTTAATGGCTCATAATAAAAATAAAGTTTGAATCAAGTGTAAGGTAAAGATTCATGACACACAGAAATGTAAGATAGAGAGATGTCATTTTTCTTGTGTGGGTCCAGACAGAGATGAGCCCATGGTTTCTTTCCTCTGGTTCTTTTTGTCTCTCCTCATTCAGCAACAAGCGTGAGCAAGCAAAGGCCTTCCTGAGGCACATGTGTTTACTTTGTCCCTAGCTAGGGGAGGGATGCACTGTAAGTACACATGTAGATAGATATCCGAGGTTAAAAATAGAGCCTATGGGCCAACTCCGAGACCTGTGTGGTAATATTGCTCCACCACTGGCACCATGGGCATCTTCTTTCAATAAAAAGTATCTAAAAGTCTATAATGGCCCATGTTTTATAATAGTAAGATACTTGTGAATTTTAAAACTAATTTTGTTGGCTCCATAGTAGGAAGGAGAGAAGGACATAACAGAGGCCTGAGCCATGACACTGTGATTCATCACAATTACCAGCTGACTGGTTGTAGTTCAATGGGTATCCAATTTCTAATTCTTTATAACTTCTGTTTCTATGCAGAAGACTAGCTCTGCAGTGATCAAGGCACTTCAGAGCCCAGGCAGCCTGCTCTAGTTACTTCAGAAGATGAGTAATATACAGTGCTCCTAGATACGGACTACAAGGGATTCGGGGATCTAGTTAAAGACACAAATACGATAACATTATGCTCAAATACTCAAAAACTTCTCTTGCCTTTACTGAAACTAGAAGAGGTTGCTGTGATAGGCAAAGTAATTGCCTTGAGACTTTAAAAATTAATTTTTAAATAGCTTTGAGCTTAAATGAGGCATGGAAAATTTCAACCTAAAAAATTTAATTTGGAGAAAGTTACTAGCAGATGAGGAATATAATAGAAACCACATGGCAGACACTATTATATGTGAGTCATTACCAAATACACTGCTTCACATGTGCATATATGGTGAACTTTATAGATTGTTCCACAAATTTATTGAGATCAGATATAAGTACTATCTTAAAAGTGTCCACTCATGTTTTCAAAGCATTTTAATCTTCATAAATGAAAGAGCCTATCCTTCCTCATCAAAGACATTCACTAGAAATTTGTTGCATTATATTGCGTTTGGATTGTACTACTTTAGATCTGGGGATAGCCTTACCAGTACTCCGATTAGGGCTGTTCCAGCTACAAAGAAAACCCCTGAATTCCCTAAATAGTGCCAGCAAGATGTTAGATATGAGAGAGTCAGAACACTTAGGCTAAAATCAAGTCTTTTTAATTTCATGTCATTTGCATATAAAGACATACATGTTGCTGCTAACAATAACAATGCTGTCAAAACAGAGTATTCACCTGTATTCGGAGAATTAAGTCCTGTGCTTTGTATGTTCTGAAGTTTAAACATCCCTCCTCATCCTCAGTAAGGACAGGCACCGAGAGGAGGCATGGGAGAGTGGTAAGGACAGGTTAGCAGTTGCTTGTCGTTTGGCTGGACATCACCCGTTCCCAATAATGAGAACTGTTTGCACCTAACACAGAGACCCTGTTAGTGTTAATTAGAAGCAGGAAGAACTCATAAAGCTTCACAGTATGAGAACAGAGTGAAGTCCAGGAGTTTGTGCCTTTATTACCATTACCCCTCAGCCACCATAACAGTGACTATTGATTGAATTTTCCCATGAAAGATTAAACAACACCAACAATGTCATGTCACAAGGGGGAGGGTTAAAGAGAGTGTCTTAGCAGGAGGACTGCACTCGTCTCGGTGCTGTCTGGAGATAGTGAATCGGGATGTGAGAATCTATTGATCCCTAAGCAGCTAGGGAATGACAACAGCCCTTCCTACTGAGAAAGCTTCACCAAGCAGAAGCCACACCTAGGAAGGACTTCCCTACTGTCTGCGGGACCCAGACAAGGATACTAACAATCCATCCAAAGATGCCACGAACACAACTGGTTGTGGTCACCATGGAGACACAGGTCTTCCTAGTCAGAGGGAAGTGGAAGGGCGGGAGTTGTAGCTCAGTGGTAGAGTGCCTGCTTTGCATGGTAAGGTCCTGGGTGCAGAATGGGGTGGGGGACAAAGGAAGAGGAGGGAAGAGGAGGAGGAGGAAGGAGGAGGAGGAGGGGAGGAGGAGGAGGGAAGGAGGAGGAGGAAGGAGGAGGAGGGAAGGAGGAGGAGGAAGGAAGAGGAGGGAAGGAGGAGGAGGAAGCAAAGGAGCAAGAACTGGGGCTTCCAGGATTTGGTCTTATGTTAAGTGGTTGTGAAGAGAATTTAAGGAAGTCGGTGGGGATGGGTGCTGTCAGGAGTTGGGCATAAGTCTATGGCTGCTGTTATGGTTCTCATCTATAAATGAGAACAGAGTGAAGGCTAAGCTGTATGATAAAGGAGTAGTCTCTCACAATACCTAGAGGAATATCTTAGTTAGGGTTTCTATTGCTGTGATGAAACACCATGACCAAAACCAACTTGGGGAGGTTTATCTGGCTTACACTTCCACATCATAGTCCACCATTGAAAGAAGTCAGGACAGGAACTCAAACAGGGCAGGATCCTGGAGGCAGAGGCTGATGCAGAGGCTATGGAGGAGTGCTGCTTACAGGCTTGTTCTTCATGGTTTTCTCAGCCTGCTTTCTTATAGCACTCGGGACCACCAGTCCAGGGATGGCACCATCCACCACAATCTGGGCCTGCCCCCATCAATCACTAATTAAGAAAATGCCCTACAGGCTTACCTACAGCCCGATCTTATGGAGGTCTTTTCTCAATTAAGGCTCCCTCCTCTTAGGTGATTCTATCTTGTGTCAAGCTGACATGAAACCACTCAGCACAAAGGAGATCTGTGTCTCTGCACTGTCAGACCTGGAATAGGTTCTCATGCTCAGATCATGACTCCCATCACGCTCACAGCCATGCAGCAGGCTTAGCCTAGCATTGCTCTGTGAAGTTGCCTGTGGTCCCTGGACACCACTAAGACAGCTGCTGGCAACCTGAAGGCCACACCGAGACACAGTCAGCTCCTCATTAAATGACAAACACTTCCAGAGCAATGATGCTGAAAAGGCTGGAGAAAGCTATGATTTTTATCACAACTAAAAGCTGGTGAGCTATTTTAAAGGCCTGAATCTAATGAGTCTTCCTCCTGTCTGGATATTCCACTCATAGGTCAGTGAGAGTTGTACAATCTCTGTGCTGCCAGAGTAAAGATCTTTTATAAAAGTTGAGACCTACTGACAATCATGATCCTATAACTAAAAATTAAAATGTAATTATGTTCATGGGATATAAAATTGAAAATATTTCCATCAAAAGCAGGAAATAGTTACAATTTTATATATTTTTTAAAAGCTATTGTTTTTTCTAAATGTCAAAATTACATTGAAACCAAAAGGTAAAATAAAAGCATTATTTAATATCAGAATAGCAAATTAAAAATTATCAAGCAAAAATTACATAAATGAAAAAATCTAATTGAATATTTTTTTAAATTATGACTTGAGTTGGGTGCCATGAATGGCATGGACCAACCCTCCCAAGCTACTCAGGAGGCTGAGGTAGGAAAGCTAAAAATCACCTGAGCTCACAAGCCCAAGACCAGCTTAGACAACAGAGTAAAACCCCAAAAATAAATGGATAAAAATTATTAAGTACACATACGTTTTATAAAATATATCTAGAAAAATCAGCTCTCTGTAGCTCTAATGTCCAAGGCTCATGACTGCCGCCCTCCGGCAGCGCAGCGTTACGTCTAGACCTATGTGCATACAATGTGATAGGAACTTTAACTGAAGTAAGAGGTGGAATTGGAAGCCCGTCCTCACCAGCCATGCACAAACTGTGGGAGCCACAAATGGAACATGAGAAAATGGGTTCCCAGAACTGATAGGAAATGATTCCTTCCCCAAGAGACTATTGCACTTGCATCCTCTGAAAGGGGAGGGGGTGATGAGCTGATTAATTTGTCTTGTCTCACCTAAGCACATTGACCATTCAGAGTCTGGCAAGCTGACCTAGTTTTCACCTCCACTGTTGGCAGCAGGACAGGCACATGGGCTACAGACAGAGGCATTTTTGTTAGAGGACGGAGGATAAGCCATGTGGGAAGCATTTCACTGAAGCATTTCACTGTGCTAATCATGAAAGTAGGTATCTGCGGCCACGGATCATGCTATAACCTCCAGAACCGGGGTGGGGGGGGGTGGGGGGGGGTGAGGGGGAGGGTGCCCGTGTGCCTTTTAATATGTTGGCTTTATATATCTGTGATAAACCAGGTCTCCACAACATACAGGCTTCATGCAGGTTTTCCTATTGCTCAGACCTCAGGGACGGTCTTCTCTTTCAAAATCACCCAGCTTAACTGGGGAAAAGTACCCACAGGGACCTCGCCAAAGGCAGAATCTTTGCAAAACACTGTAAGAATGGGAGAAGTTTCCCAGAGGAAAGGAAACGGAAAGATTTGGAAACTGGAAATCGAAGGTCACAAAAAACAAATCAGGGAGGAGTGAAAGGTAGACCACAAGAGCCACGCCCCTTTCCAATGCTGGCTGCGTGATGTGTGGCACTGGGCACTTGGTAAGGCGCAGGCGCAGTTCCCTCTTCACTGCTTTCAAGCGATGGCTGATCCTTGAAAAAAGTAACTTTCTCTCTTCACCTTATAGACTACCGAGGTTTGGTATAGGAAATTCAAAACCCATTCATTCTTCCCAAAAGACATACAATTTTACATTCTCAAAGATGTTGACATTTTGAAGAGGCACACTTGGGTTGGGAAGTAGCTCAGACTACTGTAGACAAAATGGATGAAGGGTCCCTCCTCCCTCCAGGACCATTGTCGGGTAACTTCCTCTCCCTCTAGAGGTCTACAATCCCCTTTAATTAAATTTCAAAACATGCAGGATTCCTCGGCATCAAAAGCTGTTGCAAAGGTGATGTAACAGTCTTCCTTCTCAGAGTTCACCAGAAACTATCTGGAAATGCCTTGCTCTAGATATTAAAATTTTCCATTCTTAGAACCCAGTGGCTAGGATCAATATGGTTACATTGCCTAATAACATTGTAGTCACTCTATGATGTTTTTATATAAATGGTTATAGGATTAAAATTGCCTCGTACTACGTTCTGGGGTGTGAGTCTGCATTATGAAACGATACATATGGTACTGTGCTTTCCATTCAGAGACCTGGAGTATAGCCCTAGTCACCGACATCTCACAGAATCCTAAATTTCAGAAATGAATGGCGGATGTTGAGGTTCTGTGAGTTTCAAGACTTCAGGGATCTCCTGGAGATTGTCTAGTCTTGAAAGAAAAAATTTCCAAGTTTCTAGAAATCAGCATGTTTCAATGTTTTATTTTTAAATCTTGGATTCATGAAAGACACAATAGTCCAAAAACAAAATATTTCTCCTTTTTCTTTTTGAGTCAGCTGACAAGACACTGTGTTGATTCAATGGACAAGAAAGTGTTTGTCACAATGCCCATATTCCCAAGGATGCCAGTGGCTGCTGTAACAAATGCTGGCACAGATACAGGCTGGTAGGAATTGGGAATCCAGTCTTGAATCAGGCCCTTCCTGCTTGCCGTGTACTGAGGTTGCATTCCTTGTTTAAATATAGTTCTGAGCAGGGAATCCTGCCTCACCTCCCCTTGCAGTGAGAAGTGGACAGACACTAACGTGTGCTGAGGTAGCGTTTAAAATAGAATGAATATTCACACAAAAGGCCCATATGCTAGGTCACCACAGAAGGACAGAAAGTTACTACCCTTGTTTGGTGGCACTTCTTTTTTTTTTTTTTTTTTTTTTTTTTTTTGGTGGTGGCACATGCCTTTTTTATTATTATTATTATTATTATTATTATTATTATTATTATTTTACAACACCATTCAGTTCAACATAATAGCCACAGAATCCCCTGTTCTCCCCCTCTCGCCCACCCCTCCCCCCAGCCCACCCCCCATTCCCACCTCCTCCAGATCAAGGTCTCCCCCGAGGACCGGGGTTGACCTGGTAGACTCAGTCCAGGCAGGTCCATTCCCCCCTCCCAGACCGAGCCAAGTGTCCCTGCATAAGTCCCAGGATTCAAACAGCCAACTCATGCAACTAATTTAGACTTTGATGCTGCTGAAGAAACACATAAATAGCAAGAATCAGTCTTCAGTCAAAGCAGAATGAGAGAAGAGATGCTATGATGTGAAGGAAGATAAGTCTACTTTTATATAAATCAATTCATAAAGATGGATCTGTGTAAGGCATCTGAAAATTAAAAAAGGTACTTACTTCAAACTCACTGTACTTTGTAAATGGAAGTTTTTAAGTTACATATGTATATATGTATAATGTATATTCTGATGAGTTGATCAAGAATCATCTTTCCCATTGCTGTTCGCAGGAAGGAAGCAGAATAATGGACTGCATAGGTTTATTGTTGGGGAATATTATTTTAAGGTGTGTTACTTTTGTTTATGTTGCATTTGCTTAACTCTGTGAAGCTGTGTTACTTTGCCTGTCTAAAACACCTGACAGTCTAATAAAGAACTGAATGGCCAATGGTGAGGCAGGAGAACGAATAGGTGGGGCTGGCAGGCAGAGAGAATAAAAAGAAGGAGAAATACAGGAGGGAAGAAAGAAGTAATCAGAGAAGGAGGAGGATTCCAGGGGTCAGCCACCCAGCTACACAGCCAGCCACGGAGCAAGAGTAAGATTTACAGAAGTCAGAGAAAGGGAAGAGCCCAGAGGCAAAAGTTAGATGGGATAAATTATGGAAAGCTGGCTAGAAACAAGCCAAGCTAAGGCTGGGCATTTATAATTAAGAATAAGCCTCTGTGTATGATTTATTTGAGAGCTGGGTTGCCACCGCCCCCCAAAAGAGCAGAAACAAACAACATTGATAATCATAGCAAAGTCAATTCCTAAATACCCTTTCCCTTCCTTCAGATATCAAATATACCAACATAAGTCACACTGCAGTACGTCAGTGGCAAACTACTCTGCAAGACATTTCTTCCTTTTTCTCACCATAAGAAAAAGTTTTCGTAGCTATATAACACACACACACACACACACACACACACACACACATCATGTATGAACTTTTGTCTTCAAAATAAGGAACATGTAAGCCAGATATAGTGGCTCATGCCTTTAATACCAGCATTTGGAAAGCAGAGGCAGGCAGTTCTTTGTGAGTTTGAGGCCAGCCTGGTCTACATAATGAATTCCAGGACAGCCAGAGCTATGTAGTGATACCCTGTTTCAAAATAAAAAAAAAAAAGTAAAATAAAGAACATGCATCCATAGCATAGATTATCTTCCATATGCTGTACATTAGTTACTTTCCCAATCACACACTCCACACATAAAAACTGAAGCACACATACAAAGCATACTTGTTTTTTCCTTACACATTCAGATTAATGATGTCCAAATGACAGTTATACTTTTTTATGAGCTCCTAAGTTTAATAACACCAGTAGGCATAGCAGGGAGAGGAGAGTGGACCTGGGGTGTAATGTCACCCACATTTGGAGACTCCAAAAGCTTGCCAGCTACATGAAACATCAATGAATCTCACAGATATAAAGGCAAACATTAAAAGTCATACCAAAAGGCACATGCCGTGCGACTGTGTTTATAAAAAGTTTTACAAGCAGGCGAAACTTAGCTAGTATTGGGGGATGTACGTTTCGATGATAAAACTATAAATAAAAGCAATATTGTGGTTTCCTCCGCAGGAATGGGAGAAAGACTGACTGGCAGGGGTATGGGGCAGGTCTCCAGCAATGCAGTGTAAGTAAACTGGGCTCTGCTTTGTTATTAAAAAATAAATGAAAAAGAAAAAAAGCTATGTTTGTGGCTATGTGTGTTTTCTACACAAGTAGAAAATTACAGACTGCTTAATATGAAAGTTAGAAAAAATAATTTGCAAAACTGATTTTGAGGGTGTATTGTGTGTGTATTTTAAAGACAGTCTAATGCTCTCTGTTATACTAACTCTACCTTTAAGAATCTACTCTACAGGCATTTATACTCTTTAAAAAGTTTTATCCCAACCAGGTGCCATAGCTTATACCTGTAATTCTGGCACTGAGGATGCTGAAGCAGGAGGATTGCCTTAAGTTCAAAGACCAGTGAGTTATAGGATAAGACACTATCTCAGAAACCAAGCCTTATCTCTAATGATCAATGACAAATCACTAGCATTTTGAAAATGAACGTAACTGAAAACCCAGCAATAAGGAAGGAGCTAAAGTACTGTCACACACTGTTAGAACTAAAGAGAAACACAATATAATCGTGACTGCGTGTTTTTAAAACCTATTCATGAAAACAAGAAGACAAACATCAGATTCCAGTGGTGCATTTGAAGTGAGATTGTAACTCATTTCTTCTTGCCTTACCTGAGTTCTCTACTTTTCCATAATCAGCACTTCCTAATTGAAAATTTATAATGCACTGCTGTGTGGTTTTAGCAGAATTTCCACACGAGACTGTGAGTTACCGAAGTCTGTTTATAGTTCGGCATCAAAAATTTAAAATAGTTTCCTGAATTCATGTCCATACAGGTCAGAGTTTAAAACCTGGGATATGTGAATAAGCTACATAAATTTTATGCCCCTTTCAACTTATCTAAAAAAAAAAAAAAACCTAACCCATTCATATATTTGTATGCATATTTGTGTGTACATTTTCCTAATAGATTCTCACATGCATCTGTATTGTTCCCTCCAAACTCTGAGTATCACTGGAGAGCATGACATCAACCTTGCTGTTTTGGAGAGCACCGCTGGGCATCCATACTTTAGACTAGTGTTGAGTCTGAAAGGGTAGAAAAATACTGCTCAGGAACCCAGGGAGTAACCAAAGCGAACGTTTCCCCTCCTCAAACTTCCCTGAACCCCTATGATGAAGAGAGTGAGAAAGGCCATGTTGGCTGACCGCCATGAACTTTTCAAAGATGGCAGACCTTAGGAGTCCTATAAAGAACTCCTGAGATCAATGGGTAAATTCTGACAGTCTTCCACACTGGCTAAAGAGGAGGCTGTCAGCTCTCTTTGATATTACTTCTTCTGTCTGCATAGTCTGGACCCAGATGGATGAAAATAGAAATATAGGATAAAAGGCTGATGAGGCAGCCCCAGGCACAGGACCAATCTTTCTCGCTCAGATCTTCCTTGGCAAATGGATCTGAGAGAACAAAGGAGACCCCCAAAGCCCTGACATGCTCCTTGCCAAGGAGCTCCTAATACCACTCGGGGCCAGATCATCACTCATGCTTTAGATTTATCTTTCCATCCCAACTCCTTATCCCAAAATAGACTCCATGGATTACAGCAATAGGCCTCCCACCCACAATCTTGATCTCTCTAGGATTCAAAGGTTGGCTGAAGGTTGGTGGTATTTAGTGTCATAAATACACCTAGAATCCCACGTGTTGGTGTTATAGCACAGAGATGAGAGACTGGGCTGCTGCCTTCAGCTGATGTTCCTTCTGTATCCATGGCCCAGATCACCTTTTCCCACCACTGGGCCACATTAGAGGGGCCACAGACTCTGTAGACCAGGCTGGCCCTGAACTCTGCCTCCTGAGTGCTGGGATTAAAGGCGTGCACCACCACTGCCCGGCTATCACTATCAGTCTTAGTTAGCATTTCTACCACTGTTGCAAAACATCATGACCAGAAAGCAAGTTGGAGATGAAAGGGTTTATTTGGTTTATATTTCAGCATTGCTGTTCATCACTGAGTTCAGGACAGGAACTCAAACAGGGCAGGATTCCGGAGGCTGGAGCTGATGTAGAGGCCATGGAGGGGAGTTGCTTACTGGCTTGCTTCAGCTGGCTTCCTCAGGCCACCTTCTTATAGAACCCAGGACCAACACCCAGGGATGGCACCACCCACCATGAGCTGGGCCCTCCCCCATTGATCACTAATTAGAAAATGCCTTACAGCTGGATCTCATTGAGGTGTTTCCTCAACTGAGGCTCCTTCCTCTCTGATGACTCTAGCTTGTGTCAAGTTGACACACAAAACAGCCAGTACAACTGAACCCTTGTCAACTTGACACACAAATACACCACTATTAAGCCACAACCCTTCCTTTCTTATTCATCCACAAGATCTCACATTAAAATCCTAAGTAATTTTAAATGTCCCACAGTCTTTACAAATTCAGTCTTTAAAATTTTGTCCCTTTAAAATATCCAATCTCTTTTAAAAGTTCAAGTCTTTCATCTGTGGGCTCCTTTAAAAATCAAAATTAAATACCTTCTTCAAGAGGGAAGAACCAGGGCACCATCACAATCTGAACCAAGCAAAACCAAACCCCAACAGTATAAATAACTCAGTGTCCAATTATCTGAGATCCACTCACAATCTTCTGGACTCCTCCAAAGGGCTTCGGTCACTTCCTCAGCTCCGCCCTCTGCAGCACACACAGCTTGTCTTCTAGGCTCCAGCTGGCTCCACACCGCTGCTGCAGCTGTTCTTGGTGGTCATGTCATGGTACTGGCATCTCCAAAATGCTGGGGTCTTCTGCTGCAACTGGGCTTCACTTTCACCAATAGCCTCTCCTAGGCTCTCTTCATGGTGCCAAGCCCCAACTTCTTCACATGACTCCTTCAGTCCTGGGCCTTCAACTACCACTGAGGCTCTCCTTCACCAGTGGCCTCTCATGGCCTCTCACAGTGTCAAGTCTCAGCGGCTTTCCATGACCTCTTTAGCCTTCAAAACCAGTAAGTACCACCTGGGTGACTCTTACACATTACCAAGTCCAGCTGCCAGCCTTAGGTACAACCTTGTCTGCCTTTGGAACATAGCTTCTCTGTGCTCTCCAGGAAACACTTCACAGAAAATTTCACCAGTGATGCTGGTCAATTCTTAATCGCTGCTCATTTCTCAGCTCCAGCTGACCAGCATCAAGTATCCAAGCAAAGCAAAGTTTTATGTTAGTGGTTCTGGTATCATGTTAATCACAGCTGATTCTTCAGCCCCAGCTGACCAGAACCACAGGCTCTTAATTTGAACTAACAAATGGCCCCGATAGTCTTTAAACTTCCTTCTGAAACTTCACAAGCCAGGCCTCCACCCTCTGCATTGCTCTTAACATTCTTATCTCCTAAGTTCCTAAAGAACATCCCACAGGGCTCTTAACACTCAGTGGTTCTTCTAGCCCAAAGTTTCAGAGTCTTTGCACAATCCTCCCCAATACATGGTTAGGTCCGTCACAGCAATATCCTACTCCTGGTACCAATTTCTGTCTCAGTTAGGGTTTTTTATTGGTGTGAAGAGACACCACAACCATGACAACTCTTATAAATAAAATCATTTATTTGAGGTGGCTCACTTACAGTTTCAGAGGTTCAGTCCATTATCATCAGGATGTGGGGAGCATGGCGACATGCAGGCAGATGTGGTGCTGGACCTGAGAGTCCTGTATCTTGACTCAGAGGCAACAGGAAGTTGACTGACTGTCACACTGAGGGAAGCTTGAGAAAAAGAGACCTCAAAGTCCACCCGCCCCCCACAGTGACACACTTCCTCCAACAAGGCCACACCTACTCTGACAAAGCCACACCTACTAATAGTACCACTCCCTTTGAAGGCCATTTTCTTTCAAACCACCACAGTGCCATTTTCACATTTCTATATTTACATATTTTGTCACTTCTTATAGGAACCCTTGTGTCTTAAAGATTTTTTTTAAAAAAAATAGGAAACTTTAAATATTGTGACAAAGAATGACTGAATGTTTCATTGATCCTTTTAATCCTTCTTGAGAAATTAGCAAAACCATCCTTCCTAGCATTCTTTGAAGTTAGGTTGGAGTCATGTGACTGACAATGACCAATGGAACACTCAGGAAGTGAGGTCAGTCACTCTCCAATCTGGCCATAAAGCCCCAATGAACATTTCCAATGTCACATTTCTCCCACAGCTATTGAGGGAGCCAAGAACTGGCAGGATTTTGTTGTTTGTTTGCTGTGATCAGGCACTAAGCCTGGGGCCCTGCACTCTACCACTGAACAAATCCCCAGTAAGACCCATGTAGTGAACGTAACAGAACAGAAAGATGAGCTGATCTAAGTTGGAGAAATAAACTGTTTTCCTATCAAGCCACTAAGATGGAGATGAGTAGGTTAGCATTGTCTATCCTGACCACGGGGAAGAATATTTATTTTGTTGTACTATTCAAGGGTGCCAAGAAAGACAGGAGAGTAAGCCATTTTTTTAATTCTAGCAAAGAATGATGATCCACAATTTTTGGACTATTGAGCCTCAAGGCTCAGACTTCCCAATGCAACCCTTTGTTATCAGCTTGTGATTCTGTACACTTAGCTTTTTCTTATTTTTTATTTTAATAAATTTGTTTATTCATTTAATTATTTATTGTACATTTTGACCACAATTTCCTCTACCTCCTCTCCTTCCAGTTTCTCCCCTCTAACCCCCTCTTTTGCCACCCCCGCCCCCAATCCACTTCTCCATCTCTGTTTAGGAAAGGGCAGATCTCTCATGGATATCAACAAGTCATGTCCTATCAAGTTGCAGTAAGACTAAGCACCTCCCCATGTATTAAGGCTGGGCAAGGCGACCCAGTATGAGGAGTAGGGTCCCCAAAGCCTGTGAAGAGTCAGAGACAGCCCTGTTCCCACTGCTGGGAGTCCTGTTGGAAGGCCCTGCTGCTTAAGGTTGCAGTCCACCATGACTGGACAGCTCTTCAAGCTTGCTGCAAAATGGAAGACTCCCTTCCCCCAATGGGATTTCCTTTACTGTTTATTAATTATAAAACTCAAGGACTAATATAAGAACCTGAGACAGTTACCATGGCTGTGATGTACCCTCCACCCCACCAATCTAAACAGTCATGTTCCCCTCCCCACTTGCTCTCAATCCACTCACAAAATCTCTTCTATTTCCCCTTCCCAGGAGGATCCAGGTGTCCCCCATGATCCCTCCTTGTTACTTAGTCTCTCTGGGTCTGTCGATTGTAGCACAGATATCCTTTATTTTACAGATAATATTCACATATGAGTGAGTACATGCCATGTTTATCTTTCTCAGTCTGGGTTACCTCACTCAGGATGATTTTTTTTCTAGTTCTATTCATATGTCTTCAAATTTCCTGGTGTCCTTGTTTTTAACAGCAGAGAGGACAACCTCACCTCCACTTTGATCTCACCTTGTGGCACACAGACCCAAGAGAGGTACCTCCTCCTCCTCTGACTCAGTGAAGGGCAGTCTATGATTGACAGCTGCTTGCCATCACAGAAAAGGACAGGAACTCTGGAGCATTTGTGGGAATTTTTGTTTACTTGAAAAAATGGAAACTGCGTCATTGGTGGACAATTTGTCAGTACTTTAGTATGAGAAAGGTGACACTCCCACCATGCCAGAGGCTTCTTCTCTGCTCACCTCTCTGCAAAGGGTACTGTGCTAAGTCCACCAGTCTTCTGGACCATGGAAAGAGGGAAGGGCTAGGAGAGGATTCCAGTAAAGGAGGGGATGAGGGATCTTTCTCTGGCCTATTGGCTTGTGGGGTTCCTGCCTAAATGAAAACAATTACCACAAATTACCTCCCTCCTTCTTGCCTTTGCAATACAACTGACTTTTATGTGGCTCTTCGGTTCCTGCCATCAAGAGAGAAAGAGCATTTCCTCTCCCCTTGAATCTGGGGTGGCCCGTGTCTTATTTCAGCCAACGAGTCTCACAACTGTCTCTGACTCGAGTTCCAGGGAGTTTGATGCCTCTTCCTAGCCTCTGTGGGCACTTCATGCACATGGTCGTGGTGCACACGAATACAAGGAGACAAACATTCACATCAAATAAAAGAGAAATTTAGCTGAGTTTTCAAGTCTGTGCTGCCACCATGTTCTTGTCTTCCTGACTGAAGCTCTTGGTTCTCTTTTAGCTATTTGTGCCATTAGAAGGAAAAACATTATGTAAACTTGGAGCATCTTTCTTTTAGTCCATAGAAATGTGAGTAAAAGGATGAACATCCTTCCTCCTTGTTCTGAAGTCGAAAGCATAAAAAACGTTGGGAGCCTCCCCACCCCACAATATACCGGATATAAGACGTCTTAGAATTTCCCGGGGTTGGCATTTGGATGTTTCATGTTGTCCTCGTGTTTTAAAGGGAACCAAATGTAAGGAAAACATTAATATAGCATACACAATACAAATTACAACGTGGAAGTCATGAAATCCAGAATGGAGGCTCCCATTCTGCTCCCAGGCTTGGCCACCTGTCACACAGCCTCTGTATTCATGGTGCTTCTGATGATCATTAACTTATATAAATCAATAGTTTCCTAGAGAGACATTGTGGTGATATATTGTGTACTCTAATAAACTTTGCCTGATGTTCAGAGAACAGAACAAGCCACTGGATTAAACATAGATGCCAGGCCGTTGTGGCACACACTTTTAATCCTAGCACTTGGGAGGCAGTGATTCCCCTGGATCTTTGTGAGTTCAAAGCCACCCTGGGCTACATGAGATTGCTCCAATATAGGAGAGAAAACAGAGCCAGGCAGTGGTGGCACACACCTTTAATGCCAGCACTTGAGAGCTCATGCCTTTGCTTGGGAAGCACACACGCCTTTAATCCCAGGAAGTAATATGGTAGGGTGGAGAAAGGTATATAAGGCGTGAGGAGACAGGAACTAAAGCCTTTTAGGCTGAGGAAGTTTTTTCTGCTGGAGCTCTTTCAGGCTGAGGAGTTGGTGAGGTAAGAGGTGGTAGCTGTGGTTTGTTCTGCTTCTCTGATCTTTCAGCTGTCACCCCCAATATCAGGCTCTGGGTTTTTTATTATAAGACCATTTTAGAATTCAAGCAACAGACATCATAAATGTAGAAGCAAAAAAAATCCTATGGATCATTGTGAGCTAAAATGTATATTTACTTTTATTCTTCATACTATGTTTTAAAGCTATGTTGTTACAAGTTTTTAGTTCCCATTACAGGAACTGTTGCTATAGCAACACCATGCTTTAAAAGCTCTGGTCAATTCAGTAAACAAATCTATTCACATGGACCCAAATGGCAGCACTCTGTTGATGCTGTGTCCTTAACTGAACTGCTGGACAACCTCACTGTCATTCCTGTCCAACAACAGGAGATGTCTGTGCATGACTTTGAGGTGAAAACCTGTGGGAAGGTGTTGATTCTTCTCCTTCCCCATCCCCCGACAACTCCCCAGCTCCTCAATAAGTTGGAGGAAGGAATAGAAAGGGGAACCCTACACAGTAACAACCACGTGTATTTTGCCCTTCTCCAGGCCTGCCCCTTCCTTTTAGGGGGAAAGTCTGATGTGAGGATCCACGCTGTAGAAGTAATTCTTGGTCCAGAAGAGAAGTCAGCAGACTTCCTGTCAAGGGCCAGATATCTAATAGTCTCAGCTGATCAGGGCCTGGGGGTCTTCACCTGAACTATTCAACCCTGCCTTTAGACACACAGTGTGAAGAAAGGAGTTTGACCTTGTCACTGTAAATCCACAAAAGCAGGCAGCGGGCCAGGTCACTTTAGTAACTTGGCTCTAGAGCAGTAGTTCTCAATGTGTGGGCTGCGACCCCTCTGGGAATCTAATGATCCTTTCACGGGGGTCACATATCAGATATTTACATTACAATTCATAACCATAGCAAAATTAGTTATGAAGTAGCAACAAAAATAATTTTATGACTGGGCGTCACCACAACCTGAGGAACTGTATTCAGAGTCGCAGCATTAGGACGGTTGGAAGCCATTGCTCTAGAGAGTATTCTTGCCAGTCCATTTTGGTTTTCCCTTAATGTACCGGGGATATATTCCATTTTGTACTTTCCCGGCTGTTTGGTTGTAGACACCGTTGCTCGATTTCAATGCATCTATTCATCTAATTGTAAAGGCTTCCTCTAGCCCCTACTTCAAATTATTTTTCTTTACCTTCACCAAATTCCCCAGCCTTGACCAGCTGGTGAGTACAGTTGTATTAGGCCACATGAACCTATCAGTGTTATCAGTGTGGAGAACAAGAAAACGCCACCCTAATGTACAACACTGTCAAACTGGTCATTTTGAGCTGAGATATACAAGAGCCAACAGATGCAGAAGGAAGCCTCCCTAGGGAGTCTCTTACATGAAGGAAACAGACTCCCTGAGAAACAAGTGCTCTGAGTCCCCTTTCCTTGACAGGCAAGAAGAGGATGAGTGCCCCTCAGAGAGGTCTACACCAAGATGTCACTCTGGCTCCAGCACTCAGTACTCCAGCTATGACTTATAAAGGCCACATTCTGACCTCCTATTACTCATCAGTCCTGGGTCTTAAATCCTGGTGCCATTTTCCCTTGGAATCTGGGCAGACAGGATGTGAAGATGAAGAGAACTACGGTTCACAAATACATCGTTTTAGCGAAGCCAGATTTCACTTCAGTCCAGGAAAATCCTGAGAGTGGTGTGGGCAGGGTGGTCTTTGCAAACATATATAATTATACATGGAACAATTCTGATTCTGTGTAGAATCAGAAATGGCATCTAGCAGCAATACAAGCAAGAGGCCTGGAGGCTCTCTCAGAAGTATACGCTACATGTAAGAGGCCCAGTGGGCAAATACCTCCTTACTTTGTGAGCCAACCCATTCCTGGATACACATGTGCTCATAAAGATAGACCATCTGTGGAAGTATGACTTCCGAATTTTTCCTGATTAAGCATCTGAAGCTGACTTCCAAGAGATAGGTATAATTGCTCCCCTCTTGGATGGAAATGAAACTCAAATATGTGGTCTTGATTATCACAGTGGAAGAGAGAACTGACAGATTTAAGACACTCTGTTTCTGCCAAGATCATCACACTTTCCTTTAAAAAATTATTTTTCCATTCCCTTCTCCAGTTGATGAATAGATTAAAAGGCACCGAAATTCCTGAAACCACTTGGCAGGAGACATTCCTCAGAAGGGTTGGATGTTTTAAAGATTGGTTTGGTCTCATTTTATAAACTAGGAAGGGGAAAAATAAAATTTCCACATCTATCAGCTTTAGAAACACATGCCAGTCTATGAACTGATAGATGTTATTGGCTGCTTTATTTCTTCAATGTTTTTCTAAAATACACAAGTAGGTGGCTAATCCCAAGGCAATGGGGTCTGGAGTCATCTTTTCACCACATGTGTTTTTAGTGGGCAGGAGCCCAGGACAACTACCTGATGAAATGCAAGGTGACTTTTTAGACTATAACTCATCCCTGTTAGTCTCATTTCTGCCATATTATCTTAATTCTATAAGAATTTTGACCACAAATGGAAAGAGTACTTTGAGACAATCAGAATAAAAATGGACTGACTTCTTGAGCCCTAAGAGAATGGAATTAGTGAACTATGAAGTGGGATTGAGTGGGTGGTCTTCACACATATTTGACTGATCTCAAAAATGTTCATGAAGAGACTGCCAAACCACAACTTGGCACAAAATTACTTCTACAAAGATGCTTGTCCAGTTTGCCCTTTGACCTGAGACAGTGTCCATCCCCAAAGACAATTATTCCAAAACAATTTACATCATCTTCCCTGTTTACATTTTGTGGTTTGAATAGCTATGATGGCACAGCCATATCTGAGTGGAATGGCAGAAGTCATAAGGCCAGCACAGCAGCTTCACAAAGATCCAGCAAAGCTGAGTCCCATGATGGCTGCCATGCCACCTTTGGTTTTCATCTCCACTTGTTGCATACTTGGGGGATTTTTAATATTTGTACAATTGGGGGATGTTGGATTGATGGAAAATTTCTTATGAATCATTTATGCCTTCTCCCAGGAGTATTGCTTCTGGGCTTCCCCAGGAAAATCCTCAACATGCTACCCCCCCACCCTACCCCACACACACTTTGAGAGAGATATCCTTATCTACTTGAAGGTCTTTGTGCCTTGGAGGTTGTGATACACATAAAGAAGCAGGGGTCTCTTTATGAGGCTATGAGACATTCTTGAAACATCTGTACCTGTACTTACCCAGGAACAAGATATTCAAAACAAAGTAAACTTTGACAAAGGTCAACAAGATTTTGGTGGGCTAGAGGAGTTGGCCACAATTCAGATTTTGCAAGTCTCTTCACACTATTCACTCAAGTAATTATACAGCATATACAGCAACAAAGTTAGATTAGCTGAAGTTATCTCTGCCCTACACAGAGACTTATATTGTTGGGCAAAGAATAATGTAAAAAGATGATATAAGAATGAGATGTCAGGACCTCCCTCTCTTAGAAAAATAGCACATGCAGAGCCACTGTGGTATCATATGGCCAAAGAACAACAGAATGTCAGGACATATAGACAAGTTCTATAAAGATATAAAATATAAACATTGTATTAAGCTAGACTTTGAATGATAATCACAGCAGCTTTGGCCTGAGAATTTTTCTTGGGCACTCTGACCATTAAGAGTTAATAATACAAAAAAAAAAAAAAAAAGAGTTAATAATACACTGCTTAGAACACGGCAATATGCCCCAGCTGGTTTGAAGATTTTGTTTTGGTCTAATGTCCTTAAACTCACAAAAGCTACCAGCCTGAGAACAGATTCTTAAAAGTTGGGTTATAGGGTTAATGAATAAAAATAACTCTGTTTATTAATAATGTCAAAACTTGAGGGAAAATGATTGGAAATAACTCTGTTCTATTATAGGTTATCAATGATGACTAAAAGATGAGCAAAAGGAAGTGAAACACGTGTCCAAAAACAAAAATGATATGATCTATGTTTTGGAACAACATGAATCTATGCCTGCTTACTAAATTCTGTATAAATAAAAAAAAGTACTCTGGCTGCTAGTCAGTCAGACTGCAAGATTCTCACCACCACCATGGCCTGGCTCACCTCCGTCCTTCACCAACTCCTTACGTCCTCTACTGGGACCCGTCCACCATCGGGGGTGGCTCCTGGCAGTATGGCCCCTATAGACTCATGTATTTGAATGCTTGGCCCATAGCGAATGGTGTCATTAGGAGGTGTGGCCTTGGAGGAAGTGTGTCACTGTGGGAGTGGGCTTTGAGGTCTTATATGCTCAAGCTAGGTCTGGTGTGGCAGTCTCCTTCTGCCTGTGGATCAAGATGTAGAACTCTCAGCCACTTTCTCCAACACCACAACTGCCTGCATGCCACCATGCTTTCTGACATAATAATGAACTAACTCTCTGAAACTGTAAGCCAACTCCAATTAAATATTTTCCTTTATAAGAGTTGCCATGGTTGTGGTGTCTCTTCTCAGCAATAGAAACCCTAACTTAGGCAACCCTGTCATCCCTAAGTAAGGTCAATGCTTTGGAAAGCCAGTCTCACTGTCCTTACCTCAGGTTAAAAATGCTGAGACTTCGGTTTGGTTTGGTTTCTTTCTGGAGACAGGGTCTCTGGGCAACCCCAAACTGGAACTTGCTACATAGGCCAGGTTGGCCTTGAACTCACATCTTCCCACTTCTACCGCCTAAGGTCTAGGATTACAGGTGTGCACCACACCTAGGGATCAGTGCTATTTTATGAATGACATTTTTAAAGTACCTTTTTCCTGAATTTTAACTTTTAAAAACGTTGACGGTAAACATTATTTTGAAGTTTGGCAGTTCTGCTGGCCTTCCTGTGACAGAAGTCTTTTCCCAACTCACTACATGTGAGTGGGGCTGTGAGATCAGCTTTGCCCCACTGACACATCAGGTAACACAGGTTCTTCTGAACCCGAATACTTCGGAGCCTGTGTGTGATATTTGAGGCAAGGTCTTGCTTTGGTTTAGGTTCACTTGTTACTCTTGCAAACCTGCCTCGGCCTCCTAAAAGTCTGGAACTGAAGGCATGTGGCGCCATGGCTAGATGTGCACCTTGTTTTTATGCTGTTTTCCTTCGAAACCTCTCACTGCCATAGACATACTCAGTGGCAGAGACGGGTGCATGGATGTAAGCTTCTCCAAGAGAGTTCAGAAGGACATATCCAAGTGTGGTATGGGTCCCTCAAGGGACAGCCACTGTTAACTGTCTTAGCATGAGCCAGATAGGCCATCTTGGTGGTTCTCAAATCTCTAAAAGCTACTGAACACCCCCCCCCCCTTTTTTTTCTCTTTCAGTACGTGAGATTATAGGGTGGCTCGGGAGATGTCTTTGACAGAGTTATAATTCTATAAGGTAAAACCAGAAGCCACCAGGTTTGTGCAAGGGGTTTGGTACATGTCCTTTCCCTATAAACCCATTTTCTGGTGAAATGCCTAGAAAACTGCAGGTGCGTAGCTCGGAAGGGCTGGGGTCTTCAGGAGTTATCCATTGTGCTGGAATTCTTGCTTTCTTCTGTCAAGAGGCTTCAATCTGATTGTGAAGAGCGCCTCTTTTCACGTTCCCAGAATTTTCCGTCTTTCTAGACTGCCTCACAACCACAGTATGAATGATGAAGGTAAGCAAAGCCCCTGTCTGTCCATGTGGATGTCTGTCCACGTGAATGAACAGCACAGAGCAGGAGCCAGCCTCCCTGACTTCAGGCAGCTATGGCCTACACTGTGGCCACAGCTTACAAAGCAGTGACACTCTCTTGCCACTCCAGTCCTGCTGCATAAGAATACTGGAGACGTATATGGCCGAACTGAGATTCCAGACTGACTAAGGATTCTTTATCATTTCCCTACATGATTATGGAGTACGGGTTCCTGCTCTGCAGAACTTCAGCAAAGACCACAGTATCAGGAGCTGCGTATCAGACCCCAGAAATCAGAGATGTTTCACAGTCCCCCTTTGCCAGGGATTTTCACAAGGAGAGGGTGTATGTACATAAAACATAAGTAAGAAGCCCTCCAAAGTTAATTTTATTCATTCAAGACATTCATTCAGCACTTAACACAGATTGCAAGAATACCTCAACATGTTGGGGTGCAAGGGAGGGAACAGTTTACATTTTTAATGTAAAATAAAAAAAAAACTAATTGCTACAGATATTTTGTAAAATTCCCCAAAGTCTAGCCAAGTTTACTGTTTAGTGATTTCCCCCACTCCTTTCTTAAAGAATTAAAAGCTAGATGATGTGTGTATTACTGGTTATAACTAATAAATCAGCTTGGAAAAATCCTAAAACAGAAGCATAAATACAATATAAAAAGGCAAGATTTTTAAAATCGTCTTGTAAGAATATTAACAGTAAGTGGAAAAGACACATTAAGACCGGAGATGTGTTGCACTAGCTCAAAACAGAATTCAAAGGCAGACCAAAACCCATGTACGGAGGAAAATGGTCTGTTTTTAGGAAGTGTCCAGACGGACACAACCGCAGAGAAATGCTGTCGGTGACTGTGTGGTCCCCTGTCACTCAGCCTTGTGTCCCAGGCAGGATGCCCGGCTCAGCAGGTTACGCTTTCTCTAAGGACTTGTAGTACTCCACCAACACAGTCCAGGCCTTGGGAGCCATGAAGCCTTCCGGAGGCTTCTGGCCTTCCCGTGCCAGTCTGCGCATCCGCGTTCCCGAAATAAACTCGAAGTCTTCATGGCTGAAAAAGAGAGAAAAGGCAGTCACTTCACTGTTTCACAAAGTGACTAAGGAATATTTAAGGGGCATCTGTTCCTCCAGTTCACGTCAGATTACTAGTGAGAAAAAACAGCCATCTAATGTCTAATTGGTCACTGAGCAAAAACCACCACGGCAACTGGACATTCTTCTGTTTCAGAACTAGGACAAAAAAATATTAACTGAAATTGTTATAGAGATCAATTAGTGTCTTACGAAAATTATAAAACATACCACAGGAAGATCCCGTGTCCTTGACAGCTCGCCCCTCCCGACAGGGACATCCTGCCCAGCACAGCAAGCTATTACAATGAGGTAACGGTACCGAGATGAGCTGCCATGATGGGCTTCCTCAGCTTTCCTTCCTCTCTGAGTGACCGTGCAGTTCCAGATCACCACCACTCAGGTCAGGGAATTGCCACTGCAAGCTCCCTGGGCAGCTCCCAACCCCCGTTCTTGACCTCATCCTATTTCCCTGTCCCTGGGAAATGCTGTGAGAAGTAGCGTTTAAGATTCATGTATTTAGCGTGCATGTGTGAGTCCCTGAGTACATCTACATGCAGCGCACGTATGCTGTGCCTGCAGATGCCACAAGAAAGCACTGGATCCCCTTGAACTAGAGCTACAGGCGGCTGATGTAGGCTGGGCTGGAAAACAAACCCAGATCCTCTGGAAGAGCAGAAAGTGCTCTTAAACACTGAGCCATCTCTCTAGTCCTGGATTCATTTATTATTCTTTAGAAACTCGAAGATGAATCTGCCTGGCCCAGATAAAACATTTTAGAAAGCTTTAATCTGGAAGTCGAAATGCCTCTGGGACATGACGCAACACACACAGTAACCATCAACACTGTCTCTGGATGAGATACCAAAGAGAAAATTGGCTTCCTTGTCTTTTAAACACACAAAAACACATGAAGGTCTTTAGACCATAGCTCGGAGCATCTACGGCTACAACCCATGCTGTTTATCTGCAGTTCACCTGCTTCCTTCAAACACGGAACGGACTCAGAAAGCTGATTAGACCTAGCAAGAGTTTCAGGTCTCTTCTGTCACCGTGTCCTAGATAAGGTAGCACCTGCTGACTAGAGTATGGCAGTAAGCATCAGATAAGATACTCAAGATGTAATTAACAGTTACAAATGCAATCATCAGGCTATCACACATTACCAACGATATTTCTACAGAACGAACGTCTGTGTCCCCCAAGTTCACACTGAAGACCTAACTCCCAGTGAGATGGCGGTAGGGGGTGGGGCTTTTGGGAGATGACGAGACTTAGAAGAGGTCATGAGAGCAAGATCCCAGGTGGGACTAACACACTAACAAACCAAGAGAGACTCGGGATCCCCACAGCCATCCACAGACACAGCAAGAAAGGGGCTGGCCGCCTGCAAACAGCTCAGGCCCTCAGATCCTAATCCTCCACACTTGGATCCTGGATGTCCCAGCTTCCACACCTATGAGAAACAGCCCTCATTTAACCACTCAGACCAGGGTATTTTGTTATAGTGGCTCAAGTTCACACCGATACTGGAATTCTGTCAAAATGCAGAGAAAGAAAAGAGGGAATGAGAGGCAACAGAGCCGGTGAGTTCCAGAAATGACATCACAGGTGCTTATGTCCCTTCCAGAAATGACATCACAGGTGCTTATGTCCCTGCTCACTCGGCTTCCCGCTGTGATTATCAACCGTCAACATCATCAAAATCAAACAGCATACAGCATTATCAGTAGTAAGATACTTTCCAGGGACAAAAGGAAACGAGATCTGTCCATGAGATAAAAAGTAGCTGCTCACTCATCCCAGCACTCTGGAGGCTAAAGCTGGAGAGTTGCCACAAGTTCAAGGCCAGCCACAGCTACAAAAGGAGATCCTATTTCAAAGAAATACATACATTACAGATAATTAGTAATGATTTCTATAGTGAATAAAACTTAGTTAGAATTTCTAAAGTTATTTTAAATCAAGTACTGTAACCTTAAATTAAGCAGACGCCTCAGTTACCTGGACATCTTCCCTGAGAAGCTGATCACTAGGACGCTGCACAGCATGCTGTCCCTAATACGGTCACAACAGCCATTACTCACCCCACCCTGTCCCTTCAAACACGGGCCGGAAAGAGGCTCTCGGAACAGTGCCACAGACACAGGGCACAGACAGTGAACGTTTACTGACTGGAGTCAAATGCTGTATTATCTTTCCACGGGAGGAGTTCAGGGAATGCTGGGCAAATACGGAGCAGCGAAAGGCGGTGTGCAAACGCAGGGACTCTGCCTAGCTCCACACTGAACTCTTGTGGCCCTAAGATTGACAAATGTCAGGGTTCATCTGAGCTATTTTCTCATTTCCTTTTTATCTAAATCTGGATTATCTACATGTAGGATCCTCCACAATGATTCCTTTATAACCCCTTCAGATTTAACTTCCTGCAGACCTTGCTGGCCTCATCTGTGTGTGTGTTGTGTGTGTGTGCGCGGGGGGTGGGGGGTGGGGGGGCGGCGGGCGGTCCTGGCAGGCCATCTTCCTAGCCTCAGATATTTGGCCTTTCTCATAAGCAGGTGCCCCAGACAAGAAAGACGGAACTTCTTAGTCATCACTGTACCTGTGGCGTCTGCTTCCCAATGTGTGGGTTCGATGACAAGACTGCTCACAGAGACGGGGGCTTTGGCCACAGTCTTCCTCCCATCGGCCTCTAAGCAGCAGCTCTACCTGGCAGGACGACTTCAACTCCTCACCACAACTGGCCATTCCGAAGACCACCTGGCCCTTGGTCCTAGGCCTAGTTCTACCTTGTGCTCATTGAGACAACCCAACTCCACACAGTGACACTGAGAGGTCCGCTCCCCTTTGAGACCTGTGTGGGTTTGGGTCTAGAATGCTCCACTTACAGAATGGGAACATAAACAGTCCAACTCATTCAAGCAATGCCAAGAGGACCAGCACCGATGCTTTACAGTTCTATTTCCAACCATTAACGGAGGCACTGTCTCACCCTGTGCTCCCAGTATCCTGCATGCTCTTCTGCTTCTCCAGCACTGCTACACAGACAGAGGCTACACACAATGGACCCCGTATTTTAAGACCTCTCATCTTGAGTGGAGGGTTTTTTTGAATGACCAGAAAATGATCCAAGATGATCCTGAAAAGGAAGCATTCACCAAATGCTGCTTCAAAATGAACCAGCTTAAGTGTGGGGTTTTCCTCCCACTTCTGTGCATTCAATGTCTTGTAAGAAAAGACAAGCTAGGGGCTGCGGAGATGGCTCAGTGGTTAAGAACACTGGCTGCTCTTTCAGAGAACCCACGTTCAATTCCCAGCACCCACAGGGTGGCTCACAACCATAACTGCATGAAACTCCAGCTCCAGGGGATCTGACACACTCTTCTGGCCTCTATGGGCACCAGGCATGTGGTGTACAGATATATATGTAGTCAAAACAGTCACACACAAAAAAACTTAAAAATAAATTTAAAAAAAAATGGCAACTTTAAAGTACTGGCCTCTAAATGGGTTGGCTTCCATGGCTAATAAATAAAGTTTGTCCTCCCCTTTCTTCTGTAAACTAAAAAACATTGACAACATAATTTGTATACTTATAATACTAAAATGAAAAGTGAATTTGAGCAAATAAGCTCTCACAAGAAGACAGACTCGGCAGTAGGTAAAAGCACTGGGGGGGGGGGGGGGGGGGGAAGAGAACCAAGATGGCCGTCAGGAACAAGGCCTCTTAAAACGTCAGAGCCACCAGGGACCCAGGCCAAAAGCAACCACCCAAACCCACACTGGCCAATCAGAATTCAAATTTTCTTTAGCAGAAGAACTAATCCAGGATGATGAAGGAAAGGGACAAATCACAGAAATGGCCTACATGGGCACGATCTGTTTTAAGTGAGAGCGGGAAGTCTTCACAAGTATCCAGGCAGAAGAAAACAAGACAAAGGAAAGAAAGGAGGGGAGCAACGGCAGGAAACAGAGGCAAGGGATGGAGAGGAGAGTGGGTGGGGGCTCCAGGACAAGGCTTTAACAAAGAGGAACAGGAGTGAGTGATGCGCAGGAGACAGGGGAGAGCGACCACTGGGAGCTAGAAAACCATGGTCTCTGAGGGCCACAAGCACCTGTCCACACAGGTGAATCTGTCACACACTCAACCATCTGCAGGCCGGAGAATACCTTCCAATGTAACCTAAGCCAGCTCACCAGGATGTGATATAAGACTAGTGTGGCTGAGAATCAGTTGGCAAGGGATTGTCTCCACTCCCTGGGAGTGCTACTCAGTTCCCTAAAGAGACTTCCCCGAGGAAAGCAATGGCCCTGGGGCTTCCGCTCCTGTAAAATTGAAGTTTTACTTCCAGGAATGAGAGCTCAAGTCATACACATGAACTGCTGGTCCTTGGTGATCAGTAAGGGAGCAAGCTGCTCCTGGAAGACTCTGCCTGAACTTTGTGATTAAAGGAAAAAAGCCAGACCAATTAAGTCCTTTCCTCCTCCCAGAAAGCTCAAATGTCTGAAATGCAGACTTCCTTGCATTCCTTCCGAAATTGCATTCCTAAGCCAAGGTCCCTGGGCACCTCTTTCTGAAGCCATTTCATACCATCTGCCCTGCATGCCCCAGGCATCCTGCATTTCATGGGATGGGAGTTTCTGTTTCCACATGGTGGTGGTTCTCCACCCCGGCTATGGAAAACACATTGCCCTAGGCCCATTCCTGCACGTCTATCTCTGTTACATAAGGATTTTACTTTTTTATCAGAAGCCAGGTTCAAGTCACTGTCTACAACTAAATTAGAGTTGCACAATAGGATGGGTTTGCAGAAAAAACTCCACCAAATAGAATCTAAGAAATTTCTAGAATGATCTAAAATTAGCTCTAAAACTTTACCTATGAGTAATCAGGAATCTGTCAGAAATAGAAAAGGCCCTTCACTTTCACTACAGAGCAGTTTTAATTCGGGTCATTTCATAACACTAGCAAGCTAATCCTCCAAGGCAACCCAGAAAAAAAGAAAACCCAAGTACGCTTGCCTTTTTTCTTCTTCTTCTTCTTCTTCTTCTCCTTTTCAAAGCCACTGGATTACAGATTCTTTATAATCTAACAGCAGACAGAATGCTAACTCTTAAAAAAAAGGAAGAGTTGGGACATCGGGGAGGGCAGAGTGAACCCAAGAGCTAGCGGCCTACATGTGGCCATGAGCGCACTGACCACATGTGGCCAGCAGCTTGAAGAACTCCAAGGCACGATGACTTCTGGCCACTTGCTGACGGTTGTAAATCTTCCCAGTCATCTGCTGTCCCTCAGCCCACATATGTGGCCTTCAGAGCTACCAGGACAAGTTACTCTCCCAGACAAGACTGAGGTCAGCAGATGACCTTCAGGTGTGTCTTTTGAAGGCTCGAATTCGAATCACCAGCATTCTCAGGATTCAAACTAGATAAGCAGTTCAGACGAGCAGAAGAGTTGTTCTCTTGACAGAAATAAAACTAATGGTGGTGACTTGTAAGTGGATCTAATTATTTTTATTTTAATTAATGTTTCATCCAGCTTGAAAGCAGGTCATTTATAACACATCAAAACACTAAGAATTCTTAAGACTATGATTTAAAATGATCTTTTCAAAACCAGATAAACAGTTATTTGTGGCTTTCTTTCAGAGACTAAAAGGCACTGGACAGCATCATACATGACAATTTTACTATTTTTTCTTATTATTTTCTAACCAAAGACTAGATGAAATGCATGAGTTTAATCAGCGGCTGAGAAGGTGGCTCTGTGGACAAAGTGCCTGCTGCCCAAGTATGGGGACCTCATTTTGAACTCTGAGATCCACATAAAGAAGCCCCAGGAGACAGACCACACCTCTAATTCCAGAGCTCCTGTGGCAAGATGGGAAGCAGGCAGGAGAGTCCGTGGAAGCTCCTGAGAGTCAGTCTGGCTATGCAGTGCTGACCAGAACAACAAAGGACCCTGTCTCAGACAAGGCTGACAGGCAAGGACTCTGTGAGGCCCGATGCTGTCCTCTGACTTCTACATGTGCACCAGTAGATGTCTGTACCTGCACTCATACCCACACCCAGTTATACAGACACAGACAACACACACACACACACAAAGAGAGAGAGACAGACAGAGACAGAGAGACAGAGACCGAGATTTAATTATTTTGAATCTAAATTTCTTTCTTTTGGTGGGGAGGTGTTGACACAGGATCTCACTATGTAGCTCTGGTTGTCCTGAAATTCACCCTGTAGACCAGGCTGGCCCCAAACTCACAGAGATCCACCTGCCTCTGCCTCTCCAGTGCTAGGATCAAAGGCCCACTACACCCAGCTTGAATCTAAATTTCTTAACTTAAGCTTTCCACCGAGCACCTCACTCTTTTAAACTGTCATTTATTTATTGTTAAAGTGCTGTGGACTGAAGTGGGGGTGTCACTCATGACTTACTGAGTCACATCCCAGCCAGCACCTGAGTTCATAAAGTCTATAAAAGAGCTCCTCCCAGACATTCGAATCCGATGTTGCACTAATCCCAGGTCAGAGTTCACAGGTCCACCCCTGGGTCTGCAGCTTCTGCTGAAGCTGCTGGGAAATGTGGGATTTCCCAAGTACCTGGGGCCTAACCCAGAGTCAAACCCCATGCCCACCCTGGGTCCTTAGCGTCTGTGAGCTGCTAGGAGCTGGGCCTTGGCTATTTTTACACATTAGTGGGTTGTTTTGTTTTTTAACTTTTAATTGGCTCTGTTACATGATTTTTAGTCAATGGGATAGGATCTTAGCTGCATCTGCCTCTGTGAAGAAGCAATTTTTGAATTACCAAGAGGGTAGAAAATCACTATCTGGCAGGAAGCTTTCTGTTTAAAAAATAAAATAAAAAAATAAAAAAAGACACACTGGTATCCTCTCCCAAATGGGCGGTCAATCACCTGCTCAGGAAAATGCCCCCAAGAAAGCCATCTGTTCAAGAAACTGTATAAAACCTACCTAAGCACACTCATCCCTGGGCACCGAACACTCTCGCCCTTGAGAGTGCTTTCCAGTGTTCTGCAAGCAACCCCACCTGCCCTCCACCCCACACTCCGTGTGTCTCATCTGGATTCATTTCATGGCGACCAAAAAGACTAACGTGGGGGAGGGTGTAAGATCCTGGGAATAGTTACACTCACAACACAAAGCGACCACCCAACCCAACAAGAGAAATACTACTGCTAATAAACACAAAGCATTTTGAGCATTACTGAGAAAGACAGCTCCCAGTACCCAAACAGATGGGCTTGTGCACAGCAAAGACTGTGTAGCAAGAAAGGAAGAGGTGAGCATCCAAACACTACTTCCATCATCAAGACAGGATCTGAAGGTAAAACAAAAGGGACCTCCATGTTCTATGCAACTGTGCCTCCATTTCTTTTCCTGTCACTGTCACGAAGGACCCTGACAAGTGTGACTTAAGGGGCAAGGGCTTATTGTGGCTCCTAACTCAAGGTGCAGTCCATCAGGGAAAAGAGGTCGGGCAGCAGGAGCATGAAGCAGGTGCTCACACTGCATCCTCACACAGTGTGCCAATGGTCTATGTCCATTTGACACAAGCCCAAGTCATCGGAGAGGACGGCACCTCAGCTAAGAAAATGCCTCCAGGGGGCTTGGTCCTGCCTCAACTGAATGCACCAGGCTTTGCTGACTCCCCATAGGAGCCCCTACCCCTCTGGAGGAGGGGATGGGGGGTCAGGGGGGAGGCAGAGGCTGGAGGGGAGCAGGAGAAGGGATGAGAGGGGGATCTGTAGTTGGTATGTGAAATGGATAAAAAAAAATTCTTAAATTAAAAAAAGAAAGAAAAGAAAATGCCTCCAGAAGATCAGGCTGTAAGCAAGCCTGTAGGGCATTTTTTTATATTAGTGATTGATATGGAGGGTCCAGCCCATGGTCAGCAGGGCCATCCTTGGGCTGGTGGTTGTGGGTTCTATAAGATAGCAGACTGGGCATGGGGAAGAAGCCAGTAAGAAGCATCCCTCCATGGTCTCTTGCATCAGCTTCTGTCTCCAGGTTCCTGCTGACAAGGATCACCATGGGAAAAGACTCCAGAGACATCACAGAAGAGCCTGGCCTGGCACGGGGACACCTAACCAGCTACATGTGTTGTTTTATACAAAAGTTATTATTTTAATAACAGAAAACTGATGATAACAGAGGAACACTGATATAAAGGTTTAAGAGTCAGAGCTTCAAAAACTATCATACTAAATAGGCTCACCAGTGAAAGTACACAAAAGGAGAAATCCACAAACACCTTGAAGGAGGCATAGAGTCATTGTTTCCAAAGCCAACAACCAGACTGTGTCTTCTAGATGGTAAGGGAACATCTTCTAGATGGTAAGGAGGTGTCCTCTAGATGGTAAGGAGGTGTCCTCTAGATGGTAAGGGGCATCTTCTAAATAATGAGGTATCCTCTAGATGGCAAGGAGGTATCTTCTAGATGGTAAAGGGGCGTCTTCTAGATGGTAAGGGGGCATCTTCTAGATGGTAAGGGAATGTCTTCTAGATGGTGAGAGGGGCACCTTTAATGGCCCATTAAATACTCTCTCTGGCAGTACACAAGTTAAAGTATGTATACTCTACCATTGAAAACAGCAGAGACCTGTTAAGATGTGATGATGCCAGAGCAGGCACATTTACCCTCTGATGGCTTCATTTACTCAGCCCCATGGGCACTTTTCACTCCTGCCCTCTTCTTTTATTGAGCATGGTGTTTCTATACTCTAAATAATTTTGCATTCGTCTACCCAGATTATAAATATTTACTTTAAAAGAGAAAAAAAAAAGATTCCCTAATAGTTGTTAATATCTGTAATGGGACTGAAATCCGACAGCTCAGTCTCTCTGAGTCACTTCTAAAGCTAACACAGCTTCCTCGACTTCCTAAATGTAAACAGATGACTCTATCATAATTCCTATCAATAATTATCTTGCCGGAAATCTTCAGGGAATTTTCCTTCCTAAGCCTTGTCTTACACTAGTATTCAATCAAACCAAAAGCTACAAAATCATTAATTACATAAAAGCTGGCATTGAGTAATGTCCATTAATCAAACATGGACAAGTTCATATGTGCATAATTAATAACTGTTTTCTCGCTACATCAAAGACGATCGCCTTTCCACAAAATTTTAATCACTTTCCAACATATTCCCATCAACTTAATTATATTTGAACACAAATACAGAAAATTGAAAAACTAAGGCATTTTTAAAGCTTCCCAAGTTACAACTTATTAAGATTTGGTAACTCAAAAAAAAAAATAAAATTCCAAGGAAATGAGCCACTCATGTGACTAACATAGAATTCATCTCTGGAAAATCTTATGAGAAATGATGTAATTATTTAGCTTTTAAATGATTAAAAGAGAGACTTAAAGCAGCACTACGCAGATTTAGCCAAACATCAAAGTTATCAAGGGTCTTAGAAGCACATTAATCAACTGCATACAGATGGATCTAGGGTCCCTGTGTGTGATGAAAGCAGCTGGCCACGCAGAGGGACCACAGGGACAGAACACATCAGCCCAGGAGCTGGAAAGGAATAAACACGGCGCTTTTTTATTTTGCTTGGTTTCCTTCATGTGCACACATCTGTGTGTACACGTGTCAGGGGCACTAGTGTGTATGCAGCTGCAGGTGCGGATACATGAGGATGTGCACAAGGCCACAGAGGCCAGAGATCAAGCTCAGATGTCATTCCTCAGGAGCCATCCACCTTGCTGATTGAAATGAGCACTCCTGCTGGCCTGGGACTGATTGAAGAAAAGGCTGAGCTGGTCGGGGAACACAAGGGGTCTGACTGTGTCTCTCCCCGAGGCTGAGGTTACAAGTACATGCCACCGTGCCAGGCTTTTGTTTATGACTTATTTTTAATCATGGATGTGAATGTGTATCTGTATGTGGGTATGTGCTTGGAATGCAGGTGCCTATGGAAGCCCGAAGTGTCAGCTATCCCCTGAAGCTGGAGCTATAGATGGTTATGAGGCCCCTGCTGTAGGTGAGGAGAACCACAGTCGGGTCCTCTGCAAGAGCAGTGCCCGTCCTTCAAATGCTGAGCCGTCCATGCAGCCTCGCCACACCAGGCTCTGCACATGGTGCTGGGGATCCAAGTCCAGTCCTGGCTTTGCACAGCAAGGACTTTACCCATGGAACCAACTGCAGGCCCCTGCTCAGTTCTTAATGCCACAACACAGAAACTCTTCTAAACTAAAAGAATACAGACTGGCAGAACGGCTCTGCTTCTCTCTCCTTGCTCACCCTTGCCTCTGTGTGACTCACTAAACAAAGTCCACCACCGTTCTCAGAAAAGGGAGGTTGAGACTGCTGTACACAAACTGAACAAACTGCACTTGGAGTAAGAAGCAAAAAGCACCGCACCCCACCATCTGCCTCTGCCACCAAGCGGCTTACAGGTCTGTAGGAAGGCCCTTGTCCTAGGAGCTTGAGACAGGGGGGTCTTCAAAAGAACTGCTGATAGGCAGGTCTCCCCACAGACTAAGTCGAGCTCTTTGACTGGTGGTCTACGTAAATTTAACCACGAAAGGTTAAGACTGTACCCAGACTGCTTTCACCTTCCTTTGTCCTTTCTACTTAGATTTCAATCACCTTTTGAAGTGATACCATTTATCATAATTGATAACATTCTTCTTTTAAAAGATTCTAAGCCATCTCCTTGGAGCTGTATTTTGGGATGGGACAACTCATACATACATGTATGTGTATGTGCAAATGTGTACGTGCATACACAGACATCTTTAAGGTTAAAGAACAAGACCACGTGGTTAGGAACATAATTCTGTAACAAGGGTTAAAAACGGGCTGTTGGCTGCAAATTCTTCTGAGGGGCTCCGAGTATCCTGGATTTGCACCACATCTGAGGCCTTCAGCGAACAGGCGAGAACAGCTTCCCATCTTGACTTCCACACGTGGCCACCGGCAGCCATTAGGAGTCCTTCTATTCTTTCCTGTACCTACCGGGACAACCTTTCTGCCTACAGGCTTTTTCAGGCTTTCTTGACTTTCAGCTACAGTTCATCACTCACTGCAGGTGCACCGTCTCTAGAATGCTGTCAGCACGCGTGAAACCAGGACATCCTCCAGTCTCCAGTGGTAACGACAGCTCTGAATCCAGATGATGTTTACTTAACTCAAAGAAATTCAAAGCCTTATGTCCCTTTACCTCATTTCCCAATTACATTTATCTCTCTGCGTGTCTGTGTGGGCATGCACTCATGTCATGGCATACATGTGGAGGTCAGAAGACAATGTGAAGGGGTCGATTTGCTTTTTCCATTCTGTGGATCCCAGGGATTGAACTCAGATCTGCAGACTTGGCAGCAAGCAACTTTACCTGTTGAGCCGGCTCACAGCCTACTTTATTTGCTTATTGTTTATTTTTAACTTTTTGAGACGGGGTTTCATGTAGCCCAGGCTGGCCTCCAATTCTCTATGCAGCAAGGATGACCCTGAACCACGGACGCTCCTGTCTCTACCTTCCAGGTGCTGGCACTGGAAGTGGGTGCTGATGTGCCTTTTAGAAACAAGAGTGTATTGTTTTCATTTTTCACAAGATTTTTTTCCTTTCCTGTCCCCTCTGTGACAAAATGGGTCACACTAAATGAGGGTCCTGGGTCAGGCTCCACATTATTCCTAAACACGAGCCAATCTGAAGAGTCAGGGGAAGGAGGCACTGATGGCTGGACTGGATGTGTCTAGGCCAGTGTCAGTTTTCAGTTAGTGCTGTCAGCAGAACTGAAACTGATAAAACGTAAGTTAAAAGGGGTTATATTCTACATGAATTATCTGTTTGACCTGCTGAACATGAACTGTAACGTGTACTAAAAAGCAGATAAACTAGGAGTTGGTCAACAAAACAACTCATAAGTATACATTATATATAAAAATCACCCAGTGGCATGTGTCTTTAATCCCAGCACTCAGGAGGCAGAGACAAATGGATCTCTGAGTTCGAGGCCAGCCTGATCTACACAGTGAGCACCAGGCCAGCTGGGGCTGCATAGTGAGACCCTACCTTAAGAAAATAACTTGGTGCTGCAGATCATGGGGGGCACTGTGGAAAGACCTGGGAGGGAAGTGCCTCATCCCCTGCCATCATTCCAAGATGAGGTCACAGAGCAAAGACAAGACTAGCCCCTGTAACCCAACCTCACACTGCCACTGTGAACTGACACAGCTATCATCCACAGACAGAAATGATTACAATTCTAGAAGAAATAGACGCATACTTAATATTACCATGTATGTACATATGTATGTATGCAAGTATGTACGTACATATGTATGTAAGTCTTGGCAATACCAGAATTGAACCAAAGCCTTGTGTGTGCTAGAAACTATCATTCAACTCTATCCCCAGCCCACTCTACTTTTTATTCTGAGATAGGGTCTCCCTACCTTGCCCAGGCTATTCTTGAACAACCAGGCCCAGCACTCCAATCATTTATTCTGAAAGTTGATAACGGTCATACAGACATATGAATATTAACACTGCCCTTAAGGACCACACAATAAAATCCCCCAAACTACCAACTCTGAAACTAGATCCAGTGTGTGCTTGTGGGGAGGGGAATTGTGGTTGCGTGTTTGTTTGCTTGGCCTGGAGCCCACTATGTAGACTGAGTCGGCCTCAAATCCTAGAGCTCTACCTGCCTCCGCCTCCCAAGTGCTTAGATTAAAAGAGTATGCTACCACATCCAGCTCAGATCCATTTTACTTTCACTTCTAACCATAGAATAATGAGTTTCCTTGACTTGACTTTTCCTAAGCTGCAGCCAACAAAGCCTCCCATCAGAAATTATAAAGAGCAGACGATATGCCGAATCCCCAGAACTAGCTCAGAAAACAGAGTGCTGCCATTGGCTGCGACGGTGTGAAACTTACTGCTCAGAGTCATAGTAGTCCATCCGCTTCTTTTTCTTGTTGTAAGCTGCAACTCGGAAGGGAACTATTTCCAAGGTGATCAGGCCGGGGGCCATCGTCAGCACTTTGGCACCATGGGTTGGCTCATAGAGGTCCTTCCCTGTCTCTGGATGAGGCATGCCAGCAGGGTCTCGTCCAACAATATAAAAATTGGCTCCTGCTACCATCCGTGCTCTGCAGTGCCACTGGACCTAGAAAAGATGTCTACATATTAGACAACCACACTCTGACGACTGGGAAACAGCAAATGGATAATAAGCGCATATGCATTTGTGTGCAACTCTTTCCCACTGAGCTGCGCCTCCTTTATGTTTCACTTCATCGCTACCTAATAGTAGGAAGTCCCAACAAATTTAATGTACCTTCTTGGGAAGCTAGAATAAAAGCAGGCCCCCAAACCAAGATCATAAAGGGCATAAATATACAGGTGCCTATCTTTATGGATAATTTGCTTATGAGGTATATGGATGTGCATATATCCATGTGTAAGGTTTTACATATACATAAGAAGTTAGGGTGGGGGTTGACCCTTGACCATAAGTAAGGCTATGGGAGTCTTCCAAAGGGATGGATAGGGCAGGTTCACGTCCCCACAGACACTGTACTGACTGTTGCAACTACTGGTGTGAAACATGACCTAATTAAGGAAATGCACAGGAATCCATAGAGCAGTGTGTTTTGCCTGCTCCTTTTTACACGCCTCTGCTCACTTACATAGACTCTGTTTCTAACACGGAATCATTGAGCAACTGGCGAATAACTTTCCTGAGGGAAGTCCCCACATCCAACAATGCATTACACTCCTCCCCTCTCCAAGAAAAAAAACCTAAATGGTAATCCTCACTACAACTTCATATGCTCGGGATATGGCTGTTAGCTGTACATTCTCAAACCCATCTCATCTCTGACACTTTCACATGACAGACCTTAGAAAGCATTAATTATTCTCTAGGAAATAGATTTAGTAATTCAACAACAAGACGAACATTTTCAACTTGCCAGCTAATTATTCATATAGATAATAAAACTCTGCATTCACAACACCAGTTTAAGCATTAGAAAGTAAATTCTTCCCCCCACAGCTCCCACTCCGTTCCTAGGATGGAATTTCGGAATCGAGCCATAAAATCTTTATAGACTGGAAAACGAGGAACATCCTGTTGATAACCACACAGCCTTAACAGCTGCTCATTGTTCTGAAATGCATTTGTGCTAAGGAAACAAATCTGGTACCAATGCTCTCTAAGTAACCCAGAGAACGATTAAAGAAGAATCACTGTTTGTATTTTATTATGACAATTTGGCAAATATGTGTTATTGGCAGACTCGTTCCTGATGTCACTGGAAAAACTACAAAAATGAGGGGGGGGGTTATTATTATTGTTGTTATTGTAAGGAAAGTCTTCACTTAAATCGAGGAGGCACTACAGAGAAAGGAACAGATGGAGCCAGGCATGGCGGCACACTCTTAAAATCCCAGCCCTTGGAAGGCAGAGGAAGGAGGACTGTACAACCTGGGCTACACAGTGAGTCACGGAGCAGCCTGGGCTACACGGCAATACCCTACATCTCACAAAGTAGGAGGGAAGGGGGAGAGGAGCGCAAGAAGAATGGATAGTTTTTCATAAGCCTTATATCATGCCAGATCATAAACACTGAAATATTTAACTACTTAAAATATTAAAACGATTGCTAGAACTTGTTTATTCATCAAAGGATGAGAAGTTAAAAACTATTGTTCAGCTCTAGCTTCCTCTGACACACCTCAGCTAAGTTACACACTTAGCTTCAGCAGCTTCCCTGGTAGAATGGGAATAAAATCCGTATCTCACAGAGCTGTGGGCAATAAATAATGCACGCAGAGCATCAATCCAGTGTGTGAGTCATACACAGGCACTCAAAGATCATTATTTCCACCTTCTTCGTATTATCAGCATTGTATAGTTAGACACCAAGGGCCTTCCAAATTAGGACACAGACATGTGTTCTGACATGAAGTCCACGAACGACAAGTCATCCCAGGCTCTCTGCCATATTCCACGTTCTAGGATTTTTACACAAATTTACGAAGCACCCTTATGAGATACAGACAGCATCTTTATGTGGAATCAGGACAGGGACAGTGAGAACTTGAAGTCAAGTGACTACTCGCTTTCAGCCAGCCAATAATACACACTTTTACATGTTAGTGGCAGCCAGACAGCGAGGTGAGTTTTACTGTTACCCTATTTACTCCTCACAAAACCAGTAACAAAAACACAGGCAGGCCAGGTATGGTGGCACACGCCTTTAATCCCAGCACTGTGGAGGCAAAGGCAGACTCTGTGAGTTCAAGGCTGACCTGGATGACAGGGCAACATTGGGAGTCTCGAGCTAAGCCAAAGCTACATAGTAAGACCCTGTCTAAAAACAAAACAAATAAAATCCACAGGAAGATATATAATAAGAGAATGATATCCCTAGAAAAAGAAAGAATAAAGATTGTACAGAGAAAGTGTAAAATATCACTCTGGACTCTGATGAGCAGGTATGGAAGCTAGTCAACAGGAGATTCCATCTCTAAGGAACATCTGCCAGAACCACGTCAACTCACTATTTTAGAATTCTATGAATGTACTTCAAGTCTGCCTTCAAAACATACACATTTGCACCGTGTTCAACTACTGTAACGTTGAATGACATCAGAGACTGGAATTGCAAGGCATGGCTCTAGGACCAGATTGCTTAGATGCAAATTCCATCTCCATTACTTACTACCTGACCTCGAGCAACTGTTTAACCTCTACCACAGGTTTCACCGTAAATTTGAATGACGACAGTGCCTGCCCTCTTAGTGCTGTTATAAGGACTAAGCTAACATATGTAAGTCACTTGCAACGAATATAGTCTGGCAAATACAATGAGAGCTCAATAAAAATGAACTACTAGAGGCTAGACAGACGGCTCAGTGGTTAAGAGCACTGTCTGCTCTTCCCTATGACCCAGGTTCTATTCCCAGCACCTACGTGGTACCTTATAATCACAGGGAACTCTAGTTCCAAGGGATCTGACACCCTCTTCTGGCCTCTGTGAACACCAGTCACACGTGTGGTACACACACATAGATGCAGGCAAAACACCCATACACATTTGAAAAAATTTTTAGTGGGTTATAACATTTTATTTCTTAATCACTACCTAGAACAACACTAATTTATAATCAATTTCTATTCCCTTTTCAGTGAGACTGTTCCAATAAGAAGATTCTGAAGACTGGTTAAGAAACAGCAGTATTAAACAGAATGTGGCTAAAGAGTCAGGATCAGAAGGCCAAAGTGGGTAACACAGAAGACAATCCAGAACTGGTGAGGAAACACAATGCTGTGCAGTGTGAATCGGCCCATCTTCATGAGAAAGACTGGAAACCTCTCCTAATACTAAGTAAATGCACATCCACATGCAGCCATTCTACTCAGCAATAACCAATAGGCATATTCACATTTGGAGATAAATCCACACCAGCACACTGTTCACAGCAAAAATCGGAACACAGCCCAAATGGCCCTCAACAGTGATGCATGAAGTCACACGGGAGGACACAGTAATACTGAGAATGAGTGGTCTGTCACCGACTGTGGTGTAGCAGGCTTTCTTGGACTGCCAGCCCCCAAATCATAACACAAAGACGTATTATTAATAATGAATGCTCGGCCTTAGCTTAGGCTTGTTTCTACCTAGCTTTTTTTTTTTCCTAACTTATATTAACCCATTTCTATTCATCTATATGCTGCCCCGAGGCTCATTTATCTCATCTATGTACTGTCCACCCTGCTTTCCTGATTTCTCCATGTCTGGCTGTGGCCCTGGCAGGCCGGCCACCCCCTTTTCTATCTCTCCACCAGCCCTGCCTATCCCTCCTCTGCCTACCTATTGGCTGTTCAGCTTTTTACTAGACCAACCAGGTGCCTTAGGCAGGAAAGGTGAAACAGCAACACGTCTTTACATAAACAAATGCAGCATAAACAAATGCAAGACATCTTTACATAGTTAAACAAATAGTCTATGCCAAACACTGTGGTGAGTTAAGTGTAAAGTGAGAGAAGCCAGATTCTAGTTAGACAGGTGTCACACCAGGCTGGCCTGAACACTGTGGCAGCCCAGGTTACTTCAGGAAGATGAGATAAGCATCTGCTTCAGGGAATATAGCCAGCAGGCACCCACAGCTGTTGGCTCTCTTCAGAAACAGACCCCATTGCAGAGAGCAGCAGGTCCTTGGCATCCAATGTCTAGTCAATACAGCTATGATGCCTATTTCTATGCGACTTGGGGCATCTCTGAAAGATCTCCCAGAACCCTCCAGGGCACACAAGTTCAGACTCCATCTCCATCATTTACTACTGTGTGATTCTGAGCAAGCTGTGTAACTTTCTACATGGGTTACCCTCACCTAACGATGAGCTGTAGCACCGCCCTCTTGTGGTGGCTCAAAGGTTGAGTTAGTTAATATACATAACACCTGAGACTGAACTGTGGCTCAGCTTCGCCCTGTGCCCTGTCCAGCTCCCTTCTTTCTCCTTTTCCAAGTGTGATGGCAAGGGCTCTCGTGAACCTCCTGAACCCCAGCCTCATTCTCCATCTGCTACCCAGTGCTCACACCTTCAGCACAACGGAACTGGATCATCGCTGTAAGTGAGGACAGTGATTACTGTGGTAAGGACAGGTGTGGATCAGAAGGAGGAGGAACAAGAGCTTCTGGATGTTCATTCTGGAAAACTTAGCTTCACTGAACATCTATGAAATGTGTCCTTTCTTCCTATGTATAGTTCACTATGACATTAACTAAGTGAACTAGAAAATAGACACAGCTGACTATGAGAATACCTAACCCCAGTCTACCTCCTATAAAAAGCACTCGGGCACGTGAACACAGCTCAGAGGAGTAGCGGGTTACAGAGGAGCTGGCGGTAAGCCAGTGCAGACTCCAGACTCGTGCTGCAGCCCTCAGTGCACTCCTGCATCATTATTAGGGTCACTGGACTGGTTCTTGTGGGGAGTGACAAGAGCCAATCAGAGGCCGGGGGAGGTCCTGCCAGTTCAGGACCAGAAGCAGGAAGGCCACACTTCCCTTCTTCCTCCTTCTCCCTCAAAGGTGGCCATTAAGTCCAGCTGACCTCCCCTAAAGCAGGCCATAAGGCTCTCTATACATGCAGGAAAGAAATGTCCCTTTCTCTAAAGAGAAGGGACAGAGAAGAACATGAGCAACAGGCCTTTCTAAGTCCCCTAAGATTTATCACTAGTCAATCATACTCCCTTTCTTCCACTCAGCCTGCACAAATGCCCACCCATCATCAGATTCAGGCATCCAACACACAGCTTCATTGGATCTTTATTTCTAAAGACTCTTGTGTCGTGGAAGACTTGAATTCAATAAATACGTATGCTCTCCTTATGCTAATCCCTTTGTAGGCGATGTCTCAGCCGTGAACCCACAGTGAGTGAAGGGATGGATACACCACCAGCTACTCAACTGTGCCTTGTGAACAGGAAGACTGCTAAAGTGAGATGCCTGCCCTCAGGTATCTTCACCACTCTTTCCGTGTCTGTCTCTGTCTGTCTGTCTGTCTGTTCGTGTTGTATGTGCTTATGATGGGGATGGGGGTTGTGAAGCCCATGCGCACACAGAAGCCAGAGAAGGATGCTGCTAAATGGTCTGTTCTATCACTGTGCCCTATTCTTTGTGATGAGGTCTCTTACTGAATCTAGAGCTAGGCATCTAACAGGCTACGGCAATCCTCCTGCCTCCACCCTCCACCATGCCTAGGTTGTTAGCCCATTTCTTAAAACAGGTGCTGGGATCCAAACTCACATCTCCAAGCCATCTCTCTAGCCACTGCTTTCCCTTTTGAATCTTCCTTCAGCAGCGCAACTGATCTAAAGCTGGGCACAGTGTGGGAGGCTGGGAACCCCAGTACTCTGGAAGGAAGGGCAGGGACACCAGGAGCTCAAGGCCAGCCTGAGCTACATACTGTGTTTAAGGCCAGCTTGGGATACTTGAGACTTTGCCCCCAAACCTCTTCCTAACACAAGAAACAAATTTTTTGCTTATTATCAATGGCTATTTCATTACAAATCCTCCCACTCTCATTTCTTAAAAACATTCTTAGTTAACTGACTGAATAAAATTTCACAGCAACCCCGCTTTCAGACAGAGCATAAGAGTCACAAAGAAAACAAGACAGGTCCTAAGAAGGAGGCTCATTTTCCGAGCTGGAATTTAATAAGGTCACTGTTCATAATCCTATTCCTGCCTGTCATAGTTACGGTGTGATAAATGCCATGCATCTTGGGAAGGTAAGGGTTTACAGCTTACATAATCTGTAGACCATCATCCAGAGAAGTCGGGGCCAGAACTCAAGGCAGGAACCTGGAGACAGGAGCTGGTGCAGACAGAGATCATGCCGGATTTTGGTTTACTGAGGCTTGCTCATCCTGCTTTCCTATAATACAGGCCCATCAGCCCATGGTGAGCTAGACCCTCCCGCAGCAATCATAACTCAAGAAAATGTCCCACAGGTTTGCCCACTGGCCAATCTAGTAGGGGCTTTTTCTTAATCAAGTTTCCCTGTTCCCAAATGACTACAGCTTGTGTCAAGTTGACAAAAAAAAAAAAGCAGCCAGCACACTGCCCTAACATCATTTGGGTCATTCTCACATTAAACGACATCTTAGAGAAACTCAGATCAAATGACTTGCTTAAAATGATGAGGTTAATGTCATCAGTACTGCTGGACCATGGTCTAGAAACAAAGTGGTGTGAGAATTCTGAGTGCTCGTGAGAACACTCCAAGAAAACAAGACAAGAGCCTTGTGACCTCAGCTTCTTCGAAACATGGAACTGTTCTTGGAATGCGTTTTTTGTGTTCCTCCCAGGTGTAGCGGATAAGAGTGAGTTTACTTCAGATTACTCATTATTGCTTGCTGTAATTATTCAATTAAATGTTTAAACTATCCTTTACATGCCTCTATGGAAAAACATGTTTTTGCCACATGTGGCTTGTCCTGTGATTGTATACAGCTTGAACTCATGAGAACTCTACTCAGGTGACCTTTCTTAACCCTCAGAGTATAAACTGTCTGGGGCTCTGAATAGAGTTGGCTATTGCATGAGACTTTAGTCCACCTCATTCATTGGCTCCATACTCCCGGGTTCCACAGCCTCTAGAGCAATGGTGAGTACCAGCTAGAGGAACCACTGAACAAAATGCGACATGCAAGAACCAGATAGAAGTCATGGAAGCATGTGGTGAACACCAGGGACCACTGCTGGCCGACTCTAACCAACACCTTAACCCAACAGAAAAGAAGCGACATGGAGTGTTTACCTCACACAACCTTTCAATGTATTAGTGGACAGGGACCCAAAAGAAGGGCCAGTCACACTGTATCTTTTAACCAGCTGTTTGTTAGCTTTTCTTGAATAAAGAGGTAACAGAATTCAACCCTATCACCTCTCCAATAAAGAGTCATAAGCTTCATCCCAAATAGTCAAATGTCTTGGATTCTCTTTTAAAATGTTGGAAGGATTTTGTATTACTAAATTACTTAGCTCTTTTAAAAAATGAGTTTGACTCTCAGATAAATCTAAGTGTGTTCATCTTCCTCTATAGAAGGGATGAAATGGTGGAGTAATAATGTGCATTCCATTTTTATCTTGAAAACACAAAAAGCTGGCTGGGAATTTCCCACTCACCACTTCTGAGGTCACTCAACTGATTTATTAACTCACTCAGCAAATATATTCTGAAAGCCTATTCTACTCTACCTTGAAACTGAAGCCTAATTCTCATCATCTTTACATATGGATATGAAAAGATCTCAAACATTCTATTTGGCCACAGGCAGAATTCCAAAACCCTGCCCTCATATCAGGAAGCAATTTTACTTCCTGATTCAATCACATTCTAGTTTTTCACAAAAGAACTGATGAAGATCATCTGGGGACAGGACAGACGGCTCAGAAGTTAAGATCCAGTACCACTCTTCCAGAAGGTTAGACCCAAGTCTGGTTTCCAGTGCCCAAGTTGGTTAGCTGACTAATGCCTATAATACCAGCTCCCAGGGATCCAATGCCACACTGACCTCCTCCACAGACACCTGTACTCAAGTGCACACACATAACCTCACACAGACACACACAGATACACAGTTAAAAATAAAACAAATCCTTTTAAAAAATGAAGGTCCCGCTGGACACTTCCCCAAAATACTGAATGCATTTCATACTCAGATGGGCCAGAGACAAAACAATCATTTGGTTCTGCAAAGTTATCCTAATGCACATGTACTGGAAGCTTCGTATCTAGCTGGAACTACTGGGGACGTGGGCCCTCTAAGAGAGGGGACTAAAGGGAAGTCATAGGGTCCTGGACACAAACAGAGGACTCCCGCTCTTCCTCTTTCCTTCACTGTCGGGCCACGGTGCAAACACTCCATCTGGCCATTCACTCCCACCACGATGTGCCAGTTTACCACAGGCCCAAAAGCAACAAGACCAACCAGTTACGTAATGAAGCACTCACCTCAAGAGCCAGATAAACCTTGTCTCTTTGTAAGCTGATTACCTCAGGTATTTGTTACAGTGCAAACAGCTGGCTGATACACTGCATCTGTCCTCCACTCTGGGACTCCGTGGAAAGAACAAAATCAGTGTTGTTCTAACTGTGTCTGGACCATGGCTGCTGGATACAGAACAACTACGTGCTGCTATACTGTTCTAGCGTCTTCACAGCTTGGACAAGAACCACAAATCGAGCCAAAGAAACCTCCCCCAACCTTCCCAACAACTGGATGCCCACAGGGTGCAGCAGCCAGAGGACACTCGCAACGGCAGGAGAGTACTCAGCAGTGCTGAATGTTTGGAACACACCGAGCCATTGGGAACGGTCCGCAGGTCAGCTGGTGATGCCACAGTGTTCGCAAGGGTGCTTTAGCACTATACCGCTGTCCTAAAAGCAGCCTACCTCGGTTGGCCCAGCATACATCATAGGAGAGGGAAAGATGGCCACCACTGTTGTTTCGGGGTTCAGGACACCCTCCTCCAGCACCGCAGCATGCTGCTTCATACGCCACATCAAAGGGACATCATCGTCCTTCGTCCAGCCACCAAGAGGATGCAGGAGCAGGACGGGGCGCCGGTAGCCCCTCTCCAGCAGCTGCCTGTGGGTGTCCTGCATTAACAGGGCATGTCCGTTGTGCACTGGGTTGCGCAATTGAAATGCAAAGACAGCATCTGAAAAGAGGATTTCCAGAGTTAGGACTTTCCAGCATCACCCTGCATGGGGCAAACCATTCTTTCCCAGCTGAGGGTGACAAGTAACAAACACGCCAGCTCAGAGTCAGAAACGGGGAAAGCCATGGACTGGTGACACCCAGTGCTACCAGGCAGTGTTAGCGGCCCTTGTTCACCCGAGGAAGTGTGATACGGGAGCCATAGACATAAAGCGGTTACTCCTGTGTGTGGTGACAGTTTATTTGTGCTCTAACAAATAAAGCCTGCCGGAAAATCAGGAGGAGCTAGCTACGAGTTGACCATAGAGGTTCGGAGGTCTGTACAGACAGACCGGAAGTGATAGAGCTGGGCGGAGAGAGGAAGTGACAGAGCTGGGCGGAGAGAGGAGCTCGCTCTCTTTCAGCGGAGGATTTCGTAGGGGTAAGCTAGTGGTTTGCTGCTCTGCCTCTCTCATCTTTCCACTTTCACCCCAATATCTGGCTCTGGGTTTTTTATTGATAAGACCGTTTAGCAATTCGTGTTACACCTGTGTGCAGGGGGAATGAGCACAACTGTAGGGCTTTCTTTCCGGCCCTGAGGGTCAGGAACTCACAACAAATACAAATTCGTGGTCAGTGTGTCAGTGACACTCCTCACTCAAATCCTCCAGAGACCGGGAGACTCAAGCTGGTAAGCAAACTCAGGTCATCCCAGGGCTTTATCAAGAAGAGACACGGTGTGAAGAGAGTTACGGCTTCACTTTTCAATTTTTGCCCAAATTCACGCAGATGACTCTGAGAACAAAGCCACGGTGTTGTCATCTGAGGTCTGGACTTAGGATTGCGATGTAGCGGCAACAGTATCTCTCACGAGGACCGTGGCTGGAATTCAAATGGCGAAAGCTACAAGGCTAACTGAACTGATTAACCATTGTGTGCTTACAACCCTGGTTTCGTTCCTCTGCGCCTGCACCAGGAGAACTCTGTCCGAAGCCGCGGTTCCTTGGGACACAGAGTAACTTCACAGAAGAACCACCTGGCACAGGAGCTCTGTGTTTACTGTTCTCCGAACACCTGCCACATCACCCCACCATGATGACTTGACTCAGAGACTGTCTTAGAACTGGTTTACTTTTATTTGTTTTTACTCTTACTAATAATAATAAATGATTCGCCCTTATTACTTTGAATTATGTACGTTAATGTGTGTCTGTGGGGGGGGGGGATGCACAATAATGCAGATGTCCTCAGAGGCCAGAGGCGTTGGCTCTCCTCAGAGCTGAAGTTACAGGCGGTTGTGAACTCCCTGACATGGGTGGGCACTGGGAACCGAACGCAGGTCATTTTCAAGGGCAGTACAACTCTCCGGAGCCACCTCTCCAATCCCTCCTTCACAATGGACATCATCTTCAATCTATTGTCAATGCTGACCCCTCTATCGCCACAACAGAAGTACAGAAAACTGTTACAAATGACTAGGATCTGGGTGTTTCTGTTTTGTCATGTCCCTTTGTATTCAGTATTTGGAATATTATTGTTATCTTTAGGCATTCTCAAGTTACCTTTCAAACATCAACAGGGCTTTTTCTAGCCAGAACATTTATGTGATGTGACATTAGATACAAAGCACAGAACAGTCTTGACAGAAGTACATGAGCACATAGCACTGTTTGGCTTTCACAGGGAGGAGGCATACAGGCCGATCACTGCTTTAATCTTTTGAAATCCAGACATACATATAGACATACAAGATCCTAAACATCTCAGTGACAATAAAATAGAACTTCAGGAAACTAACAACACCTACCCTGGATTCCGCACCAGAAGGGACACCGGAAGTCAGACAACGACGAATTGCCAACATTATCACAGTAATAAAGGACCCCCCTGGGGGAGGGGGGAAACTGGAGAGATGGCTCTGTGGTTAAAGAGCACCGGCTGGTCTGTCAAAGAACCAGGGTTCAAATCCCAGCACCCACAAGGCAGCTCACAACCACACTCAACTCCAGTTCTAGGGGATTCGGGCCTTCCTCTAGGCTCCACAGGCACCACCAGGCACACACACGGTGCTCTTACAGACATACAGCACATGTCTGTAAGATACTCACGCACAGAAAATAAACCGAACAATCCTTTTCTAAGAACCCCATTAGGAAGGACAACCGCATGAGTGGGATGGCAATGCAGCCCAGGAGTACTGCATCAGTGGTACCCTCCTGAGAGGAGGAGCATGATGCAGGTTGGCAAAGACCGTCCCTGCTTCTAGGAGCTATGAGGGCTTTGGTCTGAAAGCTGCTCTCGAAGACGAAGACAGTGTAAAAGCAACAACAGCAGGATGTTAATAACTGTGGAATCTGGGCTAAGTATATGTAGACGTTTTAGCCTTGGAAATAGTTCCGTAACTTTTTCATTATTTTAAAATTAAAAAGCAAAGTAGAAAACTAAGACAGGAGAGAAGTCAACCAATCACAGTCTGTGGAGCTTACTATGTTTCAAATGAACTAAAAAATTAGTCCCTTGTCTTTTCCTTTTTTTAATGAAAAAACTGCAAGTCCAGACACTAAACATTTGATAGTTTTCAGGCTGTTGTTCCTCGGGGTGAAACAGTGGTACCATGGCCATGCTTCGGAAGCCTTCCTGTTAAAGAGATACATACTGAAACATTTAGCTGCAATGACATGAGAACTGAGACTTGATTCAGAACGTGCTGAGAGCACTCAGAGAGGGCAAGTGGTGGGCCAGATGAGAGGAGAGTGACCCCGACAGGCAGTGTTGAAACTGGGTCAGAAGCACAGGGAGTCATTACCCTGTTATCTCTGCATATGTTTTAAATTCCCCATAACAACATGTTATACAGGGAAGACACATGCGGGGGATCCGAGGCAGAACTGCCTTTAAATTCAGTTACATAACCCTCACTTCTGCGAAGTTTACTATGCGACTGCTGATCGTACATGAAAGCAAATCTGACCCCTAAGAAGCCTTGAAGCATTCAGGGCTTTGCCAGCCACGGGGCGCTGCTGCAGCCACTCACCCCAAATGCCACAGTGCAAAAGCATCCAGGGACAGCACCCGGGCCTATTAGCCTGGCTATCTAGTCAGACATTGTGACGGCCAGATTTAGCATCCTACAAATAGGACAGGAGGAAGTAAACTAAAACCCCAACCAAGAGAAAAAGTGTGGAAGCATCCCTGCTTTCCAGAGGGGATGGGAACATAAAATCAAAGACAGAGGGCACGTGTAGCTGGATGTAAAACCTGGCACAGGACAATCACATCATATTCGGAATACTCCTTAGAAAGGATGTTGGTACCACATAAGGGCTATGACTGGAACGAGAAACGGCCTGAGATCTTCTGTGGAGAATCAGCCCAGTGAGGCTACACAGGTTTGACACAGGGGAGCACAGGAAGTGGGGACAGACACTAGAGATAAAAATGCTGTCACATTTCCACATAAAACAGAACTCTGCCAACTGTTCCACTTTCTCTCCTCCCTTAATCCACGTGTCCCCCAGGGCCAACTCACCTGACAGACCTATACATACCCTGCATACTGTGATGAGGTCACAAGCGCCAAGGTCACCAGGCTGGACTCTGTAGTACCGACTTGCAAATTTCTGTTAACTGATCAAAACTTGACCCCAAGCTCAGATCACCTCTCCATCTGCCTCTTAGTGTCCCAGTATCATCCAAGATTCAAGTCCTCCACCTTGTCCCCATCTCCAGTCCGCTCCCTAGCCCTGGAGCGCGGTACTCAATCCCGAGTCCAGAACACTCCTTCCTCCCCCGCCTGTGCTCAGACCCCCATCATCTCAGCAGAGTCTGTGCTGAGTGCTCTCCCTCGCAATCTGACAGTGCAGCAGGCAGGGACAGGGAAGGTCTGCAGAGAGGAGAACTCCAGTTCAGACAAGCTCTCCCCAAGACAACAGCGGGGCTCCCGTGCCCTCGGGGGTCTGCAGTAAGGAAAGAGCCAAAATGTCTGGTAAAAGAAATCCAGTTCTCTGCAGTCCAGCAGGGAAGGATCAGAACTCTGTCTGTACAGAAGGGTGGTGACAGTGTGGAGAGGATGTGATGGAGGGAAAGAACATGGCTTCATTTCTTCACCTCCACGTGCGACTCTTGGACCGCACTCACCCAGCCAACCAGTTGCTTCCTGCTCTGCCACACAGTGAGCATGGACCTCTTGCCAATCCCAAAGGCGGCCCTGCTTTCTGTCTCTACGTGAGCATCTCCCACTGTCTTCCCAGCCTATATGTCAGCTAAGCAGGGCCCTGGCCTCCAAACACCTGCCTCTTTACCTAACTCCTCTTTAGAATAAAAAGCATGAACCACTGCAGAGAACTTGAGGGGAAACTGTCCGTAAATAGACTATTGCAGTATCGCTGTCTTTGGTTTTAATGCTTATTATTTTTTGTGCACATATTTTATACAACCATAATCAAACAAACGTAAAATTTCAGGCTCTGCTGGGCCAGCTGGGTTTAGCCACCTGTTTCTCCCTGTTAACCTGGAGCAGCAGGGTTCACTGCTGGGCTGTGGGAAGCTCTTTGGACATGCTCATTGAGGAACTGCCCGATCACCCCCCACCATCATCTGTACTCGATTATTATGGGATATCTCAGCCGTATCTCCATGCCTGACCTCCCAACTCGTCATCTCTGTATTTACTACATTCTGTCTTCCCACTTTAGGTATTACTGTCTCGACCCACATCCCACTCAGTCTATTGCCCATCACTTTCCCAACCTCCTACGTAAACCTGCCTGTCTAAGAGGACCACTCAGTGCAGCAAGCTCTCCTTCCTCGCACTCTGGACTCTTTTCTCCACTAGGCCAAGAGGCAACATGGTAAGAAGCAAGTGGAGTTGGAGGCCTTTCCTTCCAGCAAGTAAAAGGGGAACAAGAGTGTAGAAGGTCCTTTTCAAAATGTGTTTCTCTACTTGGGAAGTAGAGGCCAATGTCAGCATTTCCTGATGGTGGAAAAACAGCAACAACTCCCTGGAGGTGTGTAGGACAGGTCATGTGACGACCCGTCCAATGGCACAGGCAGCAAGAACTGCCAGAACCTAGTGCAAAGAGCCAGATGGGCCAGGCTCTGCACAGCGGAGTGACCAGAGACAATGGCAGGGAGGGAAGGAGGGAAGGAGGGAGGGAGGGAGGGAGGGAGGGAGGGAGGGAGGGAGGGAGGGAGGGAGGGAGGGAGGGAGGACAGACGGACAAGGCATTGCCTCCTGCCCCTACCTGATGTTGCCAGTTCGATCCCCCAGCACTACTTGTGGGTTCCCATGACTGCACCCATCTCTTCTTCGATGCTCACTTGGTTAACTTTAGACTCTATCCAAGGGTGCTTCTGCCTGCGGCTAGAACCTGCCAGACAGGGATTCCCCTCAGCTGGGTTCCGGTTGTAGCATCTCTAGCTCACTGCTTTTACCGTAAGAAAACACACTAACTTCACTGGCTCACCAACCTCCTCTATGGCTCCCAGCTTTGCCTAAAATATCCTGACATCTCTACTCATTCTTTTTAAATGGTCTGTAATTCAACAACTCAACAAAAGCCCTCACAGACGGACTCAGTACTGTACAGCACCATGCTAGTCCGAAAGAAAGGATGTGAATGTTTCACTTTGTGAGCAGCAGGACACCAACAGTCTGCGGAGAGTAAGTACGAACGGGCTCTCAGCTGGCTCAGTGCAACCTTCCTTCTCTCTAGCGTACCAGTCAGTCACCTGGACACCAAGACCCTCCACTAGTAAGCAGCTCACCTTCTACTTAGCAAAGCAGGCAATGGGGACATCTCAGTCCTTCCCGTCACAAGTGGGACTCCAACAGCTGAGCTGTGACATCCATGCTCCCAGGACAACAGTCTACACCAGGTAAACACCCAGATGGGGAGGAGAGGAGCAAACAGAGGCATGAACACACACCAGAGACAAGAATGGGTGACTGTTCCTGCTGTCTCTCCCTTGAACACATCAGTAGACCGGTTGTCACTGGCTTCCTAATGAGTAGACAAGGACTACAAAGTAAACTCCCCGGGTCTGTTGCTTATTTGCCTTGGTCTAAAATGGAAAAGTAAACAAAACAACACCACAAATCTTTGTTGTCTGACGCAAGGCTAATAACTGGCGCGCAGCTACTGTAAACAAAGTCGCAATCGCCCATTATGCAATGAGCTCCCTAAAGGACTTAAAATGCTTGGCTCACAAGGAGCACAAAACCGATGGAAGAGGAAAGGCTCTAATTATGAACAATAATTCCATGATAAGATGTCTCAACAGAGTCAATAACTGACTAACATTGATTCAAGATGTAAATTCAGATTTTGGCAAAAACAAACTAAGGTGGTCTCAACAAGTCCTAAATGTGTTTCTGTTCACCACCAGAGGGAGGGAATGAAATGAACTATTATTGCTGATTATAAATAAAAGACCCAACCAGAAGTGTCTTCAGTAATTTAAATAGGTAGTATCTCTTTAAACACGAAGTCTGGAGATGAATGACAGAGACTCAACACAGAACACATGTTTGGGATCCTCATGAACACAGAATGGCTGCAGGAACTCCAAATACTCTATCCTCACTTACAGCGCCCAGAGGGGGAACACGGACAGGCAAATGGTTTCTTTCTACAATGGTGATAATGCAGTTTCTTGTCAAGAAGGACTTTTTTTCCTGGAAGCTGTCTCTCTCCTTTACAGGACAATGGTCAGAAGCAACCTTCACAGGGTCCCTAAATCTCACACTGATATAAGGGAACCGCATGCCACTACTACCTGATGCAATCATTACTCACTTGTCAAATAAGCCAGTGTGTCTGAAAGCAGGAGATGAAGCTGCACTTAGCCTGCCACTGTATGCAGCACTCAGGAATCACTGGATGTTCAACCCAGGGTGATGGGTATTCTTGTCTGTCAGCCTGGCGACATCTAGAATTAACTAAAACCCCCATGGACTGAATAACTACTGGATTCTTGGACCTTCCATTGTCAGACTAGCTGGACTACAATCCATAAGCCATTTTAAATGAATCCCCTTTAGATAGGTAGGGAGGCAGGGAAGCAGGGAGGGAGGGAGGGAGAGAGGGAGGGGGGGAGAGGGAGAGGGAGGGAGAGAGAGAGAGAGACAGAGAGACAGAGAGACAGAGACAGAGAAACAGACAGACAGAAAGATGATATTCATTCTATGAGTTCTACTTCTCTAGAGAAGTACTGACTCATACACCAAGTATCTGCTTCACATTCACAGAGAAGTTCAGAAGACAAAGAGCGGTCCTTCCCTGCAATTGAAGGAGCCAAGCAGGAAATGTGAACGAACAGTGAATGAGGCAGGCTGAGCAGAAGCCACTGAGCACTGCAGTGTGTGGCCCCGCAGAAGCCTCTATGTCTACACTACTTTATGGCCACATGACTTCAGATTGCAGCCAAGCGCAGCCGGCTCAAGAGGAGACAGACATCCTTTCTCTAACCGCCATGCCAATCCAGGCAGACTAGCTTCGGCTCACACACAGAAACCAGGGTAACTTACTCTTACGGTGTGCCCGGTGCTGTGCACAGTGTGTTATTCATCTGCTCTCGTTTCAATTTTTAAAGTAAAACCCTATGGTGGTCATGGTGGCCCTCAGGAGGCAGAGGCAGGCAAGTCTGTGAGTTTGAGATCAGCCTGGTCTGCATAGTGAGTTCCAGGCCAGCCAGAGCCACTGTGAGACGCTGTTCCAAATAAATATGCGTTAGGTTCCATAATTGTTCTCATCAGCTGTCAATGAGCCTTACAGAGGGAAACAAGATATGAAACCCCCAAAGGGAAAAGCAGGACACTATCTGCACTCAGGACTCTAAGCTGAAGCCAAGATGACTGCTGGGGTCCTGTGGGGCTGTCCTGTCCCCACGCTCCGTCACCACCTGGGACAGAGGCTGAAGGCTCCTAAGTACAGCTGAGTGGTCAGCTAGCTTCCATAACCCACCCCACGTTATTCATACCCACGTTCATCCGCCCCTTCCAGGCCACATCCAGACTTCCACACGGGAAGCATTAAGGAGCGGCACTGAGGCTTAGGCTCTGCCTTCTGCTGCTGGGTTGACACAGACGACGGTGACAACGGTAGAACACTTAAGCCTCCTAACAGTCGGGCCAAGTCTACAGGGGACGCACGCTCTTTCCACCAAAGCACCTTCAATTTCCGGGCACGGGAAGAAACCTCGGGCGCACACGGCAGCACATCATTTACCGACACCCTTGCATCACACTTGGTGAGAAGAGCCTGTCCTAGAGCTTGGGAGTGTAAGGCTGCAAAGACCAGCACCCCAGCCTTTCTGAACACACTGCTCCACCTCATCCCAAACCCCAACTGATGACAGCACAATAGGACTGCTCTCAAAGCAACTTCAGCCTGCTGCTGCTTAATGTCTTCCTTACCCATAAAAGCCCCTTCTCAGGTAAACCTGCATAAAACCCCCTTCTCGTGTAAACCTGAATAAAACCCCCTTCTCGTGTAAACTTGTGAAACCTCGGCATTTGGCACCAGCAGACAAAGACATAAAAGGGTGATGGACGAGCCACAGTAAGGTGGCACTGCTCCATCATTTGTCCCATGAGGTACCACTGGTGTGAGGGGACAGTTCACATAAATTCTCTTATATAGTTCTACTTAGCTTTAACATGTGAGTTTTACAATAAACAGCCAATTTGCTATTAATATCCATAGTACCATATGCAAACTGTTAGATCAAATTCTAAGAATGTAGCAAAATACAAAAAAACTAGAGGCCTGGCCTGATTGCCGCTCTTCTTTATCCATTCCATTGCCTCATGCACCTTTCGTTATCACCCTGTTATGCACACTTGAGACAGAATTGGGAAAAACTTCTGGAACTTTCTCTCCAAGTCATCTCATACCAGATGAGTAGGTCCACATCTTACCAGCATTCATATCTTTAAACTTCTGCTTGAGCTCAGTAGGAGTAAGACGATACTGATCAAGACCATCGTTCCAGTAAATTCGGTCGAGGACTTGAAGATCTCCTCCAATCAGCCAATCCCCTTGTTCCATGACCATCTAACAGGAAGCGAGAGGAAATGATTTGCTACAATAGAAGCAGGAACATTCCTCTCACATGAGCTAAGTGCAGCTTCTGCAAGCTGGTCTCCATCTTAAAGGCCAAGCTAGCCTTATGAACATCACTGGAATGAAAGACGCTGAAGAAATATTGTGATATAATGCTTGAATGAATTTATGAAAAGCAATCAAAACCTAAGTGAATGATTATTATTTTTTCAGTTAAAAAAAAAAAAAGGTGTTCTTCCCACTATTATTAGATGTTGGTTAACAGAATGACTTGTAACCCATGGGTATCCCATCATGTGTGTCCTCCAATCTCAAACTTTTGACACTAATGATCACTGATAATCAAGTGTATCAAGCTTTGCCAAGCTCAATGACAAATTTATGCACACATCCTCAAATTTCATCTGCCCTCACTCACTCACCTTGCCCTACATCTGGAGGTCTACAGCCTCAGGACCCCCGTTTACAGAATGCAGCTGAAGCCCACCTTTCCCTACACTGCGTTGGTTGGTGCCTAAACGCACCTCATTTTTCTAAAGCTAATAATCCACTTTAAAACACTAAACAACTGACAGATATTTGCCTTCGATACTGACATTTCCACACTCAATGCACAAATGCGGTACTTTAAGGAAATGAATCATGTTTCTCTGATTTTCCACAAGAATACAATGTTAAGAGACCAAAAAATATTAAGCCGCCCTGGTGTGGGCTCCCACTGCAGCCTACCCTCACATCTTCCTTGTAAGAACACAATTAATACTTTTCCCTACCACTACATTCTAAGAGAACAAACCTTTGCCCAACACACCCAAGCCCTGTGTTCCAAGCCGGCCCTGAGCTCAGGACCTGGTGCACAGTAAACACTGTAAGCTATGTGTTACAAGCTGGAGTACACATACAGCTAAGCACAGGCTCAGCATGCTCAGGACTCTGGAGTTAATCCCCAGCATCAATGGTTTCAAAAAACTACAAAGAGTCACTGAATAAATGTTTACATGAGCCCAAACGACAAGACCATCTGCTCATTACACTCATCGAAGAACCATTCTCGATTCTGCAAAACTTCACAGCCCAGAGGAACAATTAACACACAGCCAACGGCCACATTTCAACACGAATGTTACTGTCAGATGAGTCAAGACCTTAATGTAGGGGTGGTTCTTGCATGTTGTTCCCCACTGTCTGGCACAACGCTCCTCTTTCCGGTGCTCAAAAAATTCAGGATTTCGAAGAATGGCCACACGGCGGCCCTCATACACGAGAGCAAAAGCTGTACAGCCATCCAGCCTCTCTTTGTCCTCATGCGTGGCTGTCAGGACTATAGGCACTGACAAGTTGATGACGCCTCCTGCAGGACACAGAGCATAGAGTGCACAGCTTACTCAGTGGGTCTCAGTACTGGCACCTTCGTCTTCAGGACACAATTCAAGTAACAACAACAGCAACAGAATCTGTTTACACAACCCGGGCAATTGAGGACACTTGCCACCCAACCTGACAAGTAGGAGTTCAATCCCTGGAACCCACATGGTGAAAAGAATGAACTGACAGCCACAAGTTGTCCTCTGTCCTCAACATGTGTGCTGTGGCCTGAATGACTACAGATGCACACACATGAAAATACACACAATAAATTATTAACTAATTAAACATTTTTAAAGAACCAGTGCACTGTCTCTTGAATACCTGGTACAAAAGAATCGGAAGAGCAAATAATTTATTCAGAAAGTTAAGAAAGAGGAAGAGAAGCAAAGAGATGGGATGGGGAAAGAGGGAGGAGGGGATGGGAGAGCAGGAAGGAGGGGTGGGGAAGACGGAAGAGGGGGTGGGGGAGGAGAAGGAAGGAGAAGGGAAAGCAGAGGGGACGGGTGGGATGGGAAGAGAGGGAGGAAGGGAATGAGAGAGAAGAGGTGAGGATGGGGAGAAAAGGGAACGGGTGGGAAAGAGGAAGGTGGGGATGGGAGAGGAAGGGAGGAAGAATTAAAAAACAAAACAAAAGAACCAACATATATCATATACTAATTCTCACAAGTCATCCAACTATCCTTGGGGAGAATTTTAAATAGAACTATAAAAGTAAAGGAAATTATTTATAAAGGAAGCATCAGATGGTTATGACTATCAAAAAATACTGTACATCCTATTATATGAATGAGACCAAGAACTCTATTTCATTTCCAAGAAAAGCTTAAATCTTTGTTGAAAGGAGACTCACACAAATAACGACATTTCAAGTGGCAAACTGATTATGTATCCTTGAGTATACTTACATGACAAAGGTAATCCAATTTTTTTCTTCTTATTTATTTATTCGTGTGTGTGTGTGTGTGTGTGTGTGTGTGTGTGTGTGTGTGTGTGTGTGTAGGTGTATGCACAGGTCAGGGGAGGGTGCTGGATGTCTTCCTCTATCACCCTCCATCTTGCTCCCCTGAGACAGGGTCTCTCACTAAACTGACCGTACAGGAAGGCTGACTGGCCACCCAACTCCCAGTTTAAGATTTATTTATTTATTATGTATACAGTGTTCTGTCTGCACATATCCATGCAGGCCAGAAGAGGGCACCAGATCTCACTACAGATGGTTGTGAGCCACCATGTGGTTGCTGGGAATTGAACTCAGGACCTCTGGAAGAACAGCCAGTGCTCTTAACTGCTGAGCCATCTCTCCAGCCCCGGCCCTCCCCTTTTAAATTACATTTTTAATACAGTCAGAATCAAACCAATGTCAGCTGTCACTGGCCAAGAAACAAAAGCAGTAACCAGTGGCTCTGATTCATCTAAACTGTGTTATCAGTGAGCCCAAGGCACAGTCTCAGTTCCTAGACTGTGACGCTCTACATGTTTTGCTTTGCTTTCTTTTTTTTTTTTTGAGACAGGGTATCTCTATATAGCACTGGCTATCCTGGAACTGGCTATGTAGACAAGGTTAGCCTCACACTCACAGAGATCTACCTTTGTCAGCCTGAGTACTAGTATTAAAGTAAAGGTATGTACCATCACATCCAGGTGTGTGTGTGTGTGTGTGTGTGTGTGTGTGTGTGTGTAAGTCACTATAACATATATAAGCTAGAAAATTAGAATATACTCTTAAATTCCTATTTGGATTTATATATGGAAGAAATCCTATTGCGTAGGGATTCATGGACCAAAAAAAAAAAAAAAAAAATCTGTGGACAAAGCTGTCAGCCATCAACAGATCTATCTGCACTTCTGAAATGACCAGGAACAGTTAAAGATGGAAGACGAAGAAGTCAATTTGCACTAAACTCCAAGCTGAACCACCACTGACTCCAAGGAGGAAAGTCAAAATACAATGTTTAAGCTCTACAGAAAACAAACAAAACAGACCCTGAGTTCCCAGGCTTCGCAGAGGAATGGTTTGAGGGTGTAAGGGCCCTGGGGGTTACACCCCTGGAGGGAGAAGCTCTCCACAGGATAGGCACCGAGGGAGAAGCGCTCCACAGTGGAAAGGCTGGCGTGGCACAGGGAACAACTGCTTTTATGACTCACTTTCTGCCCTGATCGAAGGTTTTTCTTCTTCCTCCACAATGAGTAACAATTACAGGAAGGGAAAGGAAGAGTGGAAATAAGATCCAGGGTTCATTTAAAGTGTTCAGAACCAAATTAGTTCAGTCTTCATGACCACTACTGAGAGGCCATGACTACCTTTATGAAAAGTAACAAACACTGGAAATCTTGCCATGCTTCCTCCATACCCAATTTAATGTTAGATGTAGACTGTCTTACCATCCAGAAGACAATCAAAATGAAGGCACTGCAAATATTCCCGCTCTCTCATGAAGCCATTCAGAGGAGTCGCCCAACCTTCCGCCAAAACCTGCACCCACTGCATATCCACCTAGTAATTAGACAGTAAATTAAAAAATAAAAAAAAATTATTTCATATATTTATGAACCCAAGCAGCAAAAAGTTTTATGCATTTAATTTTGAAAGTAATGGCAACAAACATGTCAGCAATGGCTGTGGCTCCTACAAACTGAAGAAGAATAAGAACTCTAGAACAAGCTTTTCTTCCAGCACATCTATAATGCCTCCACATACTTCCACCAGGGACAGCCTCACCTAGGCGAGGGGTTCTCAACTGTTAATGTGCACCAGACAACCTCTGGGAGGTATGCTGCAATACAGACTGCTAGCAGGGTGGTGCAAACTTAATCTTAGCACTCGGGAGGCAGAGGCAAGCAGATCTCGGTGAGTTTAAGTGCAGCCTGGTGAGTTTCAGGTCAAGTCGGGCTATATGGTGAGAGCCTGTCCAAAGCAAACAAACAAATGCATATTGCTTCACATTCAATTTCCAAGGCAGTGGAAATTTTATAGTTCTGCCAAGTTCCCAGAACTGCTGTCAGTGAAGATCTGGAAACTCCATGTTAACAGTCACTATCCCCCTTTCGTCGTTGTTTGAGTTTTTTGTTTGTTTTGTTTTTCAAGCCAGGGTTTTGTTTTATAGCCCTGGCTGTCATGGAACTCACTCTGTAGACCAGGCTGGCCTTGAACTCACAGAGATCCGCCTGCTTCTACCTCCCGAGTGCTGGGATCAAAGGTATGCACCACCACCTGGCTGATGGTCACTATCCTAAACCAAAAGATACTTTACACAAAATATTTACCAGAAAATCTCTTTCCCAGAATGAATAACTTCATCTTACAAAGACCATTATTTGCTTAAACCTCCGGACCTGTGGTTACATCCCAATAGAACAGTAAAGAACTGGTGAACTGCATGTATCACACAGCAATGGCTCCCAAGTGAGAAAAGACTAAGCACATGGCCCATGCTGTGCAGCAAAAGGGTCTCCCGTTTATTCCTGAAGCACGATGGCCAATGTGTGCAAGGACACAGGAAGCAACATGAGGAATTATACAGCCTCAATTCATAAACATTTCCTAAACCCATGATAACGGTTATTGCTTATCTCTATTCTGGATGGCATCTGTTAGAAGCTAAATGCACGTATCCCTGCAAGCTTCCTTCTGTTGAAGCCTTAGCCTTCAATATGACTAAACAAAACTTGTGAGGAAGTGCTGTGAATGGGCAGAATGGCAGTGTGCCTTGTGGGTACCATACACTGAATTTGTGAACTCCTGGACTGAAGGAAGTTCACATTTAGGGTTCTGCAGTCCAATACACCTACAGATATATCTCTCTTTCCCTTTGCCTGTGCAAACTCTGCTCCTTCTCCATGGCCAGCTGGAACGGCACTGCTTTACACCATCCCTCCTTGACACTTACCCACCTAAGACCAGGACACACACAGCCATTAAGATCAATTCCTACCAAAGATCTGAACAAGTAGGAAGGCGTCCGTCCAGGCCGAGCTCAGTTTCCCACTCTCAGTACTGAGAGGTAGCACTTCCTCAAGTGTTCTAGGTTCTTCTTATCATAAATGAAGGGTTGAAGGAAAAGCCAACTGCTACTTCACATTCTTATTCCTTACCCTTTGTGGGATTTTGCTTGTTTTTTTTTTCCTTTTTATCTGTTTTTAAAATGTGTATAAATTATACAGTTTAAAATTTCCTAAGATTTGAGAATAAGTCAGTTTCCACTCTCACCCTGCCTTGTTCAACTCAGAAATTGTTAATTGAGAAAGACACCTAATGATATCATTAGACACAGATATACAACAGAACTATTCTTAATGTGTCTATTTTTCTTAATATAAGGGAGAGTCAAGTGTTGGACAGGAAATTGGGAAACATGTTTAAAGTGGTAAAAGTTCCTTCTAATTATTATGGATTAGCATTTCTTAATGTTTTAGAAACACTCCTTTCTCTCTTATGCCCCCCAAAACTCACATAATCTTTGTTCTTTGATATTTCAAAATAAACAAATGTGAGGCTAAAAGCAAATCAAAGTCACGATAATGTGGGAATATTGTTCCCCATTCAACACGCTCTCTGTCCCTGGGAACTGTGATATACACCACAACACCCTGACCTGCTCCTGCCACCCTGACTTCAAACACGGCCACTAAGCCCCACATCCATCAAATAACCGCTCCTCGGAAGGCTGCAGCACTCTGTTAAAGCAACGGAGAACTTACTTTATTGATTTTCAGTGCTGGTAATGCTTCAGCATCAGTTTTCGCCAAATGCAGTTTATTCTCTGGCACATACAGTTCTTTGACTTCATAGGAGGCATCCACGGGGACGATGTCCTTCACAACAACAAGAGGGTAATTAGACATCTGACCCAACAATGCAGGCGTTCCCAAAAGATACCTTAAGGAAGAGAAATCAGCATTTCTAACAGAAAAGGGGGCTTTAGCGCCATGTTCCCGCTTCAATTATCCTCATGTTAGTTGGTCTACTCCTAAATAGGATCCCATACTCAAGAAATCAGCATTATGTCCCATTATCTAATAGGGAAGAAAAAATTCCTAGAACCTTCTATGTGTCAGAACAGGTAACTGTAAATGGAGCTGACCTCAGATGCACTGCGACAAGAATTTCAAACACAAAAGAGCCCACGTGAGACACCACCATTTCCCCTATGTACCCTCAGTGCCACTAATGCCACCATTTTACTCACAAAATGTGTCAGAATGTGTCAACTTCCCTCCCAGTCATTGAGAACTAATACTTCTTTAATTTTTTTTTGTTTTCACATCCCAATCAAAGTTCCCCCTCTGCCCCCAGTTTCTCCCCCACCCTCTCCATCCACCCCCACCACCACCTACCCCACCCCCCACACCACCCCACCCCATCCACACTTCCTCCACCACTGTTTCTCTTCAGATACAGGCAGGCCTCCCACGGATATCAGCCGAAAACTAGTACTTTCTGATCCCACATGGAACGTCTGAACTTCAGTCCAATTTCTAGGTTCTCAGCTACGGCACTAAGACAGGCTTTCTTCCTGCTCATCCTACGTGTGCTGCACATGTGAGCATGGAGCCGAGTGGGGTGGTGCAGGCACATGGGAGTGTGTGTGAGAGACAGCATAACCACTTAGACCTCTACTAGATCTTTGCAAGACCGGCTCCCAAGACATCACCGTGCCCTTAAGAATTCCAAATGGGTACAACTTCGTTAACTCTGTTTTAATACCAAATCCGCCAGGTCATCTCTACTAGCACACGATATGGAACCAATTGTGGGCTTTTCCTACATGTGTGCAGGCAATACTTTGTCATTTGAAATAAAGCAATTCTCAAGAGAATGAAAAGATCCAGCCGCAGCCCAGGGGAAAGTTTTGGGGGAGAAAAAAGTTTAGACTGTTATCTAACATACACAAAGAACCTTAAAACACAGGGGGGGAAAATCTCATATTCATAGGTTGGAAGAATGTTATTAAAATGCCCATCCTATCCAATGCAGCCCCCACAATGCCACTGACATCCTTCACAGAGGTAGGAAGACAAATCTAAAAAACACTCCAAACCAAAAACATCACCAACAGCCAGAGAGCAAGTCCTGAATCCACACCTCACAAAGATACACAGATGGCATAGAAGCCTATGAAGATACTCAGCATCACACTGTCCCTGCCAAAATGACCAAATCCACAGCAGATGGCAGAGCAGGAACTTCCACCCACAGCCGCTGAGAATACAAAAAGGGGACAGACACTACGTAAACCTAAACACATCAAGCCAGGACAAGAGATGGAGGAGGAAGTCCATGTTCAAAGGCATGATGCCCACTGTACAGCATCAATGTTAGTAGGAAGCTAAAACTTCTATTAAAAGAAGTATTTTTCTTTAAAGCACAAAGCAACAATAATCAATGTAATTCAAAATAAAATATTAATGGAAGAATCAAATTCTCTTTGTGGGCATATGAATGTGTGTACATGCTCATATGTGTATGCACATCTCTAAGAGTACACGTGGAAGCCAGAGGCTAACATCGGACGTCTTCCTCACTCTATCTTATGCGGTGTGTGTGTGTGTGTGTGTGTGTGTGTGTGTGTGTGTGTGTGCGCGCGCGCGCGCGCGCGCGCGCGCGCGCGCACGCGCGCGCGCTCACCCATGGGCATGCTGAGGTCCACACTGGGTGTCTTCCTCTATCAGCCCCCACCTTATTTTCTGAGACAGGGTCTCTCATCAACAGAGAGCTTGCCATTCTGCTAGACTGCCTGTCAGGTAACACCCAGCACGCTCCTTTTTCCGGCATGCTGGCTTTGTGTGGGTACTGAAGGTCTACACATAAGTCTTCATGCTTGTGTGGAAAGCACTTTTCTGAATGAGCCATCTCCCCAGCCCAAAAATCAAACTTTAAGGACACAGCCTTTGACAGTTACCTGCCACAGCTAACCGTGGACTGATGTGTGACGGCAAGGCCATAAATATCTGTGACCTAGTGACTCCATGGCCATCTTACTTGGGTAGCACCATCTATGGATGTGTGCACAGCATGCCTCGTCTAAGGGAAGAGCTCCAAGTGGCACCTGACTGTATGTGGTTCTACAGCAACAGAGGAAAATAATAAGGCTAAATCACATGCCTATGCCAAAAGAGGCACAGAAGACCAGGGTAGCTGTTTAAGCAATCCCTATGGGGGCCTGAGAATCTAGAATTAGTGGCCTACAGCTCTGTCTTCTCAGGTACTCTGCAACCACAATGAGGAAAAAGGACCAGCACAAAATCAGGTAGCAAACCTGGTTTCTGCTAGGGTTATAGTCAAGGCCCGTGACTTCTCATAATAACCCAGGAGTGAGTAAGACTACACACACAGGAAGAGAAATAATCAAATCAAACCCCACAGCCAGCCCGGCCCCGCGGCATCACTCCTGGAACACAGCAGCGTTTCTCAGAGTCCTCTGTCCCTGGAGCGCCCCACTAAACACGGAGGAAACGGGAAGCGTGTATACAGGGCACAAACTGCCCAGCACAACTCTCCATAAGCCTCTTCCTAGTCCTTCCATACTTCATAGTAGAAAGTTATTGTTGTATTTAATGAGGAGAAATACTATCTGAAGTCATTACAGAAAAAAGTAAACCAAGGCAGCCCAGCTCCTCCGGCTGCTCCAGCTGTTCCAGCTGCTCCAGTATGACTTGGTGGATTTCACATGTAACCACATATTCATAAGGTAGGCTTCCCCACATAAATGAACCCACGCCAAGGTGGGTACGTGTCAGCTTTATGGGAAAGGGGGGGACCCACGACAGGTCAGCAGTCAGTTTATATGAAATGCCTGACCTTAAGAACGCATCTAAAAAGGGGGCTAGAGAGATGGCTCAGAGGTTAAGAGCACTGACTGCTCTTCCAGAGGTCCTGAATTCAATTCCCAGCACCCACATGGTGGCTCACAACCATCTGTAATGAGATTTGGCACCCTCTTCTGTGTTCATAATAAATAAATAAATAAATAAATAAATAAATAAATAAATAAATAAATAAATAAATCTTAAAAAAAAAAAAAAGAACGCATCTAAAAAGGAAAATCACATACAGAAGGCAAAGAACAATCTGGCCAGGTAAGCCGCTTAGGCGCCGCTCCTGTGTGTTCACTTTAGTTGGAAAGGGGCAGGTGGCAGGATTGGGGAAAGAGGAGAACAAAATGCCCTACACCCCGTCAACTGTTCTCCGCCGTGGTGCACCAAAGGCAGACGGCCTGTCAGCAGTCTCGGCCAAGCCCATGACACTTCAACTGTCCTGAGGGTCAGCAGGACACGCATGAAGCAGCTGCACACACCCCTCATGATCAGCTGGACACCCAAGGCCTCAGAGTCACACTAAGGCATACATATTCTTAGCAGCTGCAAAATAAAGAACTGAAATCCTCTACACAGGGAAATAAATGCTAAGAGTGACCAACTGTAGGAAAGGCCAGGTATTTGCTGTGGGCCACAGGAATATCATAAGAACTCAGCTGGTTATGGCAAAGTCACTACCTGGAGGAATCAGGGAATTCCTCCAGAAGAAGCCAAATCCCAAGGAGTTTTTGGTGTTACTTGGCTTGTTATATATCAGCTGTATTCTGTTATGAAAATCATGTGTGCCTTCATAGTTTTCCCAATTGACTTTTCCCTAAGAAGGGCTAACAGTGTGGACTGATCACTCTCTGGACATACACATTCCAGGTATTTGGAGAACAGCCTCAGGAAAGGCTTTCTCTGGAATCAGATATCTCCCCTAGCCACTTTCAAGGACTAAAGGAGACATCACCCAGGTGGTCACCCAATTTCCGAGGATTAACAGTGATAACAACCCACAGGCGAGTCTCCTGACTTAAGGTAAATTCCACAAGGGACACCGCCTAGGTCAGGTAGACATTAAGTAATAGCTTTACACAATTTAGCTCAGACCCCTCCTTTCTTACAGCCTTACTAACTTTATAGACCTCTAACTACTTACCTAACCACTTCTAGGAATATTTAGATAAACTTCTGTGCTAACAGCTATGCTCAGCCAGAACTCCCAGTTCAAGCCTCCCTGTAATTATCATTATTGGTAGCATCCGGTCAGGTCCATCACCGGATGGAGGAAAGTACCTTATCAGAGATACCTCCGTACTCTCTAGAACAGACTTAAGCATCCAGGCTACCTGTTTGAGAAGGCCTGGCGGATGTGCCAATTAAGCCTTACTTCCTCTTTTCCCAAACCTTACCGCCAGTTCCAGATCTCCCTTTAACTATCACCAGAGGCATCTAGCTGTACACAGGTTGCCTAGCGACTGAGCACACTTTCCCCCACCCTGCAGAAAAACGGCAGATAGCTTGGACAGATAGGAGCTACAGGAAAAAAGAAGACAGTTTTATTTTCTCCCATTGACCTAGCAGCTTATAGATTCTTAACACTTTCTACCAACCACGTTTAAGATTATAGTTGGGCACATAAGAGCCCTCTTCTTAGATATTACCTGAATTTAGCCTTTAGTTAATTCATTTCCCCATTGGTCACTTCCCTTTGGGGTTGCAAGTGATAATTAATGGTTATTGCCTCCCTATGTGATTCTTATCACCCCTCCATTTGACCCTGGAAGCCTGGTTTTGCACTGCTAAGGGAATACTGCTTGTAAGTGTATATATACCAGGACTCCCAGGGCTCGAGAGAGAGAAGAGAGAAGAGAATGGAAGAACTAGATGGGTAAGAACTTGAGAGGAACAAACTGAGATGGGGAAGAAGTAGATTGAAGGGCTAGAAGAGAGGACAAGAGGAACGAGATGGAAGATGAGGAAGAGCCAGATGAGAGAGAAGGAGATGGGAGAGGAAATGATATGGGAAGGAACAAGATGGATGAGAACCTATAAGGGGCAGAACTAGATGAAGGAATTAAGATAGAACCTAGAGGGGGTCGCAGACAAGTGTAGAGAGAAATCGGGCTAAAGATGACCTAAGTATGAGAGCAGAATATAAGCTTATAACTGTCACAGAATAATAAAGTATATGGACTAAGGAGTTTCGTGTACATAGATTCATTTCTTCTCATCAAAGTTTAATTATCAGCTGGTTGTAGATTCTTCCCGGACCCTGGGAGGGGACTATCAAGGGGCTGGACCCCCATAGTCCTCGATAGGTATTCACCAGGCTTCTATAAGGAAGAGTATAGTAAGGCTCACAGAAGGACATGAAAGTCAGTAAACTAGTCACAAAATTTGAGGGACACACTTTCAAACCAAACTGAGACAGAAGGCAACAGGAGCCTGTAAGTCAGTTATTTCTGATATCCTTACTGCTGTGAAAGAAGGAAGGAAGACATGAACTTTTTTACCTAATATTCTGTGATCTGTTCCTACAATTCTTTTTTCAAGACAGGGTTTCTCTGTGTTGTTTTGGTGCCTGTCCTGGCTCTCGCTCTGTAGACCAGGTTGGCCTCGAACTCATAGAGATCCGCCTGCCTCTGCCTCCCAAGTGCTGGGATTAAAGGCGTACACCACCACTACCCAGCCTGTTTCTCCAGTTTTAATATACAGCCTTGACAGGCTTCCTCACCTCACATCCTGGTTCCTCCTCTTCCTCAACCACTTAAAAAAAATCCAGACACTCACGAAACAGCATGGTGTCTGAACTGTGGGACCAACAGGGATACTCCCTCAACACACTTCACGTGGTGTGTGTTTGTCCAAACACCTACCTGCCAGGGCAGAAGAGCCTACCGCTACCTGCCCCCTCCACAAATGAGGGAGCTGAGGTGCAGCAGCTGAACCCCCTACACTGTTTCCAATGCACTCGGCACACTGGTAACAAAGGATGGCAATGACGACACTCGCTGTGCTTGCTACGCAGAAGGAGCCACCCTAACTCCTGACGTCAGCCATGCACTCACAGAATTCTCTGAAAAACTCGAGGCGGGTACTATTATTTAGTTCTATTTCACACATGAAAGAAATGAGGCCAGAAACAAAGTTATTTTCCCAAGGCCATAAAAAAACAATTGATATGTGTCAGAATTGGAGTTCCAACTCCAAAAGTGTCCTTTAGTGTTTTCCCCATAAAAAAAAGTTATGAAACTTTGTCGCACACATTGCTCACTTTCAAAAAGAAATCCTGTTAAGCATTTGTAATTCTAAGGGTTTCTACTTTGGGTATGATCTTTCAGTGCACCGACCTTGTTCTTCACAAAAATAGATAGCCAACATTTCTGATTGGCCTGAAACAGTTCTGCTAATGAGCTGTGAACGCCTGCAAACCCACCTCTTCGAATCCCACTGCAGTGCAGAGAATCCTGCCATCCCATCACCCCGGACCTCTCAGCATACAGAGAAGACACATGCGGAACAAGCGACATGGCATGTCCACGGCGCCTGTTTCAGCCCCACTTTGCAAAGAGCTACTTCCCCGTTGTTTATTCTGTCCTTTCTTTCTCTGCTGTATCACAGTGGGCGGACACTCGGTGGTGGTGGGAACTGGAGCTCTCCCTTTCTCCCACATTTATTGTTGGTAACTGTCTACCATCTGGAGAAGTCAGAAGACAAGCACCCAGTAGAACAGTCTTTTCAACACCATCTGATACAAGTTACTTTTCGTTTTTAGCCGGTTCCCTTGGCTAGCACCCCAAGATAATAGCTCCCCAAAACTGACGGATCGCAGCAGCATGACCAGACCACTGCAATGCTCCAAGCACAGGGCTGGAGCTGTTGGAGCAGTGCTCTTCCCTGCTGTGGAATAGTCTCTTTGTACACTGTAAAGGTGCTGCTCTCAATGGTTTAACAGAGAGCTCATGGCCAATAGCTAGGCAGGAAGAGGTTAGGAGGGACTTGCGGACAGGGAAAGAGAGAGTTCCGGATGAAGAAGGGCAGATTCAAGAGGAGACACTGAGAGAAGCAAGATGAACATCTCATACTGAAAACAGGTACCACCACGTGGTAGAGCGTAGATATGAAATATGGATTAATTTAAGATGTAAGAGCTAGTTAGCAACAAGCCTAAGCTGTTGGCCAAACATTCACAATTAATAAGACTCTGTGTGGTTATTTGGGAGCAGGTGGTCCCGACAGAAAAATCCACCCACACTTCCCTCCAACAGGAGTTGGCACTCCCCAGAAACACAACTCATGGGCGTCCACAGCTCTCTGACTCTGCTTTCCCTCAACAGAGCCTTGCAAAGGAGCCAGTGTTTCTACAGATAATATCAACGGGTGTCTTCTGACCAGACCACATCAGCCCACAAATGTACAAATGACCTGTGAGCAAAGCTGAGTGTCTTCAAGGTGATCTGTGTGAGGTAGGAGAGGGAACACAAGCTTGTCCAAACCACGTCTTAAAGGAATCCATTTCCAAATTCTGTACTTCGGCATACAAGCAAGTTTAGTCATGTGATGCTTTCAAATATCAACATGGAGGCTAGAATCATCTTTTCAAGATCAAGAAGAAATAGTTTCAGATTTTATTTTTAAGTCAAAATAACTTTTTATCACAAGCATTCAACAAAATTCCTCCCTTTGCAGATTCATATCTAACAATATTCATAAAATAAATTTTAGCCTTAAATATGGGTGTGCAGTCCTTCTGGTGGGTAACCAGTGCTAAGTAAAAGGTCAAGAGTCTGCTGTTGTTTTCTTCTGGAAAGATACAGTTAGTATTTCTGGAATTAACACAAACACAGTGGCATGAGTCAGGGGAAGATGAAACATCTGCTCAGTGGGAAAGAGCTCTGTGTAGACAACTGATTATCAGAAATACAAAAGGAACCTTAAAAATGCAGACACGGGGCTGGAGAGATGGCTCAGTGCTTCAGAGCACTGGCTGCTCTTCCAGAAGATCTGGATTCAATTCTAAGCACCCACATGGCAGCTCACAACCATCTGTAACTCCAGTTTCAGAGGATCCAATGCCTTTTAGCCTCTGCAGGCACAGGCACACACATGCTACACAGACATACATGCAGACAAAACACCCATACATATAAAAAACATTTTTATGTTGAATGTAGACATAGCCAGTTCCTAGCACATTCTAATGATAAACCACCACTACACACCCAAAAGAACCACTACCACCTCAAAGTCAGAGTGGATACCTAGATAGCAGAAGGCAGAGTCCCTGTCACATGAAGTGATTGTTCTATTTGGGACTCCTTAGGATTTCCACAGACTCACCTGGCAATCAGAAACACTGTGCCATTGTCACATTCCTATAACCCCTTTTAGTTCAGCAAATTTCCTTTCAAACAAAAGACAGATCACAAGCCTGGCCAGAGGAAGTCTTCACATGACTAGACACCTCACCCCATCTGAGAGGCTCCAATGTTCCAGGTGAGAATAACTGCTTAAGTGTCCTGAGCAGCGGTCAGTGAACAGTTTACTTACTACCATTAATGAGGGCTGAGTTCCAGACCTCCAAGTACAGAAATATTAGATGTTATAAATGTAAATACTAATTTGATTTAAACACAAGATGGATACCCAAACTTTTTTTCAATTGACTAAACACTATACATGACTGATGGATGTGACATCTACATCCTAGTTTGAGCAACTGTTTGCTTCTCCCTGGAAACGGGTGAGCAGGACAAATAATCACCATCTAAAACTAGCAATTTTTGTCCTCTCATTTGAACGTTCCTGTGGCAGCCTGAATGTGTTAATAAACAGTGATTCCACACTTTACATTCTTTCTCTACATATCTGCTACACTTATTCTGGAGCCAGAGCTGCTCAAAAGACTGAATGCTGGGGCTCAATCACATTTTCATGCAACTATTAAGTTTCTATTATCTCAACTACATGCATCCAAAGCACGAGCAAACGACATTCTGGCAACACTTTAAAACTGAGCTACAAAGTCTGGTTTTTATGTGCAGTATAAAATCCATTTAGAGTACTAAACCACCATTTTGTAAGAAGACAAACCTTTAAATAATTTATAGCACTAGTAAATCCAGAGTTCCTGGTAGATTTAAAAACAGCATTTAAAATATCACTTTAGATTAAAGCCAGCGGCAAGAAGCCTGCTCCCTTGTGTTCTAACAGGCCAAGTTAAAATGCAGTACTAGCAGGCCATCTAGTGACCGCTCCAGGGTTGATGGAAACAAAAGACAAAGCTTCATGCTTGCTTGTCTTCCATATTCTTGAATAAATGCATACAAAATGAAGCAAGTTAGGGAAAAAAAGGTTCTCTGACTAAATGCTGAGACATGTACTCTTTATCTGAATGGCTGTATCACACAGCCAGACTGAAAGAGAACTTAGGATCTAAAGGACCCATATAACCAAAGACCTCACAGCTGCAGCATCCGTTTCCTTGAACATGCAAGATAAATATTCATCGTCCTTGCTGACCGTAAGTTAAGAATGCCACGTAGAGTTCATTTCAGAAGGGTCTCCACAAAGTAACTGGTAAGAAAGGGCCGTTGGCCACTGTTATTCCCATGGGCACAGCCCTACTCAAGCTCCTTCGGACCACGCTAGCTTCTCTCTTAACACAGTCACAGCCTAATGGGAAATGCATTAGATATTTGGTCCTTATCCCCAGTTCCTAAGACAGAAAGAACTACAAGCTTTGAATGTCCTAAGTGACAATGTCTTTCATATGGAGACTCTCTGGTTGATGTGTCCTGGACAGCTCCAAGATGGAATTTTGTCACCAGAAGGATTATTTTGACTGCAGGTTCGTAACTTTCAACCTCAACCCATGCCTACTTAATCAATCATTGTCTACAGAAAGCCTCCATAAGAACCCCTAAACAATGGAGTTCAAAGGCTTCTGGGTTGCTATACGTGTACAGGTGCTAAAGAGAGGGGCAGCCTAAGGAAGACATGGAAACTTGGTTCCCTATACCCCACACTATCCTATACATCCCTTCCATCAAGCTGTTCCTAAACTGATAATAAACCAACAACAACCAATAAAGTGCTTTCCTGAGTCCTTCTGACCAATGATAAAGCCTAAGGAGAGGTACCCTGAGTTATATAAACAGCTGGGTAGAAAGGTGGGTGACCTGGGAAACTGCATTCATGACTCATGTCTGAACAGGCAGTCTTCTGAGATTGGGGCCTTAACCTGTGAACTCAACTAACTTAACTCCACAAAGGAGAAGAATTGAGCTGAGTTGTTGGGATACTCCAATGATGTCAGAGGTAAGAGAATTGGTCACTGTGAAGAAAAAACAAACAAAAACCCTTAGAACTGAACCTGCAGCAGAGATCAAATTCTCCTTAGTTTATTTCAGAAATAAAGTTGTCATTATAGGCAGCATTGGGCTTTATTAGGATCCCCATCGAGGACAGGAGCTCATGCACATGAGATAACAAGAGCTGCCACAGAACACAGCCAGCAACCTTGCAGACCAAACCCTTGTGCAAGCCTACCTGTTGGCCTTGGACTGGATGCCACCCGTGGTAATGATCCCTGCAGCCAAGGTCAACTGTTTCAAACCAACTTTGAAAACCTCCTCACTTAACCTTTAAAAATCCCTGTCCTGATGCAGGGCACACCTTTAACCCAAGCACTACAGAGACAGAGGCAGGCAGATCTCTGTGAGTGGAGGCCAACCTGGGCTACAGAGCAAGTTCCAGGTCAGTCATGGAGCCCTTATCTAAAATAATAGTAGTAATAATAATAATAGATAAAACACACAGGGACATTTCTCAGTGGTTAAGAATGCTTGCTTCATGAAATTTGCAGGCAAATGGATGGAACTAGAAAAAATCATCCTGAGTGAGGTAACCCAAACCACCTGTGGACAATCTCACAGATATCTCTGCAATGGCAATGACAGTGAACCGCGTTTCCTACGCCCAGCTGGACGGGGTGTGCCTTGTACCAAGTCGCCATTCCATGAGAGCAGTGCATTCCATCAGCTACCAACTGTGACCGGGCATCTGTTCACCGGCTTCTCCAGGTGCCCTGAGGCTTATCTGAGAGTCAGCTTTACTAGGAGACAATCAACGAGAATACATGTTAGAACAGATGGAGTGTTGTCTGTGTGTCTTCCTCCAACTGCCATTTTGAATTCTACAGCATGCTACAAAAGCAACAGCATAAACTAACGTATGCAAGGCCATCTTGTCTACACACTATTAACTAAGTAAGAGTGGCAAGGACCGAACATGCAGGTCCATAAGCAACCGTACTATCTGGTGGCCGCCAGGTCCCAGTGTTTGCTCTAGTGTCTACCACATATGGCACTGAGTGGTTCTCCGGTTAACAAGAATCACCACGCACAACAGAACAGTACTCACAGGCTGTCAGGGAAGTCATTTGCTTAGGAAAGCATGCAACTGAAATCCTTTCCCAAATAAGGATGATGCCCAGAGAACAAATTACAGTAACAGGGCATTGGATTTCTTCTCTGGGATCACCCTGCTTTATGATGAAAACAACCTTTCTAAGAAAACTTCTCTGTTCTAGGCCCATATAACCAAAATCACTTTCTAAGTAGTAATGTGAAGACTCCTAAAAATCAGGCCAAAGATACCTAAGAATCATTGGGAAATCCCAGAGGCAGAACCCAACACTACTATAAGCAAATTTCCTAATTGCTCTGAAATACTTCCAAGGTTTTGCGTATATGAAATGAGACCACACACAGGAAGAACCGAGTGCAAAGATCTCTTAGGAATGCCACAGAAATGGGGGGGGGGGACGACACAGAGGCTCAGTGTTTAAGAACACTGCTCTTCCAGAGGACCTGGGTTTGAATCCCAGCACTCACATGGCAGCTCACAACTGTCTGTAACTCTAATTCCAGGGGATTCTAGCTTCCAAGAGCATTGTACACATACAGTCCAGACATATGTGCAGGCAAAACACCCATACACATGAAAGAAAAATAAATAAATCTTTAATTTTTAAAAAAAATACAAGGTAGGGGTGTTAGAAGATAAACTGGGAGGGAAAATGAGCCATTGCCCCAGTTTCTAAAGGTCAGAAAGAATCACTGTGAAAGACATAAAGCACTACAAGTATGCCCTTTATAATACTCAGCAAATGTCAAAGGATGCTAAGTATTATATATTTCTATGCCTCTTTTTGAGATATTGGGTGAACTGTCCAATCATCACATTGTCTGGTAAGTATAAGATAAAAAGGATAATTAATACAATCTCTAAGATGAAATAAATTAGGAGGAAGGCATTAACTAAGACTACAGAAATTAAGATAAACAGTAAGAGAAGGGAAGAGGATTGGGAGGAAGTACATACTATGATAGAAAACATAATGACAATACATACAAAGGTATGCATCTTAGAACCAAACTATGAAGAATTCTCAACACAAACCACCTTAGTTCTATGAAAAAAATGGGAAAATCAGTAATGAAAAGGGAAATACTTAGATTAAACTTCAGAGAGATGATTTTGTGAATGGCATATCATGAAATAAAAGGCACAGAATGGAGGCATGGTTACAAAATCAGAGTGGTACTCACCCTGTCCTCCGACCAGTGGAGTAAAACAACATGTAAATCTCATGCATTACAGGTACCCAAAGTCTGTGCCTCACCTTCCAGAACAACAGTGGAACCCCAAGCAGCCCTGAATATCATGTATGATCCTGCGTTGGATGTTGGATAAGAAAGGACATTAGTGGAAAACGTAACACGAGGGATTTGGCTGAAGGGTGAATGGGACTGTGCCTTCCTAGACTTACAGATTAACTGCAGTATCTTCACAGAATAAACATTTAAGGAACAACACAAATCATCAACAACCACAAAGCATGAAAGGGGGGAGGAGTCAGAGGCAGCAGAGGTGTGAGGTGGATGTCTGCAGGCAAAGCATGAAATCCGAAGAACGCTTTTCTAAATAGCGGCCCAGAGAAGTGATGAGGAAATCAAAGAAAGGAAGAAAGAGGGGTGATACCAGAAGTAGCCCATACACAATCAACTTAACAATCCTCTCTAAGTGGCTGACTCTAGTATTATCTGTAGTCCACACAGGAGTACCTCTGCAGTTTCCTAGGGTTCTGTAAAACATTTAAGAACTGCTGATTAGACATAAAAGATAAAAATAATGAAAGTAGACTGCATATAACTTTTTAGCTTTCATCTAACAAAATTCAACTAAAACAAAGTAAGTTCAATGCAGACAAATATAAACACACCCTATAGTGACCAAGAAGAATAGCTGGCCCTGGAGAAACTGGAGCCCATGGTACATTACAGGTAGTTACTAACTAAACTCAACCCTCTACAGTACCAATGGCATGACAGATACATCAATATACATCCACAACATAAGCATGCCCAGCCTTTTAACATTCCCACACGTTAGCTACGCAGTCTGCCTTTGAGGACCATGCAACCAAGTGATAAGTCAAAATGCTAACAGTAATAATAATAATGAACCACAAAAACAACCTCATCATGTTTTACTAAGCTTAGTTTTATGTTGGGTCACATTTGTAGCTACCCTGAACCATAGGTTGGACAAGCCTAGTCTTTTAAATTTAAAAAAAAGAGGGGAGGGGAGCTTGGTGATGTAGCTCTTTGGGGAAGAGTGACTGACTATCACACACAGAGCCCAGGGTTCAGTCCCAGGAGCACAGCCCAGGCATGGTGGTGGTGCACAACTGTAAGCCCAGGGCACAAGAGACAGAGGAACATCAGGAAGTTCAAGGTCATCCCCAGTTATGTAGAATGCCAGCCTGAACTACAAATGAATAAAGCATTATCTCAGGCCAGTGGGATGGATCAGCAGATTAAGGTACTCGCTGGTAAGGATGACAACCTGAGTTCAATCCTCAGAACCCACACAGTAGAAGGAGAGAATGAAACACAGTAAACTGTCTTCTGACCTCCACAAGTGCTCCATGGCACACACCTACCCACACATACACACACAAAGCTAAATAAATAATGCAATTAATTAAGAAAAAGACACTATCTCAATCTCTGCTGTATGCTTAGATACAGTATCCAGCACTCAATAAATTTCTGAGATAACCAAAAGGGGGAGCAAACCACCCACGGTCAAGTGTCAATGCTATCAAAGCTAGATCCAGAAATTACTCAGAGGTCAAACATCAACCAGGCCCATAAACAGTGACTCTAATAGTAAGAAAACCCATTCACAGGATCGGGTGGAATATGGTCTGCATGCATGAATCTCTGGAGAACTTCAACAGAGATGTACATGACAGGGAAAAAAAGCCAAATGATGGCAAAAAAATGGTTTTGGTTTGGGGTTGTTTGTTTTTTCATGTGTATGAGTGTTTTGCCCAGCATACATATCTGTGCATGATGCATATGCGTGGTCCCCTTGGGGGCCGGAAAAGGGCATCAGGCTCCCTGGCACTGGAGTTATAGGCAGCTGTGGACCTCTATGTAGATGCTGGCAATCAAACCAGGTTGTCTAGAAGAGCAGCCAGTGTTCTTAACCACCAAGCCAACTCTCCAGCCCCAAAACTGTTAGTAAATGATTATCATAGCTTAAAAGCTCCTTCTGGGCAAGGCATGGTAATGCATACCTTTAAACCCAGCACTCAGGGGGCAGGCAGGTGTCTGAGATTTTTCAGGCGAGCCTGACCTACATAGGAAGCACCAGGACAGCCAGAAATACACAGAGAGACCCTGTTTCAAAAATTAAAAAAAAAAAAATCCTTCTATAAGTTTGTCTATATACTGGGTACAATAAAGAGTCAAGAAACTCAACAATAAATTAATTCAAATAATCAAAGTTATTTATTAACTGAAAAAAGCGGGGCATCTGTGGAACACAAGCTCGCTGTTTAACATATGGGGAGGTGGAGTCCTGTTGGGGAAGAGGTGATGGTGTGTAAGGAACATTTAAAGAGAGAATGGCTAGGCTAATGATGACACACTGGACACACACACTGAAGTCACAGCAGCTATACATATGAAAGCTACTGCATGTTTCTAAAAACGAAGACACACTTTAAAACAATGTAATGGCCACGAATTTTCAAAAATCCATAAAGTGCTAGGCAGGGTGGCACACGTCCACCTGTATTCTCAGCATTGGGAAGGCAGAGGCAAGTTAGAGGCTAGCCTGGTCTACACAGTGAGTTCCAGACCAGCCTGGACTCCGTCGTGACAAGAGCCTGTCTCAGACAAATGAAATGACTGTGGAGGGAGAGACCCCTTTAGAGGACTGCAAGAAAGACACTCTGCTTGGCCAAAATACCTTCCAAAGAAGACTGAGCAGAGGAGGACTCTCAAAACCGAACCTTTCCAAACACTCCTGTCCGCCTCCAGACACACCGTGCACCACTGAGTCACATTTCTAACCCGTTTCCCAGGAGCCTTGTGCTCCTTTTTCTTCTCCTCTGACCCACAACGCAAACCCCCAAGGACGGGATCGTGGCTGATTAACCTCTGCACTGCCAGTGCCTACGTTAGTCATTAGCTGCAGTAATGGGTTGTAATCATACATCTTGGCAGAAGATGAGGAGTGACTGACTGCTGGGACCACTGTGGAGAGCTGAGAGGGAAGCCGACGGCAGAGGAGTAGACTGGAGCCCGGAAGTCAGTTAACAGGAAACCTAGAAACTGAAGACGAAGTAAAAAACCCTCCTAAGATAAGACCCTCCTTGGCCCGAAGGCGGTGATCAGGACATCAGCGGCACACACATGCATGTACAAAACATGTACACATAAAATGTCAGAGCAGTGAAGTCACGATCTCCTATTGTTTCCATTTATTCAGAAAGAACATTTTGAATAAGAAAAATAAATTCAGAAGGAAAGCTTTGTGCTAACTACCTGGGATATATGTTTTATAATACAGAAAACTTCAAAAGGGAAACATACATATTTAGGCAGAGGAGATAAAGCTGTGGGAGACGGTAGATGAAAGGGAACCCCGCCAGAACGTTGTGCATAAAAAGGAAGTCCAAACACCATCACCTGGTTAGAACAGAATGGGGGATGATGGCACATCCACTCCTGCTTCGTGGCCAGCAAACAGGGACACATGACAAGCAGATGAACGCTAGCATGCCAAGTTCCATCACCCACACAAAGGCCGGATTCTCTCCAGCCAAAGTAAACCACGGAAAGTGGAGTGAAAGAAGAGGTAATGGGTAGTGTAGAGGAAAGAAAAAAATATTTCTAAAACCAGAATAAAACCCAAGGGAACCACGCAGCTGTTACTCGGCCCTAATGCCTCTTAGGCTTCATATGCCCAGGAGCCAAAGAGCGGAACTGAAGTCCAGCAAGCCTCCCTCCATAGGACCCTTCTCTAAAATCCAGCCATAAGTGCATCACCAAAGTGAAGCTGGTGTGTGTGCCTGTCAAATATGTAAGGAAATTTAATAACTCGACTTAAAGGGTCTAACACCAAGTCATACAGCAGGATATTCACTACGTTTCCACTATTACTAGTGTGGTCAAATTAATGAGAAAATTCTAAGACTCCCAACCTTTCTGACATTTACAGTAACTGGCGTATTTCGTGCATTGTGTATGCCCCACAATGCTAAAAGAGGAGCTTCCAGGAAGTTACTGGTTTTTATGGAACCTGAAATACATGCTACTCAATCAGGTCACGTTTTAGAGGCCAGGTTATCGGGCAGTTTTCTTCTTTTCTTTTTCCACTTGCTTTCTCTCACCCGTTCCTGGAGAAGCTCCACAACCTGCTGGACGCAGTCATTGACGTCACAGGAGTCCGTTTTCAGCACCAGCTCCGGGGCCTCTGGTTTCTCATACTCGGAATCAATCCCAGTGAAGCCTTTAAAGGACAGCAGACAACAGAGAGGGCAGAAACGTAAAGGGTTATCTCATCTGCACCGGTCTGCACTAAGGCTCACACTGCCCTGTCATGGCGTTATGGTACCGAAGCCTCTTTCTCGGGAGACTTCTAATTAATCTTGATTTCTTCCTTAGACATACAGTCAGTTCTCATTATTCACTGCACTTATGCTCAATAAAGCTGTCACAAATACTAACGAAGTAAACACTGAATCATGTCTCCTGGGTGAAATACAAGGTCAGGTTCCTGACAGCCTCAGGTGTCATGTGCATTTCTGTCTGAAGACACCTTATCGAACATATTGATTCATTTATACTGACCTCACAGCCACAGCACAGCTCAGTACAATGAAACTAACTCAAGCCTCTGGCTCAGCCATATCTGATGGGAATGGCAGAAGTCATAAAGCCAGCACAGCGGCTTCACAAAGATCCAGCAAAGCTGAGCCCCATGATGGCTGCCATGCCACCTTTGGTTTTCACCTCCACCTGTTGCATACTTGGGGCACTTTTAATATTTGTACAACTGGGGGATGTTGGATTGATAGAAAATTTCTTATGAATCATTTATGCCTTCTCCCAGGAGTACTGTTTCTAAGCCTCCCCAGGAAAGCCCTGAACTTACTACCCTTTCTGCTTTTAGGAAGACATCCTTATCTACTTGAAGGTCTTGTTATTCTTCGGAGGTTGTGACACACATAAAGAAGCCAGAGGTCTCTTCATGAGGCTATGAGACGTTCTTGAAATATCTGTCCCTGTACTTACTCAGGGACAAGATACTCAAAACAAAGTAAACTTTAAAAGGTCAACAAGATTCAGTGGGCTAGAGGAGTTGGCCACAGATCAGATTGCAAGCCTCTTCCCATTGTACACTGAGACAATTATGTGGCATATACAACAACAAAGTTAGACTAGCTGAAGTCACCTCTGCCCTACACAGAGACTTAAATTGATGAACAAAGTATGGAGTGGAAAGATGATAAGAGAATGAGGTGTCAGGACCTCCCTTTCTTAGGAAAGTTAGCTCATGTAGAGTCACTGTGGTGTCATATGAGCAAGGAACAAAAGAATGTTAGGATTAGACTTATAAAATTCTATAAAAATATAAACTATAAACATTGTATTGTACAAAATTTAAATAATAACCGCAGGAGCTCTGAGGACTTTTCTTGGGCACTCTGACCGTTAAGAGTTAATACACTGCTTTGGACATGGCAATCTACCCCGGCTGGCGTGAAGATTTTGTTTTGGTCTAGCATCCTTTTTTTTTTTTTTTTTTTTTTTTAATTTTCCGGAGCTGAGGACTGAACCCAGGGCCTTGTGCTTGCTAGGCAAGTGCTCTACCACTGAGCTAAATTCCCAACCCCGGTCTAGCATCCTTGAAGCAACCAGAGCTACCAGCCTGAGAACAGGTTGTCATATGCCTCTAGATTCTTAAAATTGGGGTTATGGGGTTAATGAGTAAAAATGGTTATAAAAGATAACTGTTTATCAATGATGTCAAAACTTGAGGGAAAATGATTGGAAATCATAACTCTGTTCTGTCAGAGTTTATTAATGATGACGAAAAGATGAGCAAAAGGAAGTGAAACACATGTCCAAAAACAAAAATGATATGATCTATGTTTTGGGACATCATGAATGTATCCCTGCTTACTAAATTCTGTATGAATAAAAAAGCACTCTGACTACTAGTCAGTCAGGTTGCAAGATTCTCCTGACCACCATGGCCTGGCTCACCTCCCTCCCTCACCAACTCCTTACGTCCTCTGCTGGGACCCGTCCACCACCGGGGATGGCTCCCAACAGGCTTTCCCTCTGAGACCTATCCCAGCATCCTTGCTCTCAGACACTACAGGGCCACGAAGACAGCTCAGTGAGTAAAGGAGCTGGCCGCCAAGCCTAACAACCTGAGTTCAAAGCCCAGGACCCATGCGGTGGAAGGAGAGAGCCAACTCCTACAGTTGTCCTCTGGCCCACACACACACGCCTGATGGTAAGTGTAATTAAAAAACAGTAACACTACACAGCATTTTCAACACTGGGGGGCATTTTAAACAACATCACACACACACACACACACAAAAAGCATGAAAATGTGAAATAACTAATCAGCTTTCTTTCCCACTATCATCAATTAACTACAGGCAGACAGCCTGTTCTGAGTCAATAAGGTACCAGCCTAATGGGTGAGGGGGATGACAGGCAGTGCCTCGTCAATGGTCAATGAGCTGAGCCCCACAGCAGGGGGATCCGGTATCAACTCTGCACACAAGACTAGATGTCACCGGGACAGGGACAATTTGTCCCAGCTGTTTATTCCCAGGCCCAAATACAGAGGGAAAATGAGTAACAAATCACAAATATTCTCCTTCCCGATTTCCTTTTCCCTTTCCTGGACCAAAAACTGAATACTCAAATCTAGAATTGGGAGCTCCCACAATGGTCCTAGGCTATCATACTTTGTTGGGAAGGTAAGCAAGTTACCTGCATGTATCACCCCTAAAGAATATTCACGGTTGAATCTGCCTTCGATGTTGTATTAATGCACTATGTCCTGTTTCCGGGAATGCCAACAAAATGAACACAACTGGAATTAAACACAACAGCCGAGGTGGGCTCTGTATGTCCCCTTCAATGCCTAATGTGTAGCACAATGAAACTGTGAGCAGGCCAGGAACCCTAAGCAAGGTGTGGATGTTTTCATGGAACCGACACGCTAATTCAAATGCAACAGACTTAGAGAGGTTGAATAAGAGCCCTATCAAGCACTATGAAATAAAAACAGGACATTCTCCTTCCATCAAGATACTTATACTTCAGACATTTTTCCCAATAGCTCCGGGACATCCTACATTTTCATGCTCCAACGAAGACTAGGGGTAGTGATGGCTGGCAACCTAATTCTATGAACTGGGTTTCAACAGCACCTCTCAAAGTCCCAGCTCTGTCCCATGAGCAGAATTCCCACAGAGCCACCGGGGCACAGTCCCAGGTGCTGCTGCTAACCCTGAGAGTGGGCACAGTATAAGCACCACTTACCCTCCTCAACTCACTCCCAATTTCTGAGTATCAGTCCTGGGGGCTGGAGAGATGGATCAGTGATTAAGAGCATATGATGATCATGTAAAGGGCCGGAGCTCAGTGATTAAGAGCATAAAATGATCATGCAAAGGGCTGGAGATCAGTGATTAAGAGCATATGATGATCATGTAAAGGGCCAGAGTGCGGGTCCTAACACCTATGTCAGTGGCTCTCAACTGCCTGGAACTCTAGCTCCAGAGGGCCCAATGCCTCTCGCACCTGCACTGACATGACAGACACACACATGTAAACACAATTTTTAAAAAAAAGGAGCGTCAGAACCATACCAAAAGCATGAAATATCTAGACAAAGAGAAACTGTGAAGAACATGCTCCTTGCCTTTTATTTCTCCTGCTCGAGCTTTCTTGTAGAGTCCCTTGACATCCCTCTGTTCACAAACATGCAGAGGCGCATCAACAAAAACTTCAAAGAAAGGTAGGCTTGCACCCTCGTGAATCTGCCTTGCATTGTTGCGATCCTTCAGAAAAGAAGAAGACACATACAGAAACAGTAAGTGATCAATAAAAAGTGAACAATAAAAAGTTGGTTGTTCCGACATCAAAGATCATTGAAAAGGACTCTGCACCTGAGTTTGTTTATATATGTGTATATGTGTATTTGCATAAGAGTGTGTGTGTGTGTGTGTGTGTGTGTGTGTGTGTGTGTGTGTGTGTGCACACGTGTGTCTGTGAAGCTTGAAATAATTCAGCCAATAGCTTCACCTCAACAACTTTGCTATACTTCAGGATGTTTTAATAGCAAGTTTTATACACACTGGATTTACTCAGAAAAATGATAGCACATAATTTTTTTTAAGTTATTTGGATTTCAGGGAAATAATAAAGTTGGGTTTAGCCTCAAACACAGGCCATTGTTTAACTGCATGCTTTGCCTTTCAATCATGCAAGCAGCACCTGACGGCGCACAAGCTACACACCTGTGTGTAAGGCGATATAAAGCTTGTGATGCACACTAAGCCAGCATCTGCAAACAGCTTCGCAACCTCCGCAATGCGTCGAACATTCTCTTCTCTGTCCTCGGGGCTGAAGCCAAGGTTTTTATTGAGACCTTGACGGATGTTGTCACCATCCAAAGTGTAGCACGGAATGCCATGGCAAACCAGGTACTCCTCCAGAGCCATGCTCACGGTCGTCTTCCCTGCCCCAGACAATCCTAGAGGGAAGAATCCAAACAAATTCCACCTGTGAAGTTAGGACCAAGGTCTAACAAGAAGATGAATTACCTCCACTACTCACAGCACCAGAGTCTCAGAACACTCTTACCCATTATTCCTTTAAGATTGACCTTTTATCTACGCAAAACATCTGTAAGCATCTAGGGTTTCTTTTTGTTTTGGGGGGACGTAGGGGTATTCTTAAATATTTCTCTTTGATAACTTAACCCAGAAATCACCAATCAGACCCAAAAATTACTAACCAATTTTAGTGTCATGATTGGATAGGCATGTTCACTTTGTCACCATTAACACTATTGAAAGACACATGCCACATTTTATAGTCAAATGCCAAATTATATATAAGGGAAGAAAAAGGAAGGAGAAAAGTAAATATGGTAATATGAAGCTACTTCCATATTCCAGGATTATATCTCTCCTGGATCATCATAAAACTATCTGGGAGTCAATTCATAATATAATTAACCTGACAAGAAAATTCTAATTTCCATTCACTCTCCTTTCTAATCATGTTTATTCACTAAACGACTAGGAGGAAGAAAACCATTTATATACTAACATTTCACAAACCTGAAGACCATAATTACAGATCAAAGTCAAGAAAACAATAAGGCAAGAGATGAATGTGGAAGTCTAATAAGCCAGTGATCTAGAACAAAATCATAGCAGTATAGAAGGCTAAAAAAGAGGGTCACACAATGAGAGGATCAGTAGAGGGCTAGCTGCTTTAACGCATTAGCAGGCTGTGTTTCCCCAAAGAGACCTACAACACCATAGCCTGCCCTACAAGCTCCTCTACAGTGTGGCCTCACACTGTCTCCTCAACACAAAGTATCTAATCTTGAGTCTGGGCTGGTTGACGGACACTGAAAGCCAAAAAATAAAGTGAGTGACAGCCATCCAAGGCTAGCCTAGAAATGGATCTATAACTTCTCAGTGTTCACTTAACTTGGAGGCATCAGCTACAAAACAAACCTGGGACCACTCTGCAACCAAAATCATTAACTTGTTCCAGTACAGCGTGTCCATCAGCTGAGGTCCCAGCTGACAAGGACACCAGCCTGGCAGCTCAAAGGACCTTGACTACAACCACGGGAAATCCAGGCAGAGATGGCCCACTGAGTCCCTTGAATTCTGCTTTCTCATGCTAAGTAATCAACAAGGCTGCCGTTTCCCTCGGTGAGGCTTCAGGTAATTGTGATGGAAGGGCAGCAGGAGCAAAGACTTGATAGCTCAACTACTCGTCCAGGTGTTTTGTTTTGTTTCCTGTTGTTGTTGTTTGTTTTGTTTTGAGACAGTTTTGCTATGCATCCCAGGATGGCCTTGAAATCACAATGAGGCCCACACCAGCACTGAATGCTGAGCAAGCCTCCTGCCTCAGCCTCCTAGGTGTGGGGACTAAAAGCGGAGCTTACACTTAGCTTTGTTATCAGTTTTAAATACCAGTTGAACACCAAGTGCCAGCAGGGGAAAAAAAATGAAAGGTAAAAGGCTAAGTTTTGTATACAAGAGAGAGAGCCAAAATCATGACAGAAGAGTCTGTTGACACCGTCATGGACTCACATCTATGTTCTCTGAATATATACAGGCATAAAGACTGAACATTGTTGAAAACTGAGAGGTTGAAACAAAAATCACTATGCGTAAGACATAAGCTTCAACAAAGAAGCTAAAGAAGACAAAACGGCTGCTCTGGGTTGGACACTACCCAGGACCTCAGACTGTGACCTGAACTGAATACAACCTTTGCTGGTTAGAATAGACCCCAAATCCAATACCTGATGTTCTTATACAGACTGGAGCAATGTGTCTATAAACCATGGAAGGACAGTGATTTCTAAAAGCCCCAGATGCTTAAAAAAAAATGAGTGGATAGATGTGTCCGTGTCCTGTCTGTTCCCACCTCCTCCTACACCACTCTCTCCCCTCACCCCTCATGCCCCCACCCCACCCCAACCTTGTCACTAAGAAGTGTGGCTGGCCTGCAGGAGTGCAAGAGTGGCTGCTGTTGCTTGAAGCCACTGGTTTTGGTTGATTTGTTACAATGGCCCCAGGAACTAATATGCCGACCAATGTAAAAACATCTTCCAAGGAAGCATGGAAGTACAATCTGGTCAGTTAAATGTCTCTAGAAAAAGGAAGCTGATGTGATTAATGTTCAGGGCATATCCTAAAGTGTAAGAAAGTAGTCTCTTAAAGTATGGCTTTGTTTCTGATGGCTGTGGAGCACTTGCACACACGTGGAGAGCAGTGTGACGCTCCGGTGTGTGGACGAACGGCCCCTGCCAGCCCCTGCCAGCCCCTGCCAGCCCCAGCCAGCCCCGGCCAGCCACTGCCAACTTGCTTCTATGCACCGGTTTGTGGAACTTGGGAAGGAGCACTCCCTCCATCTGCCACAATGTTCCCACAGTGTTTGAGGAGGAAGCCAGAAGAAACCTTCATGGAATGTGGACTTCAGTTTCCTAGGAAAACCAAGCAATGCACCCCTGGCACCTCATGGGAGGGGCACAGCGTGCATCTGGCACCCCACTTCACGGTTCCTGACGTTCCTTTCCCTTTGGTGGCTCCTCTGTGCACACTAGCACCCACACCCCTGTTGTGCTTTAAGTCACCCACTGGGGTCACGTCATTGTCTTGTTGTTGCTGTTGTTTTGACAGTCTTGCCACAGGCTGATCCTGAACTCACTATGTAGCCCAGGCTGCCTTCAAAGTAGAGGCAATCCCCACCTCAGCCTCCCAAGATCTGGGATTCCAGGCATGCACCACCACACACACTCTTTTCTCTCTTGACCATACCTGTCAGCCAAACTGTACAACCACGAAAGCCACCTCTGGTCCCCACCACCTGGCCTCTCTTGTTCCTGCTGACATGGTGGGCTTGATAGGTGACATTAGTTGCTCTCTGCATCCCCTAGAAAAGAAAATGAACAAGAATTCCGGTTCACACAAGTCCTTTAAAATGCCAACATATATCCTTGTAACATACAATTGGTACTCTGTATTGTCATGGAATAATCTTTTTGTACACTGTGAAGATGTGTCCCTCTGATGGGTTTAATAAAAAGCTGAATGGCCAATAGCTGGGCAGGATTTCCAGGCACAGAGGACGCCGGGAAGAAGGAGGCAGAGACACCAGGGGATGCAGAGCAAGCAGGATGGGCACTACAGAAATAAGGCAATAAAGCCACGAGGCAGAAAGTAAATTAACAGAATAGAATAGGTTCATTTAAGTTATAAGAACTAGTTAGAAACAAGCTTAAACTATCGGCTGAGTTTTCATAATTAATAATAAGTCTCTGTGTCATTATTAGGGAGCTGATGGTCCCGACAAAAAAGTCCAACTACACTATATAAGATGCCAAAGCAAGGAAAAGCTAAGACAGCTAACTTTCCTTTTCTTTTACACACTTCCACAATGTTTACCACGGAGCATTTTACATTTACATTTACCAGCCAACTTACTCCTCATAGCAACCCAATGACATGGGTACCGTAGTTTTATGGTAGGCATTAAACCTGACAAAAATTATTAAATAACTTGCCCAAGATCTCCTAACTAGGAGTAGAATCTGGAATCTTCCAGCCCTCATTTGTTTCACACACTTATTTAGTCAATCATTCATTCAACCAGTTATTACTGAGGTCTATCTAGTATGTCAAGTAAATAAATCTCCACCCTTGATGAGCTTATATTCAACTGGAAAGTCAAGCCAAGAAGATCGTATTAGAAGAGAATAGTAGGACACATCACATTAAAAAGAAAGCCGAGTAGGAGAGACGGGAAGTGAGGGGTAAGAGCTTCCTCCAGTAGAAGGATAAAGACAGTTGCTCCAAGGGAGGGTGACAGGCCTCATTCACCTGCATGGGAATATTCCGTTTTCCCAACGGCACCAACTGAAAAATGACTTTCCTGTATGATGTACTCTGGGCACCTCTGTCAACACTCTACAGACTGCACGTGGGTTTCATTCTGGACTCACTATTCTGCGCCTGTGGTTTATATGTGCGCCTGGATCACTACAGCCTTATAGTATACTTTGGAGTCAAGCAGTGTAATGCATCCTGGTCAGTTCTCCTCTGCTAAGACAGCTTTGGTTATCTGAGACTTTCTGAAGTCCTTCACCCATTTTCTGATTGGTTTTTCTAGTTCTGTGGGGAAAGGGGGTTAGTGAAATATGTTTTAATCATGACTGTTTTTTATTATGTTTTTTAGGATTTTCATACATGCTTACAGTGTACTCAGAGCATATCCACCTTCCCCTAACATCCCCTCCAACTCCTCACAGCTACCACCATCCACCTTCATGTATCTTCACACACAGTGTAGACCTGGACACTTGGTTCTCACTCCCCCTACCCACCTCCTACCACAGCCCTTCAGATGGTTCCCTTCCTTCCCCCAGTTAACATCGCTTCTGCTTGGCTCTTGCCTGGAATCATCACCCTCCCTTAAGATCTCTTCCTTCTCTCTTATGATCCACTTTCTAGTTTTGTAAACTAAACACACACACATACAAATGTGCTTACCATTTTAAATTTAGGTGCAAGAGGAAATGTGCAGTATTTGTCTGAAACTGGCTTATTTTACTCAGGGTAATGATTCAGTTTTGTCCATTTTTCTGCAAATTTAAGAGTGACATTTTTCTTTATGACTGCATAAAATTCCACTGTTCATATGGACAACACTTTCCTTATCCATTCCTCTGCTGATGAACATCTAGGCTGATTCCATTTCCTGGCTATTGTGGATAGTACAGCTATTCATACAATGCCCAAAATCTATGTGGTGTCTTGACTCAGGATCTGAAACTCTATGAACAAGAGTGGTGTGTTTTATGTCAATTTAACACAACCTAGAGTCATTTGAGAGAGAGAAACCTCAACTGAAAAAAATGTCTCCCCTTATTATCCAACTATAGCCACATCAGTAGAGCATTTTCTTAATTGGAAGTTGGGGGAGGGAGAGTCAGCCCGTTGTGAGTGGTACCAGAGAGTGGCTGGTGGCCCTGGGTTCTCTAAGAAAGCAGGCAGAGCCACACTCCAGTATGCAGTACTCCTCCGTGTCTTCTGAATCAATTCCTTCAAGACTGTGCCCTGTTGGAGTTCCTGCCCTGACTTCCTTCAGTGACCTCCACATGTGCAGAGCATCAAGTGTTTGCATGCCCCCCCCAATAAATACATGTGAAAAAATGAGGATTCTGCATAGCGAAGGAAACATCACTGGGGTGAAGAGAGCCTCCAGAACAGTCTTTCCTCCCCAAGTTGCTTTTGGTCATGGTGTCTCATCACAGCACACAGAAACCCTAACTAAGACAAGTGGTAGAGCAGTGCCATCATATGGTAGCTCCATTTTCAGAATGCTGAGGAACCTCCAAACTGACTTCCACAGTGGCCACACACGCTAACGTTCCCACTAGTTAACAAAGGCTCCTCTTTCTGAAGTCCCTGCCATCCTTGCTCTCGCTTCTTTTCTTTTCTTGTTATTTGGGGGTGGGGGGTTGAGTTTTTTCTTTTTGAAACAGGGTCTCACTATGTAAGCCCTGAGTGTCCTGAAACTCACTATATACACCTGGTTGGTCTCATATTCACAGAGATTCACCTGCCTCTGCCTCCCAAGTGCTGGGATTAAAGATGTGCACCGGCAGCCTGCCTGACGCAGGGTTGGCAAAGACTGTTCTGGAGGCTCTCTTCACCCCAGTGATGTTTCCTTCGCTATGCAGAATCTTCATTTTTCACATGTATTTATTGGGGGAGGGGGCATGCAAACACTTGACGCCCTGCACATGTGGAGGTCTGTGGTGATAATCTAATTGTACTGAATTATTATTTTGATTGTATGTTAATAAATAAAGTTGTCTGGGAGTCAGAGCTATTAGAGCCATAGCAAGAATGTGGCGGTGGTGGCACACGCCTTTAATCCCATAGATATCTGTGTGTTCAGGGTCAGAGCTATTAGAGCCATAGCAAGAGTGTGGCGGTGGTGGCACACGCCTTTAATCCCATAAGATCTCTGTGTGTTCAGGGATACAGCCAGCATTGGAGACATATGCCTTTAAGACCTAGGGGGCTGTACATTCAGACAGTGACGAGGCAGTCATGTGTTTGGGTTTACAACCAATGAGAAGGCAGAACAACATACTTTAAAAATACGAACCGACAGGAAGTAGGTCTCTTTTCGCGAAGCTGGGACAGCAGGAGGAAGGGTGAGATTTTAGCTCTGAGCTCTGACTTCTCGGCTCTCTCTTTTACATTGTTTCTGTGTTTCTTATTTAATAAGACGGTTGGTTACATCTACAGAGGTCAGAGGACAATTTGCGGGAATTGGTTCTCATTGTCTACTGGGTGGAGTCCAGGGATCAAACTCAGGTCATCAGGCTGGGCACCAACTACCTTCAACCACGAGCCATCTGGGCAGCCCACAGAATCTCATTACTGTAACCCAGTTTGTCAATGCTTGCGATCACTTCCTATGCCACTGGAGTTCAGGAAATCCTTGTTTGTATGTTTGTACGTTATCTTGAAATGTTTTGTATAAGTTTCCTCTGACAGTTCCAAAGTTCTAGGTCTTCTATTAAGGTCTCCGATCCATTTTGAATTTGCTTTTGTGTGGGGTCAGAGAAGGATCTAGTTTCAGTTAGCGGTTCTCGTGTGGAAATCCAGTTTACCCAGAAACAACTGTCAGAGAGTATCTTTTCCTCTAATGTGTATTTTTCAGTTTTGTTTACCTCTGATCTCCAATTCTCTTCCACTGCCCTGCAGATGTGTGTTGGCAGCTACCCTGTTACTGCAGCTCTGGAACACAGGATGAGCTCAGTGTGGACACCTCCAGAGCTACTCTTCCTCTGAGGACGACTTGAGCTAGTTCTGGGCCTTCTGTGCTTCCCTGGGAACTTTATGATTGTTTTCTCTAGTTCTGTGAGCGTCACTGAGATTTTGATAAGGGCGGTACTAAGTCTATACACTGCTCTCACCAATACAGCCATTTTCACAGTACTAATCCTGTCTACCCAGGAGCAAGGGAGGTATTTCCGCCCTCTGGTGTCTTCTTCAGTTTCTGTCTAGAGTTTCACTGTTGGCGACTTTCACTACCTTAGTTGGGTTTACTCCTACAGTTGTTTTGTTTTGGGATGCTACTGTGAGTGGGCATCTCCTCCCACCAACTCCCCAATTTCCCAATGAGTTCTTTAGTCTTTTGAGACCGGGTTTCTTTCTCTACATAGCCCTGGCTATCCTGGAACTCACTTTGTAGAACAGGGTGGCCTTGAACTCAGAGATCCACCTGCCTCTGCCTCCCAAGTTCTGGGATTAACAAGTTCTTGTGCCAACAAGTCCAGCCGAGAATTTGTTATTGATATATAAAAAAGCTGCTGATGTTTTAATGTTGATTTTGTATGCTGTTACTTTGCTGAAAATACCTGCTCTGCATTTTCTGATGGAATCTTTAGGGTCTTTTAGGGATTGTGTGGTCTGCAAATAAGAATAATTTGGCCGGGCAGTGGTGGCGCATGCCTTTAATCCCAGCACTCGGTAGGCAGAGGCAGGCGGACCTCTGTGAGTTCAAGGCTAGCCTGGACTACAGAGTGAGATCCAGGAAAGGCACAAAACTATACAGAGAAACCCTGTCTCAAAAAACCAAAAAAAAAAAAAAAGAATTTGACTTCCTCTCTGTATCCCTTTTATTTATTTTTCTTGGCTTACTGCTCTAACTAATAAAGTTTCAAGCAAAATGTTGAGTAAGACAGGAAAGAATGGGTACCTTTTCTCATTCCAGATTTGACAGGAAATGTTTCGGTTTTTCTCCACTTAGTAGAATGCTGGCTATAGGTCTGTTATATACTGCCTTTACAATCCCCCCATTCCTAATTTGAGGTCATTTATGATGAAGGGATGCTGAGCTTAGCAACAAAGGCCTTTTCTGTACTGATGGAGAGGATCACGTGGTTTAGGCTCTAAAGTCTATGTGCTGGCTGCACTTACTGATTTGTATAAGAACGCTGTAACTCTAAAATGAAAGCCTGGTCATAGCATATGAATGTCTTCATATAGTCTTCAATTTGATTTGCTAAGAATTTCGTTGAGAATTTTTTTCATCTGTTATTAGATAAATTGGTCTACAATTCTCTTTCTTGCTTATGTTCTTTCTGATTTTGGAGTTGGGGTAATCAAGAGTCACAGAGTGTGTATGGTAGTGCTCCATTTTGTTTGATGGAACAGTTTGTGGAACACTGGTTAGCTCTTTAAAGATTCAGCAGTAACTCCATCTAGACCTAGTCTTTGTTGGAAGGTTTTTTATTACTGCTTTAAACTCACTGTTAAGGAGCTGCTTAAGTTGTTTCTATCTTCTTGATTAGCCATCAGAAATACCTATCTGGAGATGAGAATGGGGTGGGTACCGAAATCACCCACTATTGTTCTATCAAGACCTATCTGACTCTTTATGCCTATTAGCATTTCTGAGATTGTAAGCCCCAATGTCTGGTGCATACATATTAACAAAAGCTGCCATGGTCAGCCTAACAATGTGGCAAGCTTGGAATCTAGGCTGCAGAATCCTACATGGTGCCAGGGCAGTCTTGGAGGCCACTTACAGGTACCAACCTGGAGACTGCAGCCATGGGAACTTAACCAGTGTTGGATTTTACCAGCATGAGTTTAGTGTTAGCCTAAGGCTAAGTCGGGTACTCACTCCCTCTCCTGGTCTCAAGCAGATGGTATCTCTCTCCAAGCTGTGCTGCCTGAATAAGGAGAGGGTGATATGCACAATACAAAATCATCTCCCTGCCTTATGAATTTATGTGTTCTTATTTCTGTGCTGCACCCACATGCTATGATACCTCACCTGGCTTCCGTGGCTCTTGGAGGTAATTCGGGTACAGCATTGTTAATCTTTTACCAGAGAACAAGCACTTGGAACTCCTGCTATCTAGCTGATGTCCACCAATAACCATATTCCTTATCTTTCTGAGACAGGATATGTACACCAGGGTGGCTCTGAACTCACTAGATAACTAAGGATGACCTTGAACTCCTGATACTCCTGCCTCCACCTCCCAAATGCTGAGGTGATGGATATAAGCCACCTGAAGGTATTTTTTTTATTTTTACTTATGTATATGTAAGTGTATCTCTGTGTGTGTGCCCTGTGTGTGCAGATACCTGCAGAGACAAGCAGAGGGCATTAGATCCCCTGGAGCTGGAGTCCCGGGCAGTTGTGAAACACCCAACGTGGGTGCTGGGAACTGACCTGGGCCCTCTGGAGGAGCACTGAGCTCTCTTGAACAGTCAAGCCATCGCTCTAGCCCGAGACTATTTTTAAGGAATAATTTCCATGCAGATGTCTACTGCCATACTCTGCTCCAGCTGCTCGGCTCTGTAGAAGTGCCTGAAGGGAGGCTATCTTCCCACTTTCCCTTTCACAATCATGTACAGGAAAAGCATCTCCTGCCCAATTAAATTTCACTACTCATTGCCCTGGGGTATGAAACCTTCAGAGGCCAAAGGGACAACCTGACAATTCTTTTAATACGCACACCACAAGAGCTACACCCATCTTCCACTAAGATCACTGACGGACATATTTCCAACAAAATTATACTACGTATATTGAATGATTGCTTATGAAAATCTCTAATATGGGAAGCTGGATCCATTTCTTAAGGACACAGAGCTTGGCAGCTGTGCATTTCAAGCCTGAAAGGGTTCCAGACACAGACACTAGCCCTTTGTGGAAAGCAGAGAGCCTGTCTAGGGTGTGCTCCCATCCTCCTGCACAGAAGGAAGCTAGGGTTTGCTGGATATTGATGAAGAATGTGCTCCAAGGTAAAAGGCCTCTATTCGCCAAACCTGTTCAACCTGCTCATTTTGTTTGGACATGTTTCCAGGTCACTTCGCTCCTAGACAAGAAGAAACCTGTATCTAACATGTTTTAATTTGTTTTGTTCCTATAAAACATTTCCTGCTTCTTCTTATTAAACTGAGCTCAACTGTATAAAAATTACCCAATAAACTATAAATTGCTGAAGTTACGGATGAGAGAAAATACAAGATACATTAAAAACTATCTCATTTAATCACTAAAAAGGATGTACCCTGGCGATTTCTTGCTTACTACATTGAAAATGAATCTGGCAGAAAACCATGGTGGTCTGGGTATAGGAATCATTTAAAAATAAATCTGAAGTCAGGGGTGGCAGTTCACACACCTGTAATCCCAGCACTGGGAGGTAGAGGCAAGAAGTTAGGCAAGCCTCAGCTACACAGCAATGTTTGAGACCAGCATGGACTGTATCAGACCTTATCAAAATAAGCAAACAGATAGTAAGTAACTATTAAAATAAATCTAATTTGGAGAAGTCCAAAGTAGCCAAATAAAGATATCCATTGCTCACCTCATCCTCAAGGAAGAACCAAAATCATGAACAAATGAACAGCTTCGATTTCCTTTTGTGTTTGTTTGTTTGTTTGTTTGTTTGTTTTTCCTTTTATTTTATTTTACAATACCATTCAGTTCTACATATCAGCCACGGATTCCCTTGTTCTCCCCCTTCCTGCTCCCCTCCCCTTCCCCCCAGCCCAGCCCCCATTCCCACCTCCTCCAGGGCAAAGCCTCCCGCGAGGACTGAGATCAAGCTGGTAGACTCAGTCCAGGCAGGTCCAGTCCCCTCCTCCCGGGCTAAGCCAAGTGTCCCTGCATAAGTCCCAGGTTTCAAACTCATGCAATGAGCACAGGACCCAGTCCCACTGCCTAGATGCCTCCCAAACAGATCAAGCCAATCAACTGTCTCACCCATTCAGAGGGCCTGATCCAGTTGGGGGCCCCTCAGCCTTTTCAGTAACTGAGGAGGAATCCAGGAACTCAGGCAGGCAGAGGTGGGAACCCAGGAAGACATAGAGCTGGGGTGGCAGGATACAGAACAGAGCCTAAGGTAAAGCTGGCTCTGTCGAGGGCTCTCCCTACCACAGGGAAATGGGGGAACCCGAGAGTCCAGTAGACCCCATCGTCAGGATGCCAGCAATCGTAGCCACAGGATGGTTTCACAGTCATCATAGGTTTGAACACAACTGGAGTCCACAGTCAACCTCTGCTTTAGAAAAGCCCCTCACTCTGTCCGCCTACTCCACCTCCAGAGTCACTACTGCTCGCTGCCAGGCCGAAAGCAGAGCCACTGCTGAAGTATACACTGCCTTAGGTATAGAAGTTTCTACATCTCGCCATCCCTAGTGTTACTTGCCTTTCTAAGATGAAAGTGTGGGTCCAACAAGCCTAGGAAGCTAGGCTTCACCACTCCCCATCAATGTAGGAATTAAAGAGGAGGAAGGTATCTATTCAATGTGGCCACAATGGGAAGGGAACAAGCGGTCCAGTGATCTCTGAGTCCATCTTCCAGGTGCTAAAATGACATCTGCGATTAAATAAAGGGCAGGAGGTACACATAAGCTTAATAGGTCCAGGTCAAGATGTGGTCTTGCCCATCACTAATCTATCACTGTCCTGGCTCCAGTCCCTCCTGCAAGGCATTCTGGTATGGCATCAAAACTGTGAAATCTGTTCCTGAGAGAGAAGTTCTTCCTCTTGCTGGCATGAAGCTAGATGGATATTTTTATTTTTTCTTATTGCCAGCATGGGATTCCCTGGTCAATTCCAATTCCTTGGGGTGCAATGACTCAATAGTTGACAGACAAAGACAAAGATCTAGAATACCTTTGCTTCTGCTAAGGGCAAATGAATGCTCCACCGACACTCTACCACACTCACATAAAAGGCTGAAACCTCACTAACCCGACTACACTTGTGACCCCAGAACCCAAGCCCACATAGTCCCCGTATCAGAAGGGGACAGATGGCCCACAGCATGATACGCCACCTCTAAGACCTGGAGAAGCCAGCATCTTGTACCCTGAGATCTGGGGACTATGAAACCAGCACACCACTGTTATCACCAGTGCTCCTTGCTGGAGGGCTTGAAGACATGCCTTCTAAGGGGCATGCATGCCCCTGGTGCCGTAATTCCCATTGCTGGAGATGCACACTGCTAGCAGTACCCAACCCTGTGAGGCCCATGAACACGGTCCCAGTACTGTCCCTGACTACCAGTGACACTGCTGCAGCCAGCAGTCAGCACTCCACATCCATAGCAACCTCTACCCACTGCAAAACCACACTACTACAGTCATCCCACAAACACCCATGGTCTCAGCCACTGAGAGAGCCATAAATATTGGTAAGGTAGCTTTAAGATAAAGAATTCACAGGAGACCTTAGCTCTGTGTCCACTCAGAACCAAGACTAAAGAATTCTACCCAACGAACGCTCTCTGACACATCCACGGGAAAACGTCTTTCCCTACTCCTGTAGGATAGTCCCTAAACTCAGAAGAGGTGATTGTTATACCAGAGACACTGAAATCAGCACACGGACACGTGGACCTGCTTATGATGTCAGTGCTGGGGATCTAGCCACAGGTCCCCATGCTGCAGAACAAGTGCTCTTACCCACATCCATCTCCCCAACCGGGGCTTTATTCTCAGTAACTACTTCTACATCTCCAATTCAAGATTTTTTTTTTCTTTTTCTTAGTCAAAGCAAAGAGCTTTTGACTTTGAAGTCAAGGTTTCTTGACTTCAGCATCAGTGAGTTTTTAGAGCTAGTAATCTTGGTTTTTGAAAGCTGCCTTGTGCATGGTAAATGTTTAGTAGCAGCCTTGGCCTCTATCCAACAGATGTCAAAAACATCACCACCACCCCATCCCACAAAAACAACCAAGATACCTCCAGAACTGCCAACCAGCCTAAAGGTGGCAAAAATCTCACCCAGTTGAGAATCACTGAGAAGAGAATCAGCATCATCAAAACTGAATGTGTTAGAAACAGGTAGGGCACTTACTAACACTTCAAACGCAAAGAAGCAACCGAGCTAAGAGGAAGGCCAACACAGCTAGACACCCCAGCACGCTGCCCAAAAACAAAAACTGCAAAGCAGTCACTGTCTCTTGCCTGGGAAGAAAATACACGAATATGCAAATACATAGAAAAGTACAATTAAAAAGGAAAACGGGCAGTGATTCCAAGGCTAGACCTAGACCTCCAACAGATGGAATGTTCTACACTGTACTGATCATCAACTACACTTAAACAGCACTAGACATGTGGTGAATACAACTAAGGAACTGAGTTTATTTAACAATAAAGTTGTCACGTGTGGCTAGTGGGCACCATACTAGACAACAAAGACCCTTCTAGACTTTACCATCATCTTGTTAAATGTTAGTCAGCTTTCCGTGACTATAACAAAATAGCAAGGCAGACTCACAGATTCAGGAGTTTCAGGCCACGGTCCCTCGGCCCCACTACTTTGGGGAATGTTGTGAGGCAACATCTTGTGATGGTGAGTACATGGGGAACAAGATGCTCACCACATGGCAGCAGGGAAGTGACAAGAAGTGGGCAGGATTCCAACTGGCCCTTCAAGAATGACCCCCAAATACCAGACTTCCTCCCACCAGAACCTCTCAACGGTTCTACCACCTACCAAGCACATGCGCTGGTAAGCAGCCTCACCACACAAACCTTTGGAGGATATTTATGCAAACCCCATTAGTCAGCATTCAAAGTATATAATTCTTGGTAGACTCTGAGCTTCCCCTTGTACAGTAAGATGACCAATAAATACCTTTCCCAGCCTAGATGGAGGACGATGTTTTACGTGTCCCATCTCAGCCTGAGTCACTCTGTACCATCTTAGTCTTTCCCCACCTGCAGACCGGGCCTCTGGCCTTCTATGAAAGAAATCTAATAGCACAGGAGAACAGACTGGCGAATGTAAAGTTGGTGAAAGGAAGAATCAGTCATTTATTTGGTTGTTTGTCTCCCAAGCAGAAGGTAAAATCCACCAGAGCAGAATTCCTTTTGGCCCTTCTTCCTCTACACACCCAGGATGTGCATATACAAAGCAGGTATTAAATATTTGATTAATTAATAAGTAATAGCAAGAATAGTACTCACGTACCAGGAACCACAGGTTTAACTAACTAAACCTCTGTACCCTTGACATATGTATAATTTAGCCTGATGGTGATGACTGTTTATACATCCTTATTGGAGATGAGGATTCGCAAGCCCAGGGGGGTTAAGGAAATGTGCCCACGATCGTGTTGATGGCTAAGGAACAGAACTGTAACCTGAATCCTCCCATATGCACTGTTCATTCCCTTAAACAGACCAGGGCCTTACATTCTCACAAGCACCCAGGTTACTCTGCACTCTATCCCTCTGCCCTTCTGTCACATAAGAGCTCAGTAGATACAAAACATCTCTAATGAAATGTGTATACACAGACGGGATAGCAGTACCACACGCAGAGCTGTACAAGCAATTCCGCCCAGGGGCAAGAACACGCATAAGGCAAAACAGCCCAAGGCTCCGAGGATCCCAGTTCTCACTAAGGGGTTATAGACAGCCCAGACCGGAGGAAATATAACGGACATAAGGTGTAAAAAGGAAGTTGAGCTACAGAGGTATGGGCGGCGGTGGGAGAAGAAACGAGAAAACCCAGACTGAGACTATCTACGCTTCAGAACCTCAGGCCCGGATTCCGACTTGTCTCTGGGCAGAACAGTAACAAACACTAACAAGAAGACCGGCTTGTACAACCCAGTCCATCATAGAGCTAACCGGAGCAGGACATTCAGCTGGACATGATTCTACAGAAGGGTGACACCTGAGCCCCAAATAAATGACCCCAAGTGACACATTACAAAAGGCAGGTGGAAACTGACCCCACGCAAGAAAGATTGAATCAGCTAAGACGGACATTCCTTACGGTTCAGACTGACATAGAAGGCGCTCCTGTGGAAAACACTCTTGGCCTTTCTTCAGACACCCGTCGGTATGTGGTGACATCTGAACAAAGCACTTCCTAACGTCATGGCACTGTTTTCCTATCTCTTACTTACTGACTTCCATGAAGCTACTTCTTTTGCCCATTCCCCAGCAGAAGACTAGAAAAGGACGTTAACTAACAGCCTTTCTATGTCCTACTCATGAGCGTTAGGTCTCCACTTCTAGCCTAACCTAACTCAATGTCTGCAACAACATGTGCCCAGGCACCTGAGAGCAGGTGCGGAATGCCTACCCTGAACTAAGATCTGTGATCAATCAACACACCCGCCAGACCCTAATGTACAAAAGCAGCAAAACATCGGTAATTTACACTGATTACAAATAGTACTGAGCTTGTATGCAGTGAAAAAATATATTAAATGAAAACATTTGGGCTATGTTAGGCTAAACAAAGTATATTCTTGGCATTTATTTTCTATTTTTCACCTATTTTAATGCGGTCTTTAATTTTTTGTTGTTGTTACATAGGGGGTTCCATTTCTCTCAAACAGAATTACTCTACGAAGTATCTTAACTAATGCTGCCCTTCAAATGCAGGCTTAAAATTCCAATTGACACCTTAATAACTCAGCACCTCGACTTCTTCATTGATAAAATGGAGATACTAAGTGTGATAACTCTGGTTCTGGGACAGCAGATGTTCACCATCGTACACAATCAGGGTCCTGGGTTTTAAACCCCACCCAAAGAAATGTCCCCAAACACTCAACCAGTGAATTTAGATACAACATTCAACCTTCTTCCCAACGTCTCATATCAAAACTTCAGGACATTCTAAAGCTTCTTTCCTTTTCATCACCTCCATCTAGTCTGGTCTCCCCTGTCCCTTCCTTGCTCCTTTCAGCCAGCCAGTCACCTGTTAACCAATTAACCAGCACTGCATTAACCAATAACAAAAACACCTTAAACAATGCTGCCATGCCAGGCATGCTTCCGGTCTACTGGATCTCACGATCCCGCAGTCAGTGCCTGCATCTCCTCTGCAAACTAGTCTTCCTGGATTACCAGCTTTATGTGATGGGAACATTAACAGTGTACGGCTTCTTTACACCCGCACCCATCCCTTGGTTTAAGCGTGTTAGAGGAGGCTATTCATTTAGAGGGAGAAAAGACAAAGTTCAGAAAGCTAAAAATTCTAGTTCCATTCAAAAGCCCCTACAAAAATCATCCTAACTCTTCAGCTAGACATTTATAGCACACAGCCCTGCTCCACCTCATCTTTATCTCTACTCCCCAACAAAAACTCCCTGCAGTAGTCCAACAGGTAGGTCTCCACTCGGGGATGCAATGGCTCCCACCCATCTCAGAAATATGAGGTCGTCCATAAACTTATAAAATCACCTGGAGCCAAACTAACCTGCACTAAAACTCCTGCTTTGGGCCAGTCACTGAGGTCCATGAAAACATATCAAGGGATAAAAGCCACTTACAATCAGCAGCAATGGACAACTGAAAAGCACTAAGCCCCGCATTTCCTTATATCCAGCTACATAAAATACACACTAATTTAGCAAAGAGTGTAATATATAATTGACTTGGGGCTAGAAAATTGGCTCCACAGTTAAGAGGACTTGTCCTTGCAGAGGCTCTGGGTTCAATTCCCAGCACCCACATGGTGGCTCACAACCATCTGTAACTCAAGTCTGAGGGGATTCAACACTCCCTTTTGACCTCATTGGACACCAGGCACACACATGGTACATACACATACACGCAAGCAAAACACTCAGACACATAAAGTAATTTTTAAATAAATAAATGACTTATAGATGGTGTTACTGAAATTACTTTTAAATACTCCAATAACCAGCTTACTTCCCTACTCACAAAACACTCGTTGAAAGGTTTCATTGCCCTTTCAAGTTCATTTTCTTCTGTACTCATAAAAACAATCCTGTAAAGGACACACTGTTACACCCTCAGTCATCTGAGATTCAAAGCAGAGTGACTTTCCTCAAGATCGTCCAACTTACAAATGGCAAGGCTGGAACTTGAGCCCATGCCAGAAGTCCGGGTCTCCTTCCAAGATCCTGATCTCCCTTTTAACTCCCGTCCCTCCTCACCTTCTAAGAAGTTAAGGAAAAGAATGAAAGGAGGCAGTAAGAATTCTTGATCCTGACAGAAGACATGGTAAATTAATGACATCAAAAGAACATTTGCCTGAAACGGTTTTTTTCTTCCCCCTGACTTGCCAAAGGCAAGTGATGATTTGCAAGACTGAATTTAAACCTCATGATCCTGTTAGCTGTGGAATAAAAAATTCCATCTACACATTAAACCAGTGCCTTTGCAGCCTCCAAAGTTGGACGGTCTCCACCTTCGCGCTTACCATCTTAGCCTTGGCCACCAATGAATACAGAAGGAAACAACCTTCTGAGGGTACAGTACTTGGCCAACAAGGCCAACTGGCACTCGCTGCCCAATCTTAGAAACCATTAATCTCCCCACACCTAACTGTCACCAGGAGTCGAGTCTTTAAAAGTATGTCTGTGTCAGGCATTCTGATTTAAAACTGAGGCACAAAGAACCTCAGTTCAGAGCAGTCCCGATTCATGAATGGCCACATTGTTGGGTATGCACCCAGCACACTGCAACTCAGAAATGTAAAGACTTGGAGACCGACCCAAACCCGGGCCAGGCCCACGGGCAGAGGCAAGAAGACCGGGAACATGCAGAGAGGCGCCTTCCACCGCCTCTGCCGCAGCCCTCGGCCTCTCCAGCCTAGGAGACAGCTCCGGGGCCGGGGCTCGCCTCCGCGGGCAGCCGCCGCCCGGGTCCCCGCCCCCGGCTCCCCCAGGATGCCCGGGCAGCCCGCGGCTCCCACAGCCGCCCCTCCGCTCCCCGCGCTCCCGCCTGCGGCCTCCACTCACCCAGTTCTGCGCGTTATTGCTCAGCTTGACTTTCTTGCACAGACTCCCAGGGATCTCCATGGCCGCGAAGCGCGGATGCCCAGCTGCTGAGCGCCGGGGGGAGCTGAGCAGAAGCCGAGAGGCCGGGGGCGGGGCGGAGCAGGGAGGAGGGGCGGGGCCTACGCGCGGGGCTCTGGACGCGCGCTGACGTGCGGCGCCCGGCACAGCGCTGGCCTCGGCCAGAGCCCGGCGTCTCTGTGGCGTGGAGGGCGGAGCGAAGCGGGAGGCGCGGGGTCCGGACCTTAACGTCCAATCACCAGGGGCGACGCTTGAAGCTCCGCCCTGACCCAGTGGAAGGGGCGGGGTTTGAGGGTTACCGGGGGGAAACCCCCTCCACCGCTCCGGATGCTGAGCATGCGCACTGCGCCAGCAGGGGCGCCGCCTGCAGAGGGGCGTGGGAGACGCTCCGGACCCAGGCTGTTTGGGGGAAGACGCTGACGTGGACTCCTCAGCTTTTCTTCCGCTAGCCCAGCCTATGGCTTCCACAGGCACTTGTCAACCAGGCCGCCTTCCAAAAGTGTTTCCCAGCCCTGCAAAAGGCAGAATTAATTTAGTGAATAGCTCGTTCACACGTTGCTCATCGCTTTAAAATGCTACTCCGAGCACTATGTTTTAACAGGTAATTCCCCATCCTCTGACATCAATAGTTTCTCATCCAGGATTGGAAAGTATTTGTAAGGTGCCTTCTTCGCCACTTGGAGACCCCCCACTTCATATCAGGACATTTCTGTGCAGTTTGTCGCCACTGACGAGCCCCAAAGGGCCTTCTCTAGTACTTGCGACTCGTAGAGGACTGAAATCCAAGTCGCCCGGTACGCAAGGCGGAATGATCACCTACAGAGGGCATTTTCAACCTCATCTATTCCAAGACCGGTTCATAGAAGAATGGGAGTGGGAGGCCTCCTCCAGGAGTTGGTCCCTCCTGCCTATCCCCATAACCTTCCGCTCCGGCTTCACATTGGCACAGACAGCAGTTAGCTCTGCCCCTGATAACCGCCAGCACCACACACACAAACACACACGCACACCAATCATCAACACCTGACGCTTGCTAGCCAATCAACCCCTATTTACTGACCAGGTCTCAAATTAGTCCCTCTCCCACATCTAACTGTAATCATCATTACACACACACACACACACACACACACACACGTCGTACGTACGTACGTTCAACATATACTGCCATCCACTCCTCTGCCACCTGCTCCATTCCCAATACTGTGTCAGACTGGTACTTACAAAATGCAATTATGATCTTGTTTCTCCATTGCTTAAAATGTCAATGCTTCCCTGTAGCTCTATCTAGAAGATTCTTAATCTAAGGGTCTGGATGTAGGACCGAATTTCAGTACAGTTCTAAATTCAGCCAGTAACAGGAATGAGACTTAAAGAGGATTCCAAAATAAGGACAACAATGAACAGGAAAATGTGTGGAGGGCCAAAGGCACATATTTATGAAAACGTCATAAAGAAAACTATTCTTTTGTATGCACCTGAAAAAAAATCATTTTCTTTTTAAAAGATTCCAAGCTTCACATGAAGTTTAAGGCCCAGTGTTTCAAAACGTAATTTAAGAACTAGAGATCCTTGGGAGCTGCTGTTGAACCAACTTCTTATTTTTATGTGTATGAGTGTTTTACCAGCACGCATGATTATGCACTATGTGGGTGCCTGATGCCCACAGAGCCCCAAGGAGAACTGGAGTTACAGAAAACTGTGAGCTGCCATGTGTTGTTGATTGTTTCTGCTGTTTTGGGGAGCTTGCTACCCAGCTCCCAAATAAACCACACATGGAGGCGTATTCTTAATATAAATGCCCAGGCTTAGCTTGGCTTATTTCTTGCCAGCTTTTCTTAAATTATCCCGTCTATCTTTGGCATCAGGGCTTTTATCTTTTTCTATCCCTGTACACCTTTTCTTTCCTTCTTACTCCATGTGTGGCTCTGTAGCTGCGTGGTGGCCCCTGAACTCCTCCTCCTTCCCCTCTTGTCCCTTGATCCTTTTCTCCCGGATTTCTCCTTCTATTTATTCTCTCTGCCTGCCGGCCCCACCTGGCCTTTCTCCTGCCTCACCTTTGGCCGTTCAGCTCTTTATTAGACCATCAGCTGTTTTAGACAGGCAAAGAATCACAGCTTCACAGAGTTAAACAAATGCAACATAAACAAAAGTAACACACCTTAAAATAATATCCCCCAATAGCCATGTGGGCTCTGGGAATCGGACCCAGGTCCTCTGGAAGGGCAACAAGTGTCTTAGCTGCTGGGCCATCACTCCGGCCTGCCAACTGATTTTGAAAACTGGTAAAGGAGAAAACATCTGTTCTCTTTTTTCTGGGCTATCTCTATATGAGGTGTCAATCCAAACTCAGAAACTGCAAAAATAACAAAAATTTACTTAGGGTCATCAGAGCTCCAGATCAGAAGACAGAGCTCAAATAGTTCTGAATTACTGTTCTGAAGAAGGCAGGTGGGAGAGTTTAATGCACATCATTGAATGCTAAGAAAGAATCGGGGCTATGTGGCTGGCAAAAGTAGACAAAAATTATGGAAAAGCAGAATAAAAGTGTCCATAAAGCAAGAGCCAGATAAATAAAGAAATTCTTGGTATGTACGTTGAGCCACTGAGCATAATACGATTGTCAAATCACTGTGGTCACAGCAGATCCCTGCACAGGGTGGAGGTGACTAACTCATATGCTGGGCAGTAGTTTAAGAAACAGTGAGTCCTGCTTCCCAATGGGTTCTCAGATCCGTTTTTTAAGACCTCTGTCAATAGAGCTTTTTCCCACCAAAAAGACACCTGAGAGGAAGTTTTCTTTGGTGCTAATAAAGTATCCTGACCTTAATTCTTCCCAGTTGTTCTGAAGCCCTGTGAATACTTTGATCATGCCAAGGTTTTCCACTTGGACTGGTTGGAACACAAACTCCTCCTGGGGGTTATTTCCCTGACTCACTTGGGGTCTTCTGGCCTGCTCTTCCTCAGGTGGACCCCACAATCTCTGGAGCTCACTCTGTGCAGCGCTCTCCCTCCATCTCTGCTGTGCTTCTGCCTCATGCTCCCAGCCCCATCTCTTTAGTTTAGACAAAGTTGATCTCTCCCCTGGCTCCTCCTCCCTGGACAATGGTCTCTGCAGATAATAAGCTGGGGCGATTATAGGACTTCATTTACTTTCCCATTGTTACGGGAGTTTTAAGGCAAATCCCCGACTCCTACAGCCCCAGCGGGTGAGGATCTGCCCTCAGTCTCACCTGTCACAACACACCTATTTAAGACAGAAGTGATGCTGAAAAGCAAAGGAGATTAAATCGGTGTGGCACATTGGGAAGGGGAACACATAAAAGGTTACGGTGACCCCAAGTTTTATCTTCAGGACATTGATATGAGCGTCAAGTTTAAACAGAGGAAGGGTTAGAGGCAGGGGAGAAGATGAGTGTGTAGTTCAGCAAAGTGTGGTCTGGGTGATCATTATCTCAGTTCTGGTTCTGCAAGGAGACAAGGAGCAGTTCTTCTTGCCTGAAGGGAACATTCTGATACCCATAAGATGATTGCTCTGGCTCCAAGGTAGTGCCTACCCATCACAGATAATTTTTTGCATGTGGAATGTGACCTATCCTTTGATACTGTTCCATCCTAGATGACTTCAGGTTTAGGACAGTGGCCCTTAACCTTTGTCCCTTCAGATTTCAAGGAACATGAGATAGACTACATCTCAAAAGGGTTTAAATGAGCATTCCTAGAGTGATTACCATGGCTACATGCAGACATTAAACTGGCTACACTGTAAAGGGGACAGACACAAACTGAAAACAGAGATGCTAGGCTTTCAGCCTACATTTAGTTACCCTGCAGGCCCAAGTGAGGAGTCCTTTCCTTTTAGTAAAAGCAGCTTCTAAATGAGTGTTCACTGTCTGACATCACTGCTCTGGCCTGCCTGTCACCCATGCTCAGAAAACTATTGTTTGATACAGACTGTAGTGGCTTAAAAGACCCCCAAAGTGAGTGGCACTACTCAGGGATGTGACTTTGTTGAAAGAGGTATGGCCTTGTTGGAGGAAGTGTGTCACTGTGGAGGCAGACTTAGAGGTCTCATATATGCTCAAGCCATACCCAGTGTCTCAGACCACTTCCTGTTGCCTGCAGATCAAGATGTAAAACTCTCAGCTCCTTCTCCAGCACCATGTCTGCCTGCATGCCACCTTGTCCCACCATGACGATAATGAACTGAACCTCTGAAACCGTAAGCCACTCCATTAAATGTTCTCCTTTATAAGAGTTGGTGTGGTCATGGTGTCTCTTTACAGCAATAGAAACCCCCAAGCACACATACCTGTGTAGGGTTTTCCTAGCTGTTTTAGGTGAAAGGGTATCTAGACACTGCTACCTTATCTACATAGAAACTAAAGTTGCTTTTTTTTTTTTTTTTTTTTTTTTGGTTTTTTTGAGACAGGGTTTCTCTGTGTAGCTTTGCGCCTTTCCTGGAGCTCACTTGGTAGCCCAGGCTGGCCTCGAACTCACAGAGATCCGCCTGGCTCTGCCTCCCGAGTGCTGGGATTAAAGGCGTGCGCCACCACCGCCCGGCCCCTAAAGTTGCTTTTTAAAATTATTATGGGTGGTTTTTTTTTGTGTGTAATACTTTATGGTAATAACTGTCATTTAAAATTTTAAAGTCTACAATTTCAGTGTACTTCTGTATACAATGTAACAGCCCCCCCCACTTTTCTGGCACAGGGGGAGAGGGGAAGTGCGGGGGGTGGGGGTGGGGGGAATCAAGTCTCACCCTGAGCCCAGGCTGGCTTATATCTTGTCACGAAGTACTGGCTGATCTTGAAATTCCAATCCCCCTACCCAAGTCTCCCACGTGGTACGAGCTTGCCAATTGAAGTGTGCTAATCTTCAAGTGTGCTCATCTCTTTTCATGTGTAAATTACTCCTCTAATCACTTTCATTTCCCCACAGCCTCACAAAAAGGGGGGGGGGCGACGTTCCAACCTAAATTACTATAGAAATGAATGGACTCTCTGAGATTAAAGAGGTGGAAATTGGGTGTGGTGGCACATGGCTTTAATCCCAGCACTCGGGAGATAGGCAAGTGGATCTCCATAAGTTTAAGGCCAGCCTAGTCTATATATCGAGAGTTCCAGGCCAGCCAAGGTTACATAGTAAGACCTTAGAAAAAAACAAAGGAAAACTAAGACAGAAGGAGCTGAGTGGGAAAGTCATTCACCACCACAGGAGTACCAGCTAACAGTTCTCCCGTTGTGATATTGACAGATTGAATAAGTAGACAGATGGATGGCACTGATGGGAATTGAAACTAAAGCCAGATAAGAGGGAACTCTTAGTTAAATATAAATATATCTAGAAATATGTGTGTGTACATTATGCATGTGTATGTAAACAGTAAATGTGTCTTGGTCTGTTTTCTATTGCTGTGATAAAACACTGACCAAAAGCAACTTGGGGAGGAGGGGGTTTATTTGGCCTAAATTTCCCAGGTCACAATCCATTAACAGAAGCCAAGGCAGGAACTCAGGGCAGGATCCCGGAAGCAGGAACTGAAGCAGAGGCCATGGAGAAGCACTGCTTGCTCCTCGAGGCTTGCACAACCTGCTTTCTTATACAACCCAGAACCACCTGCCCAAGGGTGACGCCTCCCACAGGGAGCTAGGCCCCTCCACATCAATCATTAACAAGAAGAAAATGCTCCCCAGAGACTTGACAGAAAGGACAATCTGATGGAGGCAGTTCCTCAGTAGAGATTTTCTCTTCCCAGGTATGTCTAGGTTTGTGTCAAAAGTTGACAGAAACCAAACAGTACAATATGCAAATGTATTTCTTTGTCTGTCAGCTGGAGGGGGGGCTCAAAAGAAGTGACATCCTGCAGAACAAGTACCTAACACTTAGATATTTGATTTCCAGTGTTTACAAATAAGAAAATGCTTTCTAATATCATTTCCAATAAAAAGATCCAGGGCTCCATGGAAAAATGGTTGGTTCCGGGAGTATGGCAGAAACTAGCTAAGATGAGCTGAAGCATTTATTACCCAGAAAATAAGAAAAATGCAGGACTGGGCATATAGTTCCATTGGCAGAGTACTCAGCTAGCATGCATGAAGCTCTAGATTCAATCCCAGCGTTTGTAAACCGGCTGTGATGCTGCAAAAGCCCATAATCCCAGCACTCAGGATGGGGAAGCAGGAGAATCAGAAATTCAGTCACCCTTAGCTAAATGAGGTGTCAGCCTGGGATGCAAGAAACATTGAAACAAGAAAGAAAGAGAGAAGGAATGGGAGAGAAAGGAAGAGAAGGATATTAAAATAAATAAATGCATTATCTCACAAGTATCTGTCAAAGAAACACAGGAGCCAACTGACAGAGCTCCCAGTGGCCAACAATGAAAACATTTGAGCAACAAATGATGTGATGCTGGAGTACCAGGAATGTAGAACAAACTCCTGTGAGTCTGCTGATACACACAGGTGGCTGAATGTGATGTTGGAGTACCAGGAATACTCCTGTGAGTCTGCTGATACACACACAGGTGGCTGAATGTGATGTTGGAGTACCAGGAATACTCCTGTGAGTCTGCTGATACACACAGGTGGCTGAATGTGATGCTGGAGTACCAGGAATGTAGAACAAACTCCTATGAGTCTGCTGATATACACACAAGTAGCTGAATGTGATGCTGGAGTACCAGGAATACTCCTGTGAGTCTGCTGATACACACAGGTGGCTGAATGTGATGCTGGAGTACCAGGAATACTCCTGTGAGTCTGCTGATACACACAGGTGGCTGACTAAGCTAACGGAGAAGGAAGAAACCTCCCATTCAGAGTTTCAAATAGTTGATGTAGAGCCTGTAAAGGCGCAGGAGCACAAGAAACTGGCCCTTATCATGGGCCGTGCATGCTTCCTTCCAAAGAGCACATTATAGAAACCGCAGGAAAGAGCAACTTGGCTGTGACGAAAGTGTCAGAATCTCCCAGAGCCAGGGCAAGTGTGTAGCCTTCATACAGTAGAGGAAATGACGCTTCACCTGTGATCTTCCTCCGCTATCAAATCACTTTCTAAGAAGTACCATAATACTATTAATATAACATATAATAATTATAAATCAGATTCCAAATAGTGGGATATGCTACAAAATCACTAACAGATAGTCCTCAGAATTCTCACAGCATCTCTGCTGAGCGGTACCAGGCTCTGCTGACTCCGCATAGGAGGCCATGCCTTGTTGGAGGAGGGAAAGAAGGTGGAATGGGGGGGGAGAACTGGAGGGGCGGGAGGAGGGAAGAGAGGGGATCTGTGGTTGGTATGTAAAATACATAAAAAATTCCTTAACAATAAAAAGAATTCTCACGGCATCAAAACATTGGAAAATCAGAAGCCAGCCCACTCAGGAGAAGGCTAAGGAGACAAGAAGAGGAAGAAAGAGAAAAAGGAAAAAGAGAAAAAGGTAAGGTAATGATCTAGAGAGGATCCTGGAACACAATAAGAAGTCATCGCTGGGCTGGAGAGAGAGCTCTGTAGATAATAGCCCTTGTTGCTCTTCCAAGTTCAATGCTTAGCATCCATAGGCAGCTAACAGCATCTATAACTAACTCTTCCAGAGGACCCAGTGCCCTCTTCTGGCACACACCTACACTGGCACATGTACGTGTGTGTGTGTGTGTGTGTGTGTGTGTGTGTGTGTGTGTGTGTGTGTGTGTGTTCGTGTGTGTTTCAAAATACACCAATACAACTTACTTGGTCTGAAGGATGCTGTATGTATGTTTTCAGGGCTGATCCTTTGGTATTGCTTAACTAACTGGTGTAGTCTTCCCTGGGAGAGACTATTTCTACCCATCTCAGCATTCCTTAGCTGCCTATAGTTCTTTGTGTAGGGTTGAGGCCTCCTGAACTCTCTCCTGTCCCCATTAGCAGGTCTACTGATGTCATCCTTTAGGCAGTCATGTTAATAAGACCTTATGGATGTAGCTTCTGACATGACATCCCTAGAAGACAGTCTCACAGCAAACTCCCAGGGCCTCTGGCTCTTACAGTCTTTGCTCCGTCTCTTCTGGAGTGGTCCCTGGGCCTTAGGTGCAAGGAGTTGTGTTGTAAGTGTATGAACACCTATGCTTCCTCACGGGACCAAGGTCACCTGATATGGCCTCGAGGAATTAAAATCTGGCCAGTTGGAGGGGCCACAGCACAACTGAGCCTGTGACAATTTTATTGAGAGCAATCAGACTTTTTGTACCTTTATCAGAAACAGAATATAATGACAATTGCCAGGATCATACAGCTGTAGTTGCCAGGATACAGTGACGTTTGCAAGTCATACAGGTTACACAAGGTTAATGTCTAAGACCAATTGTCCTGTCAAGCCTTCATGCTTCCTTGACTACTAAGGGAACGTACAGAGAAACACAAAACGGTGCTTTGCTGCCCGCGGGAGTGCATTGGTCTCTCAGGAACTGGAAGGTACATTGTGCTCCAGGAGCCACGGACTCTAACCTGCAAACCCTGTCATGCATGCCTCCCGAGGTAGCTAGGCCAGGCCAGCTCCATGGTTCCCTGTATAGATGTGTCCATTGGGACTGAGCTTTGATTGGTTGTGGTTTTCTGTAATTGTCTCCGTCTGTTGAGAAGTTTCCTTGACAGAAGTTTCATCTGTGGGTGTAAAGACAAACGTTAGAACGTAGTTAGCAATTATGCTGGTTTGGTGAGGTGGTGGTGGTAGGTTCTTCTCCAAGATCCATGAATTAACTATCCCTGGGTACTTGGTAAGTTTTCCAGTATCAGGCATGATTTCCTACTTGTTGAGGAGGTCTTACGTCCAATTGGACAGCTATTGGTTACTACCCAGTTATACGTGTCTGTCACTCCTGCGCCCTGAGGTTAATTGTGTCATGTGGCCCTTGATGTGGTTCATAAGTGTCAGAGCTGGGTAAGACTATCAGTTGCTTCTATCCCTTAGAAACTTGCATGCCACCGCATGGTGTTCTGAGAGCTAGTCCTCAAGGAGGAGGCATTTGGGTCAGTTCAAGTTCAGGGGCCTCTGGGCCTGGTGTGTGAAGTGCATGGAAATTCAGCTAAGGAAATCAAAACCAACACGCTTTAATTAATGGTAATACAGGGCTGGAGAGATGAACCAGCCAGTAAGATTGCATACTGTTTTTCCAGGTGACCAAAGTTTGGTTCCTGGCACCCACTCCAGGCTTCTCACAAGCTCCTGTGCCACCTCAGGAGATCCAGCACCTTCTGGACTCTGTGGGCACCAAACTTGCCACTGCATATGTGCACTCATGTGTACACACACACATACACACACGTGAGCCTTAAAATATGTTTTTAACCTCTAATCTTAAAAGAAGAAAGGAAAGATGTTAGAGATAGTTTGGGCATCCTTAGCTCAAGGTAATAGAGCTCAAGGTAATAAGAATCTTATTCACAAAAGATTCAAGGTGACAGACATGCTCAGCTTTTGTCCCAACGTTTAAACTGAAAATAAAGGAAAGGATACTGTGAAGCTACATTAATAAATTTGCTTCTAAAACATATATGTACTAATGGTAGAGGTTTAGAAAATTATCCAAGTAAGTTTTATCAAATTACATTACTATTACTTTTATTTGTTATTACTTTTATTATCAGGATCTGGAAGACATCTACCAGGTGTTCATTTTTCTCTTTGACCCACATTCTCTGCAGACACGTGCATAGGCGTTGCCCTTGGAAATCACTGTACATCTAAATACTACAGCAGCCAGCTCTCCTCTGCAGAGGGGAGCATCAGCTCCTTCAGTAGCCATGGTGAATTCCTTCAACACTTCAATCCTCTTCAAGTCTTCCCTCTCTTTGTGATCACTAGCAACATCATGGGCATGCTCAGTGCTGGCTGCTAAGGGAGGCACACACCTTCATGGGTAAGCTCACTAAATGCTCAACAAATGGTAGCTAGAAGTCAAAATAAACAAATTGCTTAAAAGTGATAAACATCTAATTTTTTTTCCTTACACAAAACCCTTAAATGACCAAAGCATCATTTTTGCTTCATTTTAAAGACTTGAGTCAGCTGGGCAGTGGTGGCACATGCCATTAATCCTAGCACTTGGGAGGCAGAGGCCTGCCTGGGCTACAGAGGGAGTTCCAGGATAGCCAGGACTGTTCCACAGAGAAAAAGGAAAAAAAAAAAAAAAAAAAAGACCTGACTCCTGGGCTGGGAAAATGAGTGTCGGCGTACCACACAACCAGGAGGACATGAGCTCAGATCCCCAGTACTCATTTAAAAGCTGAGTGCAGCCCCATATGTCCATAACTCAGTGCTGGGGAGGCAGAGACAGGGCGAACCCTAGAGCTTGCTGGCCAGCAATAATAAACTCCAAGTTCACTAAGGGACCCTGTCTCAAAAGATAAGGTGGACAATGACTGAGGAAGACACGTCCACATTGTACATACATACACACATACCAGCATGCACACATGCCCACATACATACACAAACATATGCATAACACACACAAAGATGAAAAGTAAAAGATGGACTCCTCATGTTATTTGTTCATCCTCAAGTATTCTGGCTGTTTGGCATTTTCTCTATGTCCTCCTACAAATTAGAAATATACATCTTTAGTAACCTGCTGTTTTCTTTCCTCAGTTTTTAAAACACTGCTCAGCTACTTTGATGGTTTCTCCCTTTATCTAAGCTTGGTGGTGCATGCCAATAATCTCAACATCAGTAAGAATATGGCAGGGATATCACAGCTTGAGGCCAGTCTGGTCTCCATAGTGAGGCCCTGTCTCCAGGATGGCAAGAGGGTAGGTTAGAAAAGGGGAGGGGAGGGGAGGGGAGGGGAGGGGAGGGGAGGGGAGGGGAGGAGAGGGGAAGAAAAGAGGGAGAGAGAGGAAAGGAGAAGATAGGAGAGGAGCAAAGTGTGAGGGGAGGAGATGAGAAGGGAGGAGAACAGAGGGAATGGAGGAGGAGGGGGAAGAGGAAAGAAATTCTTGATTTCTGGTTCTGACTTCAAATTTCCGTCAAGACTCTACCTACATTTTGAAGTAATCCATTTAGACCGCAGGAATTTTACAAATAAATTCTGAAGTCGGACACTAGATGGCAATGTCTGTAAACTACGCTCTTTGCGGGGAGTTGGTGTCCCATGGTTTCCTCTGTTTAGGTTTCCTGTGGAGATGGTCTGTTTGTGCTTAGTTTTGACTCTAGTGGGGTATAAAAATGGATATTTAGGCTGTTCGGATTTTTTATGTTGTTTTTAAAAAATCAAATCATTTTTGAAACAAGATTTTCTCTCTGTGTGTAGTCTGGAGTTTCCTGTATAACCCAGATTATCCTTGAATTCCCAGTCCTCCTCCTACCTAGACTTCCCAAGCGCAAGCATCACAAGTGTAAGTCACCAAACCTAGAAAAAGACGTATTTTTATTAGTCGACAAAGAAACCCTACATTTCATTCTTAAAAGTAGGTTCTTTTTATATCTTGTATGATCATTAATTTAAATATTTAAATATTTTCTCACTTTTTAAAAATAAATTTAATTCATGGCACTTTAAGTAGATTTATTTCTTTGAAATAACTAAGCTTTCTTATTTAAAATCACAGAGGTGCAAAAGTGAAACCAAATGATATACATAATAGAAAAGCATGCTTTTCCTTATTTAATATATTTATATTATGAGAGTTTGGACACAGAGACTAGAAAATAAAATGGAATACTTCTTTGAAACACAATTTTTTTTTTTCGAGACAGAGTTTCTCTGTGTAACAGCCCTGGCTGTCCAGAACTTACTCTAGATCAGGCTGGCCTCAAACTCACAGAGATCCACCTGCCTCTGCCTCCCAAGTACTGGGATTAAAGGTGTGTATCACCATGTCTGGCTGAAACACAATTATTTTGAGGACATACACCTTGAATTCTGGCTCTCCAGAGGTTGAGGCAAGAGGACATCAGAGCAAGGCCATCCTAAACCAGATAGTTAAGACACTATACCAACAAATAAAGCAATAAAGTCACTGTTCCATGAGTCTTCTATTTTTCTTGGGAAATAAAACTGCCAACTGGCATTTAGTTCATAGTAAACATATAATCAATTAAATAAAATATATTTATAATAGCCCAAGAGTTTTCATTATAAGAAGTCATATAGAGTTCTTAGACAAATATGCCAAAACCAACTCAGAAATTGTCCTTAAGGTCAGATTTTTGGACTTTTCTGTAACATGATTTTATAATATCTGAAATCATGTTGTCTTCGTTCGTCTTGTTCTGATATAATAAAATACTCCCAGAGAAGACATTTTGGTTTATAACTTTGAAGGTCCAAGGCACAGTGGCTTCTGAGGAGGACCGCTCATAGCAACACATGCTGGATGGGGACTGTTAAAGACACTGAGGACAGGAAACAGGAAACAACCATACAAGAAGACAGAGGCCAGGGAGGAGGCGGGCTTGCTATTCCTGAGAAGTCATTCTCAAAGACTAACCAGTCCTGAGAACTCTGTACCTAGAGATGAGCATGAAGAGTACCTTCCAAGGCTGGTGTCCTGTCATCCAGTTGTCTCCCACAAAGCTTCACCTCAAAAAGCGTTTCCCACCTCTCAATATTATTATACCACAGAGCAAGTTTCTAGAGTCTGATCCCGTGTGGAAACAGACTATCGCAAGCCACAACGGAGGTTCTTCAGGAAAACGGACTAAAATGAACTAACGTGAGCAAAGGTCTTAAAAATACTCACTGAACTGACAGTGTTTGAGGTTTACAAGTTAAAGAAAACACACTGCTGTGTATTTTTAAAAAGATTAACATGTATGCGTTTACACATACAGTTACTATATGTAACAGTCATACTAACATTTTGTGAACGCTACCTCTATGATGTCACCTGTCTAACTTTTTCAGTAGAATGAAGGACCGAGTAATTGTCAGAGGAATCACAGAACTATAAAGATAAGCAGATAAAAGTCTCACAGAAAAAATGGTCTGAAAAACAGACAAAGGGCTTTCTAGATGCATAATTGCTTAAGTTGTTTGTTTTGAGACAGGATCTCACTGTGTAGACCAGGATGGACTCAAACATACCTGCTTCTTCCTCTCAAGTCACTGTTCATATTTTTTTTAATTTTTTAAGCAAGCAGGTTAATGTATTAAAGATATCTATAAATAAATCAGAAAACAGTAATTATAAACACAAATGAACTAAGCTCATCAGTTAAGTGCTCAATTGTCCAACTATATCTTATTAAATCCAGATAACTATTGCATATAAGTGAAAATATATGCTTAATAGATACTAGCCAAAAGAAATCTTGATACATATCAATATTAAAATAATTGTTATGGCCCCAAACAAAAACAGACTATCTCAAAACTTTATTATGGGAGTCTGAGTTCATTGAGAAGCTTTATAAATTTGATGTGATGATGCATGTCCATAATCCTTAGGAGGTAGGTGCAGGAAGACCACAAGTTCAGGGTCATCCTCAGCTACATAGAGAATTTGAGGCCAACCTGGGTTCCGTGAGCTCCTGATTCATAAACACAAAATGAAAGCAGAAATGAAACTACAATGATTTTAATCTTGTATGCATCTGATGAAAATGTCCAAAACTGTCAAGTCATTGGCTGATAGAGTTCCAGAAGAAACTGGCAAATATACCATATAAACAGAAATTTCAGTATCTATTCACTCACTTCCTTCAATATCTGTATGTTTCCTTGCTAGGAATCATTATTATTGGTAGTGTACCTGCGGGCTGAATGATAAAAACCCTCAACTCTTTGAAGCCTAGATTATAATGGAGGGACAGAAATATATACAAGTACATAAATACAGTAAAGCCTTGCTAAATACACCTAGGATATCATGAATTCTAACACAGAGTAGGTGTTTTCCTCCTGTCCACCACAAACCCCATTATCTATACTCAATTTTCCCAAACTGGGCCAACAACACTAACGTTATGTACCAAGGAATTCCCAAATATCATTGATACTTTCCTGAAATTCATTTAGAGAACAGCCACCACCAGATGGCGCCAAGCCAAACTTAGGACCACTTTGGACAGTGGAAAAAAAGTGTTATCAAGATAACAGATTTGTTTTTAAAGTCAAGAAAAAGTAGATCACAGACAACAGTTTGGAGAGAAAGGGGACTTTTTTGCTGTTTTTGGAGACAGGGTCCCTCTGTATAAACCAGGCCTGCCTCTGCCTGCCAAGTGTCGAGATTAAAGAGAGATGATAGCTTATATAACTATCCTAACCTCAAGTAATAGACACACCTCTTAAAAGTGCCACTCTCTTCAAGCTTATGGGGACCAATTACAGTCAAACTACCACAGTATCTCATACCTCTAATCCCAGGACTTCAGAAACTGAGGTAAGAGGTTTCCCATCAGGGGCTAAATAACATGACCCTGTCTCCAAAAAGGAAAAAAAAAAAATGGGGGAGACTTGACCAATCAACATCAAAACCAATGATTAATCTATAATAAATAAAATTTTTGAGCAGAAAAAAAAATGACAAAACAAAGATACCAGGAAGGTCAAAAAGCATGTGAGAAGACAGGATTATTAATACCAGCCAGGGAGGAAACACTGAGATTGAATAGATGGGTTTCTGATTTATAATGAATTGGGAAAAGAGATACTCCTCTTGTGTAGAGGGAACGATAGAAGTAAAACATCATCATTTGGCAACCTCCATAAAAATAATGCATTGGGGCCGGGCGTGGTGGCGCACGCCTTTAATCCCAGCACTTGGGAGGCAGAGGCAGGCGGATCTCTGTGAGTTCGAGGCCAGCCTGGGCTACCAAGTGAGCTCCAGGAAAGGCGCAAAGCTACACAGAGAAACCCTGTCTCGAAAAAACCAAAAAAAAAATAAAAAATAAAAAAAATAAAAAAAATAATGCATTGGGACAAAATTGCCAACCTATGCTAAAACTATTGGCTTGAAATTTGGTGAAGAACAGGATAGTCCTATAGCCTCAAGAGATCTCTCCACAGATTATTACAGAGAGGGAAACAGAACCATGAGAGACCTGGAAAACAACCGCAGAAGCAAAGTTGGCATCACTCAAAATGGAGAAAATTGACATTTTATGGTTCCTGGAATGTGGCGCTCAAAAGAACACCCCCCCTCCCCGTTAGTGTTCTAGCTAAGTATGAGTCATCTACATAGAATGGACGAGATAATTTTCTTGTGAATAAGAACTATATTGAGAGACATTTCATAAAGCAGTTCACCAAGACTGTTAAAATTATCAAGAATCGTGGCAGGAGCCTGTGGAAGTATCCCAGATCAAAGAAACAAACGGAGCAGCTAAACGTAATGCCTGGTCCTAGACTGGGCTCTGTGCTAGGTCAGGAAGGGGCGGGAAAGGGTGAAAAGGGAGGATTATAAAAGACACTGGGACAATTGATGAATTTTACAATTTACTGTTGATTAGATATAATAAGCTGTGTTAGTGTTAACTTTTCTGACTTTGATAATTGAATATCTTCACTCCTAAAAAAAATATAGCTTAAGGATTTGAAGCAAATTTGGATCATAACTCAAATGATCCAGAAATAACATACATAAAAGAGAGAATGAGATGTCGACGTGGCTAAAATGATAACTGAACTGGTGAAGGGCCTCCAAGAATGCTTTGTAATGCAATCTAAACCTTTTTAATGCCTTGAATTATTTTGAAATTAAATGCTAAAAATAGGAAGGAAATAAATGAGAAAAAATAAAAATAGTAACTATTTGCTTGCATAATTTTCTCCATAGTTTGCCTCTTTTTCATATGCCAAAAGCCTAAATGAAAAACTTCAACCAAACGCAAACTGGCGGGAAAAGAAAGAAAAACACATTTAGCTGTACCAGTAGAAACTTCGATTTCCTGAGTTAAGTGGTGGGATGACGTACATTTATTATTTTATTATGCATACATATTTGCGTACACATCAAATACTGTATCTTGTAAGAGAATGAGACTGGGCATGGTGGGCAGGGGTGAATCTCAGGAGCTGTGTGCCCCTGAGGCATCTGGCCTTGAATATGTTTCTCTCTCTGTACTTGAGGTTTCTCAGCTGGAAAATGGAATAAACCGGTCTACTGTGTAGTTTTGTTGGAATGCGCTTGGCAGCAAGGGCGTGTTAAATGGTAGTTGTTATTACTGTCTTTTCTCTACCAGGCAGTTCTCCAAAGAAGGCATAAAGAAACATCTACTCCTGTTCACCACAGACAAAACAGGATAGACCTAAGAAAAGACTGCACCCATGTGCAACTTGGTGAACCTAGGTGTTTATTGCGGTGACTTATAGGAACGTGGATGACTCAAAGGCAGGTAGCTTCACTGTGGAAGAGTCCCACGCCCAGCTGACATGACTCACAAAAAGCACCTTGAGGAACTGAGGTGGCTAGGTTAGGAAAGAGTCCCCAGCAGCGTGGACGTCTCGTGAAAATGCTGTAACCCCTGAAGAGGCCGAGGGCAACTCTCAGGTACCTACACTACTGAAGACTTCCGCTCCATCAACTGTTTACCTCCAGGAGAGGAAGGACCTGGTGATCCTTGAGGAAAGAAAGTTCCTGAGCACCTGGAGCTCCGCCTGCCCCAGGAGTCCTGTGAGCACCTGCCCTCCTCCCACAGGAGAATATTAATAGGTCTGACCTCTTGATGGTCTTCTGTGGGTGATCATTGCTACTCTAATTCAAGATGGCAACAGTTAAAGCCAGCCCCCAGAAAGCAACTGTGTTGTACAGCCACAAAGATAGGCCTTGATGAAAGTGATAAGGGTTTAGAATAATTCTAATAGTCAATTGGTAGGGAAGTTATCTAGAAATAAAATTAATGTAATGTTTGAAATCATCAGGTAGTTAAAGCACCAAGAAGCTCTATGTATCATTTCCCAACTCACTCCATAGCCTGGAAGGAAGAGACTTGGAGAAAAAAAACCAGACATTTCTATGGAAAGGTCCAGAGGAACACCCCACAGTAAGAGAACCATGCAGGAAGTACTGCATCAGAAGAGGTGAATGTAACCAGTCAGGGATGCTGTCACGGGGGTCACCTTTCTTTGTACTCTTTGGGAGGCCACCACTCAGATCCCAAATAAAAACACTGAGGCCTATTCTTAGTTATGAAAGTCTGGCCTCTGTTACTAGAAAACACAGTGCTTTTCTCCAGATAAACTCCCTGTTCTAGTCACATTGGTAAATGCAGTTTAGCTTAACTTCTTTCTAGCCAACTTTTCTAACTTAAATTGTCCTGTTTCTCTTTAACTATGTTTTGTCTTTCTGTATTCTATATATTTTTCTTTCCTTCTTACTCACTGGCTGGCTGTGTAGCTGGGTGGTTGGCCCCTGGCATCCTCCTTTCCTTCTCTTGTTCTCACTCCTCCCTCTTCTCTAGATTTCTCCTTCTATTTATCCTCTCTGCCTGCCAGCCTCACCTATCTTCTCTCCTGCCTAGCTATTGGCCATTCAGTTCTTTATTAGACCAATCAGGTGTTTAGGGCAGGCAAAGTAACACAGTTTTACAGAGTTAAACAAATGCAACATAAAAGAATGCATCACTCCCAGCACTCGGGAGGCAGAGCCAGGCAGATCTCTGTGAGTTTGAGGCCAGCTTGGGCTACCAAGTGAGCTCCAGGAAAGGCACAAAGCTACACAGAGAAACCCTGTCTTGAAAAAACCAAAAAAAAAAAAAAAAAAAAAAAAGAACGCATCACATCTTTCTATCACTAGACAAATATTACACAGCATAAACAAATGTAACACATCTTAAACTAATATTTCACAATAGTTGGGTGCTAATTTCCTAAATTAACTAGAGGAGTGTCTCAAAGCATGCCTAACAGGATCATTTTCTACCATAGAGTAAGTGAATCCATTTTGGCATGAAGGAAAAAAATGAATCTTACATGTGCCCACGTTGCTTAAACAATTTCCCTAGAGTATATTTACTTTAGGTTTTTATTATATAAAACAAATTTTTTTAAAAAGCTCATCTCTCAGGCCGGGCAGTGGTAGCACATGCCTTTAATCCCAGCACTTGGGAGGCAGAGCCAGGCAGATCTCTGTGAGTTCGAGGCCAGCCTGGGCTACCAAGTGAGTTCCAGGAAAGGCGCAAAGCTACATAGAGAAACCCTGTCTCGAAAAACAAAACAAAACAAACAAACAAAAAAAAAAGCTTGTCTCTCATCGAGAGAGAGAGAGAGAGAGAGAGAGAATATTGTGCCCATGTCATGAGACCCCTGAGCAAGACCACCACAGAGCAGATATCCGATGAAAAACACACAGGGGTTTATTGATTACAAGCAACCCTGGGCTTGGTCCGTGTCCTACACTCTGACACAGCGGGTGGAGGAGGACGGCCCTGAGGTCTCAGGGTGAGGGGTTTTAAAGGGAAAAACCGCAAGCAGGGTGGTACAAGCCTTTGTGTCATATGATTGGGTGAAGATGTGTAACCTCTGAATTTACTGGTTGGGAGTTACAGTTATCTTTTGTTCATGACCCTCCCAGAAACTGCTTGCTCAAGTCCTGGGAAACTGAAATTGAGGCCTGATCTCTGAGAGAAGACTGAGCAGCCTGTTATGGCATCTGCTTGGTCCTTTCAAGAGCAATCACTTCATTCAAGGATAGTTTTCAGTCAGGGATCTAGAAGAAGTGACTGAACATTTAGTCCTTCTGAATCATTTGTCTTATGAAAATGGAGGTTCACAGACAGCTAACCTGAGCTGGTTGAACTTAAGACAGTACGAACAGAAGAGCAAATCTGCCATTAAAGAACATAAGCAATACCAGCTGTTTGACATTGCAGATCCCAAGCATTTTCCCCCGGGGAAAAAGTAGAGGCAACCTTTCTATCCAAACACTAGGAATGATTGCTGATGAACTGCTGTGCTAGCCACGGCTGTGTGGGAAACACTGGTGGTCACTTGTTTCAGTTTTTTTGTTTGTTTGTTTGTTTGTTTTGGGTTTTTTTGAGACAGGGTTTCTCTGTGTAGTTCTCACTCTGTAGACCAGGTTGGCCTCGAACTCACAGAGATCTGCTTGGCTCTGCCTCCCAAGTGCTGGGATTAAAGGCGTGCGCCGCCACTGCCGCCGCCCATCTCAGTTTTTAATTTCATCAGTATTGGTGATTTATATTCAATATCAGCTGCACACCATCTTGTTTCATATCACTGTGATGAGTGTTAACTAACACAGTTCTGCCCCTCCTTTGTCCTTTGTTGCTTTCTATATACAAGTGGAGGCAATTCAGAGATGATGGCAGATAGTACAGTGGGGGGCTTGTAAGGAAATTCATTATCAAATCCTTAGAGCTACAAGTGTAAGAATTAAACACCCAACCGTTGTCCTGTGTTTATTCTAAGAGCTTTGCCTCAGGTCATATGCTCTGCAGATGTTGGACTCTGCAGAACCCTCATTTGCAACTCGAATAAGTGTCCTGAGAGATGTAATAATAGAGGGGTTGCAGGTAGTGTGGGGGACCGTGCTCATAGCCATGAATGCTGCATTTGAGTCTGTAGAACAGGCTGCTGAGGAGGAAGCATTAGTAACAGCAGGTAGTTTTCGAGGAAAGGATTAAAAAGTCACTGTGCGGCTGGAGAGCTAGTTCAGTGGTTAAAAGAGTATGCACTGCTCTTGTGTAGGACCCAAGTTCAGTTCCCATACCAGGTGGCTCATCATAATTCCAGATCCAAGGATCTGATACCTCTACTCTCTTCTGGCACTAGCACTCACATGTACGTGCCCACACACACACACACATAATTAAAAATAAATATTTTTTAAAAGTTACTTTGTGGCTGAGTGGTAGTACATGCCTTTAATCCCAGCACTCGGGAGGCAGAGGTCAGGCAGATCTATTAATTTGAGGCCAGCCTGGTCTACAAAGGGAGCTCCAGGACAGTCAGAGCTACACAAAGAAACCCTGTCTTAAAAAGCCACAAAGAAAAAAAAAGGCACTTGTTACCAACTAAAAAGATCACATGTCCAAAAGCATCTCAAAGAATGAAAATTCATCTCTCTTCAATTCCCATATTAATGAAAACAGAGATAATGTCTCAGTTCACTAATTCTATTTTGGGCAAATTATCTTTAAGAAACAAATGTAACGCCGGGCGTGGTGGCGCACGCCTTTAATCCCAGCACTCGGGAGGCAGAGCCAGGCGGATCTCTGTGAGTTCGAGGCCAGCCTGGGCTACCAAGTGAGCTCCAGGAAAGGCGCAAAGCTACACAGAGAAACCCTGTCTCGAAAAAACCAAAAAAAAAAAAAAACCAAAAAAAAAAAAAAAAAAAAAAAGAAACAAATGTAACAGTACCAGATAACGGAAGATGTTAGTGCATTACCACCACAAGACTGTCAATATTTGAAGTGGGGGGGCTGGAGAGATGGCTCAGAGGTTAAGAGCGCTGACTGCTCTTCCGGAGGTCCTGAGTTCAATTCCCAGCAACCACATGGTGGCTCACAACCATCTGTAATGAGATCTGGTGCCCTCTCCTGTATATATAATAAATAAATAAATCTTTAAAAAAAAAAAATAATATTTGAAGTGGGAACTCCTGATTCACATGGTGAACTGAATGGATGGACCACTTCCGTTCTCTCTTAAATGCCTATTAAAATGATGATAATAACAATAATACTGAAAAATAAACATGCCTAAAAGACCAGAAGAGCGGGAGAAAAAACACAGCATGTGAGGCAATGCGCATGTGTTGTGGAGCAGGAGCCAGTTACTCAGCACTGAGGGAGAAGGAAGCTGGAAAGACCCGTGAGCCAGGCCTGCAGGAAGGGCATTCGAAGTCGGCCGTGAGAGAAGTTGGAGATGCTGCCAAAGAGGCAGATAGCCTCTGAAGAGCACAGCATCGTCTTCCAAACGCCCAGGCTGCAGATTCCTTCCTTACAGAGCAAGAACCAGACAGAGGCAGGCACAAGACAGCAGCATTTCCCTAGGTAGCAACTGGAGAAATGCACACCCCTGACTTAGCCACTTACTCTCTGAAAAGTCTATCCTTACGGGATCATTTTAGAGATGTGTAGATTTATGTATCATGTTTCTCTTTGCTGGATCATCTAAGGGAAAAAGTCTGAAGCAGGCCTAAATTACCAACCATAGGGTGAGAGCAGATAGAGTGTTATATCACTCAATGTGTTAGACGGCTACTTATAACAATAAGTTGACATGGAAGATGGCCATGACAAATCAATGAGCGGTAGAGTCAGAGAATAAAAATAAACTTTAGGTAGACATTTTGTAGGAGAAATATTATGTGTGTGTGCTTTTGCTTTCTCTGTGTGTGAGAGACAGTACTGAGAGCTGAACCTCGGGCCTTTGCACATGCCAGGAAGGTGATCTATCATGATCTGACCCCTGACCCCTTTTCTACTTTTGAGTTTGAGACAGAGTCATGCTAAGTTGCCCACGTTAGCTTGGAATTCACTGTGTGGCTTAGGTAAGCTTTGGAATTGCAATCCTCCTGTCCAGTTGGAATTAAAGGCCTGCACCACCAGGCCTGATCTATATGTGTGTATTTATAATAGGCATGCATAATTTATAATCATTTTAGAATACGTATTTCATTATGTAATACTTTTATTAATCTTTGTACAATAGAGTTTGATCATGTTTCCCCTCCCAACTCCCCACAAGTCCTCTTCACCTCGCTACCCACCCAATTTCATGTTCTTCCTCTTTCTTTCTCTCCTCTCTTTAGTAAAAATAAAAAAAATGAAAATCAAAACAAGCAAAAAGCCAAAAAATGAGACCAAAAGAAGCCAAAACAAAACAAAAAGTACACACTTGACTACACACACACACACACACACACACACACACACACATACACACACAACCCACAAACAAAAAAATGTCATGGAGCTCATTTTGGGTTGGCCAGTTACACCTGGGGCTTGCCCTGGAGTATGGCTGATGTACCCAGTGACACTACACTGAAGAAACCTGCTTTTCCCTTTGCCAGAAGGCATCAATTTCAAATAGCTTCTTGGTCAGAGAGAGAACTCTGTGTCCACTCTCCCCTCTCAGTGCCAGGACCCTGTCAGACTTGTGTCTGTGCAGGCTGCCTCAGTCTCTGCCAGTTCATGTGTGTTGCTGTCCCATTGTTTCTGGAAGACACTGTTCCCTTGGAGTCATCAACCACATCTGGCCGATACAATCTTCCCACCGTCTCTTCTGCATAGATCCCTGAGCCTTGAGGAGAGGCCTTTGATGATGACATCCCATTTAGGACTGTGCTCATGAAGTGCTCCCAAGTCTCTCACTCTCTGCACATTGTCCAGTTATGGGTCTTCTCTGTTAATTACGACCTACTGCAGGAAGAACCTTCTCTGATGAGAGTTTAGCAGGAAGCACTGATCTAGGAATTTGGCAATGTCGTTAGGAGTCATTGTATTGCTATGTTCCTTTGTCAGAACACTAATAGTAGGTCTTCCCTGAGGCCATCCCCTCTCTAGTCTTGGTTTCCTTAGTTTCCACTTTAGCACTCAGTATGTGTCCCATCTCACCCAATCAAAAAGTAACTGCGTACTCCCATAACATCTGTGCCGCTATTATACCAGTGTGTCTTGCCAGCAGGTCACTATTATAGCTTTCAGGGTTTCTATCTGAGTGATACTGATTATCTTTCTCCTCCAACAGTGTACAGAGTAACTTCTAGCAGCATGAATTCTAGTCAGAAGAGGTGAAGCTTCTAGGTCAGCAGCAGCTCAACTTTTCCATGTTTGATGACATAAATAAGTATTGTTTTCAGCAAAAAGACCTTGAGCATCAGGGTATGGGGAAAAACAGAACCTGTGGTGTCTGGGGAAGGGGTGTAGTGATATATTGTGTCCCCCAATATATTGTGTACCCTAATAAAACTTACCTAGGGTCAGAGAACAGAACAGCCACAAGATTAGACATAGAGACCAGACAGTGGTGGTACACACCCTTAATCCTGGCATTCCAGAGGCAAAGATCCATCTGGATCTCTGTGAGTTCAAGGCCACACTGGAAAGAGAGCCAGGCATGATGGCACACACTTTTAATCCCAGGATTTGAGATCTCATGTCTTGCTTGGGAAAGACATATGCCTTTAATCCCAGGAAGTGATGGCAGGAAGCAGAAAGATGTATAAGGCATGAGGACCAGGAACTAGAGGCTTTTGAGCTTTTAGGCTTTTAAGTAGTTCAGCTGAGATCCATTCGGGTGAGGACTCAGAAGCTTTCAGTCTGAAGAACAGGATCGGCTGAGGAGTTGGTGAGGTGAGGTTGGGTGTAGCTTGTTCTGTCTCTCTGATCTCTCAGCTATCACACCAATATCTGGCTCTGGGTTTTTTATTGCAAGACCTTTTAAAATTTGTGTTACAGACCCCTTTGACCAATGAATTAAGAGGATATACCTCTCCTGGCACTGGAGGTTTTACTTGGTGGCATAAGATGTCTAGTTGATCCAGGCGGTGGTGGCGCATGCCTTTAATCCCAGCACTCAGGAGGCAGAGGCAGGCAGATCTCTGTGAGTTTGAGGCCAGCCTGGGCTACAGAGCGAGATCCAGGACAGCCAGAGCTGTTACACAGAAACCCTGTCTCAAAAAACAAAATCAAACAAACAAAAAAAGATGTCTAGTTGGGGTATTGTTCCCCTCCCCCATGATACAGTGACCCCATTTAAATATCTTTGATGTATCTATTTTAGGATACTTCTACAGTAGTAGGTTCCCATGTGGCTTTTCAAAAGACCTCTAGTGTTAGTTAATTGTTCCTCCCCATACTCTCTCTTTTACCCTGCCCAGTTCATCTTTTTACTCTAGTTATTATATAATATATAAAATATATAAACTCCTTTTTTTCTTTTGACAGAGTCTCATGTGCCCCAGACTGGCTTCACACTCACCCTCCAGCCCAGGATAATCTTGAACTTCTGGTTCTTCCCTCTGCTTCCCAAGTGTGGGGATTACAAGTGTGTGGCACCGCACTTGGCTGACTCACACAGTGCTGGGGGACTGAATCTAAGGCCTCATGGATGCTTCACAAGCACTCTACTAAATGAGCCACAACCCCTGCCCCCAATCAGCTCTCCATAGGAAATAGTGTGACGTCAGGCAGGGAGAGAAATTCACTGTTTACTTTTTCTGTTTCAGTACTGGCCAGGCACAACTATGTTGCTATTGTTTTTTTGTTTGGTTGTTTTGTTTTTTAAACAGAAAAAGTGTAAGTCCTATGAGCAAAACTCTTGAGGGAATTGTTGCTCATCTCCAAAGACCCCCCACCCTAGCAGCGCCAGATCATCAGGAGACTCTCAGCCCAGCCAGGAGTCCGCTCTTAAGGAAAAACGGAGTGCAGTGTTCTCTGAGGTTGACCGCATTCTGGATTCAGTGTGTTCCTTAAGAATGAGAACTGTGTGCTGTCCCAGTCTGGAAGTGCTCTATGTAAGCAGGGGTGAAAGATCAATCAAAACTCTAGCCTTCTCCAGCTTCTTCCTTCTCAGGATTTTACAGATAGGCAGAATCCCCATAGTCATCCTGACCTCTCAAGTTAGATTTTGTGGCCTTTTTTTAAAAAAAAAATATTCTATTACTTTATAGAAATTAGAATGTAAACAAAGACACAATCAAATTCCTAACTGAAATTTTTTGTTAAAATTTTTAGAAAAGTATGAAATAAATGCAAGTATATAGTAAGATTTCCCAATATTCAACTCTTGATATTGAGAGGCAAATAATGCTTTGTTGTAAGGTTAGGCCTCTGAATTCTATGCCCTAGATGCCAGAAGCCGCTCCCCATCCCATATGACAACCAAAAGATATCTTCTGACATTGCCTAATATCCCTTGGAGGACAAAAGGGGCCCCTGTTGGGAGCAAACTGTAATGGAATAATATTCAGCTGCCAAAGGATGGATTATTTCTATAATCATTTATAAAACAATTTCTAAGATAAAACAACATATAAACAGTGAAAAATAGAAAATTGCATGTACATTATTTTATGCCAATATTGTAATGATTAAAAGCCTGGGCTTTGGAGCCAAGTTGCCTGGAATAAAATTTCGGATCTTTCAAACCAGTTAGGTGAGCTGCTTAGACAGTTACTAGATTCCTTTGTTTAAAAGGATTTATAATTAAGGACAGTGGATAAATCTGGTGTGAAGATTATGTGAGGTGACTTGGGTAAAGTCCCCAGGAGAGTGTCTAGCATAGATGTTATAGTGTGTGACCATCATACTGTATCATCACATGTGAATGTGTATCATCACAGTGTTCATGGAATATCTCTGGAAAGACGTGTGACAGAAATGATCTCCAGGCAATGGAATGGCTGAGTGAGTAGGGGACATGTATTCTATATTGAATACTCTTGGTACAGTTTGAGTTTTTCTAGTATTAACTTTCAGACAACTTCAAAAGGATAATTTGGCTTAAAGAAGGTATATAAGCCTACATTCCTTTATAAATGCACTTTGAAATTTATGAGGAGCTATTTCGCTCTCTTACTAGTATAACGCAAAGGTACTTATTGGTAGAGAACAACTAATAAGTCCATTGTGTTTCATTCCCAGTCACTTTTTCTTACTGGATAAATATTTTGTTTTGGATTGAGCTCAATGCTTACAGAATAAGCAGACAAACTTTCAAATGGTTTAAAAGAATGTACAGCCTATGGTGTGGATTGTGTGCTTATTTGGATTTGAGTGTGTCTCATCAATGTAAATATCTACACAAACATAATTCTAATTGACAAATGCTGGAACTGAGTTTAGTATGGCGTGGTAGCAGTTTATCAGCACACCCAGTATTACGAGTGACAGGGAGACATTGTTAATCCCACAGGTCAAGAATAAGACCAAGCCAGGTGGTGGTGGTGGTGGTGGCGGCGGCGGCGGCGGCAGCGCACGCCTTTAATCCCAGCACTTAATCGCAGCACTCGGGAGGCAGAGGCAGGCAGATCTCCGTGAGTTCAAGGCCAGCCTGGGCTACCAAGTGAGTTCCAGGAAAGGCACAAAGCTACACAGAGAAACCCTGTCTCGAAAAACAAAACAAAACAAAAAAATAAAATAATAAATTAAGACCAGTACCACAATTTAAAGCCAAATTCAAAGCACACTTTAATTAAATACTGGCCAGGTTGATGGACTTTCTGGACAGGTACATCTCTGGTTTCTCAGAAAAATGGCCCCAAGTCGTGGTTTGTAGAGGCCTATGTATTTCCCATCAGGTCCAATCAGGGGGCAAGCACACATCCTGATGTATTTCCTGCCAGTGAACCTCCCGCCCACATGTGATCAAGCACATCAGTGCAGATGAGTCAAAAAAACTTGTTCAGGGGAGTGAAAACCTGTGGCTTGTTATCTTTGTAAACAATAGCCTCCATCATTTCAGGAACTATGTGTCCTGCTTGCAGATCAGAGGCATTTTTGTTTCATGGATCTCTTAGGTATAGTAATTAAAACTTAAAATGTAAGTTTGGCTCTCACAACATCTATTTGACAGTGTTTATAACTACAAGAGCATTCTCAGGAACTACAAGAAAAAAACCAAGGATTAAAAACCACAGGGACTCCTTAAGCACACTCAGTCAGTCCTCTATCCTGTGGAAGAACCAGTTAGTGGGGAGATCAGGGTCTCTGTCCAGGATATAAGAAGTTTAGATTTGGAAAATAGCAAGAGAGAGACCTTGGTGGGTGGAGCCAAGGTGACCCATGGTGGTGAGACAGAGACACCATGCAGACAGTGCTCACTTGGCGAGTTTTATTAGTGGTAAAGGGGGAATGGAGAGGGAAAGGAAGTGCAGAGCTGCCTTGTGGGAAGAGGGGGGGGAGAGAGAGAGAGAGAGAGAGAGAGAGAGAGAGAGAGAGAGAGAGAGAGAGAGAGAAGACTGAGAGGAAAAGAGAGAGAAGGTGGTGGGCAGGGCCCCACCTTTTATGAGGGGATTTCAAGCATGGGCAGAGAGACCACGGAGCAATGAGCGCATGACATAGGACCTTGAGCCAGCCAAGGTATTTATTGCCTGCATATTGGCCAGGTCCCCAGGGGACTTTTATCTATGTTAATCTCACCAGAGTGGACATCATGTCCTTAATAATAAGCCCCAGCCAGGTAATCATTTTCCTCAAGCTTGTTTCTTTGGAGGATGGTGTTTAATCCAACTTCCATCATTTCCTAGAATTGTGCACGAGGCTCTTCATGATCTGACCTCCACCTTCCTTTCCAGTCTTTGATTTTAAGATTTAATTCTTCCTTTTTCCTAAATTCTATTCTCCCTGCCCTGTTTCCTTGGTATTTTTGTTCACCTCACCAGCATGGTCCCCTCTTACCAGGTCTTCTTACTTACACACGGCCCGTCCTGCCTCAGGTCTCGGCAGATAGAGGCCACAACCTCCAAGGAACACCTCCATCACAGCCCACGAGGAATATTCTGAGACCCCGAAACACAGCACAGGTGTCTCGGTGGGCTTCAAGAAGCCCCCCCCCCCCGCCCTCCTTATGTTCCAGCTTGAAAACAAGCGCTGGTTTACAGCTTTCTTCTTGTTAGAGACTGGCCTCCCCTCTTGGGCACGGTGTTCAAGTTTTAGTGATGGGGTTACCATTCCTCAGCATGACTCCTGGCTCCTATCTGTATGTGTAACTGTCACACGGCTGTTAGAAACATCCCAGCAGGGTGTGATGGGGTGTATACATGTACAATCCCGGCACTCAGGAGGATGAGGTAGGAAGATGGTGAGCTGGAGGGCAGCCCGGGCTACACAGGAAGCCCTGTCTCAAAGATACCACAACAAACAAACAAAACCCCAGGTGTTCTATGGGTGGAAAGGAGGTTCAAAGATTATTTGTGACATGGTTAAGTACACCTTATCTGGAAGGCTTAGGAAATGGCCAGAAGTATTTCAAATTTCTATTCTTTTGAAATTTTTGTAACACACCTTTAATCCCAGCACTTGGGAGGCAGAGCCAGGTGGAGCTCTGTGAGTTCGAGGCCAGCCTAGTCTACAGAGTGAGTCTACAGGACAGACAGTTTCTTGTATGGCTTAGTTTATACATATATAATATATATAATGGAATGTTTGGTCACTTAGACCAAAGTCCCCATTCCCTCAGGGTCTTGAAAGAAAGTTCCTGCTTGCTTAAAAGGGGGTTCCTATCCCTGGCAGAAAGAACTTGGGGCCCTCCCTTAACATATGACTGCTGCCTATTAACTTGTCAAGGTCAATGCTTCCTTAACCCCTGATCATGAGCCACACCCCCCAGCTCACATGCCGGTTTTCTCCCATTTAACCCTATATGCAACTATAGAATATAAAATGTGTATTCTTTTTCAATAAATACACAGGCAGCCATCTGTAGCTGAAAATTCTCCTGTGTCCTACAGTCTGCAGCCACTCAGACCCAAGTAAACACACAGAGGCTTATATTAATTAAAACTGCTCGGCCATTAGCTCAGGCTTACCACTGACTAGCTCTTACATTTAAACCCAGCCCATTTCTGTTAATCTATATGTCGCCACGTGTGCTGTGGCTTTACCTGTGTGCCATTACATGCTGCTCCCTGGACGGATGGGGGTGGGGCGGCTGACCTCTCCTGACTCAGCCTTCCCCTTCCCAGAATTCTTCTTGTCTACTTATCCCACCTTTATTTCCTGCCTGGCTACTGGCCAGTCAGGATTTTATTAAACCAGTATACAAAAGCATTATCCCACAGCAGCCATCCCAATTCACCCTCAGATTGTGTCAGTCTCCTCCTACTCCCAACCAACTCTCTCTTCTGTTCAGACAATGAAGATCCTCTACCCCTCATCTCTGTTTCGAGAGTCTTCAGAGTCCTTCTACCATGGAAGAGAGATGTGTATTCAGGCAGCGTCCTTGGACACTATATAAGCAAGGCATTGGCTGCCTCAGTGAGAGGGACAGCAGGACTTAGAAATTCCAGGCAAGAATGGCCCAAGTGTTTTAGGTTGATCAGCTACTCCACATCCCACCCCACCCCTTTCCCTTCACACCTATGGCATTGAGATCTTCAGACACTAAAAAAAGTGTTGGTGTATCACTGACTATAGAGGGGCCCCAAACAGCTTGACCACACAGCTGCCATGACAGGCTTAGACGCCCAGTCACAGTTTCTGTGACAGGCTTACTGGCAGGCAACATCCAGACCCAGAAGAAGCCATAAGCTAACCCCACCCAGGGAGAGCCTGCATCCAAGGGGAAGTACCTGACATCCCAAACATTCCAACCATTAGATAAGGTGGCCAGATGTCCCTGAGTTTAGCACACACTTATTTTTGTTTTACAGAGATGCCTAGAAAAAAAGTCAGCCAATCGGGGTCCTAAACCCTGAAATCCCCTCACACCAACCTCTGCTGTGATAAAAACTCTACTCTGCCTGAGCTCAGGGCTCTCTGCTCTCACTGCTGTGTCAGACAGACAGAGACCAAGCTCAGAGCTTGAAAATAATTAAGGCTCTTTGCTTTCACATATGGGATTCAGTTTCTGTGGTGGTCTTTTGGGGGTCCCCACGATCTGGGCATAACATGATCTCCTTGTAGCACTAAGTGTCTTTTATTAAATCTCATTTTTTTCTTCTATAGCTTCACTTAACAGAAGTCCTGGCTCATAGCTTCAAATAAGCAGTAACTTCATAATCATTTTTATTGCTGTTATTGTCACACTACGATAACTTTGTTTACTTTTCAAATTTACAACTAAGTCTTCCAACACAGAATATTAAGTTGCTGTCATAGGAAAGGTTAGATCTCTCCCACTCACTCATATTCCCACAGCTAGCACAGTATTGGTACACAAATCAGATGCGTTTTTCTCACAGTAAGTCATGTCATGGTACACATAGACACACACCCACACACAAACACACAAACATGCAGAGAAACTGAAGTAACCAGCTTTATAGTCTGAAACATGAATGTTTGGATAGGGCTTTGTGTATAGATAGCACATCAGTTCCCAGGCAGAGGGATTCCTTTATCTATCTGAAAAATGGCCATGGGAAATGCTGGTTGTGCAATATTAACCACCTTTTCCTGAGGGAACACTCTACGAGGGCTTAGACATGAAATTTATCTTCACTAGCCACAGATCCTTTGCCAAACCCATTTGAAAGCCATTCATTTGGAAGGGTTTTTGATCAATCTAGTTTGCAGCCAAGGCACCTTCCTGTCCTGTAATCAAAATCCAGAGTACAAAGCAAGCAGACCTGGATCTCAGACATGAAAAGACAAAGAGGAACCGACCCTTGGAAAAACCACTAATAAGAACACAATTGAAATGAAAATACACTCCAAATTATGTTTATATAAAAGGCACAGAAAACTATTTTTACCACCCAAAACAAACAAGATATTTAATCTGTTACCTTCTCTGCAGCCAAAAGAATTTCCCATTGTTCAGAGCAGCTCAGGCGGTATGCAGGTTCTGGGACCAGACTCTCAGCATTTGGGTACCACTTCCAACCCCCTCCAATGCTGCGCTTCTGACCACATCCTTAAATTTCTTCAGGCCTTACCCACGCTTGTAAATGAGGGGATGCCATCGTGTAACGGGATGGTTGTGAGCATACGTTAGACAATGCAGATAGAATATTACACCCGTGTCTGGCACGTAGGACACCTCTGCTCACAGTATTATTAATAGTAGCAATAAACCACAGTACTAGTTCTTTGTTGTCATTATTATCTCAAGACAAAGTTTCACTATGGAGCTCTGGCTGGCCTGGAACTTACTATGTCAACCAGGATGGCCTCGAACTCACAGAGATCAGCCTACCTCTGACCTGGGTGCTGAGATTAGAGGCATGTGCCACCGTTCCCAGCCTAATAGTAGTTTTATAGTACAATAATAGTAATTAATAGTTATTAATATTACTGGATTCATAAGATAATAAAGTAATAATCCTTACGACTATTGTAATTAATAATATAGCATTAAAGTAATTAATCATTCTTAATACTATTATAAGTCATACTATTAAAACTCTTCACTGAGTTTTCCAACTCTCCACCTGAGATTTCCAACTTAGAAAATAACATCAGCTCCTAATTATCCATTTATCTACCTTACAATGGGTACTGTCTTTGTGCATGTGTGCGGGTGCATATGTGTGTGTGTGTGTGTCTGTCTGTCTATCTGTCTGTCTCATTCACTGTGGAATGGATACCAGTGTTTTTACTACAAAAGAACACAAAGAGCCCTTTAATTCTGGCCGCTTCTACCCTTGGGTTATAAAAACAGGTTAACATTATGGGAAATAAAGATCAGAAGACCCTGTCTGTAGTTGTACGCACAACTATCCCCCAAACCAGCTACAAAAATAACATGTTTTGAAAACATCACACTGAGAACTACGATTTAAACCCCTTAATTTAACTTTGCTTTGCCTTTAAAGGACAAAACCTCCTTGAACTTTAAATAGCTCCAATTTTAACTCTGCTCTCTCATCGAGGTTTCCAGGTCCACAAGCCACTGTTTGACTACAGAGGGCATGTGAAAGATGGCCCCTCGCGACCACTGCTCGTGTACTAACTCGCCAGCTACCATTCCGAGCTAATTGCTGCTCCAGACCAAAGCGCTCCAGGGGAGGAACAAGGGCTACGCCAGCAAACTGCAGCCTCCCTGGTCACTGTCCTTTTTTTTCTTTCTGGAGCTGAACTCTCCCATGCAGTAAAAGCGGAGGAAGGAAGGAAAAGGGAGGGCTATTTTACTTTCCAATCCACATACCTGGAAAATGTCTCCCTGCATTCCTGTATCAATCCTGGGTTATTAGCTCTTGTCACCATTGCAAATGAGAAAATGTAATCAGGTAAACGTTGAAATAACATTCAAAAGAGTTTGGCCCGTGTCAGTGGTTCCCAGTGCTGGCTCCTGGGCACTGGGCCTGAGACCCTGACCTAGCTCTTCTCCAGCTGCATTTATAATCTAGCAAGGTGACTTTAATATGCAGCCATGGCCAAGCCCACAAGTCCACTCTCTCTAACTGAACCCTTGATAGACTTAAGGAGCCAGATGCTGTAGCACCAACCAACATCTGCTCAGGCCCTGGACATGGTTAGATGCTGTGCTGGGCTCCAAGCACACACAAATATCTGAAAATTGAAGACTGTATAACATACCTGTTATTCAAATTTCTACAAAAGTAATAAGTTTTAAAGAAAAATTTTCCTCATTTTTTTTTTTTTTGGTTTTTCGAGACAGGGTTTCTCTGTGTAGCTTTGCGCCTTTTTCCTGGAACTCACTTGGTAGCCCAGGCTGGCCTCGAACTCACAGAGATCCGCCGGGCTCTGCCTCCCGAGTGCTGGGATTAAAGGCGTGCGCCACCACTGCCCGGCTTCCTCATTTTTACTAGGATAGGAATATATTACAGCAAGTACTTCTGATGAAGCAAATAAACTCATTACAATCACCAAGCTTGATTTGAAATTAAATCAATATTTGAAAAATAGGGGACTGGGCATGGTGGTTCATGCCTTTAATCCCATTGCCTGGGAGGCAGAAACAGGTATGGGGGGGTCAGTCCACTTTCCATAGAAAGTGTGGTGGTTTGAATGCTCGTAGGGAGGGGCACTCGTAGGAGGCATGGCCTTGTGGGAAGTGGTAGGAGGAAGTGTGTCACTGGGGGTGGGCTTTGAGGGTTCACATGCTCAAGCCAGGCCCAGTGTCTCTCTCTCTCTCTCTTCCTGCTGCCTGCCAGCCTGGGTGTAGAACTCTCGTCTCCTTCTCCTGTACTATGTCTACCTGTGGTCTGCCATGCTTCCCGCCATGACAATAAAGAACTAAACCTCTGAGCCTGTAAGCCATTTCCAATTAAATGCTTTCCTTCTTTCTCAAATGCTAGATTACAGGTGTGCACCACCATATCTGTTTTATGCAATACTTGAGGTCAAACCCAGGGTCCAATGCATCCTAGATAAACACTCCATTAACTGAGCTACATCCACAACCCCGTAAGCAGCCTGTAATAAAAACAACAACAACAACAACAACAACAAAACCTCCCAGGAGTAATGTCCATCATTTTGACTGTGAATATGCTTTCTAAAATCCTAAGGAAATAGAAAGTTATGAATATCAAGAAAAAATAAAAAGACAAAAACACAGACAAACAAACAGGCCAGGGCTAAAGAGATGGCGGCTCAGTGGTTAAGAACACTGCTGCTCAGTTCCCAGCACCCAACAGGGCAGCTCACAACCGCCGGTAACTCTAGTTCCATGGGATCCCATAGCCTCTTCTCAACTCCTGGAGTGACTGCACCTACAGGAACAGGCTCCCACACACATGCACGCAACCAAAGGGAACAGAGCCGAGTGTGGTAGCACACACCTTTAACCCCAGCACTGGGGAGGCAGAATCCTGAGGCTGTCTGTGAGTTCCAGGCCAGTCTGGTCTACATAGTGATAGTCAGCCGAGGCGGTATAGTGAGATTGTGGCTCAAATAAATAAATAAATCCAATCTTTCTCTAAGCCGACAAGTCTATGGACCACGCTTAGCCAGCGCTTTGGGACAGAGTAGAGAGGCAGCAGAAGAATGGACGGTGGGTGGACTTGAGACAACGAGACGTCCCAGAGCTGACCACCTCTCTAGCCTCCTCAGACGAAAATTGAGTTTTTCTACGTCGATATGCATATTTAACTATGAAAAGGAAAATCTCCAAAGTGAAATCCCCTGTAGATTTAAACATTTAAACTAGAGTTGTGATAGGGATGGCCTGGAGAGTTAAAGCACAAGAGGGCGTTTTCACAAAGCTCAACATCTCTTGGATTCTATTTGATTACCCAAATGATAATTGGTAATAGCGATAATGAACGTGGCAAGTTTTAATAAAGGGTAGAGAATCCTATGTTAGCGTAACATATGTTAAACTACATGCAAATCAGATTTGTCAAGGTAAAAAACAAATTATGTTAGTCTGGAGAAACTTGGATCCATTATACATTTCCAGATCAAGCCATTTTGACATTGTAGAGGGAAATTTCGTCAGAACCAAATCCATCATAATATCAGAAGCTCTGGATTTGGAAATTCAGAAGTTCACTGCAGAAGCAAATGGTAGATCCTTAACACTGGAGGAAATTCAGAAATCCACTGCAGAAGCAAATGGCAGATCCTTAAGGCTGGAGGAAATCTTGAGGTCAGTTCTAACTATTGGACTCTGTTAACATGTCCACTAGCGAGCATGCATGCATGCATGAAGGGCACACTATGTTCCAGCCCATACTGGGTCCTTTCCAGGTTTTCTGAGGAAAGTCTCCAAAGGAAGGAATGTCCCACTATCCCTGAACAGAAGAAGTTCCAGCAATCAACGCTGAACTGATGATGGCCACTCCCCTTCTGCTTGTCCCCTCTGCTCTGACCACACCCACTGCTGACCTGATTGCAAAATTGAAAGATTCAGTGCCCTGAAGTACTAGGACTACAGGTGTGCACCACCATACCTGCCTCTTTTTTCTCTTCTTTTTTCAATTTGTAATACATTTTATCACATTTATGTGTGTGTGTGTGTGTGTGTGTGTGCATGTGTGTGTGTGTGTGTGTGTGTGTGTGTGTGTGTGTGTGTGTGTATGCACATGTACATGTAGAGAAGTGAGAAGATTTGTGGAAGTCTGTTCTCTTCTACTATGTGGGTTCTGGGAATCAAACTCGGGCCATCAGGCTTGGCAGCAAGCAGCTTAACCTGCTGAACCACTTCACTGGCCTTTTCTCTCCTTTAAACGTCCCATTTTTATTTCCCATCACTGGAATAATTGGAACATTTGACACTAATGGCAGCAATGTGTATTTAACTTGAAGCCTAATTAAATTTTTTTCTCTTTAAATTAGATAGTTACCCTGTCAGATGGTGTTATGACAGCCTATACTTTCCTACAGAACACTTGCTAGAGTGTATAAACAAATACTTAAGAGCGTGGGTCTTGCTGCCAAACACGTAGGCTTCAGACCTTGGCACGGTATGGAGTAGATGAATGAGCTTAGCCACACTTTCTATAGCTCAGTGTCTTCAGTGATAGAGCGACAGGGATACCCACCTCATAGACGACTATAAATGTCAATAACAATATTTACAGATTCCTTAGGACGTTGTAACTGTCCAACAGCAAGTCTTATGTATATATAACCTAATAGAAAAATCTGTTTTCCACAGAGCTCTAAGCTCTGTGAGGACAAGAATCACGTCCGCTCTGCTTAGCATTTTATGCCTCGTGCTTAGCTTCACCTTCTGCATGGAACTGTCGTGGAACTGTTTGCTGACTGAGTGAAGGAATAAATGTAGAAGCGGAGGGAGAGGCAAACAATGCTGGTGGAACACACCCTGCTACTGTCTCCTATAAAGAGCACAGCGAGGCTGGGGAGAGAGCTCGGTAAGGTAGGAAACACTGGCTGTGAAAGCAAGAGGACCTGAGTTCAAATCCCCAGCCCTCACACCACACCAGGCACGGCCGCGAGTGTCTGTAACCGCAGCCCACCCCACTCACCCCACACCAGGCACGGTCACGGGTGTCTGTAACCGCAGCCCACCCCACTCACCCCACAGCCAGGCACGGCCGCGGGTGTCTGTAACCGCAGCCCACCCCACTCACCCCACAGCCAGGCACGGCCGCGGGTGTCTGTAACCACAGCCCACCCCACTCACCCCACAGCCAGGCACGGCCGCGGGTGTCTGTAACCGCAGCCCACCCCACTCACCCCACAGCCAGGCACGGCCGCGGGTGTCTGTAACCGCAGCCCACCCCACTCAGCCCACAGCCACGGGTGTCTGTAACCGCAGCCCACCCCACTCAGCCCACACCAGGCACGGCCGCGGGTGTCTGTAACCGCAGCCCACCCCACTCACCCCACAGCCAGGCACGGCCGCGGGTGTCTGTAACCGCAGCCCACCCCACTCACCCCACAGCCAGGCACGGCCGCGGGTGTCTGTAACCGCAGCCCACCCCACTCACCCCACAGCCACGGGTGTCTGTAACCACAGCCCACCCCACTCACCCCACAGCCGCGGATGTCTGTAACCGCAGCCCACCCCACTCACCCCACAGCCACGGGTGTCTGTAACCGCAGCCCACCCCACTCAGCCCACAGCCAGGCACGGCCACGGGTGTCTGTAACTGCAGCCCACCCCACTCACCCCAAAGCCAGGCACGGCTGCGGGTGTCTGTAACCACAGCCCACCCCACTCACCCCAAAGCCAGGCACAGCCACAGGTGTCTGTAACCACAGCCCACGGGGAGAGCTGGGAAGACAGGTTGACCCCAGGAACCTAATGACCAGTTAGACTACCTGAACGGTGAGCTTCAAGTTCAGTGAGAGTCCTGGTCACAAAAAGCTAGCATAGATCCAGGCATGGTGGGGCACACCTTTAATCCCAGCACTGGCTGAAAACAGAAGCAGGTAGATCTCTGTGAGTTCAAGGCCAGCCTGGTCCACATAGTGAGTTCCAGGCCAGCCAGGCCTATCTCATAACTCTGTCTGAAAAATGAATGAATGAATAAATAAATAAACAAACAAACAAATGAAAGAATTAATTGAGAAAAAAAACCCCCGCTAACTATCTCCTGGTCGCCACCCATACACACACATGCGAATATGAGAGAGAGAGAGAGAAAGAGAGAGAGAGAAGCAATCTTCCCACAATTGGTCCATAAGTTCCCTGGAACATCCTCACCTCAACCATCAACTCACTCCTCTCCTCCTCCAGGTCAGTTCTCCTGGCTTTTGTGTCTCTGGTCACCTAAGCTGAGCTATGAGCAATGCTTCGGCCCTTCGGGAGTGGCAACCTGAATATTGCCTGAATGTTCAGGACAGGCAACCACGCTGCTAAATATTCTCTCCTGGCCCTCAGTGGTGCTCACTCCCTTGGTTTTGGTGTCTCACAAAACCACAGCCCACATCTGTGTATTCAAGCTGGAGCCCAGGCTTTCTAGCTAGCGATAGATGGCGACATGTTAACTCTAGAAACCTGCTATTCATACGTAAAGACACTTGGCAGTCTTCTGGTCAGTTACTTTCTGAGTTGAGACCTTACTGGGGCCAGATCTAAAGGTGTGGCTCCCACTCGGGATTGCATAGCCACTCAGGAGCGGGTAAAGATGGGCTCTTGATGAAGTCAGCTGGCATGAGCAGCTTCGCTCTGTTCTGGTTTTGCAGTTTTTGCATTCGCTGTAATCTTTTAAAAAGGGCCCTTAATAGCATTTAGACCTTGCAAAACACTGACGGTGCCAGACACCGTTTGCCTAAAAGGGAAGGTTACGGGCGCAGAAAAAGTCATCACTGCTTTTGACTGGTGGCCAAGATCTTCAGATTCTTTAGGGTGTGAGCTAATAGGATCCTGGAGGAAGGGATGACAGCAAACAGGCTTTGTCTAACGATCCTGAGAGTGGCTTCCCCGTGAAGCGTTTCCTCACTAGCTTGTGAATCTGGGCAGCAACCCAAATTTGGAAACAACATATCCGTGAGTATCCAAATGAGTCCATCTGAACTTGTTCTTTCCCTTCAGGCAGAATGATTCAAGCTTCTTTGAGGAGGTAACTTCTTGGTCTTTGAAAATCAAGAGAATTAAACACGACAGAACCATAGGATAACTAGGTCAAAGGTCAGAAAAGAGGCTTCAAATAAGACCTCTCATTATCTACATGCCCCCAATCACTTGTTTTATATAAAATATAATTAATTTGTATTACATATAAATATAACACGTATATTACTTTTGCCTCAAAACAAGGCAAAAGTAGTCATAAATTTAAAATTACATGTTTAAACAATTTTTCAGGATCTCAGCAGGTAAGGGCACTTGCCCCCAAGCTTAAGGATCTGAGTTCGATTCCCAGATCCCACATGGTGAATGGAAATAACTGGCTCACAACTTCTGTAAATTGTCCTTTACCTCTGAGTGAGTGCTGGGGCATTCACCATGCACCCACACACCTTCCCTTGGCACCCACACACCTTCCTATGGCACCCACATACCTTCCCCAGGCACGAACACACACACACACACACACACACACACACACACACACACACACACACTACATTTCTCTGCCAATATTTAAGAATTTTTAATGTCTTTGGTGTAGCTCAGTTGATACGATACTTACCTAGGAAGAACAAAGCCCTGGGTTCGACTCCCAGCACTGCACAAAACAGGTGTGTTGCTCACACCTATAATCCCAGCACTCTGAAGTTGGAGCCAGGTAGATCAGGAGTTAAAGGTCATCTCTGGCTACATAGTAAGTATGAAGCCACCTGGGTTACATGAGACCCTGTCTCAAATAAAGTATTTTTTGTCATATTAATTTGGTTGTTAGAGATCTGTCTGGAGGTAGCATTCACTATTTGCTTGGGGTTATTACAAAAGTTTAAAATTGTGTAAAGAGACTCAATACTTCACCAGACCTTTTTTTTTTTTTTTTTTTTTTTTTTTTTGAGACAGTGTTTCTCTGTGTAGTTTTGGTGCCTGTCCTGGATCTCACTCTATAGACCAGGCTGACCTGGAACTCACAGAGATCTGCCTGCCTCTGCCTCCTGAGTGCTGGGATTAAAGGCATGCGCCACCACCTCCTGGCACCAGACTTCTTAATAAAGTCTGTTTTTCTTTCATTTTCCTTCAGGATGGCTAAGTGAGCAGTCTGCTCCACAGAGTTTATGATATTTTAGTCAGAGAATTTGCACCTTTAAAACCTCAGTTATGCCAGGCGGTGGTGGCGCACAACTTTAATCCCAGCACTTGGGAGGCAGAGCCAGGCGGATCTCTGTGAGTTCGAGGCCAGCCTGGTCTACAGAGTAAGATCCAGGACAAACACCAAAACTACACAGAGAAACCCTGTCTCAAAAAATCCTCAGTTACAATGGCCATCATTTCCTGCAGCTGTCTATCTTAAGGGTATCCAAACAAATGCAATGTGTGAGTTCTAGGGAGGAAGATGGGATAGCTCAATTGTACCCTTAAAATCAGTATCTCAGCCAGGTGGTGGTGCATGCCTTTAATCTGAGCACTTGGGAGGTAGAGGCAGGCGGATGTCTGAGTTCCAGGCCAGTCTGATCTACAGAGTGAGTTTCAGGATGGCCAGGGCTACACAGAGAAACCCAGTCTCAACACAAACCAATATCTCAAGTGTTGTAAAAGGTCAGTTTCCATGTGTCATCTCCAACCTGTTCCTCTGAAAATTCCTGGAAGCATCTGACATAACTTATAAACCCATGGAAAGTCAATGGACAGGATATGTGTATCTGTCAGCTTCCGGTCACTGTGACAAAACCCAAAGATAACCAGCCTGTTTATTGAAAAAGGCTCTCACCATGCAGCCCTGGCTGGTCTTTAGCTCACAGTGCCCTGCATCAGACTACCGAGTGCTGGGATAAGAGGCCCTCACTATTGTGTTCACCTGAGATAGCCAACCTTTAGGAAGGGGTTAGTCAGGCTCACAGTGTCAGGAGGTTCAACCCATGGTTGGTGGCCCACGACTTTGGGATCTATGAGACGTACATTGTGGCAGGGGAGAGCATGGGAGGGCAAAGCTGACAAGTTCGTGACAGCAAAGGAAGACAGGAAATGGCGGGGTCCTGATACCCTACAAGGGCGCCCCAGGGCCGGAACTTCTACCCATCAGGTGCCGCATCTTAGAGGTCTCACCGCCTCTTCGTAGGACCATAGACTGGCAACTGAACTCTGTTGTTTTCTTTTGTTTTTCCAGACAGGGTTTCTCTGTGTAGCCCTGGCCATCCTGAAACTCACTCTGCAGACCAGGCTGGCCTCGAACCCAGAGACCTGCTTGCCTCTGCCTCATACATGGGCCTTTGGAGGAACATTTCCTGTCCAAACTATAACAATACACAAAGTTAATTTGTATTTACTATTTAGTTTCTTCTCTTCTTGATAGGAAAATCACAAACTCCGTTTGCTGAGAAACTGTTTCTAGCTTGCTGCGCTCAGTGTTTACTTGTTCTCATTTTTAAGGACTTCACAACTTATTGGGAGATTACAAAGAATGTTTATATGAGAATGTTAATAAGACAGAAGATTTAAAGCATATTTTCCATCTTGGTAGTATACCACTAATCTACTTGAGCTCTAATGCCAGACAAGCTGCCAAATCAGGAGACTGGAGCGGCTCCCTCTACAGTTTTAATTAAAGTGGTGTTTGTTAGAAGCAAGATGATCATTTCCCCCTTTATTAGCACACTTCCCAAATATCAGTGAACCCTGGAATCAACCCTCTTGGGGCCATTCCTTAGGAGATTGAGATGCTGCTTCGGTGAAACGTTACTGAAGCAACTGGGGAAAAAATAATTTATGTTGAAACTTTGAATCATTTGGATTTTAAATAGTAATCAGAATTGGACTCACTCTCCTCCATGCCTTCATCACAAGACCTAGAGGGCCTTAAAGGACCCCAGTTAGCTGTCTGTCTTCAAATGTTGTCAGGTGGAGCTGAAGAGACCTTTTACTGCTTCAGATCAAATTGCCACATGTCACTTTTTTTTTTTTTTTTTTTTTAGTTTTTGTCCCTTTTTTTAAATGTAAAAACATTTTATGTATAACTGCAGGAGAAATAATACACAGATAGCTTGAACATAAAAACAGGTTATAATTAAAAGTTCAGGGTTATTTGAAACTGGAAAATATTTTCTCTGTAGAAAATAGTAAAAATGATAACATTTCCCAGTAAGCCCTTTTAAGCCAAATAATAGCTGGATTATACATATAAATATTGACTAGATTCTGGGATACAGAAGAAACCTGTCTTCATCTGTTCAGAGAGCTATGTTTTACTTAAGTTGTTACCTAAGTCTGGACTCCGTGGAGACCGTCTCACATAAATGCCAGTCCATTCCGACCCCACCTGTGAGGGAGCTGGAGCGCCTGGCCCTACTTTGCGGCAGGGTAGCCTTGGCCTCATGGCTTCCTTCAGCAGCTAAGGGACAAATGGCTGCTAAGATCGTCTCACCTGTGGTCTCGGATGTGGTCACTTTACTACCCCACCTCTAGGGGGCCCCTGTGTCCTGTGTTCCCTCCCCACAGCCAACTTCTCACCCACGGCTGTGCTCACTTCAGAGATGGCCCTTAGTGGTCTCCAAGGCCAAGAGCATGGCTGGGAGCCTTCCATAGGATTATTGTTAGAAATTCTTCCTCTGAGCCAGCTGACTCTTCAGTTCTTGGGCCATTTCCTTTAAGTGTCGTTCCCTACAATTCCTAAGTGGCTTGGGCCATGCATAATTTATGGCTTCTATTTTTAAAGTGCAATGAGAAATCAATAAGACCATGAACACACCCGCTGTTATAAATGTCCTCGAAACAATCGTCATCCTGGGCCATGCCACCCTTTTCGCAGAGGTAACCAGAACAAATGGCACCCTCTTAATGCCGGTTACTTCATGCAGGTTGAGCTGTGGTCGAATGAAATATTCAGTAGCATTAAGGAAGAACGTGTTACTTTGGAACTGTAAGTTTGGATGAGCCATCTGAGGCAGCATGGGAACACAATGGTGCTGTAGTGCAGCTGAGGTTCAGATGTTAAAGACTATCTACTCTACAGGTTATTATGGGATGCTCTCTAGCTAACAAAATCCTATTGAAATCTCTACCATGCAACTCACAGTATGATATTTATTGAACTCTTTGACTACATTACATGTATTTGAAAAGTTAAAACTACAGGATGGCCTTGGGCAGTGGTGGCACATGCCTTTAATCCCAGCACTCAGGAGGCAGAGGCAGGCAGATCTCTATGAGTTCAAGGCCAGCCTGGGCTACAGAGTGAGTTCCAGGAAAGGCACAAAGCTACACAGAGAAACCCTGTCTTGAAAAACCAAAAAAAAAAAAAAAAAACAAAACAACAACAACAACAACAAAAAAAAAAAAACCCTACAGGATGATCATTGTTTTGTTAACATATGGCTAAGAACTTCATTAAGTTATTCAATAAAGAGTCATTAAATCTGTACAGTGTGCCAGCCACCTTGCTGCGGTAGGTATTGATGCTACAGTGATGGAAAGGTCTCCCTTCCTGCCTTTAAGGTGTTCTCAGTCTACTTCTTCATCTGTGTCTCAGGCTTCCACTGAGTGCCTTGCAAATCATGTATCACTGAAAGCTTCCTGAGTGAGCCAATAAACAGACTAGAGAATCAAGAAAAAGAAGCTTACTGAACAACTATTTAAAGATCCAGTCAGACCAGAGGACACTGGGCCAGAAAGCAAGAGGTGGTGTGTCTGTCTGCACCTCTCTGCCTTTCTGTCTGTCTCTCTTAGTCTCTCTGTGTCCCTGTGTCTGTCTCTGTGTCTCTGTCTCTGTGTCTCTCTTTCTGTCTCTGTCTCTGTCTCTAACAAGGTTTCACTTTGTAGCCCTGCATGGCCTGGAATTCACTATGCAGACTATGCTAGATTCAGACTCACAGAGATCTGCCTACCTCTGCCTACTGAATGTTTGGGTTAATGGTATGTGCCACCACCACCACCACCACCACCTCTCTAATTTTCTTTCTTTTCTTCTCTTTCTTCTTGTTCTTTCAAGTCTTTCTTTCTTTCTTTTAGACAGGGTCTTGTTATGCTATTCAGGCCAGCATTATAGATATGCACCATCAAACCTGGAGCACGATTGTTATCGCTCTTCTTTGAGTTTAGGAAACAGAACATACCTAGTCTTTGCCCCATGCCTACCTTTTGACACCACTCAGCATCCAGGACTTGCCATTTTCCAGTTGATATACCATCCCCCTTGCTCTTTCTTCTGTCCTTTAAGGAACAAAATGGCCAGAGCAGCACAAGGACCAGCTGCTTTGGTTTAATAAAGAACTAATTAACTAGGACTTCTCAGCTCCCCAAGCAGGTCACATGATCAGTTGGCATCAGATTCTAATTGAATAACCTTCTAATATATAATTTTCTTTGAGTTTAGTAGACCATGACTGTGCTTCAAGGGTCTCAGAAACAGGGCACCTTGTGAACATTACAATGCAGCAAAAAGGCATTCTCTTCCAGCTTGGTTAGGGTTACTATTGCTGTGATGAAACTTGGGGAGCAAAGGGTCTACTTCACTCACAGTTCCATAGAGCAGTTTGTCATCAAAGGCAGTGAGGGCAGGAACCTGGAGACAGGGCTGACACAGAGGCCATGGAGGGGTGCTGCTTACTGGCTTGCTCCCCATAGCTTGATCAGCCTGCTTTCCTATAAACCCCAGGACCACCAGCCCAGGGATGGTACCACCCACCATGGGCTGAGTCTTCCTCCATCAATCACTAAGAAAATGCCCTATAATCAGATCTTAAGTCAGTTTCTCAATTTCTCAGTCTCCTTTCAGATAACTCTAGGTTGTGTCAAGTTGACACAAAACTAGGCAGCACACCTTCTCTGTCTTGAGTGGTGGCACCAGAGCGGTGTATGGCTCCCTGTTAGCAACAGCCCAACGAGTCACAAGGAGTCTAGAGGGAGACTTTTAGGAGACTGTTTAGCAGGATCCCTGGAAACAGTCCTTGAGTACCTGGCATGAGACACCACTTCCATGTGGGGAAGCTGGGTTTGTCGATGGAAACTGTAAAGAAAGTGCCAGTTAGTGCAAAAGAACGGGGCTTCAAGGGACTTGTCACCAAGCCTCATGACCTGAGTTCAATCCTCAAGACCCACAAAGTGGAAAGAGAGAACGGACTCCTGCATGTTGTCCTCTGACCTACACACACACACACACACACACACACACACACACACACACACATACACACACACCCCAAAAAAAGTTAAAAAAAAAAAGAGAGGAAAGAAGGAAAAAAGAAAGAAAGGAAGGAAAGAAGGAAGGAAGGGAGGGAGGGAGGGAGGGAGGGAGGGAGGGAGGGAGGAAAAAAAGAATGGGAAACTGGAGAGAGCTTGGTGGTTTGGAGCACTTTTTCTCTTGCAGAGAACCCAAGTTCTAGTCCCTACACCCACATGGTGGCTCACAACCACATGTAACTCCAGTTCCAGAAGATCTGCTGCCCCCTTTTGAACTCTACAGCACCAGATATACACATGGTGGATATACATGCAGGAAAAACACTCATACATATACAATAAATTAAATAAATCTAAAAACTAATTAAAAGAAAAAGGATGGCCAACATACTGTCACATCTCTGAGTACAGATGATCGGCCTGGGTATTTTTGTTTCTGTGTTTGAAACAATCGTGGTGCATAAAACATACAACTTTCAAGACTGAATTTGTGTATACCAGGAAAGTCACGAATCAACTCTTTGGTTGATCCATCTACTTAACTAAAAATTCCACCACAAAGTCATAGGCAGAAAACTAAGCAACAAAGTTGCCTGTGGACCAGTTTACCTCCTGAGAGGTGATAATGTAGGATTTATAATCTAGGATAACAGGATGTGTGGTGGAGGGTAGCAATTCCAAAGGTGATAAGTAGTGCTGGGGGAGAACTTAGCCAATCTGCTCTCTGGACAAAGAGGGAAAGACAGTCCCTTCCCCAACCCACACACACCCCTCCCCCGCTCCCATGGAACCCTGTGGTTACCAGTGTGGAAATTGAGAACACAGGAAATTATTCTTGTCATGCCCATAAAAACAGAGCCAAGAGGTCTCAGGGGGAAATGTTCCTGGTCACAAATGACTGTTTCAGGAACTTCTAGAGCCTGCTTTATCTTCTTACTATATTTTCTCTTCTTAACAACTGTCAATGAACTGCCAACTGTGACCCTAAACTTTACACAGTCCTTGCTATGTTCTCTAGCCAGAGTTTGCCAGATCCCTAAGACAACCTGCATAAACTTCTCTTTCCTAGTAAAGCCTCAACTTGACTTCCGTTCTCCAGGCCTCTGTACGCATGTTCCACATTACATTCCCAGTTTTTCCTTCTCAAATGAAAGTTCCTCTATCGGAGGTTCTGCTCTGAACTTGTGTTTGAGAAATACATACCTTAGAGATAGATTCTCCTGCCTGTGGCCCTCACCGATCAAGGTCATGTAAATATTCAACCAGGCTAGCTTTTCTTCATTCATGAAGGTGTCAAGCTTGCTCGGCCAGAGGATATCTCTTTTTATTTCTTCCTTTCTTTTGTTTTAAGGTTTATTTATTTATTTTTATTTAATGTGGGTAGGTGTTTTGCCTGAATGAATTTCTGTGGTGTCTGTGGAAGCCAGAAGAGGGCACTGGACTCCTTTACTGGACTTTTAGGTGGTTATTAGCCATCGTATGTGTGATAGGAATTGAACCTGGATCCTCTGCAAGAGCAGACAGTGCTCTTAGCTGCTGGGCCATCTCTCCATGATTGTAAGTGTGTGTGTGTGTGTGTGTGTGTGTGTGTGTGTGTGTGTGTGTGTGTGTGTGTTATGTGTGAGTAATTGTGCATGTGGAAACCAGAAGACAACCTCAAGTGTCATCCTCAGGAATGTCATTCACTTTCTTTGAGACCGGGTCTCTCACTGGCCAAGAGCTCACCAATTAGGCTAGGGTGGCTTATTAGCAAGGCCCAAGGATCTGCCTGTCTCAGCTCTGGAAATAGAAGTATGTGTTGCTGCGCCCCATTTCTCACAGGGGTCCTGGGGATCTGAACTCAGGTACCCAGGCTTGCATGATAAGCACCTTACCAACTGAGCCATCTCTCAGCCTCCTCCACTGTTGCTTAAGATAGTATCTTTGCTTCGTGTACCACTCCATTTTTTTTTCAATATTAAATATTCACTCCTCTCTCCAAAATCTTAATTGAAAATCTAAGTACATGTTGTCATACATTAGCTGCTAACAGCTAGCTATTTCTAAGACCAGTGAGAACGCTGACAACAACAAAGTTCAGGCCTGAAAGGACCAACTCCCTAGGGGATGGCCAACTGGAGGTGGCCCCACGTGCACCAAGGAGCACTCTGGTTCCTGGTGTCTAGGTAACCAGGTTTATCAGTGCACACAGGTACACATTTGGGCCCAGGAGAGACAGAATACTCCAACAGACCATTTTAAGGCAGGACCTCTAGCAGTTCCAAAGAGCTAATTGGCCCCACAGCCACCACTGGGTGATGTTTTGGGAATGGGGCAGCCTATTTCTAACTCCTCATCTTCAAGAGGGAGGTGTGGGTAATCTCTAAATTCCAACCCTTGGAGAAAAGGAAGAGCTAGAAATAATCTGGACATGCTTGGCTTCTGTGTCTTCTCCCCCAGGAAAGCAAAAATGATGCCCTGCCTGGCAATGAGGAAAGATGGAATAGTGCTTATCTTTAGCTCCCTGGCTCCTCCTTTTAGAGGGCATGTTTCCAGGATATTATGAGTTGAACTATGTTCTCCTAAAAGGGATATGTTGAAGTCCTAACCCCCGAACATCTCAGAATATAATGACATTGGAAATACTGTGGTGTGGTTTGGATGGTTCCAAATCCTGTATGACTGATGTTCTTACAAAATGAAAACATTTGGACACAGACCCAGGCATGACTAGAGGGCAGGCAGCGTGCAGACGTAGAGAGAACACAATACAATGGTGGAAGCAGCAATTAGGGCGATGTGGCCACAAGCCGAAGGCTATTTGGGGCTCCCAGAGGTGAGGCTGGAAGGGCTAGAGGAGAAGCAGTGCCCTAGAGGCTTCTGAGGGACATGGCCCTGCAGAGGCTTACCTTCAGGCTTCTGTCTAGCCCCTGGAACTATGAGCCCATAAATTGCTGTTACACTCAGCCCTAGCAAGCTAACCCACAAGATAACCGGTCTTTCTGCCCAGTACCACCTTCTCCTGCAGTGGTGCTGGCCTGGTACCAGCGAGATGGCTGGGCAGGGGAAAGCATTTGCTCAACAAGCCTCGCAGACTGAGTCCTCTCCCTGAAAGCCATGGTGGAAAAAAAGAAGTGATTCTGGAAGGATGTTCTCTGACTGTGGGACGCATGTATGCGTGCACACATACCCAATAACAACCACAACAATAATAATAGCTATTATTACACATAAAGGTTTTAAATTAAAAAAGCAAAAAAAGCCCGGTGTGTTTCTCCACATGTAATCACCGAGAGTGTTGAGTTGGAAGGGTGTGAAGTGGCCGTGAGGGCTGGGAAGTGATGAGACTTCGCTTCTCTCCACAGATTTTATCGAAAGCAACGCCAAAAGTTTGGTCAGTATCCTATTTCTCGGTTGTTTCTAGATTAGGGCAGAGATGGGAGCGGGAGGGGAGCTGGTTTTCCAACATAAACCTCCAAACCAGACTGAGGTACACAGTGCTTGCATTAACACTTCGTCTTCCTACCAGCCCCGTAATAAGGTGTCTCCTCCCCATTGACTGAGGTACCCAAGCATTCAACTCACAAGACACAGCACCCAGCATGCCGAGTCCAAGTAACAAGAGCCAAATCACTTCCGCGTGGACTCAGAGCAAACCAGTAATGAAGCCAGGTGCTTCATTCAAGAGAAGCAGTTGGAGGAGCACCTGCTGGAACCACATGGCATTGACATGAGGCAGCACGCACATTCATGCTAGATCAAGGTCACTGCCATCTCACCTGTTAAGCTGAAATGCCGCTACTGTCCGGACAGGTGAACACGCTTTATTGGGCACCTGACCTGCACTGGTAGGTTAGTTCAGTGATAAATAAGTGATGACTTCTGCCTGGGGAGAGACACTGCCACCTCCTGCTCTTGGGTCTATTTTGTAAAGCCAGAAGCTTAGGCATGAAGTTATTTTCTGACTGAGCCAGGAACAAGGAAAGCTGAGGGTCCTTGCCCACCATGGGATACTGCCACTTAGAGGTGGCATTCCAGGGAATGAGCGGCTACATGGGACTCCGCGGTCAAAGACATGAAAAGAACTTGCTACAAAAACAAGATAAAACCTCCTCTTCCATCCCCACCACCCCACCCCCTCACCCCGAGTCTCCTCAGACCCCTGACATTGCCATGTGCTTTGTGGGTTTTCCTTCAGGACGTGGAACAGAGCATGTGGCCTCAGGGCTCTTTATAAGGAGCAAGGAGCTGGTCTCAGGACAAGTCTCCCAAGGGACACTGGCTAAGAAACGTGGAGAGAATACCTTGGGAGGTAGTCTAACATATGCTACATATGACTTTCTGCTCCGTACCACCTCTCCTGCAATCATGCTGGCCTGGTACCAGAGACATGGCTCAGCAGGGGAAAGCATTTGCTGAACAAACCTCACAAACTGAGTCCTATCCCTGGAACCCACGGAGGAAAAAAAGAAGTAACTCTGGAAAGCTGTTCTCTGACTCCCACAAGAGTGTGTGTGTGTGTGTGTGTGTGTGTGAGTACATATACATGTAATCTGGTCAGGATACTCAGATTTCCTTTTTTTTTCTTCTTCTTCTTTCTGTCTTTGCTTTGTCTTTTGAGACCAGGTCTGATGTAGCCCAGGCCTTGAACTCCCTATGTATTCAAGGCTGGTCTTGATCTCCATGCCTCTGTCTCCCACATGTTGGGATGACAAGCATGACCCACAACTCCCAGCCCATCTGTGTTCACTTCCCAGGCCGAGCTCTCCTGTCTACCTTCTCTCTCTACGGTAATGTAGACCTCGTGATCCTCTTGTAATTTTCTCCGACATGGGGCCCACGGGGCCGCAGCAGCAGGTACTACAGCCTCAATCACCAGGATCTCTGAATACTGATTATTTCTCAGAAATAGACCAATTCTTAGCCAGGTATTGCTCCAGGGTCTACATGATGCCCTCAGATACGCCGTGTGACCATCGATGTTCCACAGATTATCAGGACTGCAGTGTTCCTTCTAGAAGGTTAATGTTTCCCTTGCTGGAGGGAAGTACAACCACTTCTTAATAAATCACAAGGTACAAAATCCTTCGCCACCAGATCACCTGACCTTCAGCTATCTCAAAATAATCCATCAGAAATGACTCTGCTGTTGGGGGAGGGGGAGTCCCCCACACTCTACCTAATCCACCATCACAGTTTTGCAGTGCGACATGGCATGACTCTTTTAGAGCTATGGGATGTGATAAGTTAAATGAGTAATAAATATAGTCTTTATTCAGCACAGCCATTCTCCTTGACTGTTTTCCTCCTGGAACATTACAGGACAGGCAGACACACAGAGGGGGTCACTTTTGTAGTATTATTTTTTTCTGAGTAGAGAACCTAGGTAAATAGTCTCAAGAAAAATTAATTCCAAATAAGAGAGCTTAGCCTTTCACTTCACTAATGATTTTTTATTTTTCATTCTCGGCCTTCAGTGCTCCGACCCCACACTCTCTTTAAACAAGCAGGAAAATGAATAAACATTCACAATAAGACATGTGTGTGTTGGGTAAATTTTTCCTAAGATAGGGTCTCATTAGGTTGTCTACCTTGAACTCGTGATTCTCCTGCCTCATCCTGCCCAGGAGCTGGGAGCACAGGTGTGGTCCACAGCCCCCAACAGCATGTGTTTCTTCATCCAGGGAAGCAAAGGTAAGCTCAGGCTCCAAAGACAAGAGACATTTCCTGGGAAACATGGATGTGGGGGTCATAAAAGGATCTGGAAAGGGTGTGAGTCAGAACCTGCCTAGCCTAGAAGAATGTTCCATCTGAAGCTATGAACAAGTCCAACCACAGACAGCTCCAACGGTGCACTTCTCACATCTCCCAACACTGTAGCTTCAAATCCTTAACTGCCATACCATAGCTTGTTCCCTGCAGTACTTAAAAGGGCCCCATTGACCATGACTGGGTCCAATCTTATAACCACTGTGCCCACTAAGGATCTTCTAAATCTCTCCCTGATAACCATGTCCCAAACTCACACTTCCTAAGGATGAAATGCAGGCTTTCCTAGCTTCGGGGCTTCTGTGGTGCAGCCTGAATTCCATTCCCTCAGTAACTAAAGTCAGTGAGTTTCTACTTAGACCTATTGCTCTCACCGATGGCTGGACATTGGAATCATTTGGGGAGCTTCTGAAAAATCATTGTATCAGGGACCCCCAGAGAGTCTATCTAACTGGATCAGTTCGGAGTGAAGTTTAGACCATGGGACTCTAAGGCTCTATAGCGATCTAATGCATGGGCAAGTGAGTCACCATTTCTGCAGGAATGAGAGAGCCAGGAATGCAGAAAGGGTGTATGTTCCAGTAAATTCAAATTCACTGTGATGCCAGGGCTACACAGTCACACGGTCCCTCTCTCTCTCTCTCTCACACACACGCACGCACACACACACACACACACACACACACACACACACACACTACAGCTCCACCCTCAGGTTCACATACACACACACACAAACACACACTACAGCTCCACTCTCAGGTGTACACACACACACACACACACACACACACACACACACACTACAGCTCCACCCTCAGGTTCACATACACACACACACAAACACACACTACAGCTCCACTCTCAGGTTCACACACACACACACACACACACACACACACACACTACAGCTCCACCCTCAGGTTCACATACACACACACACACAAACACACACTACAGCTCCACTCTCAGGTTCACACACACACACACACACACACACACACACACACACACACACACACTACAGCTCCACCCTCAGGTTGGCCTTCAGCATTGGCAGTTTTATCTCCTGTCAGCTCCCTTTCTCCTTTTGGACAGTAGATATTCAAATCTTTCTCTCAGACCCCTAACCAGATCCTGCCTTTTCCAAGCTGATGATTCAACCTCCTCTGAATTATCAAAGAAAATAGCAGGTGGAGGCATGAAGCCCCTGGGTGTTCTTCCTCCCTACTTTATCAGCACGTGCCATTTACCTCCGTTCCATCTCTTCTTTCATTCTCTCCCTTTTCCATTTTCCACACTTAACTCCAGAACCTGCCTCTGAACTGTGTTTAGAAGCAGTCTGCCCTCCATCGCTTCACTGATGTCTTCTGGAAGAGTTTTCTACGGTGACAGCCAGCACCTCTGTCTCTCCATTTGACCCTCCGGAGCTGCAATTAGATGTCCACACCATCGCCCTAAAGCAATGCTTCCCAACTTTCCTGCATGGCACCCACAGCTGAGTGCTCTTCTTTAGCATCCTGAGACAGCGCAAAAGGTCACCTAGCACCCCCTGCCCCATCAGGCACGGAGGCTCAGCTTTAACCCCTCTGTGATTGTTCATGGCTGCCCAGCCTGTCTTGGCAGTCCAGATGGGGAAGCCTGCACTGAACTGCTTTGGCAAGGGAAACCAGGGGTCTCGGTGACAAGTGGGGACACCTTCTCTACTGTCTGTTTCTGCTTTTAGGCAGACTTTATTGAGCATGAAGAATCCTTAGTTGATAATATCGGTCAAGCTCATTTGGAATTGGAGGCCAGAAGGTAGGTAGAAGCAGACTACTTTGTGTTTTGCTGTCTTCTTAATTAAACTCTAGTTGTTTAGGAGAGCTCTTCTATCGAAGGCAATGTCTGGGAATCTATAGTCAGATTATGTTACCAGAGAAAGTAACCACTGTGGGCAAAGGAGCCTAGAGCTCTCACTGGCTAAGCAACTGGTGAGTGGTGATACCCAAACAATAATTTACATAAGGCCATGCCTAGCAGCATGCGCCTGTAATCCTGATATTTACAACGTAGACACAGGAGGAGCAGAGTGTAAGGTTATCCTCACTGACAGTGAATTTAGGGCTAGCTTGGGCTAAGTGAGACCCTGCCTTTAAAAAATACCTTTTTTTTTTAATTGCCACACCCCTAGGATAAGTCATAAATGAATTCTAAGTAAGATAGATCCTGGACACAGATAGTTGTCTGGATGTTTTGGGGGAGGAGTCTTCTGAGGAGTTCATGTATCACAAATCTTATGATGACCTGGGCTCTGTGTGTGTGTATGTGAGTGTGTGTGTATGTGTGTGTGTATGTGTCTGTCTGTCTGTCTGTCTGTGTATCATGTTGGAATGGAGTTGGTAAAGCCTGCACAGCCTCTTATCTTACTTTGACGATGGCTTTTTGTTTCTTCCCTAATTGGCACTTACTAAAAAGAAAATATTTGGACAGAAAGCCATTTTCTCACCAAAATAAGAGGATAAACGCTAACAACGTGGCCACAGCTGTGTGTCTAGCAGTTGGTGTGGTGAGAGACAGCCTGGCTGAGGTGCACCCTGAGGTCATGGTCTCCTCTATTTTCCCCTTGTCTGTTTTTGTGTTGGAGATGCCCAAGTGGCTGCCTCAGCGATGCACACGCTGCTCTACTGCAGATCCCAGAGAGCGACAAGCCCCAGAGCTGACGGGCTATTTAACTAACACTTGTCCCTCCTGAGTCCCCCAGGCTGGACACTTAGCCTTCACCAGCACCATCCCCTGAATTTCCTCTTCCTTAGGCCTCTAGAGAGGACAGTGGGGAGGGCAGGAGGACTGAGAAGAAGTGGAGAACTTCAATTCTCCCTTCTGCTGTAGTTCTGTATGGCTACTACACTCTTCACTTCAGATAGCCTAGCTCTCCCGATCCCATAGTTCCAACCTCCCTGTCCCTGGAATTTTCCCTCGCTCCCCTTCAAGTGTAGAGGTGAGAATGACTTCCCAGCATCTATGGAATGCCAATTTCTAACATTTATTCTGGTCTCTTTGAAGACATGTAAATAGGATCTGCATTAAACTCACTTTGGCCAGGCGGTGGTGGCGCACGCCTTTAATCCCAGCCCTTGGGAGGCAGAGACAGGCTGATCTCTGTGAGTTCAAAGCCAGCCTGGTCTACAAAGCAAGTTCCAGGAAAGGAGCAAAGCTACACAGAGAAACCCTGTCTCGAAAAACAAAAACAAACAAACAAACAAAAACCTCATTTTGGTTAAATTGAATATGAATTTTTCTCCTGCCATGATCCTGACTATATGAGTACACTTATTTCAGTAATCCTAAGCACCACTGTTAGCCTAGAATTTTCTTATCCTCTCCTGTTTATATGGTTGTCTACAGCTTAAATTACTTACCATGTAGGAGAGGCAGTGGGAAGCCAGAAATTAGCCTGTTGAGATTACCAAAGAAGTTAAAACCAATGGGGCTGGAGAGATGGCTCAGAGGTTAAGAGCATTGACTGTTCTTCCAGAGGTCCTGAGTTCAATTCCCAGCACCCATGTGGTGGCCAAAACCATCTGTAATGAGATCTGGTGCCCTCTTCTGTGTACATAATAAATAAATAAATCTTAAAAAAAAAAAAGTTAAAACCAATGAAAAGCAGACTGGTATGTTGCCCATAGCTTGGGGTAGGTGTGGGGGTTGGGGGTGAAGATGACAAAACTTTGAAAACAAATACATTAAAACATGATCACATGGGGGTTGGGGATGTAGCTCAGTGGTAGAGCACTTGCCTAGCAAGCACAGGCCCTGGGTTTGATCCTCAGCTCCAAAAAAAAAAAAAAAGTATAAAACATGATCACATTATGATAATTGTAATCCTTATTATTTATCTTATTTTTTCAATTGTATTGGAAACCCTGATTACAAGAATATGTTCTCGCCCTTTCTCTCCCTTTTAAAACTCAGCATATGGTGGCTACTTGCTATATGCCTGTAGGACTGATGCCTTCACAAGTGCGTGAAAAGTACAGATAGTCACATGTAAATAGTAAGTAGGCTGCTACTAAAAACACTTAAATATAAAGTATGAAAGTAAAGGTAGTTCTTTCCTTTGAGTTTAACTAGAAGAAAAGTAAATATATCAAATAAAGTCAGACAAAGGAAGACAGCCAAAACTAAAAGAAGGACAAGATTAGTTGTCCCCAAGAACCAACGGAAGAGGCTGGGGGATGGCTGGGTAGGTAAGGGACTTGCAATGTGAGCTTGAGGACCCGAGTTTGCATCCCCAGAGCCCACAGAAGGTAAACATTTGTGAATCTGTGGTCCCAGTGCATCTGTGGAGAGATGGGAGGGAGAAACAGGAGACTCGTGGGACCGTACGCTCCATTCATCCTGGTGTACCGTATACAGTGGCAAACAAGGGAAACAGTGAAGCCTGTCACCTGGGATTGTGCAGTGGGTGGAGCATGGGATTGAGAGATTAAATTGAAAACATTGAATTTTAAGAGCATAAAAGAAAATACTTTTAAAAGGATGATAGACAACTGCTTTCTTCTGAATCTATAAGCACTTGACACTAAATACCAAACACAAACTAGGGAGCCATAGAAGCTTAATTCAAGAAGACATGTATAGATATGATAAATGAGTTAATGGCCCCTGAAAGGCTCTGGATTCTTTTCAGCAACACCATTAGTATAAATGCAAGGTGTTGTTCCACGCTGAATTTATAGACCATATTTGTGACACAGACTGTAATGGCCACTGTTTGAAAACACAGGAAGGGCTAAGACGGCTGAAGAGGCTGCAGAGAAGGCAAAGACTTAACCCGTTATTACTCACCCTTTATCGACTTTTTATCCACGATCATATTTAAGTACAGTACTAGGAAGCTGTAAAGATAATTGATGGAGGATTTATGACATGCTTGAGGCCATCGCCTGGACTCCTTCTTACGGAAAGCACAGCACTGTGTAATTATTACCACCCCTTCATTACAGAACCAGTGTGGATGCACAGACCAACTTGGCACACTTCTCATTAGGCATTTCCACTTCAGCTACGAGTGGGACCCTCAGGTCTGGGTGTCTACGTTAGAATCTTCCAGGAAGGCCGTCCATCTTCACACACTTTTAAAAAAGCCTGCTTTAATTTGCACCTTTTAGGAAAGGTGTGTTGACAGAGGGTGGAGGGAGGTCATCAATCGTGGCGTAATAAACTCTGTGGAGGAAGGGTACGTGTGAGAATTTCTAGTTGAGACAAAGCTAGGGAAATGACTAGAAACCAGCTCTGAAGCAAAGAGGAGAATCCTGGCAGGCTGTCCTCAGGAGCCTTACGGGATTTGCTCTCCTGGTGCACACAGCAGGATCTGAAGGCTGACTTCAGTTTTATAGCTGGAGACGCCGCTGTGCCAGGTGACTGGCCTCCTATAGACAGACTTACAACTAGTAACAGAAGCCTCTGAGAAACATGAGCTGCAAGGGATTGCCCCGTCAGTAGAGTGCTTGCCTTGCAAGCATTGTAGACTTAGCGTTGTTGCTGGAGAGCTTCTCTCCAGGTTCCACCAATCCCCGCAGTCCCATAATCCATGTATAAAATAATCACTCAGTTATATCACTTATAAACTGTATGGCCGTGGCAGGCTTTTTGCTAACTGTTCTTTTATCTTAAATTAACCCATTTCTATAAATCTATACCTTGCCACATGGCTGGTGGCTTACCAGAGTCTTTACATGCTGCTTGTCCTGGCGGTGGCTGCAGTGTCTCTCCTCCTTCTTCCTGTTTCCCCAATTCTCCTCTCTCTTTGTCCCGCCTATACTTCCTGCCTGGTCACTGGCCATCAGTGTTTTATTTATATAGAGTGATATTCACAGCACTTCCCCTTTTCTTCTTTTTTTAAAAAGGAAGGTTTTAACTTTAACATAGTAAAATTACATATAACAAAACAATTATCAAGCAAGAATTACAGTTACAATATTAAAGATGTCCTATCTATCATATATTTGTGAGTTTAAGGTTTTATGTCTAACTTATCTTTTATCATAACTGAGGAAATTACAACTATCTAGTCTTTAACCACATCAAAGACCTGAGAAGGAACATAATGGTACTTGAGAAATGGTAGATGGATGCAAGCAACTTTTGGGAATCTTGCAAGAGTAGACCAAGACAGCTGGCAGCCTGGACAGTCACCTAATGTTTCTCAGCATTGTTGGTGCATTTAAATTGGCTACAGGCCTAGAGTATCTGACAGACCATTTTCAGAAGCAGGAATTCTGAAAGACCATCTTACCCTGTCTTGGCAGAGTACAGTAGTCACTTTCATTGTGTCCCGCTTGTCCAGGAAGGACAGCACTGCATTCGTACTGTCAGCCATCAAGGCAAGGGCAGTTCTTTGCCTAGTAGGCCATTTTGTGCCAAGAAGACAAACTTCCAAATGGAAATGTCTTAGAAGCCCAACATTCTCTCGGGATCAAATTGGTGCAGCCAGGAGCAATTGTGTCTCATGTCAACAGAATTCTAAGTTATTTAAAGGCCATATTCTCTAGGTCTATGAAGTGTTTGAAGATTACCTATCTATCTGAAATATATCTATGTATACCTAGAAGACTTAACTAACATGGTTACAAATATGATTATCATAAATGACTAATTATTAATCTATTTTTAATTATCCATTACAATTTTAAATGAGTTACATAAACATAATACCTCAAACAAGAATAAAATATATATATATATACAGTATAACAAAAATAACTTCAAGTTTGTATCAATAAACTAAAATTTATACCAATGTAAAACATTTTAAACAAGTTGTTCTTTAAAAGTAGGTTGATTAATCTATCCTTTTATCTTATCATCTCTATATCCTCCTATATATCTATATCATATCCCCTTTACTTTTTTAGAAAGAGATCACATTTATTATCAACCTGTTTTAAATAAAAATATTGGTTTTTCTCTGTCCCACACCAGAGGGCTCTTGGCACCATTTGTTGCTGGAGAGCTTCTCTCCAGGTTCCACCAATCCCTGCAGTCCCACAATCCATGTATAAAATAATCACTCACTTATATTACTTATAAACTGTATGGCTGTGGCAGGCTTCTTGCTAACTGTTCTTATATCTTAAATTAACCCATTTCTATAAATCTATACCTTGCCACGTGGCTGGTGGCTTACCGGCATCTTTACATGTTGCTTGTCCTGGCGGTGGCTGCAGTGTCTCTCCCTCCTTCTTCCTGTTTCCCCAATTCTCCTCTTTCTTTGTCCCACCTATACTTCCTGCCTGGTCACTGGCCATCAGTGTTTTATTTATATAGAGTGATATCCACAGCATAGCGTGATTCCCAGAGTCCACATCAGAAAATCTAGGCATGGCGATGGACACTTGTAACCCCAGCACTGGGGAAGAGGACACAGGAGGATTCTCCTGGGCTCCCTGGTCACCTAGTCTAGCATAGCTCCAGGCCAAGGAGAGACCCTACCTCCAAAGAGGTGCACAGCATTCCTGAGGATGACAGCTGGAGTCCTTTGCTGGCCTCTCTACAAATGTGTACCATACACACATGCACGAGCATGCTAACACCTTGAAAAATAATTCTCTTAAAAAAAATCAGAATATGACTATTTAACTGGTTAGTGACTTCTCGTCCTCTAGCCTAGAGTTTATACCAGTGATTGTCAAACAGAAAACCATCAACAGTGGGGTGGTGGGGGTGACCTTCAGTCTTT